>NC_018204.1:0-639501 GCF_000219625.1 Zymoseptoria tritici IPO323 | reverse complement strand
CTAACCCTAACCCTAACCCTAACCCTAACCCTAACCCTAACCCTAACCCTAACCCTAACCCTAACCCTAACCCTAACCCTAACCCTAACCCTAACCCTAACCCTAAGGGAGGTCTGGAAAACTAAGGTACGATAGACGGTAAGCAATTGCCGGAGCGATATTTTGCGTTAGGATGCGGATTAGCCTATCGGTAGTCTCTCTTTTTGGCGGTTGGTCAACTCGGGAGATGATGAAAAGGACACCGTAAAACGTGGTTGGGCTGGGAGTAGCTGCGGTGCCGTGCATCGCGAGGCGCTTTACGTGGGAGCGTGGGTCTGTTTCCTCCCCTCTGAAGACGGCCAAAAGAGCCGGGAGCAAGGGCTTGGATGGGGCTTCAGTTCAGATCAGGTGCAAAGGTAGACTAGCCTATATAAACAAGTACAATGAACCCCTAACCCTAACCTAACCCTAATACCCCACCCTTTAATCGGACGGGGTCACCCCTAGCGGCGCGGTCGTTCGCTTAGGGTTAGGGTTAGCCCTCAGTGCTCCTCCTCACGTCCACTCGTCGTCCTCGTCATCAAAGTCATCATCGCTCTTACCACTCTCCGGTAAAAGGGCTACAAAAGGTAGAGGTGAGCCCTATTTACCGGAGACTACGCGTCTACGCGTCCGCGCGGTCCTAGGTGCGAATCGCGGTGAAATTCTTCCCCTCGTGAACGCTCTCCGTGACATCGACACCCTTTAATCGGACGGGGTCACCCCTAGCGGCGCAGTCGTTCGCTTAGGGTTAGGGTTAGCCCTCAGTGCTCCTCCTCACGTCTACTCGTCGTCCTCGTCATCAAAGTTATTATCACTCTTACCACTCTCCGGTAAAAGGGCCACAAAAGGTAGAGGTGAGCCCTATTTACCGGAGACTACGCGTCTACGCGTCCGCGCGGTCCCCGGTGCGAATCGCGGTGAAATCCCTCCCCCCTAGAGTGCTCTCCGTAACATCGACCCCCCCTAAAGGAACGGGGTCGCCCCGAGCGGCTCTGACCACCCATTTTCTGGTAAGAGTAACATCCTTCGTCGTCGTGCGAGAGTTAAACACCACCGGTCTTTTGGCTTTGCTTATTATACGATGTTCCTTGCGCATAAAGGCTTATTGTTTCATATCATAAAGGACTACTAGAGGTGGAGGTAAGCCCCCTTTACCCCTACCCCTCTCCGGCGCGTCCGCGCGTCCGCGCGGTCCCCAGTGCGAATTACGGTGAAATCCCTCCCCTCCGGAATGCTCTCTGTAACGTCGACCCCTCCTAAACCGACAGCGTTACCGCGGGCGGCGCGGTCGGTCGCTCGGGCTTAAAGTTGGTGCATAGGGTTCCCCTCACCTCCCATCCTCCTGGAAACGAATCGAACGTTTCCTGCATCGATACTAGTAGCGTCTTCCAGACAGGAGAGGCTATCTGAGCGTATGATCGCTAAGGTTAGGAAACAATCGTCTAGAGGTAAGCCCCCTTTACCCTCCATTCCCGTCCCGCGCGTCTAGGCGTCCGCGCGGTCCTAGGTGCGAATCGCGGTAAAATTCTTCCCCTCGTAAACGCTCTCTATAACATCGACACCCTTTGAACGGATGGGGTCGCCCCGGCCGATACGGACTGTTCTACAACTCGGCTTTGGCGGTCGATAATGTAAGAACAGAGAGAGAAGGACTACTAGAGGTGGAGGTGAGCCCTGTTTACCTACTACTATACGTCTACGCGTCCGTACGGTCCTGGGTGCGACTCGCGGTGAAATCCCTCCCCTCCGAAACGCTCTCCGTAGCGTCGACCCCCCTTGGACCGTTAGCGTTACCGTGAGCGGCGCGGTCGAGAGCGGCCGCGAATTGGCGCGGTAAAAGCTAGGTAAGCTCCCCTATAGCTCCTCGCTTCACTTCGTCCCTCGCTTCACCCGCGAATTGATACTGAAACAAGTGATACCCACTAATGATCTTGAGGTGATTGAAGGAGTAAAGTGTGGTCCACGCGTCCGCGCGCTCCTAGGTGCGAATCGGGGTGAAATCCCTCCCCTCCGGAACGCTCTCCGTAACAGAGACCCCCCCTAAACGTATAGGGTCACCTTAGCCGGCTCTGACCATGCGGAACCCGAAGGACTGCTCGTTCTGCTTAGATTGCTCGCTGAGCTTGAAGAGCTGCAGCATTGAGAACCCGGGGTATGGAATATCTCCTAGGAGGACGGCTGGAGGTAGAGGTAATCCCCCTTTACCCTCCATTCCCGTCCCGCGCGTCCACGCGTCCGCGCGGTCCCCGGTGCGAATCGGGGGGAAATCCCTCTCCTCTCGCTCGCTCTCCGTAACATCGACCCCTACTAAACGAACAGGGTCGCCCCGAGCGGCTCTGACCACGCACTCCCCTTCGGGGGAAGAGTGATATCCTTCAGTAGTTTGTGCCGACAACGCGGCAGCATATTGTTCTTCGGCGTTCGTGTAGCTTTCCGGGCCAGGCTTCAAGAAAGGACCAGTGTAGTTCGAGGTGAGCCCCCTTTACCCTACTCCCGTCGCGCGCGTCCACGCGTCCGCGCGGTCCTAGGTGCGAATCGCGGTGAAATCCCTCCCCTCCGGAACGCTCTCCGTGACGTCGACCCCCCCTAAACGAATAGGGTCGCCCCGAGCGGCTCTGACTATTCGAGGCCCTATATATTAGTAACGTAGGAGGAACTACTAGAGGTAGACCCCCTTTACCCTCCACCCTCGTCCGGCGCGCGGCGCCGAGCTCGACGAAGCGTGTAGCGCATCTGAGCGTATAATCGCTGAGGTTAGGAAACAATCGTCTAGAGGTAAGCCCCCTTTACCCTCCACCCCTATCTAGCGCGTCTATGCGCCCGCGCGGTCCTAGGTACGAATCGCGGCGAAATTCTTCTCCTCGCAAACGCTCTCCGCAACATAGATACCCTTTAAACGGACAGGGTCGCCCCGAGCGGCTCTGACCCTACACTCCCCTTCGGGGGAAGAGTGATATCCTTTAGCGGTTTGTGCCGACAACGCGGCAGCATATTGTTCTTCGGCGTTCGTGTAGCTTTCCGGGCTAGGCTTCAAGAAAGGACCAGTGTAGTTCAGGGTGAGCCCCCTTTACCCTACTCCCGTCCCGCGCGTCTACGCGTCCGCGCGGTCCCCGGTGCGAATCGCGGTGAAGTTCTTCTCCTCTCGCTCGCTCTCCTAGCCTGGTCCTTAACCGACTCGGACCACCTTACGTCCACTTATCGTCCTCGTCATCGGAATCACCATCGCTCTCACTACTGTCCGGTGAAAGGGCTACTAAAGGTAGAGGTGAGCCCTGTTTACCCTCTACTACCCTAAACGAGTCCGCGCGGCCCTAGGTGCGAATCGGGGTGAAATCCCTCCCCTCCGGGACGCTCCCCGTAACGTCGACCCCCCCTGAACCGTCCGCGTTACCGCGAGCAACGCGGTCGGTCGCTTAGGCTTAAAGTTGGTGCCTGGGGTTTAGGCTAAGGGCTACGACTAGGACCGAGCATCCTAGACCGAGTCTCTTTCCGGATACCCTACCGAATCTAGACTTCTTGGACTAGATTATCCCCTCCTTTCCATAGCAACAATCTCTTTATCTACCGCCCCCTTCTCCGCTAGAGCATAGGTATCTACCGATACCTAACAAACGTCGTGCTGGGATTGCCTCGCCGGGATCCTAGCTTTAAGCATCTTATCTAGAGAACAATAAGGAGAACGGAGAATGCCCCAGCTCCACCTCTGTTCTAGATTGAACCGGGAGCTTTATAGTAGGTAGGAATGTACGTACCAAGGGAAATAGCAAGGAGGTACTTAGTACTATTGGCTATGCGATTCTAACGCCGTGGTCCCTTTGTCGACCCAACTAGTATCCGCGGAGATGCCGGCGCCAACACCCTCGACCGAGGCCGTAAAGGCGTTGGTCAGGGTCGCCCCAGGGGCGGATTTTGAGACGGCGAGGTAGCAAGAATCCGATGGGCAGAGCGGGGTAACCGACCCGCGCGATTCCAACGCCGTCGTCCGTTCGTCGATCTGACCATCGCCCGTGAAGATATCGTCGCCAACACCCTCGACCAACACCTACCCGGTTTTCGCGGAGGCGTTGGTCAGGGTCGCCCCGGGGGCGAGATTTGAGACGGCGAGCTAGGAAGAATCCGGAGGGCGAAACGGGGTAACCGACCCGCGCGATTCCAACGCCGTCGTCCGTTCGTCGATCCGACCATCGCCCGTGAAGATATCGTCGCCAACACCCTCGACCAACACCTACCCGGTTTTCGCGGAGGCGTTGGTCGGGGTCGCCCTAGGGGCGGATTTTGAGACGGCGAGGTAGAACAAAACCGACGGCCAAGGTGGGGTAACCGACCCGCGCGATTCCAACGCCGTCGTCCGTTCGTCGATCCGACCATCGCCCGTGAAGATATCGTCGCCAACACCCTCGACCAACGCCCCCTAGGGTTTCGAGGGCGTTAGGCGTTGGTCAGGGTCGCCCCGGGGGCGAAATTTGAGACGGCGAGGTAGAACAAAACCGATGGCCCAGGTGGGGTAACCGACCCGCGCGATTCCAACGCCGTCGTCCGTTCGTCGATCCGACCATCGCCCGTGAAGATATCGTCGCCAACACCCTCGACCAACACCTACCCGGTTTTCGCGGAGGCGTTAGTCGGGGTCGCCCTGGGGGCGGATTTTGAGACGGCGAGGTAGAACAAAACCGACGGCCAAGGTGGGGTAACCGACCCGCGCGACTCCAACGCCGTCGTCCGTTTCGCCGTCCGACGTCTCCCCGCGGAGATATCGTCGCCAACACCCTCGACCAAGGCCGTTTAGGCGTTGGTCAGGGTCGCCCCGGGGACGGAATCTTGGACCGTCAAAGTGGAACAATCTAGAGTTGGAGTTAGACCTGGTCAGCATTGACAACTCTACTCCAGGTCTTATCTTAGCGATTGGTTGCCCTATTTAGCAGGCATTAATACAGACGCGGCCCCTAACCGACACGGCACGAGCTTGGCGGACTTAGCAGAGCCGAGCGCGGCTTTGTTAACGGTCACAGCGCGACTAGTCTCGATGTCGATGCGATGCTAGAAGGCCTAACGCTGCTTATTTGCTAGGCGTTTGAACAGGGTAAGCAGTGTCTAGCGGGCAGCTTTGTATAGCAGGGTGGCCGAGAGATGGCCGAGTAAGGCTTAGAGAGTAGAGGCGAGCATACAACGGACTACGGTCTCGATCTTAGTGAGCATAAACTCAGCAACGTAGTACTACTCGGGGAGGGGCTACAGGCAGAGCTTCTGGTCTATAACGGATGAGGTCTCGCCAGCAATGTCTGCGCCGGGAGCGGAGTCGTACTCGTGTTAGACCTGATCTAGCTTAAACACTGTACGCACCGGTTGCCGAAGTAGCACGGCAGGCTCCAGCTTTGGCTGCAGCGTTTCCGATCGGTCCGTCCGGCTCCTCCGTAACCTACCCTTCTAACGACACCTCTAGAGACCCGGACCGATAGCGGTGCTAACACGGCATACTACAGAGCAGGACGAGGGGGGGATTGTCTGGGTCTTTCGCGGAAAAGTATAGTTTCGGGTATAGCTTAGGCGTTCGGAAGTATAGTAGGAAGCTTTAGGTACAATCGGGGAGAGTAGAAGATACTAGCCCTACGGCCTCCTCCCCCGTTCCGGTAGTTAATCTTTCCTTTCTTCCTAGTTCCTCCCGCCCCGACGACGAATTCTTCGAGAATTGTTTAGGGTATATAGGCGAGCTATAGGAAAGAGTTCTCTACAGTGCTAGGATAGATCCTTCCGAGTATTAAACACCGGAACAAAATAAAGGCCGGCTTCTCCTAATCGTCTTCTATCGTTTGTAATGTTTTAGTACAGGTTCGTTAACTCGTAGTACTTCTATATCGACGAGGTAACGTCGGAGATTACCGGATAGAGCTAGTATATAAGTCTAGTACGGTAGAGCCTTAATGCGGGGAAGTTTAACTTTACTCGCTTATCGACTTTACCTCCCGGCTAGTTTTCTTAATCGTAGTCGCTCGGAAAAGATCTTATACTACTGTAGACCGAGTATCCTTATAGGTCTATCGGCTAGTATCTCCTTAGCCTAAAGCTATAGTATATTAATCCCTCCTTACTTATATTCCCGATACGGCTAACCCCGATAAATATAAACGTAGCGAAGTATGGTTCGAACCTTTCTAACCTTAGACAGTATAATCCTTAGCGTCTACCACCTCGATTCCAGACGTGGCGCGGACCACTAGTATAAGTCTTAGTACCTTCGCCGCAACGGTCGAGGTATATACATCGAGATCGGTGGTCCGAAGATCTCCTCTAGTATAGATCCTCGCCTTAAACTTTGTAGGTTTTCCTCCTCCGTCTCCCTTCTACTTTAAGACCTATATGAGGGCAAGAGGTTTCGCGGTAGAATTCTCGACCGCTTCCGAGGCATCGGCTTCCTCGAGTGTTCCTCTCTCGATTACTCTTACGTATTCCTCTCCCGCAGCCTTGAGCTAGTAGTCTCTAGATCGATGCCGGGGAGCCTCCCTCTAGGTCCTCAGTTCTAGGAAAGGGTCTAAGATTAGAGGTCCCTATCGTCCTTAGAAGGGAGTCGGCGGTTTCTCTGGGTTCCTAGAATTGGTTTACTCTACTACAAAGACTACGTGTATAAGTATGCTTGAGGATAAGAAGCAAGTGTCGACTCCGGGATTCTACGCTCTGTCGTCCTACCTGTCGTCCTATCGACTTACTACCCTCCTGGCGCATCGATAGCGCGCCGGGTAGTACCGCCGTCCCTACCCTATCCTAGAACCCCTAACCCCGAGCACTCAGCTCTACATCGGGCGGCGTAGTAGCGAACTCAAATCTCCAAAGTGGTTTATCCCCTCCGCTACGCTCCCGCCTCTCGACCTCCGATACACCCTATATTAACTGCTTAAGATCGCCTATCGGCGCGGAAAAATACCGACTCCCTACTCGACATCTCGTCGGTAACCCTAAATGTCCCTCCTTACCGATATGTGGCGCGCGCGAGAATTCGCTGCCGGCTACCGGTCGTTTAGGCAGCGGCGACGCCCGGACGACCTACCTCGCCTCGTGGCCGGATACGACGGCGCCGCCCTTCAACACGTGGTGGAAAACTGCATTGGAGACTTCCGCCACCTCCGCGAGGGAGCACTCGACCGCGTCGTGTTCCTCGAATTCAATCGCGCCCTCGCCAACCTCGACGCCTAGTACGAGAGCGTTATCCACTTCGCGCGACGACTCGGACCCGCCTAGGATAAGGTCCTACGATCACCGGACAGGCTGCCTACATCCCTTAGGTCGAACGAAGAATTCGACGAGGACCAGACTCGAAACCAATTGGCCTAGGAGAGAGCCTGCTAGAACTAGAGGAACACGGTGCTGGTCGAAGTAATTAAGGGCTTAGTCGATCCACGCTTTTACGGATACTTTACCTAGAGACCTCTAGCCTAGGACCTGCTCTGCGGCATAATCCTAGCCGACTTTGGAACACCGGCGTTTCGGGACAATGCTTACAAGAGGTAGTCGGCGGAGCTGGCCGAATTCCCCGGGATCGAGTAATAGGATCGCGTAGACGAGTAGCGATACGGTTTCTAGACAAGGCGGCAGGACACGGGGAGCTAGGGCGTTAGGGTTTCGATTGCAACGTAACCGACTAACGGTCCAAGAGGAGTGCTATACTGTCGGGTAGATGGTTGCGTCTGGGATGGAAGGGTCTACGATCTTCTACCTTCGGCGCCGGCGAGCATAGCTAGAGGGTACATAGTTACATCTTCAATCTAAGGGTCTACGGTCTTTGACCTTTGTCCACGCGCCGACTCCGCCGCATCCTAGGGTTGTGCCGTCCACCAGTAAGCGGCACGGATAGCCCGCTCCTACATCTCCTGCCTGTTAGCAGCGTAGGTCGGCGAGGCGCCGAGGCAGTCGTTCCGGACCGCCTTCCGCTGATAGTACGAGAGGCTCTAGCGCTAATCCGCCTCGCAATCGCCGTCGACGGCCGCTGTAGCGTAGGTTAAGCTATTCGTCTAGAAGATCACGAGGTCGTAGGGCTAGAGGTAGACGCGGAGCTAGAGCTCGGGCAGGACGAGCCAGCAGCCGGCACCAAAGTTGGCGAGGATGGAGTAGTCCGTGTCGCTAGTGTCCCGGTGCTCCCGCGGCGAGAAGGTCGTGAAGGGAGTAACTATGCTATATAAGGGGTAGAGGAGGCCATCTACGCCGGGAAACATACGCTAGAGGACGGCGAAGACGTCGGCGCGAGACCGCAGCTCCGCCTAGATCTCCTCCGGTATTCCGTGGCGGTTGGTCCGGCTGTGGAGGTACCGGGCGATGTAGTCCTCTATGTACTGCCGCGCGAAGAGGAGGACGTTGTCTACCCGATCCCGACGAGTTGTATAGGTAGCGGCCGGTCCGCCGCTCTGTTTCGTGTCGGAGGTCTAGACAGGTGTGGTTTGGCCCTGTCCCGCCCAGATGCCGAGGTAGTAGACTAGATGTCTTGCCTCGCTATTCCTCGAATCCGGTCTCCCCGGGATCGCATCGCGCTACATAGCTTCTACTACTTGCCGGCCGCGCTTGACAAGCGCCCCTTACTACGCCCTTATGTTCCACTCCGGCTGCCTAATCCGCTAGAGAACGATCTCTCCGCCGAGCGAGAGAAGGAGATTCCGTTAGTAGACCCGAGGTTTTCCGGTCGAGCTAGAAGGTAGGAGTATACCGTAGCCCCAGACGTCGGTTATTCCGTCGCTGGTGTAGGTGTCGGGGATGTCGCTATTGTCGCCTCGGCGCACGGAGATAGTCAGGGGATTAGAGATGCTATAGATAATTTCCCGCCGGCTACGCTACCGCTGGTCGAAGGTAGTCTACTTCGTAAGGTCTATGCCGAGCGAGAGGGGGTAATATAGTCTAGGAAGAACAGTAGGGCAGGAAACCTAGCAGAACAGGAAAGATAGCAGAGGAAAGATAGCAGAGCAGGAAGCTAGCCGTCCTAGGGAGATAGCAGTCTAGGAAAAAAAACAGTCTAGGAAAAGGAACAGTCCAGGAAAAGGAACAGTCCAGGAAAAGGAACAGTCTTAGAAAGCTAGCAGAGGAAAGATAGTAGAGGAAAGATGCCGGTGTAGAAAGCTAGCAGTCCTAGGAAAATGGCAGTCCTAGGAAGATAGCAGTCCTAGAAAGATAGCAGTCCTAGGAAGATAGCAGTCCTAGGAAGATAGCAGTCCTAGGAAGATAGCAGTCCCAGGAAGATAGCAGTCCTAGGAAGATAGTAGTCCTAGGAAGATGGCAGTCCTAGGAAGATAGCAGTCCTAGGAAGATAGCAGTCCTAGGAAGATAGCAGAGCAGAAAGATAGCAGTCCTAGGAAGATAGTAGAGCAGAAAGCTAGCAGAGTAGAAAGCTAGTACTAGGAGGAAAATTAGGTAGGCTAGGCCCTAACCTACATAGTGCCAAGCCTAAAACCCTTACCTACTACTATCTTTCTACCGCTATCTGCATCTCTATTTCTTCTATCTTTCTTCCTTAACCTGCATACTCTTCTTCTACCTACACCCTTCTTGTCTAAACTACCTGCTAGACTACCTGCCAGACTACCTGCTAGATTACCTGCTAAACTACCTGCCAAACTACCTGCTATACTACCTGCTAGATTACCTGCTAGATTACCTGCCAGATTACCTGCCAGATTACCTGCTAGATTACCTGCTAAACTACCTGCCTAATTACTAGCTAGACTACTAGCCAAATTACTAGCCTACTACCCTCCTACCCTACAGAAAGAGCAATAGATTATACCCTAGGATAGCTACATAGCTAATAGGCCTACAAGGAGGAGCTGGGACACTAGGTAGAGATGTCTGCCCTACTAGGAGCCTAGCTAGACTAGATAAAGGGACTAGGAAGGGAGGAGGTAGTCCTAGAGAGTATAAGGATAGGAGTTTAGATAGTAGATAAGCTAGTAGCCTACTACATAGCAGCTCTCTAGCAAATCTAGGCCTAGGAGAGCCTAAAGAGGGAGAAGGAGCAAGAGAGGGCTAAGGGAGTAGTACAGATGCTAGAGGGTAACTTTAAGTGTAATATTAAGCCCTATAAGGTATATAGAGAGATCCTAAAGGGTCTAGTTAAGGCTAGGGAAAACAGGGACCTAGAGGGAGTAGAGTTCTAGTAGGGGCTAGAGGACTAGTACATATATAGGATATAGAGAGAGTAGGAGTACCTAGAGGGGACTTTCTAGCTAGAGTAGCTAGGTAAGGAGGTAGAGTAGAGCTTTACTAGTCCTTAGAAGTAGTAGGCTTAGTTCTAGAAGAACAGAGGTAGTTAATACTAGAAGGGTAGGAAGCTAAGGGCCTAGAAGGAGGAGGAGTAGGACAGAAGGGAGGAGAAGTTTAAGGAGGTCCAGATAGCTAAGCTAGATAAGAGGATATAGGACAGGGAGAGGTACTACTAGTAGGGCCTAGAGCTTATTAGGGGGCAGCAGAGGAAAGAGAGGTAGATAAGGGAGAGGGGGGAGGAGAGGGAGAGGGAGACCCTAGTAGCAGAGGCTACTAGCAGAGGGTTAGCTAGGTTTAGCAGGTTAAACAGATTAGGGTAGAGCACATCTATTTCCCTTAGATAGAACAGACAATTTGCCTTTAGACAGAACAGTTTACTTCCCTTCGATTAATTTGCCTTTAGACAGAGCAGTTTACTTCTCTTAAATTAATTTCCCTTAGGACAGAGCAGATCTATTTCCCTGTAGATTCGTTTCCCTTTCGACAGAACGGATAACTTCCCTTAGATCGATTTCCCTTTGGACAGAACAGATCCATTTCCCCGTGGATAGAATAGATAATTTCCCTCCGATAGAGCAGATAACTTCCCTTAGACGGATAAGATCCATTTCCCTTTAGACGGAACAGATAGCTCCCCTAGAATAGAACAGATTATTTCCCCGTGGACGAAACAGGACCTAGGCCATCGTCCTTACGGCTTTTAGGACTTCCGGCGGCCGCGTTGTCGGCGGGTAGTGTCGGACTCGCCGTGTCTACGATCTCGTGCGGTTTCGTCGGTCACGACCCGAGATATCGCCGCCGCAAGTCGCCCCGGCTACCGGCGACAGCGGGGTAAGGTTGTTATAGATCCGATAGCGGATACGACACGACATAGAGACGCCTAGAGGAATAGATAAGGAGGTGTAGTAGAAGGGGTGTTGTAGATCACCTGCCGGTTTAGCTGTAGGGCGGAGGCACACGACCCTAACCACGTGACGAGTGCCAAGGCGAAGAGTTTTCCAGCGGGGAGAAACTCCTCCCGGTTTTCTCTCTGCAAGACGATATATATCGACCGATCAAAGGGTGTCCTTCCTCTCAGCTTGAATCTAATCATAACTACTTATAAGCCCGGCGGAACTACTATATACATAGAGAATAGGAAGGATCCGGAGACCCCAAGGCTACAACCCCTACCCTAAAACCGATGTAAGCCTACGAACAGACTTATGACATGTTCACAATGGCCTTCGGGGTGCCTATTAAGTCGAACAAGTCCGACGGCACCCACTCGACTAGCCTAACTACTATCCCCGACCTCCTAACCCTAACCCAAACCCCGACCCGCTCCGCGCCTTACCCCTAGCCAGAACTAACCGGCACACATACTACACAGCCGGGACAGTTAGGGGGGGTCGAAAAGGCCACCGAGATCTTTTAGGAGAGCGGCCTTTCTTAGTTGCTGCATTAGCACATGACTTTTCTTCTGTTTCGCTTAAAGGCTTGGATTTTTGGTATGTTAGGCAGCTCTAGGAGGCTTTGGGACGCCTAGGATAGATCGGGGAGGGTAGAAGGCACCGGCATCGAAGCCTCCATCCCCGATCTTGTCGTTGTTCTTTAACCCTCTCCTGGTCCTCCCTACCCGAAGGACGAATTCTTTTATAATTTAGGAGGGTAGATAGGTAGACCGGAGGAAAAGTAATTCGGATAGATTCTCCTGAGCGTTAAATACCGGGGCGAAATAAAGGTCGGCTTCCCTTACTTCTCTCTCCACTTCCTATAACTTATAAATGCCTTAGGGTTAGTACTAATCCTCGGCGAGTTCTTGTTTTTCTTCTGGCGGATTTCGAAGTTAAATTTTGATCCCACCTCCGGGAGGTAACGTTAGTCGGCTTCCTAATAGAGCCGATGCACTCTCGAGTTACGTCTTAATATGGAAAATAGAGAGTGAAAAGTGGGTCTTATCTGTGGGGAAGTTCGATATTACCTCGTAAATTATGTTTGTTTAACTTTACTTGCTCCTGGCTTTCTAAGTCGCGGTTGCTCTATAGAGGTACCGTACTGCTATAGGCAGAGGAGTATAGTCGATCTATCTGTAGGCATCTCTTTTGTAGGCGGCCACGGTGTGTTAATGCGCCCTTGCTCGACTTCCGGTCGTAGCCAGCACGGATAAATGTCTACATAGCGAAGGTTTGTGTTAGGCTTGCCTACGTTAAACGGTATCATCCTTAGTGTCTGACGATTGTCACAGAAGGGCAACAGAAATCTCCTATTAAGCTTTAGGCGGATGTTTAGGGTTAGGGTTATAGGGTTGTTTCCGAGCTAGATCCTAGGTCTTCCCGCCTCGGTGCTTTGGAAGACTTCTTCTTAGTCTTTAGTTCCTCCTTATAGTAGTCCTTAAGGATCTTCTAAGCAGGTGGATCTTTATATGTGTCGCTTACACGCTTGCGATACCCGGGGTTTTCCCTATAGGACCTCTTCTACTCCTTTAGCTTCGCCTTATAGACTAGGAACTGTTCTGCATCCTTTAAGACCCGTGCTCGAAGTCTATAGTCTATAATAGTACATTCCGAGCGTTTTTCGCAAATGTTCTTGCCTTTTGCTTCGGTAAGATCTTACTAAGACGGTCGTGTACACTTTCCGTCTTTGCCTAAAGGTTTGTTGGACGAGCTCGGCCTTAAGTTTATAGCTTTCCTTTTCCGACTGTTCTCGTTGCGGCCGAGTTCTTGTGCTTGTCTTCAATCTTGCCGTAACCGTGACATCGGAGCAAAGGCCATTCTTCTACCTTTGTTTCTTTCAAATGTTTAGAAGAGTCGAATAGGCTTGTCCGGTAGAATCTCCTTGTCTGGCTCGTTATAAAGCATCTAGTCTCTTTATGCAGTAGGTGGATTCGCGCGGTCTAGTTCTATAAGACCCGAGAAAATCGTCCTATAGCGGCGTTGTGGCGTTGCGTGGTTGTTCGTCGAATCGATGTAGTCGAATTGAAGGTCGAAGTGCCGGATTTCCTGTCGGGAGGTGACGTTTAGATTTGAGTTTGCCCCTGGTAGACGATGTCCGCAAGTTGCCCGATCCGGTATAGGCCGGCGTTCAAATCCGGGGCTGCAAAGACCGCTTTTGGACTTAGTCGATTTCTAAACCGGCGTTCGGAGCGTTCTCGAATATTCGGGTGTTCTCAGATGTACAGAGTCGAAAGATGCGCTGCTTCCGGGCTTATAACGTTTAGAAAAACGAGTAGGTTGTCGATTATCTACTAGTACGAACGAGGGCTATATATATCCGTAACTACCGCATCCGAAAGGTTCTACGAAGGCGTTAGCCGACGTCGGAAGGCGTTGTATTTGTAGGCAGAAACGCGGTAAAGGTTCGATGCATTTCCGATAAAGCGCTTACTAGAGGTTAACCGCTGTCGATTGCCGATATATACAAGTGTCTCCTTGCTACTCCCTAAGACTGTCTCGACCCTCTTGTTAAAGATTAAGCCTAGAACGGAATAGCCTTAACCTATAGAGTTAATAAGACCGACCTGTGTTTCTACATTCTAGACGGAGTCGTAGTAATACTCTAGGAACAGATTAATGTTATTTAGTGCGTTAAACAGTCCTATCGGATCTCGTGGAGTATGCTTTCGTTCTTCGCATCGCGGCAGAGTGCGAGAGACTTAAGAGCTATCCTGGTTATAAAAGGTCGCCGATTAATCCTCGAACTCTTCGTCACTTGTGTTATCGAGCGTGCCGAGGCGGGTAAGGACAGACCTACACCTTACAGACCGTCCGACAGAACCGAAATTACCAACGCTATCCTGTAATGTAGGCGTCCACCAAAAAGAGCATCTCGTGCGAGCATAAGAGGAACACATCCTGACATAGTCGCACGAAATAAGAGGCCGATACGGGGATTGAACCTATAACCTTCTATGCACTGCTGTGGACAGAAATTATACTACTTGACCAACTAGCTATGGATAAGAAACAGGGGATTTCCCCGACCTTATACACCCTTACATCAGCACTCGCATTCCAACCCCGGATGGCTCCCTACCTAGGGTTAAAACTACTCCGACGAGGACTCCGAGGAGCTCTCTAATCTAGACCTCCCCTTCTCCTCGGAAGGGAACATTTCCTACTTGGATCCAGTTTCTAATGTAAGAAGGGAGGAGATTTCCTCTTATTCGATAGCATGTATATTAGTCGAAGCTCCAAATTCACTATAATGTAAATATGCATGTTAACTTTCTACGTAGGATCGGCCGCATTCCGGCTAGAACGAGGAGCTAAACCCCTTAAATCGAGAGCAACAGATACAGAAAATCTCCAGAGATAAGAGTTAAGGTAAGGCGGAAAGCAGGAAAGAACACCTCGAGATTCCTATTACAACCCTAACCCTAAGCACAACACGGCAGCCTACATCGAAGGAAAGGAGAAGCGCTCCTCGGATCTTGCGCCCTTTCCCCCTATTCCGGAGGAAGACTTCTCCCTTTTACGGCTGCGGGACGAGGTTAGGTCGGCGTTGCGTAGAGGACAGGGGGAGTGCGTACTATTACAATGTAAGCCCAGGCCAGTCCCTAGTCGTGGAGATCTATCCTCTGCTTATGCACCGCTCTCCGGATAAGATTGTCGCGCGCCCTACCTAGGTAACCGGCCGCTACCCCCTGCTCCGCGGGAGTGAGGGCTACATAGCTAGGCCGAAACACGAAGCAGGAGATGTCCCGCTCCGCTTAAGCCCGAGTCTTTCCCTACACCTAGGGAGTCCGGCAGAGGTTAGAGAAATCCAGCTAGTTTATGTACTCTACTACAGCCCTCTTATAATCCTAAGTCTCCTCGTAGACTAGGGCCCTACATAGCCGAAGAGCACTAGGAAGTAGCACCAAGTTGTCCTCATTTTCCTCCGACCTAAAGAGTAGGAATCTAGTCTAGGTATTACATGCTCCGCCCGGCATACTGGTCATTCCAGGAATAATAGGTTTGTCCCGGGCGGCGGTCTCGTAGACCTACCGTAGGAGATCTCTCTTAAATTTGGTTAGACTAGCGGGAGCATAGTTAGGGAAGTTCTGCTCTATTTGGCGCTCGTCCAGAGTTTAGTTTAGGGTATGCATATTAGGGAAGACCGGAGCAGCTATGTCGATAATAGTATAGACGATTATCGATGTAGGAGTAGAGTCGTAGTAGAAGGTGTAGGTATATAGTTGCTAGAGGTAAGGGGTAGTGTGTTGTCGTAAGAGGTAGTAATCGTAGACTATATAAAGGTCTAAGGGAAAGGGAAGGAAAGGATTACGGAAGTTAATAAAAGAGAGAGGGTTTGAAAAGAAGAACGCAGTCGCTTTTGTGCCCTTAGAGGGGTGACCTGCTAGTAAATTCGACTACGTGCTAGCAGTTACCAGCTTAAGGCTTATGATAGTACGTAAATTAGAGCATTCACCTACTAGAATTAGCTGGACGATTGCACTTGAGCCCTTACCTTCCGCGCAATTACGGACCTCCTAGATCACGCTCGTTCATTCGAGATCACGCACACCCACTTAAGAGCATTAGTATATAACCTAAGCCTTTAATTAAGGTTGTTACGAACGCTTAAGGTTACGCATTCACTAAAGGGGAGGATGTTCAAAAACACCAAAAACCTCGCTTAGGTTTACTTGAACCCTTAAAGCCTCGGGCACCGTTTCACTTAAAGGCTCGTCATTATCACATAACTCGCTCGTTTTAGTTAGTCTATATAGCTTAAGGGCCTTCGCCCTTATAAATCAGTATTATTCTTTTCCGCTTTTTGATCAGAAGGGCGACCTGCTAGTAAATTCCACCCCGTGCCGGCAGTTACGAGCTCGAGGCTTGTAATAGTACGTAAATTCGATTATTTACCTACTAGAATCAGCTGGACGATTATAATACTTTAGCTACGCTATTGTACTTACTTCGACCTCGAATTTGCACATCTGCTCTATATATGCGAGCTTTTATTCTCGGAGCAATTTAAGGCTCTCCTAGAACTCTCCGCCTTCGAGGCTATTAACGTCGCCGACCTCTTCCGGCATAAACAACAGCATTTTGGCGGTACGATTGTCCAATTCTTTAATGTTCAGGCGAGCGCTAGGACCAACTTAAGGTGTCGATAGTGCTATTAGGGCTCGTAACTGCTCTTCTTCTTTAAGCGCACCTCTAGTAGCGACCGAGCTTGAATTTCCTTCGATCTCGACGTCTTCGTCCTTAGTCGGCGTTATAGGTTGCGAAGCCTCTGCAGTAATATCGGTTCCTATCTCTTCTTCAACATGCTCGTTACAGATCTTACTCGCTCTTAGAAACAATAACTACGATCGAGCTTACTCCTACAACTCTCGTAAAGACAGACCTAGCATAAGCGCTACTTTCCTATTAACGCTATTGCCGACGATCTTATGTTACTAAGCAGGGCTACCTATCAGAACCTCCTAGTCTTAATAGCCCTAAGCTCGCCTCGCTTCTATAACAGTCCAGATCCGATTCTAAGACTAGTACATGAAACGTCTATTAATGCTATCTCCGATAGCGGTCTTAGTTACGATAGTTGGAAAGAGGCCATTTAGGAACATTCGCGAAAACATTCTCGAGTTCTCCTGCCGACGGGTTGCGTTAACGTTGTTGTAGAATATTAAGGGTTCTCCGCGTAGAAGCCCGAGCAATTTGGCCTGTATAAGACCTATCCCGTACGGTCGAGTAGGCACAGCCGCTATCCGGGTTCGGTTTGTTGCCGACTCTAGCGACATAGTCCGATAGTCTAGGAATTACAGGCAAAGCTGCGGTTGCGCATCTCCGATGTCTAGCAAGTCGGCGCAAGCCTGCGCCGGAGTAACGTATAGGAACGTAGTAAACTCGTCTTTGCGACTGCCGAAAGGCAGGCCGTTGCTTAAGAGGCCAAGTGCACGACTTCTGAAGCTTATGTTTAGATAACTGTAGCTATAAGGAATTAGCGATAGTAGTAGCAGACCAGGAGCGGAAGCAGAGATGAACACTCGTGATCGTTGCTGTGGACTGCCGTGCGACCAGGCATCGCCCAGGAATTGCTAAACTTAATAACTAAGTGCGACTAAGGCCGCAACGATTTGTAAAAACACATTCTGATCTTTATTCGGTCCTATCCCGGCCGTTATCGTAACAACGTTCTTAAGGAGGAAGTACCGCAGGACGTAGAAGTCTACAAATAACACGATCGACGCTACTAACGAAGTGTTCTGCTTGGACTGCTCGCTAAGCTTAAAGAGCTGCAGCATCGAAAATCCGGGGCATGGACTTCCGCCTGTAAGAATGTAAATATCTCCTGGCCGCGCGATGTTCGACTTTAGGTCGCCCGCTATAGCTCTGGCAAGCAAGTCGTTAACTAAGCCTAGGAAATACTCTATTCTATCCGGCCGTCGAACGTTTGCCCGGTAGCTGTATAACGTATGTTTATTCTAGTCGGCGGCATACTTGAATCTGGCGATACCGGCTTCTTCTAAGCTACGGTTAAAGGTTCTACTACCGTAGAAGAGACTCATCCCGACCATTTTCTCGCCGTAGTGCATATTAGGATTCCATCCTTCTTTCATCAGTAGGAAACTATCTTGTGCTGCGGAAAGGGCTTCGGCAAGGTAAAAGAAATCGCTAGTCCCGTCTCAGTCGTATAGCGTGACAATGTCTCTAGAATCGATTTGGTCTTGACGAAAGCAGCGCATATAGCACTTCCGGATGATTTTGTCGCATGCTTTGTTAAACACGACGTCTGTAAGTACTAGCTTGTTCGGCCTAGCTTTTGCGCCTATCTGCTGCTCGCTCTTCCGCAAGAATTGACGCAGAACGACGCGCCGCTTCTGGGTATCGAACTCGATAATTTGGGTAGGCTAGAGCCGGTCCTCGTTAAGGTCGTTATTCCATTCGCGGACGAGGACGGTGTTACTAATTGCATATTTGCTCCGGCACTTGTCGAATATAGGAACGTTATACTTACACTAGCACCTAAAGTCGCTTACTTGAATTACAACGAAGTCGTATGTGTCTTGCTCGTGAACTATGCGGAACTTCTGGCGCACGAAGTGTCCTCCCTGCTGATATGGATCCTTAGCATACTAACATACGTCTGCCTTATCTAAGACGCAATCTAGGTCGAGAGCCGATGTACTGTAGCTGTAGTTGTCGGACAAGAAGAGCTTATTCGCAAAAGGGTAATAGGCTTTACTAAGTGTAGTGTCCTTTAGCTCGTACAGCTAGAGAATATCGAGCGAAGTACGATCTTTACAAGTATGTACGTTCTAAACATAGGCATACTATGCGTGCGCTTTAATCCCCTATTTGGTACTAACATCCGGCGCGACGCATACGACATCCCCTATGTTTACTATAACTGCTTTGTTCCCCTCTTAAGATTCGCTTCGGCTTATACTCCTAGGCGTTAAGGTTTGCATTGGCAGTGCACTCGGAGATGCTCGTCGCGGCGTTAGTCTAAGCCTTGCTTTTAGCTTATCCGACTTCTTTAGCACATTTCGGTCCGTAATCGTCCGCTCTTCTAGCTAGTTACCGAAGTACATATGTCGAAAGCACTGGTAGACAAAAGGCGTAACGATCGTTCGCAACTCCTTATTTGGCTGCGCTAGGATAGCTGTGAGATTATAGGGATCGACTTTACCCTAGATCGGTTGTCGGCACAATCTAGACTCTTTGTTATCGATATCCTAGCATTCTTTCTAAAGGAAGCCGACATTTGCGGCAATAGTCGTACGGAAGTCTTTGAGTTTGTATTCAGCTAGCTATTAGTTAAAGCTAGTGTTATCGCTGTAGAGTCCAGTTAGCTATTAGTAAAATCGTCTGCGGAAATGTCCAAGGGTAACCTGCTAGTTGCTAAGGAGGTAGTCGACGAAGTGCTTCCCGAACCGTACTAGCCAAAGGAACGGCTCGTAGAATCGACGATATTCCGGTGCAGGCGTTCCTAGCTCGTACTAATAACTAAACAGAGCAGACGCTTTCGACTACAGCTTCGATTAAATGCAGATGCTACTAGCAAAATCTGTAAAGTCCAGGTCGCTATACCTACTAATAGCTAAGATCTCGAACTATACGCCCTGCACGTAGCGCTTTTCGTTGCCTGCCGACAGAATGCCATCGAAACAGAACTCTGCATAGTTTAATTGCCGCAGTTTCTTAAGAGTAACGAGGTCCGATGCGCGTCGTCCGTCCGCTATATATACTAAGAATTAATCGAGTTTGAAAGTAGCACATTCCGGAGTTTCGGTGCCAGCAGACTTCGTAGCTATAAAGAAGCCTGCACTTAAGTCTAGGCTTGCTTCGACCTCGTTCACAGGTTGTAAAGGAGGTTTGTATCCGTAGTAAGCGCTTCTTGGAAATGCTGGTCCTACAATGGAGATATGGCTTAAGTAGCGAAGCTGCCGTCGTTTCCCGGAACGAGCTATAGCCCCAGGCTCTGCTCTAGCAGTAGGCTCGTCCCCTAGTTCTGTTTCGGTCGCTAGAGGAGTAAGTATAGTCCTAAGCCTTCGTTATCTGGGCGTGCGTAGTAGGCCCTGGTCCTTAACTTCCCGATCTCCGACCGTTTGGCTTATCTGCTCCTCGCCCGATTCCATCTTATACTAAACCGCTCTCTGCACTCTATCTTCTTCTTGTTGTTTCGACTCGCCTCGGTCCTGCTTAGAAGCTGTAGGACTAATTACAATCGCATTGCTTAGGGAAGCTCTAGCGCGCAAAATGTCTATCTACAATTGTCCATTCTGAAGCCGCGGCTTCTTAGAAGGCCTCGAAGTAGGTCCTACTACAATGTTGTCCTCGTCATCCTTAATAACAATCGTGTCGCCGCTAATCCGTCTCTTTATAGTTGCCGTGCTGCTTAATGCTGTTGTGTGCAAGGTAGTGATAGGGTTGAGAATGCCGCTGTCTCGCTATAAAGGCGCTATGTTCTTTTCGTTGCTCGAAGTAGTCCGTCCGCGGTAAGTGTGCCAAATCGCACAATGCGAGTGCTAGAGCTGCAAGTAAAGTCCAAGAGTAAATGCACTAACTATTTACCTTACAAGCCGTACACGCAGTATAATAATCTGCCGAAGCAAAGAAGAAATAGCAGACTAAGATATCTGCAAAACGAATATCCGTAGAGGTAAAAAGGAATGCGCGCAACTTGCCGGTAAAATGTTGCTTCGTAAGGTGGTTAATAAAGTGTGGTCTAGAAGCTTTAAAGTGCGACCAAGGATGTTCTAGCTATTAACTTTTGACTGCGCCTACACCTTAATACCTGTAATAGCCGCTATCGCGAATAGCATATGTCAGCGCTATCAAATTCAAATAGTAGAAGTAAGACAGATTATATTCGAGATTACTTACGTACGCCTACTTAAGGGCGGTGGCATATAACCCGAGTCTTCGCTTAAGTGTTGTTACGAACGCTTAAGGTCCTCCTCGACTGTTCCTTATCCGGCTACGGCATCGCGCTAGGCCCAGGCCTCTCGTATTCGGGGTTTAGCGTCCCTCGCTCTTTCGTATGCTCGGAGAGGGCGGCTCAAAAGTCCTTGCTCTCGCGGATAGTTCTCTACAGCGGTTCTCGCCGCTAGGGGCGTAGCTTTCGAAGTGGAGGGCTGGACAGCACGGAGGGTTATCCGTGCCTAAGAGAACTAAGGCACCTCTAGGAACCGTATCCGGTTAGGCTTTGTTACCCTACCCTAGGCCTAGCTTAGGGTTTCTACCGAACCCAGCGGAGAGGGATAATCCCTACGAGTTTACACTGTCGTTGCCTATGCCGTGCACTCTCTCCTCCTCTTTGTAATCTTCCTCCTCGGAGTTCTCTTCTCCGTAACTATTCTGTTTCTAATAAGTTACGAACCGAATCGCAATTCTCCTCCCTATAGCCTTCTTCCTCCTTACCTCTTCTCTCGTATTGTAGCCGCCTTAATTAACCCGATCCTCCGAAGAGCCTTTGTTGTCGCAATCGTAGCGCAGTCGCATCCGGCGCGATCGCCTCCTCCCTCCTCGAATCCTCTGCAGTCGTATCTGTCGCAATTGTAGCATAGTCGTATCTAGCGCAATCGCCTCCTTCCTCCTCGAATCCTCCGTAGTTACATCTGTCGTAATCGTAGCGTAGTCGTATCTAGCGTAATCGCCTCCTTCCTCCTCGAATCCTCCGTAGTCGCATCTATTACAATCGTAGCGCAGTCGCATCTACTGCAATTACCTCCTCCCCGATCGAATTCTCCGTAGTCCTATCTGTCGTAGTCGCCTCCTCCCGTAACCTTCCTAACCGCCTACTTGCTAATAATGCTTAACGAAGTAGACGGAGTAGTGCGAATTCCCTTAGACATCCTGGACGCGCTCTTCCGGGCGACCGAATAGCGAGCCGGCAATGCGAACGA
The DNA here is from genome assembly GCF_000219625.1 of Zymoseptoria tritici IPO323. NCBI lineage: Eukaryota > Fungi > Ascomycota > Dothideomycetes > Mycosphaerellales > Mycosphaerellaceae > Zymoseptoria > Zymoseptoria tritici. Next base: position 617,924 of record NC_018204.1, on the reverse strand, counting down.
CTTCGTTATCGTTCGCGCTAACAAGGCCTAGGACCGCTGTAAGGTCTACTGTCTCTCTCGAGGATCCTAACGCCTTCGGGAACTGTTTGCCGTCTCCGAGGCTTAGGCTAAGGAGCGACTAAGGCCGCATACGGAGAAAGAGATAGAGACTCGTGTAAACAAGGAGGTCCGCCAGCGCATATCGCGATATTTCGAAGAGAAGGCCTGCCGACGGATCTCGTCGGCAGTAGGAGCGGAAAGGCGGGGACAACAACGCCTACGCGCGACCTCCTCGCCTCCGCCGGCGTATACGGAGTATCCCTCCTCTACGCAGCCGGCACTAGGCAGAGCGGGTAGTAAGGAGACAGCTCCTACGTCGGGAAGAAAGCGAAAGCAGGACGACTGCCGCGCACAGAGCTGCCTAGTAACGTTACCCCTTCGACACTCTCCTCGTCGAGAGAAGTACTCCAAACCTACTATAGAAGATAGGGTAGAGGAAGAGCAGCCGGCGGAGAGCGACAGGGAAGAAAACGAGCTAGAAGACAAGCAGCTATTAAAGAAGCGTCGGAAGCCTATTTCGCCGCAGTAGGTAGTAGAAAGCGACGCCGACGAAGACGCCGTCGACAACGGTAGCGACGACGGCAATAGGGAGCCCGAGGAGATCGTAGTCGCCAAGGTAAGGGCCGCCTCCTTATTCTATCGCCTAAAAAGGTATCCGAAGCAGAGGCCGATGTAGCTTAAGGTACTAAAGGACCAACTGCCACAGAAGCGCAAGTCTGGCAAGGGGACCCTAAGATCGACTATTTCCTGTAAGACTGTAGACGAGATAACAGGTCGAGAACCAGGAGCAGCGGCGGAAGCGAGAGAGTAGGACCCTGCGGATCCGGAGGGGAATAGCGGACTAGAGAACGCTAGAGGAGGGCCAGACCCACCTAGAAGCGATAGAGAAGGGTCAGATCCTCCCGAGAACGCTAGAGGAGGGCTAGACCCACCTGGAAGCGATAGAGAAGGGTTAGATCCTCCCGAGAACGCTAGAGGAGGGCCAGACCTACCTAGAAGCGACAGAGCAGGGTTAGACCCTCCTAGAGGCGATGGAGGAGGGCTAGATCCTCCCGGAAGTACTAGAGGGACGTCGGATGTTCCGGAGAACACTAGGGAAAGACCAGACCCTCCTAGAAGCGATAGAGGAGGACCAGATCCTCCTATAAGCACTAGAGGGACGTCGGATGTTCCGGAGAACACTAGGGAAAGACTAGACCCTCCTAGAAGCGATAGAGGAGGACTAGATCCTCCTATAAGCACTAGAGGGACGTCGGATGTTCCGGAGAATACTAGGGAAAGACCAGACCCTCCTAGAAGCGATAGAGGAGGACCAGATCCTCCTGTAAGCACTAGAGGGACGCCGGATTCTTAGGAAGATACTCGCCAGCCGCCCTGTAGTACGTTAAAACCCTCCGCCCTATACCGTCCGCTGCTAACTATCCGAAGCCGGCGCTAAGGCCCGATGTGCGGAGGGCCTCCTACAGCTCCGCTAGCATCCTGCGGCGGCGGGCGCTATGTCTAGTGTAGAGGGAGTAGGAGGCATTTCCCCTACCTACCCGGATTACCGCCTCTAGTATAACTTTGTTCAGGACGTCGCCGACAACGCCGGCAGCGCCGAGGACCATCACGTAAGCGCGCAAAGCCTGCGGAAAACACGGGAGGTCGACCTAGGTCTCTAGAAGCACTTTGAGAAATGCCTCGCTATCGCTCGTAGGACTATAGGAACGACCGTAATCGATAAGTAGCGAGGCTTTTTGCAACAGAGTCGAGACCTATACCGGCGGGACAGGGACGAGGGGGAGACGGCGTTCGTTAAGGACGAGAGGCAGGAGGAGAGGCGGGAGGTAGTCGCCGCGGCATATCGGGAGTACTGTACGGCTATAGATTGCGAGGTAGGGATCTAGCAGTCGAACTTTGAGTTTCGCCGCGCGACGGTGCGCCTAGTAGACCAGCTGGACCTCTACAAGAAGCTCCCGCCGCGAGGATCGTCGCAGACGACGGCGATGGTACTTCTGGACAAAACGCCCTCCGCGAGGGGGGCCCTCTTCTAGGAGATGCGTCCGGACTAGACTAACAGACTCCCCGCCGGCTTTACGAAAGAGGACGTAGTGCAGGAGGGCCTAGGGACGGAATGGAACGCCTTTGAGCGTGCGATCAAGGTAGGGAGGCGCTAGAGGAGGTTCGTAAGGGTTCTAAACCTTGACGCCCTGCTCCTTATCGACCTCGGGAGGGATCTGTCCTACATCCAGCACACTATCCCGCTTCCCGTCTTTGTTACCTAGGTCTATCTTATCCGTCGAGTGCGGCCGGAGATTACGCCGACGGCCGAGCGACTCTAAAGGTAGAGGTACTACGACCGCGCGCGAACCGCCGCGAAACTGTACATAGCGAACCTGCGGCTCGAGATGCGCGGGTATCGCGAGCTGTTGCTAATATAGCAGTTTGAATTCTCGGGCAGCGAGGACGGCAGGCCGCGGACGTACGATCCGAGTGTCCTATCGCAGCCTAGCAATGCGGTGACCGACGTCGACTAGGGTTCGTCGTTTTCGACCTTTCTGAACGACGAGGACGTAGGCGGAAGGGCTATGGAGGGACAGGATGGTTAAGAGGAAGCGCAGAGGAGATGAGGTCTAGCGAGTTATCCAAGTATAGATTCGATCCAGACCTGTCCGGCTCCTCTGATTCGTCGACCGCAAACTCTAAGCCCTACGTCTTGGTTAATTGACCAAGGTAGGTCCGTGTCCGGTCGCGTGGACGAATCGGCCGCGACGGGAGGGCCGCTGCGTCCTCCCCTGCCCATTGGCTGGCCGCAAACTCTAAGCCCCACGTCTTAGTTAATTAACCAAGGTAGGTCCGTGCCCGGTTACGTGGACATAGAAGCGCACTGCTGAACTTTCCTACCCGGACTCCTCCCTCTCTGCTACGACCTCGCCGTCTCCTCCGCTCCGAACTCCTCTATCTCCTGGACTCTAACGTGGATTTCGTGCAATCTAAATCTGCTAGCGGGCGAATGAAGATCTAATATATACGATATCGAAGATTGAAAACAGACAATTCTTCTTGTCATAACCCGCACTCGGAGCTTGTATTAGTTTCGAAAGAACCCGTCGTAAGGTTAAGAAGTTGGGTTCTAAAAGTATATAACGAGCTTCGAATTCGTCTGTTCGCCCCGACTAGTCGGCAGACCCTTAAGAAGGATTTTCGATAGTTAAGAGGAAGCGCGAAGGAGACGAGGTCCAGCGAGTTGTCGAAAGAGCCCTGCTCTAGACCCGTCCGGCTCCTCTAATTAGTCGACCGCAAACTCTAAGCCCTACGCCTTGGTTAATTGACTAAGGAGGGTCCGTATCCGGTCGCTAGGACCAATTGGCGCACTACTAAACTTCCCGCTGAGACTCCTCCCTCTCTACTACAACCTCGCCGTCTCCTCCGCTGGGATTGCCTCTATAGCCTACACTGCGAACTGCTCTACCTCCTCCGCCTAAACGCGGATTGTATCGCTTTCCGGAGCTATAGCTGAAGTCTACCCTTCTCACGATATAGACGATGCTAGGGCAGGCTGGCTACGGATTACGGGTGTAGGCGGATTTCTCGCCTAATGCCGGGATAGGCGGATTTCCAGCCTACCTTGCCGCTAGGCGGATTTCTCGCCTAATGCCGGGATAGGTGGATTTCTAGCCTACCTTGCTGCTAGGCGGATTTCTCGCCCAATGCCGGGATAGGTGGATTTCCAGCCTACCTTGCTGCTGGGCGGATTTCTCGCCCAATGCCGGGATGGGCGGATTTCTAGCCTACCTTAGCGCTAGGCGGATTTCTCGCCTAATGCCGGGATGGGTGGATTTCCAGCCCACCTTGCCGCTAGGCGGATTTTCCGCCTAATGCCGGGATGGGCGGCCTCCGCCTGAAAGCAAAACGGAAACTTCTAAGAATTATAGCTTTCTGCTTTTACCTCTCGTATCTCGCGCACATAGCTAATTTCAAAGATTCTAAGAATACGGAGAGTAACTCTAGTATAAGAAGTTCCTTTCTATATGTCTATATTTAATTTGAGATCGTTGTTGTAGTATTAAAAAAGGTCGAGAAACTTAAGGTGTTGCTACTAGACTGTGTGTCGGAATTTCTGTTTTGGCTTCTACACCTTAGGCGGATTTCTAGCCTACCTTGCCGCTAGGCGGATTTCTCGCCTAACGCCGGGATAGGCGGATTTCTAGCCCACCTTGCCGCTAGGCGGATTTCTCGCCTAATGCCGGGATAGGTAGATTTCCAGCCTACCTTGCTGCTAGGCGGATTTTCCGCCTAATGCTAGGATGGGCGGATTTCTAGCCTACCTTGCTGCTAGGCGGATTTCTCGCCTAATGCCAGGATAGGCGGAGAGCTGACCTAGCAGCCGAACACGTAAGCGGCATACACCTCCTGCTCGACGCTTAAGAACAGCTACCGTAGAAACCTCTACGGACATAGAAGTCCTACGATATAAGAGCCTGCGACGCTAGCGCTACTACCTGTAGCTTTGTTACGCTTTCTACCGGGTGCCCGATGAGGAGGGGGTGGTACTGAATATAGGCAGGAATTACTACGACGGGAGAGCACTATACTACGTCGTCGAGCTCCTCGTTAGCAAAAATACGCGGATAGCGAGTCTAACGTAGATTTAACAGCCTACAGAGGACGGCTCGGGCACGAGAACGGCACGAAGGAGAATAGATTAACGAGAGTAGGGCGGAGGAGGAGGAGGGAGAAGACGTAGACATAGGAGATTCGAAAGCGAGACGGTAAGGCAACAGACGAGACGAGCTAGGCGAAGGGAGAGGAAGACGGGAGGATGAAGAGGATATAGGCCCAGCAGGACGGGATGGCATCGAGATAAGGATGATATAACGATGCCTAGAGAGGACGATATAACGATGCCGGGACAGCCTATTCTCGGACCGGGGAGTGGAGGAAGAGACGACGAGTAGGACGAGTAAGTATAGAGGGGAGGGTAGCCCTTTATACCACTACCTCGTCGAGTACGACAATTGTAATTAAGCCGTAGACCCCGGTAGATAGCGAGATAAGAGGATAGCCATCGACGATAACTATCGACGATTGTAAGGCTGACCCTGCTCGTAATTGTAAGAAGGACGACTACACCCCGGCCCTATAAGAGCCGGATGTGTTCCCTCCTCTCTAGAGCCTCGCTACTACCTGTTTACGCTCTTAGCCTCGGTTTTCCTCTGTAGTAGAGACTTCGAACTATCTATAAGCACTCTCTACCTGGGTTGCCCTCTCCTTCGAGTGCCTCCTACTACTAATCCCGACTTGTTACTTCGCCGACCTCTCCTTCGACGTTCTTCGTAGCTTCCTCCTCCCCTCTACCCTCGGCGTCGCCCTCTCTGCCCTCTAACCCTCGGATGTTATCTAAACCGTCGACGAGCGCGGTACGGCCCTAGGAAGGTCTGACGGCCTTTGCGGACGCCCTCTGGGAGCTCTATAAGGGTGTTATCCCGTGCGGCGGCGAGATCGACTACTTTGGCGTCCTAAGGAACAAGACCGGACATCCCGACACGGAAGGACAATACTACCGCACCTTCGAGTGCAAGAAGTGTTATACGAACAAAAGGCGTACCGTCAAGGCGTAGATTAAGAGCGTTACTACGGAAATCGGCCGGTCGAGACTTACGCTTATAGCGCAAACGATCCTAGACTAGCTTCGTAACTATAGTAAGGATACGGCCTAGCTCGTTGCCTAGATTAAAGATCGACTAGAGGAGCCGGTGACCGCGCCGGCGAAGCGAGTACTCGAGTCCGAGTCTTCGATCGAGACGGCGTCCGCGGATTGTCGGTTAAGGAAGACGATCCGGCGTAAGGAGGACGTGTTCCTAGATATTCCCTCTACAGATCTTCCTTCTACGAGCATCCCTTCGACGAAGATTCCGTTGACGAATCTTCCTTCTATAGACATTCCGTCTATAGACATTCCTTCTACGAGGCTCCCTACTAACATCCCTTTAACTAGGCTGCCTTCGATCGACATCCCCTTAACGATCCCTACTGTCCTCGTCCCGGAGACCGACCCTGCCGCGATTCTAGTCGACCCTATACCGAAGCCTATCGTACAGATACCCTTCTTTTAGAAATACGCCGAGGCCTGCCTAATCCGCGCGGCGAAGGAGACGAAGCAATTGGTTAACTGCCTCCTATACACCCTAGGCGAAGGTCCTCCTTATCGCTCAGATGAAGGTCCTCCTTATTACTTAAGTGAAGATCCTCTAGACCCTCCTAGACCTAAAGACGGCGCGAGCGAGCACTAGAAGGAATCGAGACCCGCTACGAACAGAGCCCTACCGCCTGGCCGGAACAACGCGCGAGCAGAGTCGATCGAGGAGAGACAGCGGAGGAAGAGTCTTCTACACTGTTCTGTCGAAGAGAAGCGCAGAGGGAAGAGTGTTCCTCCCGAGGTACGACCTTATAACCTCTTTCCTAGTAAGGACTACGACCTTCTCTCGCCCTTTTCTACAGTATCTATCCCTCCTCCCCTTATGCCCTCTCCGGACACGCCCTCTCCTTCAAAGGCGAAGGAGCTTACTCCCTTTCCGTTCTCTTCGTCGGGACGGTAGAGGCCGTAGATCGCGGACCTAGCCGCGCGTGCCGAACTAGTAACGCCCTCCCCGAAAGCGAAGACCTTCCGGATTCTCTCCGCGGAGCCGAAGCTACGAACGAAACCGACCTCTCCTTTAGCGGACTATAAGCAGAAACTACTCTAACCCCGCTCTATAAACCTTCCTAGGAGATTGTCTACAGATTAGGTCTACGAGTTCGTCGATCGCTATCGAGAAGCTAATAACAAATTCAAAAGGCAAGTAGTACGGCAGAAGGCGAAGAGTGCCGGCGTCTTCGACGAGTTCAAAGCCGAGCTAATATAGCAGGGGCTAGAAGGGGAGCCGGCGGGACAGGAGGATAGCCTAGGCTTAAAGAGAGAGACTTAGGGAGCATCCTCTAAGAGAGAGAGTCGAGAGGCATCTAGGGGAGGCGAGGCCTCTCGCGGGTCGCGAGACCAGGAGGAATGCTAGGATTAGATGTATTAACATCCGGGGCTTAGGGGATAATAGGTAGCCGATCCTAGCGGCGCTAATTAACAATAACGTCCTCGACTACCTCTTTATCGTCGAGACCTAGTTCGTCGAGTATAAGAAGCGCCGAGCGGATTACCGCGTAATTACGACCACAGTAAAGCCCGATACGGTGCCGAGAAAGGGTCGCTTAGGCTATAGGATTCTAGTAATAGGGACAGTACGCGCGCGAAGTTGGCTTACCGGCGAGGCGCAGATCATTAGGACGGACGCTATAACCCTACCGACGGACCGGGGAACGATTAGCGGAGTCTACTTTCCCCCTAAGCGGAAGCCGGATAAGGTCCAGTCTATGCTCGAGGCGGTTGCCGGCTCCGATATCGTTCTCGGAGATATTAACGTCCGCTTTAGTAAGATGTCTCTCTAGAGCGGGAAGGCGTCGCCGCTTCCGAGACGGAAGGTCGTCTCACAATAGATTAAGGACTCCGCGATAACCTATCTGATGCCGATCTAGGAGCTAATTACGATTGCGGACGCCGTGTGCAAGAAACAACTGACGACTGACTACTGCTTTGTCCGCCGGACGCTGCCGTATGCGACGCTAGCTCTACCGCGACCGACAGAGAAGATAAATACCGACTATATCTACTAGCTCTACCTCCAGCTAGACCCGACTGCGGGTACTCTAGGTAGATCAGCTGTGCCGTATTAACTTCGACGCTATGCGATAAGCCGGCTAAACGACGACGATACAGCGTAGGCGCTCTACTATAGCTGGGAGAGAAGGGCGCGGCATCGACAGCATCTGTACTATATGAGCGCCAATGTAGATAAGCGGAATGCGGAAATCGTGTCGCTCTACTAGCAGGTAAGCGAAGCTATGCTAGGACTCGCCTCTGCGCGTCGTCGAAATCGTCCTCCAGGTAGACGAAAGGCGGAGGATATAAGTAACGGAGGCGGAGAGAAGAAGAATCGAGAGGGAGAGAAGAAGGATCGAGAGGGAGAGAAGAAGGATCGAGAGGGAGAGAAGAAGGATCGAGAGGGAGAGAAGAAGGATCGAGAGGGAGAGAAGAAGGATCGAGAGGGAGAGAAGAAGGATCGAGAAGGAGAGAAGAACGATAGGCCTCGAAAGGCGATAATAGACCCGAAGCGAAAGCAAGCCGAGGATAATAACAACGCCGCTCGCAAGCTAAAGCAGCTACGCCGCCGTAGCAAAAAGAAGAAGGACTGGCGTCTTAAGGCGATAGCGAAGCTAAATCCGGACGCCGATAGCGGGACGCTCGAGACGGTCCGTCTCTATAAGAGAGCGCAGCGCCGCGCGAACGAGAACACACCGCTAGTGCCGACCCCGGCGGGGAAGGCAAGAGGGATGACGGCAATCGACAAGGTAACGGAGGGATTTGCCGGTCGATTCGTCTCGACGGCGACCCTCCTAGTACAGGAGATGTTTCCTATCGACGATCGATCCGCCTTACTCTCCTTCTTGATCGACGAGATAATGTAGGAGCTTACCTACCAGGATACTATAAAGGCCTACGGAAACGATAGGGTACACATCCGTCTTATAAAAACCCTCGCGACGACGAGCTTCCTCCGGATCCTGGCCGCCCTCTACAATTCCTATCTCCGGAATAGTAAGACGCCGCAGAGCTAGAACGAAACTATCGTCTATCTAGTTATTAAGGACAAGACCTGACAGGAGGATAGTACGATACCGGCGAAGGACGCTAACAACGTTCGTCTAATCTCGCTAGTAACGATGTTTCAAAAGGTCTTCGAGCGCCTGCTCCTCCGGCGCTTTAATAGTAGGACATAGGCGAGGATGCATCCTAACCAGGCGGGATTTCGAAGTCACTACTCTACTATAACGAACGCCGCGGTCGTCTACGCCCTCCTTAAATTAAGCCGGATTATACATGCCGTGTTCCTCGATTTTTAAGCCGCCTTTAACGTTGTCGATCATGTACTGCTCGCAGACGTTCTACGCCGGCGGAGATGTCCGGAGAACATGCTAGCTCTGATTACGAGCCTCTGCTTTTTCGATGTCTGGTCCTTTGTCGTTTTAGATAGTACGGCTTCTCGGTAGTTTCCGCGGACGAGGGGAGTTCTGCAGGGCTTACCCCTTTCGCCCTATCTGTTTAACATCTTTATCGATAGCTTGCTCGAGGACTTAAATCGACCTAGGACACTCGCCCTAGCCGGCTCTTCCGACGTAATGCCCGCGGCGCCGCCGATTCCTCGCGCGCTATTCTTTGCCGATAATAGTATTCTCCTTGCTAGCGACTTAGACGAGGTACGTATACTAATCTAGATCCTCGAGCGCTGGTCCTCTACTAACCGCATCGCCCTAAACATTAAAAAATGCGCCTATCTGGCTCTGGCGTCTTCGTAGGAGGCGATCTACCTCTTTAGTACAGAGGTACTAAAGAGAGAGGTATATACCTACCTCGGATTTCCCGTGACGGCGCGAGGGATTGACTTAAGGAGGTACCTTAAGAGCCGGCTCAAACAGGCCGGGAAACGAAGCGACTTCCTAACCCTTAACGCGGACGGTTGGGGCTTCGCGCATCGCCTACGAGTCTATTGGTAGTATCTCGCACCGATGTTCGAGTATGGCGCGCCTCTCCTCGCGGCGTTTGCTAAGGACTCTCCTAAGTTCTAGGACGAGACGACTAAGGACGTTACGAAGCTGACGAAGTAGATCTTAGGTTATACTTCTAACCCTTACTTTACTCGCAATCTCCTAGGAATCTCCGCCCTACCCTCGCGATTTAAGGCACTAAAAACTGGCTTTTAGGTCGTAAAGAAGCACGCTCCGGAAGAAAGTCCGCTGCAGAAGTTAGGATTACTAATCTGGAAACCCAAAGCGTTCTTCCGGCGCTTAACGGAGGATAAGCTCTACGAGAAGTACCGCAAGACACCCGAGTCCTAGCCTCGCGACCGAAGCCTTAGCAAAGACCGCTGTTCTGTCCAGCAGTTCCTACGCTAGGAGAGAGAGGAAGATATGGCTAAAGAGGCTAAGAAGTAGAGCCTAACCCGGATTTTACCGGAAGAAAGCCGCCTAAAGCAGGACTTACGAGGAGCCGATCACTTTTTAAAGGCGCCGCGGTCCTTCTAGAAGCGCTTCCTCTAGTATCGGCGTAGAACCTTCTATACCTATGGTTTCTGCGTCTATACGAGCAAATTCATCTAAGGATACGAGACTTGCTACCAGGAAAACAGGACGAGCTGGCTCTCGAGGAAGGAACAACAGGCGAAGCAGAAGATGCATAAGAAAATAGGCACTACGAACACGAAGTTTACCGAGGTAGACTTCCTTCTAAATACAGGATGCTAGGAGCGAGCTAACGAGATCCTCGAGCGAATCTCGACGAAGATTACAAAGGAGGAAGCTGCGAAGGAGGAAGCGGAGGAAGCGGCGGCACAGACCTAGTGCACACTGTCCTAAGTAGGACGTTAAAAGGCTCCGTCCGATGAGTAGGACGTTAAAAGGCTCCGTCCGATAAGTAGGACATTAAAAGGCTCTGTCCGATAGGTAGGACGTAAAGTAGCTCCGTCCGATAGGTAGGACGTTAAAAGGCTCCGTCCGATGGGTAGGACGTAAAGTAGCTCGGTCCGATAAGTAGGACGTAAAAAGGCTCCGTCCGATGGGTAGGACGTAAAGTGGCTCCGTCCGATGGGTAGGACGTAAAGTAGCTCCGTCGACCTGAGACGCAAAAGCGGAGATCATCCCTCGAGGATAAATTAGGTGTTTACCCTATCAAAAAGGAGTCTCTTCCCTCGAGATGAAAGTAGGTGTCCGATCGGTAGGACGTTAAAAGGCTGCGCTGCGACGTAGGAGACGTAGGCGACTAGCGAGGCCCGGACTAGCTCCGCACCGGACGATTAACTCTATCCGGAAGGCCTAGCAGTAGATGTAAGGCGTGTACCCTAGATCTACGGCTGCTTCCTCTCAAAGCCGGGGAGCGGGAGGAAGAAAACTAGTACCTCTACAGAGCAGTAGGAGGCTAGGAGGAATACGAAGGCGACGGCGTAGTAGGGGAGAGGAGTAGACGACGACGATCGCTAGAGGAGGAATTCTAGCCGAAGGGAAGACGGCACTCCCTAAACCGTTCGGGAAGCACTTGTAGACTGGTGTATAAGCAGCTCGATCGGAATCGAATATCTCCGACAGTAGATACACTAGACGGAGGGAGGACAGAGCTCTACCGAACGGTCTTGAAGCGGGATGTTCCCCCTTAACGAGACGGGGTTACAGTTTTAGGCGGATAAGGAGACGCACACCTCGTCCGTCACCTGGGAGGTTTGGAAACCTAAGGTACGATAGACGGTAAGCGATTACCGGAGCGATATTGTGCGTTAGGATGCGGATTAGCCTATCGGTAGTCTCTCTTTTTGGCGGTTTGGTTAACTCGGGAGATGGTGAAAAGGACACCGTAAAACGTAGTTAGGCTGGGAGTAGCTACGGTGCCATGCATCGCGAGGCGCTTTACGTGGGAGCGTAGGTCTGTTTCCTCCCCTCTAAAGACGGCCAAAAGAGCCGGGAGCAAGGGCTTAGATGGGGCTTCAGTTCAGATCAGGTGCAAAGGTAGACTAGCCTATATAAACAAGTACAATGAACCCCTAACCCTAACCCTAAACCCTAACACTAAACCCTAAACCCTAACCCTAACCCAGTACCGGTCGCCTACCTACTACCGTCTCTAATCGGGGAGACCCAGGGATCTCGACCAGTCGCCCGATCAATAAGGTCGTAGGAAAGGCCTTCGAGTCCTATACGTTCCTGTAGAGATACTTCGTCGGGGTCGTTAATATACGGCAAACGGGGCATCTTCCCCAACCGTTTAACCGGTATAGATAGCGTCGAGAGAAGATAGTTGCAGTAGCGGAATACACATAGCCGTGCGAGTTCCCTTAGGGTTCTGTTTAACGTAGCGCGGTAGAGTTCGGCGTCGCCGGCCTACACATGTCCGGCTAACTAACTTATTAGCGTCTGTACCTAGGTCTTAAAGGCCATATAGAGACGGCCCTAACTAGTCGACCAGAGTTTCTGCCGGAGGAAGTCGTTTGCATATGCCGTCTATAACAGAACGCCTAATTGGAACCGTAGCTGAATCTAGTCGAATATGTCGTTTAGGAGCTAGTAGAGGTTGGTGCGACGAAGGGTCTATAGGAGAGCTAGCCTACGGCGATCTTGGGGCGTACGCACTCCACGAGACCGCTTATACCGGTCTTTCTCTAGCCGATGGTAACGCCGTATGTTGCGGCTGTTCGTAGTAAATATAAGGATGTCGAGAAGGGCAGTTAAGAAAGCCGAGGCTAGGCTCTGTTAAACATTAATAGTGTCGCTACTAGTAGAGTGACCGGTCCGCGGGAGTGTAGATAAGACTGCACAGATTGCATATAGCTAGCGGTTAATCTGGGTCCGGATATAGCAGAGCACATCGCGCCTCTCGAGCACAAAGAAGGGCCAGTATGTCTGTCTATTCGTATGCTGTACAAGAGCTAGTTAATCGAGACCGGTAGGGACTTGTGCTTTCTGAAATAAGTCCCAGGATATCCGATATTCCTCTCGGACCCCGAAGCTGTATAGACTGTCCTCGCACGACCGGAGCGAGCAGTAGACTAACCGGACTTTATGCTTAAACGCTGTAAAGATGCGACGGCGCTGTAGAGCCTTAGTAGCCTACCCTCGCCGGGAGACCGCCTGGGCTTTATTAGCTGCACTCTGTAAGAAGGCGAGGCTGCTATACACCGGCTAGGAGAACAGAGGTTCGGTCGACTAGTCGACTGGTACAAAGAGATCCTTAATGTTGTTATACCCTTGCATAAAGGCGACACCGCCTAAACGCTTAGGTGATTTGCGCTTTGATTCGCTGCGAACCGTAGTACTATTAAAGGTCCTACTCTACTAGTAGAGCTCTAGCTTTATATTAAGCTAGCTGGCTTAGTATTCGTTACAGTTCGTACGGCGGAGTAGAACGAGGGGTTCTCGATAAACCCTCGACCGGTTTGTAGGTTAGTAGGCTAGGTCCTCAAACGCAAGATCTACGAAGGCAGTGTCGAAGTCGATGTACTCCTTGTCGAATTGTCGTTTAAGGGACTAGTCGACTACTTGCCGAAGGCTGGCGATAGACGTCTTACGGAGCTCGAGCTTACAGCCATAGCGTACTGTAATTAGTTCCGCTTCCTGCCAGTCCTCTTCGTCGTCTGCTAGGCGTTTACAAATACGGGTCTAGAGACGCGTGAGCGGTAGTGCCCTAGGACGCCGGGCCTGATCGCTCGGCTATGTATTTAGAAGGTCGTAGAATAGCTCGCTAAATAACCGGTTGGTCGACCGAATCGACTGCCGCTAGCGAGCGTAGGACCGGTTATACGCCTATTCGAAAGTGCGAGGATAGTGCTAGAGAATGTCGTCCGGGTAGGTGTCTTCGAGGGTAGGTATAAAGATTTCGTTAATAAAATGCGCTTGCTAGATCCGGTTAAGGTAGCAGCGGCGCTGTTTATCGACCGCTCGTTACCGCTTTATAGATAGCAAAGGTAGGTTTGGGAAGAAGATGTAGGTATCGAAGCTAGTAGCACCGAAGCTACGGGCGAGCCGGAAGTGCTTGCATGTCGTTAGGCGGATGCCTAACCGGCCGATAGGTGTGTGCTAGTTACTAGAAAGAGTCTTTGTAAACCGTAGCTAGTAACAGAACTAGATGCTATGCCGATAGGCTGCAAGTGAGGTTAGTAGTAGGAATAGGGCATTAATGTCCTACCGGCGCGTTATCGTAAAGGGCCGCTGCTGGTGTGTTAGACAGGACCGCTCGAGCGATAGGACTAGTCAGTTATCGTCTAGTGTACTAGTGCTGCTAGCAAGGAGTTTGTTGTTTGTTTTTGTTTGTTTGTTTGTTCCATTTACGTCCTTTCGGAGTCCAAGACTATGTAGGACGGCTTTGCCATAAAGGCAAAGCAGTAGATCTAGTTACAATCAGATTTTTCGGTATTCTTTGACCTTAGGGGAAACCCCGTGCCTAAGGCAAAATGCCAAAGGACTTTAAAAGCAGCGCAAGACAAAGGAAATCAAACGAGTGTCGTTGTCTGCAGCCGGGGCTGCACTGCAGCCGGGGCTGCAGAATTTTCGCGCCAAGCTTTTTGCAGAATTTTCAGCGGATCCTTCCGCTTCGCACACACACACACGCTGCGAATTCGAAAGAGATGCAGCGCAAGGCGATGTAGCGCAAAGGCGCACGCAAGGCGATGTAGCGCAAAGGCGCAAAAAGCAGCTGTCCAACTCGCTGCCTTCTCTTGTCCTCAATATGCCTTTGTGGTATCGTAGTAGCAGTTCTATCTACGACAACGCAGGTTGATCGCAGAGTTGTGGATTCCACCGACTGTTCCAGCTCTTTGAAGTGCTTCGGTTCGGATTTCGAGGAGGTGCGCGTATAGGGCAGAGTGGACTGCTTCTTTCTTCTTCTTGTTCGTAGCGTAGAGGGCTATTCGTTCGAATCGTGCTGTTGTTCTGTTGTAGCTCGTGTTTCGAGGCGGATTTCGAGAAGGATTTCGGGCGGATTCGAGAGGTTTTCGAGGCGGATTTCGAGAAGGATTTCGGGCGGATTCGAGAGGTTTTCGAGGAGGTTTCTTCCAGACTGTCTTAGTTTCCCTTCCAAGGAAGGTACTTACGACGGCCACCGCGTGAAGGTGCAGTCTGTTCGGCCGTCGCTAGCAAGGAGTCTTTCCTATGCGATGTAGCGGATCTAGTCTTAACTATAGACTAGGAGAACTCTATACTCTGCAATATGTCGCATTATATTAGGAATCGTACATCGTTCCTCTATGTTTGTGTCTCTGTCCGGGGACTGGTCTTAACTCTCCTTATCGCTTTCTCTAGTAACCTTAAGGCTCTAGTTACGGCAGAACTAGCGGAGCGTTTAACCGGTCCCCTGCCTCTCTAGACTGGCGCTATCTCCTATTGCCTAGGAACACTTGCAGCTACTATAGCGAAAGGCTCTTTAGAGTGTCCGAATAGTATAGGGAGTTGTAGTGTTCCTTACCTCTTCGCTCTTATCCTAATCTGTCCCTCTGCTACCTCGTGCGCTCGACCGGTCGCTACTAGCATACGACGACGAATCGTCCTCGACGTCTCCTTCTTCTTCTTCTCCTACGTCGCTATCGGTAAGCAACTAGTCGTTAGGATCCTAAGGAACAGGCTCCTGTGTCTCGGGCTCGTCGATAACCGGTGTTATAGTGTACCTTGTCCCTACCCTCTCGTCCTCGTTAGTAGCGCTACTACCTAAAGTAACTAACTAGTCGCTATATATATCCGAAAAGTCGTCCTCGACGTAATCCTCTTCTTGCTCCTCTTCTTCCTCGTCTTCTTCTGCGTAAGCAGTAAGCGACCGGTCGTCGAGGTCGGAAGGGTTAAGGTCCTAATTTGTCTCGAATTTGTTAATAACCGGTAATAGAGGGCTAAGCTCCTAGTCCGACTCGAACTCGTCGATAACTAGTAACTCGAATTCGTTAATAACTGGTAGTAGAGGGTCGGGCTCCTAGGCTGTTTTGGATTCGTCGATAACTGGTAGTAGGGGCACGGCCTGCTAGTTAGCGCGGATACCTATCGCTACGATGCCTCTAACGAGGGTGTTCTAGTCGGACTCGTCGACTGGTCTATGTAGTAGCGCTGTATACGAAGGAGGTTTAGGAGCGATTTTCCGAGGGCTCCTCCTAAGGATAGCTGTCTCCGGGGCGTCTTCTATAAGCTCGGTTGGACGGTGCTGCTGCTGCTGCGCCGCGCTCGCTACAACGGATAGTCCTACGACGACAGATGGTCCGGCTACGACTAGTGCCTGCGGTTGTAGGGTGTCTGCAAGAGCATCCTGTCGTCGCTATACGCGAAGCTCTCGCTAAGTCTGCGACCGACGTTCGCGGGTAGCAGCATCGAAGGCGGCTTGCAACCGCGGAGACTGGTAAACCGCTCGCCTAGGCATCGCTCCGAGCAACCTCTCGTAGGAGGGAATTAAGTAAGAACTAAAGCTGCACCGGGAGTAGGGCGGTATGTAGGTGCGTCCTCGTCGTCTCGGTGTATTAGAAAAAGTAAGGGTGTAGACCCCGCGACCGGTAGACGAATTAGCAGTCGCGAAAGGCGGCTTCAGATCGCTGGACCAATCAGCGGTGCCGAAAGCCGGCTTTAGCTTGCGGAGACCGCCCAACCCTAACCCCAAACTACCTTATGGTAGAGGAAGCGCGAAGGAGACGAGGTCTAGCGAGTTGTCGAAAGAGCCCTGCTCTAGACCCGTCCGGCTCCTCTAATTAGTCGACTGCAAACTCTAAGCCCTACGCCTTAGTTAATTAACTAAGGAGGGTCCGTGTCCGGTCGCTAGGACCTATTAGCGCACCGCTAAACTTCCCGCTAAGACTCCTCCCTCTCTACTATAACCTCGCCGTCTCCTCTGCTAGGATTGCCTCTATAGCCTATACTACGAACTACTCTACCTCCTCCGCCTAAACGCGGATTGTATTGCTTTCCGGAGCTATAGCTGAAGTCTACCCTTCTTACGATATAGACGATGCTAGGGTAGGCCAGCTACGGATTACGGGTGTAGGCGGATTTCTCGCCTAATGCCGGGATAGGCGGATTTCCAGCCTACCTTGCTGCTAGGCGGATTTCTCGCCTAATGCCGGGATAGGTGGATTTCTAGCCTACCTTGCTACTAGGCGGATTTCTCGCCTAATGCCGGGATAGGCGGATTTCTAGCCTACCTTGCCGCTAGGCGGATTTCTCGCCTAATGCTAGGATAGGTAGATTTCTAGCCTACCTTACTGCTAGGCGGATTTTCCGCCTAATGCCGGGATAGGCGGCCTCCGCCTAAAAGCAAAACGGAAACTTCTAAGAATTATAGCTTTCTACTTTCACCTCTCGTATCTCGCGTACATAGCTAATTTCAAAGATTCTAAGAATACGGAGAGTAACTCTAGTATAAGAAGTTCCTTTCTATGTGTCTATATTTAATTTAAGATCGTTGTTGTAGTATTAAAAAAGGTCGAGAAACTTAAGGTATCGCTACTAGACTATGTGTTAGAATTTCCGTTTTAGCTTCTATACCTTAGGCGGATTTCTAGCCTACCTTGCCGCTAGGCGGATTTCTTGCCTAATACCGGGATAGGCGGATTTCTAGCCTACCTTGCCGCTAGGCGGATTTCTCGCCTAATGCCGGGATAGGTAGATTTCTAGCCTACCTTGCCGCTAGGCGGATTTTCCGCCTAATGCTAGGATAGGCGGATTTCTAGCCTACCTTGCTGCTAGGCGGATTTCTTGCCTAATGCCGGGATGGGCGGAGAGCTAACCTAGTAGCCGAATACGTAAGCGGCATACACCTCCTGCTCGACGCTTAAGAACAGCTACCGTAGAAACCTCTACGGATATAGAAGTCCTACGATATAAGAGCCTACGACGCTAGCGCTACTACGTGCAGCTTTGTTACGCTTTTTACCGGGTGCCCGATAAGGAGGGGGTAGTACTAAATATAGGCAGGAATTACTACGACAGAAGAGCACTACACTATGTCGTCGAGCTCCTTATTAGCAAAAATACGCGGATAGCGAGTCTAACGTAGATTTAACGGCCTATAGAGGACGGCTTAGGCACGAGAACGGCATAAGGGAGAACAGATTAACGAGAGTAGGGCGGAGGAGGAGGAGGGAGAAGACGTAGACATAGGAGATTCGAAAGCGAGACGGTAAGGTAACAGACAAGACGAGCTAGGCGAAGGGAGAGGAAGACGGGAGGATAAAGAGGATATAGGCCCAGTAGGACAGGATGGCATCGAGATAAGGACGATGTAACGATGCCTAGAGAGGACGATATAACGATGCCGGGGATAGCCCATTCTCGGACTGGGGAGTAGAGGAAGAGACGACGAGCAGGACGAGTAAGTACAGAGGGGAGGGTAGCCCTTTATACTACTACCTCGTCGAGTGCGATAATTATAATTAAGCCGTAGACCCTAGTAGACAGCGAGATAAGAGGATGGCTATCGACGATAACTATCGACGATTGTAAGGCTGACCCTGCTCGTAATTGTAAGAAGGACGACTACACCCTAGCCCTATAAGAGCCGGATGTGTTCCCTCCTCTCTAGAGCCTCGCTACTACCTATTTACGCTCTTAGCCTTAGTTTTCCTCTACGGTAGAGACTTCGAACTATCCGTAAGTACTCTCTACCTAGGTTACCCTCTCCTTCGAGTGCCTCCTACTACCGATCCCGACTTGTTACTTCGCCGACCTCTCCCTCGACGTTCCTTGTAGCTTCCTCCTCCCCTCTATCCTTAGCGTCGCCCTCTCTGCCCTCTAACCCTTAGATGTTATCCAAACTGTCGACAAGCGCGGTACGGCCCTAGGAAGGTCTGACGGCCTTTGCCGACGCCCTCTAGGAGCTCTATAAGGGCGTTATCCTGTACAGCGGCGAGATCGACTACTTTAGCGTCCTAAGGAATAAGACCGGACATCCTGATATAGAAGGACGATACTACCGTACCTTCGAGTACAAGAAGTGTCGTACGAAGAAAAGGCGTACTATTAAGGCGTGGATTAAGAGCGTTACTACGGAAATCGGCCAGTCGAGACTTACACTTATAGCGCAAACGATCCTAGACTAGCTTTGTGACTATAGTAAGGATATAGCCTAGCTCGTTGCCTAGATTAAAGATCGACTAGAGGAGCCGGTAACCGCGCTAGCGAAGCGAGCACTCGAGTCCGAGTCTTCGATTAAGATAGCGTCCGCGGATTGTTAGTTAAGGAAGACGATCCGGCGTAAGGAGGACGTGTTCCTAGATATTGTCTTTACGGATCTTCCTTCTATAAGTATCCCTTCGACGAAGATTCCGTCGACGAATCTTCCTTCTACGGACATTCCTTCTATGGACATTCCTTTTACGGACATTCCTTCTACGAGGCTCCCTACCGATATCCCTTTAACTAGGCTACTTTCGATCGACATCCCCTTAACGATCCCTACTGTCCTCGTCCTAGAGACTAACCCTACCGCGATTCTAGTCGACCCTATACTAAAGCCTATCGTACAGATACCCTTCTTTTAGAAATACGCCGAGGCCTGCCTAATCCGCGTAGCGAAGGAGATAAAGCGATCGGTTAACTGCCTCCTATATACCTTAGGCGAAGGTCCTCCTTATCGCTCGGACGAAGGTCCTCCTTATTGCTCGAGTAAAGATCCTCTAGACCCTCCTAGACCTAAAGACGGTGCGAGCGAGCACCGGAAGGAATCGAGACCTGCTACGAACGGAGCCCTACCGCCTAGCCGGAATAACGCGTAAGCAGAGTCGATCGAGGAGAGACAGCAGAGGAAGAGTCTTCCGCACTGTTCCGTTAAGGAAAAGCGCAGAGGGAAGAGTGTTCCTCCTAAGGTACGACCCTACGACCTCTTTCCTAGTAAGGACTACGACCTTCTCTCGCCCTTTTCTACAGTATCCGTCCCTCCTCCCCTTATGCCCTCTCCGGACACGCCCTCTCCTATAAAGGCGAAGGAGCTTACTCCCTTTCCGTTCTCTTCGTCGGGATAGTAAAGGCTATAGATCGCGGACCTAGCCGCGTGTGCCGAACTAGTAACGCCCTCCCTAAAAGCGAAGACCTTCCGGATTCTCTCTACGGAGCTAAAGCTACGAACGAAACCGACCTCTCCTTTAGCGGACTATAAGCGGAAACTACTCTAACCCCGCTTTATAAACCTTCCTAGGAGATCGTCTACGGATTAGGTCCGCGAGTTCGTCGATCGCTATTAAGAAGCTAATAACAAATTTAAAAGGCGAGTAGTGCGGTAGAAGGCGAAGAGTACTAGCGTCTTCGACGAGTTTAAAGCCGAGCTAATACAGCAGGGGCTAGAAGAGGAGCTAGCAGGACGGGAGGATAGCCCAGGCTTAAAGAGAGAGACTTAGGGAGCATCCTCTAAGAGAGAGAGTTGAGAGGCATCTAGGGGAGGCGAGTCCTCTCGCGGGTCGCGAGACTAGGAGGAATGCTAGGATTAGATGTATTAACATCCGGGGCTTAGGGGATAATAGGTAGCTAATCCTAGCGGCGCTAATTAACGACGACGTCCTCGACTACCTCTTTATCGTTAAGACCTAGTTTGTTAAGTATAAGAAGCGCCAAGCGGATTACCGCGTAATTGCGACTATAGTAAAGCCCGATACGGTACCGAGAAAGGGTCGCTTAGGCTATAGGATTCTAGTAATAGGGACAGTACGCGCGCGAAGTTAGCTTACCGGCGAGGCGTAGATTATTAGGACAGACGCTATAACCCTGCCGACGGACTAGGAAACGATTAGCGGAGTCTACTTTCCCCCCAAGCGGAAGCTAGATAAGGTCTAGTCTACGCTTAAGGCAGTTGCCGGCTCTAATGTCGTTCTCGGAGATATTAACGTCCGCTTTAGTAAGATGTCTCTTTAGAGCAGGAAGGCGTCGCTGCTTCTAAGACGGAAGGTTGTCTTATAATAGATTAAGGACTCCGCGATAACCTATCTAATGCCAATCTAGGAGCCGATTACGATTACGGACGCCGTATGCGAGAAACAACTAACAACTGACTACTACTTTGTCCGCCAGACGCTACTGTATGCGACGCTAGCTCTACCGCGACCGACAGAGAAGATAAATACTAACTATGTCTACTAGCTCTACCTCTAGCTAGACCCGACTACGGGTACTCCAGGTAGATTAGCCGTACTATATTAACTTCGACGCTATGCAATAAGCCGGCTAAACGACGACGATATAGCGCAGGCGCTCTGCTATAGCTAGGAGAGAAGGGCGCGGCATTAACAGCATCTATACTATATAAGCGCCGATGTAGATAAGCGGAATGCGGAAATTATGTCGCTCTACTAGTAGGTAAGCGAAGCCGTGCTAGGACTCGCCTCTACGCGTCGTCGAAATTGTCCTCGGAGTAGACGAAAGGCGGAGGATATAAGTAATAGAGGCGAAGAGAAGAAGAATAGAGGCGGAGAGAAGAAGGATCGAGACGGAGAGAAGAAGGATTAAGAGGGAGAGAAGAAGGATCGAGAGGGAGAGAAGAAGGATCGAGAGGGAGAAAAGAAGAATAGAGGTAGAGAGAAGAACGATAGGCCTCGAAAGGCAATAATAGACCCGAAGTAAAAGCAAGCCGAGAATAATAACAACGCTGCTCGCAAGCTAAAGCAGCTACGCTGCCGTAGTAAGAAGAAGAAGGACTAGCATCTTAAGGCGATAGCGAAGCCGAATCCGGACGCCGATAGCAGGACGCTTAAGACAGTCCGTCTCTATAAGAGAGCGTAGCGCTACGCGAACAAGAACATACCGCTAGTGCCGACCCTAGCAGGGAAGGCAAGAGGGATAACGGCAATCGACGAGGTAATAGAGGGATTTGCCGGTCGATTCGTCTTAACAGCGACCCTCCTAGTACAGGAGATGTTTCCTATCGACGATCGATCTACCTCGCTCTCCTTCTCGATCGACGAGATAATACAGGAGCTTACCTACTAGGATGCTACGAAGGCCTACGGAAACGATAGGGTACACATCTGTCTAATAAAAACCCTCGCAACGACGAGCTTCCTCCGGATCCTAGCCGCCCTCTACAATTCCTATCTCCGGAATAGTAAGACGCCGCAGAGCTAGAACGAAACTATTGTCTGTCTAGTCGTTAAGGATAAGACCTAATAGGAGGATAGTATAATGCCGGCGAAGGATACTAATAATGTTCGTCCGATCTCGCTAGTAACAATGTTTCGAAAGGTCTTCGAGCGCCTACTCCTCTAGCGCTTTAATAGTAGGATATAGGCGAGGATATATCCTAACTAGGCGGGATTTCGAAGTTACTACTCTACTATTACGAACGCCGCGGTTGTCCACGCCCTCCTCGAATTAAGCCGGATTATATACGCTATGTTCCTCGATTTTTAAGCCGCCTTTAACGTTGTAGATTATGTACTACTCGCGGACGTTCTACGCCGGCGGAGATGCCCGGAGAATATGCTAGCTCTAATTGCGAGCCTCTGCTTTTTCGACGTCTGGTCTTTTATCGTTTTAGATTGTACGGCTTCTCGGTGGTTTCCGCGGACGAGGGGAGTTCTATAGGGCTTACCCCTCTCGCCCTATCTGTTTAATATCTTTATCGATAGCTTGCTCGAGGACTTAAATTAACCTAGGATACTCGCCCTAGCCGGCTCTTCCGACCTAATGCCTATAGCGCTGCCGATTCCTCGCGCGCTGTTCTTCGCCGATAATAGTGTTCTCCTCGCTAGCGACTTAGACGAGGTGCGGGTACTAATCTAGATCCTCGAGCGCTAGTCCTCTGCTAACCGCATCGCCCTAAATATTAAAAAATGCGCCTATCTAGCTCCGGCGTCTTCGTAGGAGGCGATCTACCTCTTTAGTGCGGAGGTACTAAGGAGAGAGGTATATACCTACCTCGGATTTCCCGTAACGGCGCGAGGAATTGACTTAAGGAGGCACCTTAAGAGCCGGCTCGAACAGGCCGGGAAACGAAGCGACTTCCTAACCCTCGACGCGGACGGTTAGGGCTTCGCGTATCGCCTGCGAGTCTATTAGTAGTATCTCGCACTAATGTTCGAGTATAGCGCGCCTCTCCTCGCGGCGTTTACCGAGGACTCTCCTAAGTTCTAGGACGAGACGACTAAGGACGTTGCGAAGCTAACGAAGTGGATCTCGGGTTATGCTTCTAACCCTTACTTTACTCGCAATCTCCTAGGAATCTCCGCCCTACCCTCGCGATTTAAAGCACTAAAAACTAGCTTTTAGGTTGTAAAGAAGCACGCTCCGGAAGAAAGTCTGCTATAGAAGTTAGGATTACTAATCTAGAAACCTAAAGTGTTCTTCCGGTGCTTAACAGAGGACAAGCTCTACAAGAAGTACCGCAAGACACCTGAGTCCTAGCCTCGCGACCGAAGCCTTAGCGAAGACCGCCGTTCTATCTAGCGGTTCCTACGCTAGGAGAGAGAGGAAGATATAGCTAAAGAGGCTAAGAAGTAGAGCCTAACCTAGATTATACTAGAAGAAAGCCGCCTAAAGTAGGACTTACGAGGAGCCGATTACTTTTTAAAGGCGCTACGGTCCTTCTAGAAGCGCTTCCTCTAGTATCGGCGTAGAACCTTCTATACCTATAGTTTCTGCGTCTATATAAGCAAATTCATCCGAGGATACGAGACTTACTACCGGGAAAACAGGATGAGCTAGCTCTTAAGGAAGGAACGACAGGCGAAGCAGAAGATGCATAAGAAAATAGGTACTACGAACACGAAGTTTACCGAGGTAGACTTCCTTCTAAATATAGGATGCTAGGAGCGAGCTAACGAGATCCTCGAGCGAATCTCGACGAAGATTACGAAGGAGGAAGCTACAAAGGAGGAAGCGGAGGAAGCGGCGGCACAGACCTAGTGCACACTGTCCTAAGTAGGACGTTAAAAGGCTCCGTCTGATGGGTAGGATATTAAAAGGCTCCGTCCGATGGGTAGGACATTAAAAGGCTCCGTCCGATAGGTAGGATGTTAAAAGGCTCTGTCCGATAGATAGGACGTTAAAAGGCTCTGTCCGATAGGTAGGACGTTAAAAGGCCCTGTCCGATAGGTAGGATGTAAAAAGGCTCCGTCCGATAGGTAGGACATAAAAAGGCTCCGTCCGATAGGTAGGACGTAAAGTAGCTCTGTCGACCTAGGACGTAAAAGCGGAGATTATCCCTCGAGGATAAATTAGGCGTTTACCCTATCGAAAAGGAGTCTCTTCCCTTAAGATGAAAGTAGGCGTCCGATTAGTAGGACGTTAAAAGGCTGCGCTGCGACGTAGGAGACGTAGGCGACTAGCGAGGCCCGGACTAGCTCCGCACCGGACGATCAACTCTATCTAGAAGGCCCAGCAGTAGATGTAAGGCGTATACCCTAGATCTACGGCTGCTTCCTCTTAAAGCCGGGGAGCAGGAGGAAGAAAACTAGTACCTCTACAGAGTAGTAGGAGGCTTAGAGGAAAGCGAAGGCGACGGCGTAGTAGGGGGGAGGAGTAGACGATGACGATCGCTAGAGGAGGAATTCTAGCCGAAGGGAAGACGGCACTCCCTAAACCGTTTAGGAAGCACTTGTAGACTAGTATATAAGCAGCTCGATCGGAATTAAATGTCTCTAATAGTAGATACGCCGGACGGAGGGAGGACAGAGCTCTACCGGACGGTCTTAAAGCGGGATGTTCCCCCTTAACGAGACGGGGTTATAGTTTCGGGCGGATGAGGAGACGCACACCTCGTCCGTTACCTAGGAGGTCTAGAAACCTAAGGTACGATAGACGGTAAGCAATTGCCGGAGCGATATTTTGCGTTAGGATACGGACTAGCCTATCGGTAGTCTCTCTTTTTAGCGGTTTGGTTAACTCGGGAGATAGTAAAAAGGACACCGTAAAACGTAGTTAGGCTAGGAGTAGCTGCGGTGCCGTACATCGCGAGGCGCTTTACGTAGGAGCGTAGGTCTGTTTCCTCCCCTCTAAAGACGGCTAAAAGAGCCGGGAGCAAGGGCTTAGATGGGGCTTCAGTTCAGATCAGGTGCAAAGGTAGACTAGCCTATATAAACAAGTACAATGAACCCCTAACCCTAACCCTAAGTGACATATGGAGCACAACCCTGCTAGCACACAGGGTCAGCCGAACTGCTTCTGTGCGCGCCCTAAATAGCCAGCCGTTAGGCCACTATGTCTGTCAGCCGCTTCGTTATCGGCCTAGACGTGTCGACTAGTAGGTTGCATAAGGCGTCTTAAGAACGTATAAATCTGAGCACATGCAGATTCCTGAAAAATATATACCTAACAATTTCCCGGAGGTCAAATAGCTAAGTAGAATAGACCCTTTACCTCCGGCTTTTTATAAGCTGCAGAGCATAAGATTAGCAGGTTGGGAGGTGACAGAGCTGGATTTCCAGGAATAGGGTGGAATTTTGAGGCGGATTCAATGGTTACACCGGTTTTGCGATTGGGGGTGGGGATGGGGTGGGGGGGAGGGGTATTGTCAGAGGCTGGTGCCTAAGGCTGCATCGGCTGTGCCGATGCCTGGGCCAACGCCCAACGGACGAACGCCGGTTCAGAAATCCACTAGGCCGAATCAGGAACAAGCTTCCTTTCGGCCGACTAGAAGGCCACGTATACGCCAAGCGACGCTACGCGCACACACAGCTTATACTCGACGTTCCATTGTTCTAGATAGATCTTCTTTTCGGTAGCTTTAGAATTTCATACATTCGGATCTGGACCTTTGTGCGTAACTTCGGTTCAGACCCTTATAGCAACCTCGTTATCTAACAACTTCGTTAGCGGAGCTAAAGTTTAAGAGTTCTGTTAATTTCACTCGTCTGCCTCGTCAGAACTGCCTCCTTTGCTACCCTCAGTGCCCTATGCCATTGCACGTACTGCTTCGTTAACCGGACTACCGAGGTCTAGATTCGCCTTAGAGAAGTACTCTAGATAGGCCCTATACTAACGTGCGATGTGCTAGCCGTCGTAACGTAGCTTATCTCGATTTGGGTCTTTTCGCTATGTACGGAGGGCTTCCCATTTCGGGGTCTTCCCCTCTTCGTAGGCTTGTTCTAGGTTAGACGGAAAAGCTGCAATCCACCTAATTAATGTCTCGTATACGACCGGTCGACGGGTCCTTAGAGGCGGTAAATCGTTGTCTAAACTCGGGCGAGGTCGGGCTAGGGCTAGGGGTTAAGTAAACGCCGGTAGTTAGCAAGTCTGGTAGAGCTTGCCGCTCTCGTATAAGGGCAGGACCCGGAGGTATCTAGTAGCGTATAACGCAAAGTTCGTCCTCCACTTTTCCGCTATCCTCGGACTAACCGGTCTGCCTATGTAGGGTAAATTGCCAGGGATAGTCTTTAGTGCATCGTAGTAGTAGCGAGTCTATACCCGCTATAGGCGGTTGTCCTATATACGAGGGAATCTATCGTCCTAGTTAAAGAGGAGCTGAATGCGTGTTTCCCAGGTGTTTAGCTAGGCAGAGAAGCCGCTAGTACCGGTCGCCTACCTACCACCGTCTCTAATCGGGGAGACCCAGGGATCTTAACCGGTCGCCCGATCGATAAGGTCGTAGGAAAGGCCTTCGAGTCCTATACGTTCCTATAGAGATACTTCGTCGGGGTCGTTAATATACGGCAAACGGGGCATCTTCCCTAACCGTTTAACTAGTGTAGATAGCGTCGAGAGAAGACAGTTGCAGTAGCGGAATACATATAGCCGTGCGAGTTCCCTTAGGGTTCTGTTTAACGTAGCGCGGTAGAGTTCGGCGTCGCCGGCCTATATATGTCCGGCTAACTAACTTATTAGCGTCTGTACCTAGGTCTTAAAGGCTATATAAAGACGGCCCTAACTAGTCGACCGGAGTTTCTGCCGGAGGAAGTCGTTTGTATATGCCGTCTATAACAGAACGCCTAATTAGAACTGTAGCTAAATCTAGTCGAACATATCGTTTAGGAGCTAGCAGAGGTTAGTGCGACGAAGGGTCTATAGGAGAGCTAGCCTACGGCGATCTTAGGGCGTACGCACTCTACGAGACTGCTTATACTGGTCTTTCTCTAGCCGATAGTAACGCCGTATGTTGCGGCTGTTCGTAGTAAACGTAAGGATGTCGAGAAGGGCGGTTAAGAAAGCCGAGGCTAGGCTCTGTTAAACATCGATAGTGTCGCTACCAGTAGAGTAACTAATCCGCGGGAGTGTAGACAGGACTACACAGATTACATACAGCTAGCAGTTAATCTAGGTCCGGATATAGTAGAGCACATTGCGCCTCTCGAGCACAAAGAAGGGCTAGTGTGTCTATCTATTCGTATGCTGTACAAGAGCCGGTTAATCGAGACCGGTAGGGACTTGTACTTTCTGAAATAAGTCCTAGGATATCCGATATTCCTCTCGGACCCCGAAGCCGTATAGACTATCCTCGCACAACTAGAGCGAGCGGTGGACTAACTAGACTTCATGCTTAAACGCTGCAAAGATGCGACGGCGCTGTAGAGCCTTAGTAGCCTGCCCTCGCTGGGAGACCGCCTAGGCTTTATTAGCTACACTCTGTAAGAAGGCGAGGCTGCTATACACCGGCTAGGAGAACAGAGGTTCGGTCGACCGGTCGACTAGTGTAAAGAGATCCTTAATATTATTGTACCCTTGTATAAAGGCGACACCGCCTAAACGCTTAGGTGATTCGCGCTTTAATTCGCCGCGAACCGTAGTACTATTAAAGGTCCTACTCTACTAGTAGAGCTCTAGCTTTATATTAAGCTAGCTAGCTTAGTATTCGTTGTAGTTCGTACGGCGGAGTAGAACGAGGGGTTCTTAATAAACCCTCGACTAGTTTATAGGTTAGTAGGCTAGGTCCTTAAACGTAAGATCTACGAAGGTAGTGTCGAAGTCGATGTACTCCTTATCGAATTGTTGTTTAAGGGACTAGTCGACTACTTGCCGAAGGCTGGCGACAGACGTCTTACAGAGCTCGAGCTTGTAGCCGTAGCGTACTATAATTAGTTCCGCTTCCTGCTAGTCCTCTTCGTCGTCTGCTAGGCGTTCACAAATACGGGTCTAGAGACGCGCGAGCAGTAGTGCCCTAGGACGCCGGGCCTGATCGCTCGGCTATATATTTAGAAGGTCGTAGAATAGCTCGCTAAACAACCAGTTAGTCGACCGAATCGACTACCGCTGGCGAGCGTAGGACCGGTTATACGCCTGTTCGAAAGTGCGAGGATAGTACTAGAGAATGTCGTCTAGGTAGGTGTCTTCGAGGGCAGGTATAAAGATTTCGTTAATAAAATGCGCTTGCTAGATCCGGTTAAGGTAGCAGCGGCGCTATTTGTCGACTACTCGTTGCCGCTTTGTAGATAGCAAAGGTAGGTTTAGGAAGAAGATGTAGGTATCGAAGCCGGTAGCACTAAAGCTACGGGCGAGCCGGAAGTGCTTATACGTCGTTAGGCGGATGCCTAACTAGCCGATAGGTATATGCTAGTTACTAGAAAGAGTCTTTGTAAACCGTAGCTAGTAACAGAACTAGATGCTATGCCGATAGGCTACAAGTAAGGTTAGTAGTAGGAATAGGGCATTAATGTCCTACCGGCGCGTTATCGTAAAGGGCCGCTACTAGTATGTTAGACAGGACTGCTCGAGCAATAGGACCGGTCGGTTATCGTCTAGTATACTAGTGCTGCTAGCAAGGAGTCTTTCCTATGCGATGTAGCGGATCTAGTCTTAACTATAGACTAGGAGAACTCTATGCTCTGTAATATGTCGTATTATATCGGGAATTATATATTGTTCCTCTATATTTATGTCTCTATCCGGGGACCGGTCTTAACTCTCCTTATCGCTTTCTCTAGTAACCTTAAGGCTCTAGTTACGGCAGAACTAGCGGAGCGTTTAACCGGTCCCCTACCTCTCTAAACTAGCGCTATCTCCTATTACCTAGGAACACTTATAGCCGCTATAGTAAAAGGCTCTTTAGAGTGTCCGAATAGTATAGGGAGTTGTAGTGTTCCTTACCTCTTCGCTCTTATCCTAATCTGTCCCTCTACTACCTCGTGCGCTTAACCGGTCGCTGCTAGTATGCGACGACGAATCGTCCTCGACGTCTCCTTCTTCTTCTTCTCCTACGTCGCTATCGGTAAGCGACTAGTCGTCAGGATCCCGAGGAACAGGCTCCTATGTCTTAGGCTCGTCGATAACCGGTATTATAGTGTGCCTTGTCCCTACCCTCTCGTCCTCGTCGGTAGCGCTACTACCTAAAGTAACTAACTAGTCGCTACGTATATCTAAAAAGTTGTCCTCGACGTAATCCTCTTCTTGCTCCTCTTCTTCCTCGTCTTCTTCTACGTAAGCGGTAAGCAACTAGTTGTCGAGGTCGGAAGGGTTAAGGTCCTAATTTGTCTCGAATTCGTCGATAACCGGTAATAGAGGGCTAAGCTCCTAGTCCGACTCGAACTCGTCGATAACTAGTAACTCGAATTCGTTAATAACCAGTAGTAGAGGGTCGGGCTCCTAGGCTGTTTTAGATTCGTCGATAACTAGTAGTAGGGGCACGGCGTACTAGTTAGCGCGGATACCTATTGCTACAATGCCTCTAACGAGGGTGTTCTAGTCGGACTCGTCGACCGGTCTATGTAGTAGCGCTACGTGCGAAGGAGGTTTAGGAGCGATTTTCCGAGGGCTCCTCCTAAGGATAGCTGTCTCCGGGGCGTCTTCTATAAGCTCGGTCGGACGGTGCTACTACTGCTACGCCGCGCTCGCTACGACGGATGGTCCTACGACGACAGATAGTCCGGCTGCGACTAGTGCCTACAGTTGTAGGGTGTCTGTAAGAGCATCCTATCGTCGCTATACGCGAAGCTCTTGCTAAGTCTACGACCGACGTTCGCGGGTAGCGGCATCGAAGGCGGCTTACAACCGCGGAGACCGGTAAACTGCTCGCCTAGGCATCGCTCCGAGCGACCTTTCGTAGGAGGGAATTAAGTAAGAACTAAAGCTACACCGGGAGTAGGGCGGTATGCGGGTACGTCCTCGTCGTCTCGGTATATTAGAAAAAGTAAGGGTGTAGACCCCGCGACCGGTAGACGAATCAGCAGTCGCGAAAGGCGGCTTTAGATCGCTAGACCAATTAGCGGTGCCGAAAGCCGGCTTTAGCTTGCGGAGACCGCCCAACCCCAACCCCAAACTGCCTTATGGTAGATAAGGTCTAGTCTATACTCGAGGCGGTTACTAGCTCGGATATCGTTCTTAGAGATATTAATATCCGCTTTAGTAAGATGTCTCTCTAGAGTAGGAAGGCGTTACCGCTTCCGAGACGGAAGGTCGTCTCGCGATAGATTAAGGACTCCGTAATAACCTATCTAATACTAATCTAGGAGCTAATTACGATTACGGATGCCGTATACGAGAAATAATTAATAACTAACTACTACTTTATCCGCCGGACGCTACTATATATAACGCTAGCTCTACTACGACTAACGGAGAAGATAAATACCGACTATGTCTACTAGCTCTACCTCTAGCTAGACCCGACTACGGGTACTCCGGATAGATTAGCCGTACCGTATTAACTTCGACGCTATACGATAAGCCGGCTAAACGACGACGATACGGCGTAGGCGCTCTACTATAGCTAAGAGAGAAGGGCGCGGCATTAATAGTATCTATACTATATAAGTACTAATATAGATAAGTAGAATACGGAAATTATATTACTCTACTAGTAGGTAAGCGAAGCTATACTAGGACTTGCCTCTACGCGTTATTAAAATCGTCCTCTAGGTAGACGAAAGGCGGAGGATATAAGTAACGAAGGCGGAGAAAAGAAGAATAGAGGCGGAGAGAAGAAGGATTAAGATAGAGAGAAGAAAGATAGAAAGGAAGAGAAGAAGGATCGAGAGGGAGAGAAGAAAAATAAAGATAGAGAGAAGAAGGATTAAAAAAGAAAGAAGAAGGATCGAAAAGGAGAGAAGAAGAATAAAGGTAGAGAGAAGAATAATGGGCCTCGAAGGGTAATAATAGACCTAAAGTAAAAGCGAGCCGAGGATAATAATAATACTACTCGTAAGCTAAAGTAGCTACGCCGCCGTAGTAAGAAGAAGAAGGACTAGCGTCTTAAGGTAATTACGAAGCCGAATCTAGACGCCGATAGCGGGACGCTCGAGATAGTCCGTCTCTATAAGAGAGCGTAGTACCGCGCGAACGAGAATATACTACTAGTACCGACCCCGGCGGGGAAGGTAAGAGGGATAATAGTAATCGATAAGGTAACGGAGGGATTTACTAGTCGATTCGTCTCGACGGCGACCCTCTTAGTATAGGAGATATTTCCTATCGATAATTAATCTGCCTTACTCTCCTTCTCGATTAACGAAATAATATAGGAGCTTACCTACTAGGATACTACGAAGGCCTACGGAAACGATAGGGTATATATCCGTCTAATAAAAACCCTCTCGACGACGAGCTTTCTCCGGATCCTAGCCGCCCTCTATAATTCCTATCTCCGGAATAGTAAGACGCCGTAGAGCTAGAACGAAACTATCGTCTATCTAGTCGTTAAGGATAAGACCCGACGGGAGGATAGTACGATACCGGCGAAGGACGCTAATAACGTTCGTCCGATCTCGCTAGTAACGATATTTCGAAAGGTCTTCGAGCGCCTACTTCTCTAGCGCTTTAATAGTAGGATATAGGCGAGGATATATCCTAACTAGGCGGGATTTCGAAGTTACTACTCTACTATAACGAACGCCGCGGTCGTCTACGCCCTTCTTAAATCGAGCCGGATTATATACGCTATATTCCTCGATTTTTAAGCCGCCTTTAATGTCGTAGATTATATACTACTCGTAGACGTTCTACGCTAGCGGAGATATCCGGAGAATATACTAGCTCTAATTACGAGCCTCTACTTTTTCGATGTCTAGTCCTTTATCGTTTCGGATTATACGGCTTCTTAGTAGTTTCCGCGGACGAGGGGAGTTCTATAGGGCTTACCCCTCTCGCCCTATTTATTTAATATCTTTATCGATAGCTTACTCGAGGACTTAAATCGACCTAGGATACTTACCCTAGCCGGCTCTTCTAACGTAATACCCGTAGCGCTACCGATTCCTCGCGCGCTATTCTTCGCCGATAATAGTATTCTCCTCGCTAGCGACTTAGATAAGGTATATATACTAATCTAGATCCTTAAGCGCTAGTCCTCTACTAACTATATTACCCTAAATATTAAAAAATACGCCTATCTAGCTCCGGCGTCTTCGTAGAAGACGATCTACCTCTTTAGTATAGAGGTACTAAGGAGAGAGGTATATACCTACTTCGGATTTCCTATAACGGCGCGAGGAATTAACTTAAGGAGGTACCTTAAGAGCCGGCTCGAATAGGCCGGGAAACGAAGCGACTTCCTAACCCTCGACGCGGATAGTTAGGGCTTCGCGTATTACCTATAAGTCTATTAGTAGTATCTCGTACCGATGTTCGAGTATAGCGCGCCTCTCCTCGCGGCGTTTACCGAGGACTCTCCTAAGTTCTAGGACGAGACGACTAAGGACGTTACGAAGCTAACGAAGTAGATCTCGGGTTATACTTCTAACCCTTACTTTACTCGTAATCTCCTAGGAATCTCCGCCCTACCCTCGCGATTTAAAGTACTAAAAACTAGCTTTTAGGTCGTAAAGAAGTATACTCCGGAAGAAAGTCCGCTACGGAAGTTAGGATTACTAATCTAGAAACCTAAAGCGTTCTTCCGGCGCTTAACGGAGGATAAGCTCTATAAGAAGTACCGTAAGATACCCGAGTCCTAGCCTCGCGACCGAAGCCTTAGCGAAGACCGCCGTTCTATCTAGTAGTTCCTACGCTAGGAGAGAGAGGAAGATATAGCCGAAGAGGCTAAGAAGTAGAGCCTAACCCGGATTATACCGGAAGAAAGCCGCCTAAAGCGGGACTTACGAGGAGCCGATTACTTTTTAAAGGCGCCGCGGTCCTTCTAGAAGCGCTTCCTCTAGTATCGGTATAGAACCTTCTATACCTATAGTTTTTATATCTATACGAGTAAATTTATCCGAGGATATAAGACTTACTACTAGGAAAATAGGACGAGCTAGCTCTCGAGGAAGGAACGACGGGCGAAGTAGAAGATATATAAGAAAATAGGTACTACGAATACGAAGTTTACCGAGGTAGACTTCCTTCTAAATATAGGATACTAGAAGCGAGCTAACGAGATCCTCGAGCGAATCTCGGTAAAGATTACGAAGGAGGAAGCTACGAAGGAGGAAGCGGAGGAAGCGGCGGTATAGACCTAGTATACTCTATCCTAAGTAGGACGTTAAAAGGCTCCGTCTAATAGGTAGGACGTAAAGTAGCTCGGTCCGATAGGTAGGACGTAAAGTAGCTCGGTCTAATAAGTAGGACGTAAAAAGGCTCCGTCCGATAGGTAGAATAGAAAGTAGCTCTATCGACCTAGGACGTAAAAGCGGAGATTATCCCTCGAGGATAAATTAGGCGTTTACCCTATCGAAAAGGAGTCTCTTCCCTCGAGATAAAAGTAGGCGTCCGATTAGTAGGACGTTAAAAGACTACGCTACGACGTAGGAGACGTAGGCGACTAGCGAGGCCCGGACTAGCTCCGTACCGGACGATTAACTCTATCTAGAAGGCCTAGTAGTAGATATAAGGCGTATACCCTAGATCTACGGCTACTTCCTCTTAAAGCCGGGGAGCGGGAAGAAGAAAACTAGTACCTCTATAGAGTAGTAGGAGGCTTAGAGGAATACGAAGGCGATAGCGTAGTAGAGGAGAGGAGTAGACGACGACGATCGCTAGAGGAGGAATTCTAGCCGAAGGGAAGACGGTACTCCCTAAACCGTTTAGGAAGTACTTATAGACTAGTATATAAGCGGCTCGATTAGAATTAAATATCTCCGATAGTAGATACGCCGGATAGAGGGAGGATAGAGCTCTACCGGACGGTCTTAAAGTAGGATATTCCCCCTTAACGAGACGGGGTTATAGTTTCGGGCGGATAAGGAGACGTATACCTCGTCCGTTACCTAGGAGGTTTAGAAACCTAAGGTACGATAGATAGTAAGTAATTACTAGAGCGATATTTTATATTAGGATATAGATTAGCCTATCGGTAGTCTCTCTTTTTAGTAGTTTAGTTAACTCGGGAGATAGTTAAAAGGATACCGTAAAACGTAGTTAGGCTAGGAGTAGCTACGGTGCCGTATATCGCGAGGCGCTTTATATAGGAGCGTAGGTCTATTTCCTCCCCTCTAAAGACGGCTAAAAGAGTCGGTAGTAAGGGCTTAGATAGGGCTTTAGTTTAGATTAGGTATAAAGGTAGACTAGCCTATATAAACAAGTATAATAAACCCCTAACCCTAACCCTTAAGAGTAAAAAGGCTTAGGGTCCTATTCTATATTATGAATTATTATACTTTTCGAGGCTAGAAGGCTTATAGTCGTATTCTATATATATACGTAGGCGAGTAGGATTAATATAAGTAAAGTAATAAGGAAAGTAAATATATTAATTATAGCTAGTATTTAAGTATAAATATATATAGAACTTATACGAATACTATTATTACCTATAGAGATATAGTAATAGAAGGTAGGATAAGTTCTTTTTTACGCTTTTAGAGGCTAGAAGGCTTATAGTCGCGTTTTATACGTAATAGAGTAGTAAGACGTTACGTAGAAGAGTATAAGATAAGTACGAGATATAGAATAATAGTCGTAAGGATAGTAGATATATTAAAGATAGCTCCGCTTAATATAGGATAGTATACTATACGAATATATATAGAAGGTAGGAATACCGTCGTCGCCTATAGAGGTATAGTAATAGGAGGTAGAATAAGTTTATTACGCTTTCTTAGTATAAAGTAGAGGTCCGCTTTAGATATACTAACTTTAATAGCGACGTACGGCATTAATATACGTTCTATATATAAACGGGGATCGGCGTTAGAATAGGAATTAGATACTCTTTTAGAAAACATCTATTATAGCGGGTTTGTCTAGAGATGTTGTCCTAACCTATAACCCTAAACCTAGGTATAGAATCCTTAAACTCGTTAACAACTTTATTATCCGACGTATCTCCGGATAAGCATCCTTCGCCTTAACGAAAGATAGTCTACTTCCTAGGTCCAGATCTAGTACCGCGGGCAATCGATAGGGTGTCTCGGGTCCGCCTTACCTAAGCCTCGACTAGACTCTCGCGAAGGGAGAACGCCCTTCGTAACGCTCTTTAGCCTGCTAGCGGAGCAAGATGGTCTAAACAACCTTGCCCTACGCAGTCGATTGTAGAGCGGGAATCCAGGCTGGACGATAACGTACAGAAGCACGCAAATGCTACAACTATGATCAAGAATCGTAATTAAGCCGCGGCGGCTCTCTGGGCTCGTGCAGGATGACGACTGCTCCCTCGTATATGTCTTGGCCAGGCGGGCTTGGATGTTAATCGCCGGTAGATAAACACCTGCGGAAGTAACTGTAGGTGATGTGCCGTGTGGGCTGAACAGATCTCCATACCCAACGCCTAGGGCGGAATCGAGTGACGCCGCCGCGGGTCCTAGCAGCAATGCTTCTTCACAACCCGTCGGTGGCTCTATCATGATAGCCAGTAAACAAACGGCGAGACTGGGTGGTACACAAACTGGTGGTTGAAGTCGCGGTCTTGTAAAGGCAGAGGTCGTCTGAAGTTAGATCGTGTGAATTGTGGAACATACTGTGAATGTCTCCAGCGAAATCGCCGTCCAACGTCCGCCTGCTACTGGCATCATCATGCCACCGCTACTGGTCCCCTTCCCGCGTACCCCTGTCGCAAAGGCATATACAGCAAGCACCACAATGAGACCCTCAAGTCGCAGCAGTCGCATCGAATTTTCCATAATCCAAAAAGCTCACAAAGTCTCGAGGCGGAGAAGAATCATTCGATGAGAGAGAACCTTGTCGCTCGATGTAACCCGCAGCCAACCCCATTCAAAGTGCCTCGTCTCCCGTTTATAGGGCGGCTTCGATCCCATAGAGCTATTCAGCCTGGAATTTGGAGACGTGCGAAGAGGTCTCCTGGTCCCAGTCGCGGTACCAGGATGCGGACAAAGGCAAGGACTTGGCCGGGGGATGGGCGCACTTTCTTGAGACGACATGTTTCGTCGATGAATGAGCCGTGCTGTTAAGTCCCTCGAGCACCGTAGCTAAAGGACATTTCGTCGTCACCGGAAGACAAGTCGGCGTACGTCAGAATCCGGCAAGGGTGAGGTGACGTCCTTGCGGTTGGGAAACTGTCCTGACCATCCAGGCGACCACGCATCGCTCGGGATGACTCCTCATTAGAATCTCCAAAGGTATAGTGTTAACGTTCTGACTCCATCTCCGGCTTTGGATGACATGACACCGACGTCCTGTTTCCCACCCCGGCTCTGCTGCTTCCCGCCTCGAATTCCGCACAGGTGTAAACTCCCTAGTCCGTCGGAGCAGATATCAGAAGGGCTCCGGAAGAGTCGCCGGGAGCTGTTTGATAACAGAAAGTCATCGGATAGGGAGTCCTCGAAAACGACCTAAGATTCTGAGCTGGTAGAATTGCGGGCATTAGGGCATGAATCTGGATGTTGTCGTTGTTGACGATGTCCTTCAGATACCTGTTGTTTAGGTTAGGAGGGTAAAACGCCAGCTTAGTTGCATAACACTTACTGCTGTACGCGCGCGACTGCGCCGACGAAGAAGCTATGGAAGAGCTCTAAGACCCATATCGATCGGTGCCTTGTGATCGGCAACTTGCTATGTCGGGTCTGTCCCGGTTGAGATTACGAGTGCTGCGAGTGCTGCAAATCTGACGTGGAGACCGTAGTCGGCTGAGGAGCAGCGGGTGGATCGTATAAGAGCCGATCGCGTTGACCGTGAGTACGTAATTCACGGGTCGCAAGATCCGACGCCCTAGCGAGCTGCTCCTTCACGTCGTTCGCTTGCCTCAACCTTGCAATCTCGTTCTTTGCAGCATCCCTCTCCCGGTACGCTGCGAGCGGTAGTGGTAAGATAACATCTCTGGTCTGCGGCTTTTGGAACCGAGCGGTAGTTTGAAGGAGCGGTAGTTTAAAAGAGCGGCAGCAGCTTTTTTGCGAGCCCGTCTGTTATCGTGTTTGGTAGCAGTCCAGCTGGCTGTCCCGCTCTCGCACGATGCATCCTATTCATGCCTTCTTTTCGCTTGCATATCAGGAGGCACTGCCACTGTTGGCGAGAGCGCCGGAGGGAGGATGGGGTCGATGCGAAACAACCTTCGCCACGCATTGCTGGCTGCCATTTCGCGATGGAGGACCTCAGAGGGATTGGATTGGAGCTGCGCTTCGTTCGGCCGAGGATCGTGTGCGTTCTTGACCTGGTCGACATCTGGATGGAGTCTGCAATGGAGCCGGAGTCAGCCGAGTAAGAAGCCGCTGGGACATCCAGATGATAGAAGGCGGGAGGTGAAGAGTCCAATCTCTCCCACCTCTACCGATTTTCATCTTCCCTCAATTGACACAATGCTTTACGAACCTCGCATCCGCATGCAACCCAGTTCTCCCACTTGAGATTGCTCATACCCGCCGCGACGTCTCGCCTTCGAGAGCATGCATGCAGTACCATGCTGAGGTCGCGTCGCCGACAACTCTCTCGCCAAGACTTACGAGTCCGCCGTAGATCGGCTCGAAGGGCTCCAAAATCCTGCATTTCCTCCCGCTGCCTCGACAATTCTTCTGCGACCCGTGGGCGCGGCTTCGGTGGAATATGCGCGTGTAAGATGGTCCGGGACCGACTGCATCTCTTGCGTCTCTGATTCTACCTCAGCCACTAGCATCTTGTCGGTGTTGGGCAGAAGCTCTGAAATCACACCCTGCGTAGGAAGATCGTCGAGCGTGCGAGTGAGCTGTAGGAGCGAGGCGTAGGAGCGAGGCGGGAAAACGGCAGCTGGGCTGAGAACGTTGTGTAATATCCGGGATTCGGATATATCGCGCTCCAAACTCAGCGACAGACAACAGTGCTGCGTATGCGGAAGTTGTTAAATCGTTAGCTTCTGCTAAAGGGTGATTCCTTCAACTTCTGCGCCTCTATCTCGGACTGCTTCTGCCTTGACTTGCTTCCATATCCGAGAAAGAACAGAGACGGCTTTTCCGGCGTGGCTAGGTCGGGCGTCGATGTCCGGAGCTGAGGACGTTGACGATGGAGGAGGCGTCTAAGCCTTGCTCCCACGGAAGAGAGCGAGGAATTAGCTGAGCCGTTCTTAAGGATGGTGTTAGAGGTTTTCGGCTAGCGAAGGAGGCTGAGGCTTAAGATTCGCTTTTCCTTCGAAGGTCTGGAGGGTACCGGCGATGGAGAAGGTGGCTCGAATTAATGTGGCGATCGTCGAAGGCATCATTCGAGAGAGGCCGATCCTTTCTGAGGATATATGTCGCAGCTGACTGCGGGACGCAAGGGGCGTCGGCGTCGACGTAGGTGTGAAGTCGAGTTTTTTCTCCCTATACGTATTGAGCTAGAGCAATCCAAGCTCAAGACATGACGCCCAGATACTGACCGTCTCAATTGATTTTCCAAAAACTCCGAGTTCGCAACAAAAGCCGGCGCAGTATCTATCAATAAAGAAGTCCGCCTACCACCAGCGCCTTTCGACACCTCCGCAAGAGCAAGAACATAACAACCACCGGTGGGAAGCATCTCATTATTCTCAAGAAACGTCTCCTCAACACGCCACATCATTGTATCGTCGTGTGCGCTCCACCACGACCTCCTCACTCATAGAGGGGATTCCTGCCGTACCTTCGACAACTCTCCTCGCTCCTCGAATTCCACGACCGACGTTGTAGGCAAATCGTGGAAGGGTAGAGAGGAGCGGAATTTTGCTGTGCCGAGGGGTGGTAGGAAGGACAAAAAGGAAGAAAGAAGGAAGAAAAGGCAATGAAAGAGAAGGGGCACTTACGTATTTCTTGCAAAGGAGGAGTTCGAGCTGGCGTAGGGTACTCTAAAGATCATAGCTGACGCTGCGTCCGAGCCAGGCGTTGCGATGGCGGTGGTATGGAAAGCAGTGATATTTTCAACTCGATCGAATCGCAATTCGAGAAGAATGACCCGGTCAGGCTTTAAGTATTTCGGACAAAATTAGGCTTCCGAGCGAGGACATGGAGCTTCGAGATGGTAAGAGAGCAGAGCGTTCGACGGTAATAAGTGTACGATTTGGCAGACGTCGGCGAGAACTCATTGGCAACAGCGAGTTCCAGCCGGTCGGGGCATTCGTTTTTGACCTACCGCAGTGCTGCTGCCGGCAGAATTGAGCGTCGCCAGGCTGGACTGGAAGGAGATCTCATTCGGAGGTTTGAACATGTCCGCTTGACTCGAGTTATTTGACCGTCCTGGAGGTTGGAGCCTGAGCTGAAGTGCGGAATGGATCGGGAATCAACATCACCAGCGCTGGTAAGATTGCCTCAGAGCTGCAGCACCCTGCTATCCTTCGCGATTTAGAGAACGTTCTCCTGCCTTTCAACTCGCTCTCCAAAGCTTGCGAATCGCTTGTCCACCTCTCCCCTCTTCCTGTAGATCCTCCTTGGAACAACTGCCGATCTTACTAGCGCTCGTCACCCCCTCTCCGTCCTTCTCTTTTCTCTCTACTCCTCCGGTCTACTTGTTAAAACTCTTTAATGCCGCTTTACTGGCCTCCAACAGCTGTTCCACTTCGTCGTCACTTCCTCATTAATGGCGTACGCGTCTTCCAACTGCGTTATCGTTGCCGTGCGCTAGCGGACGTAGGTAACAGAGGCATTGACCAAGCACGCTGGTCGCTGCAGTGATGATCTTTGGTAAGTCTAGTTCGGCTGTGCGGCGACGGCTGTTCGTTTGGCGAGCGGGAGACGACTTGGGTGTTATTCGGGGCGGTCGACAATGTAGGTGTTGTTCGAGGGGGTCGACAGACGGGCGCTGGACGAGGCAGCAGGTGTCGAAGCCATGGCACTAGCCGGATTTCGATGCGCAACGCCGGATTGCATATGTTCGCGGGTTTCGGTTGTCTCTGATATCGAGTGCGACATTTCCACCATAGTAATCTTGCATGCTAGGTCGATTGTTCATCTTAGCAATAGTGTCTAACTTTTACAAGCATTTCTGCTGTAAGCCTGTGACATTCCTCTGGGTCCACATCTTCCTCTTCGCCTTCGGCACCTCTTTTCAGCCAGCTCTTCTCAAAATCTCCGGCCTAGTTTGACTCTGCGTTGTCTTCGGAGACGTATCTCGGGTCGGCGTGGATGTGGATGTAGTGATCGGTTTCCGTGCGAGTAGTCGTCTCGATGTGTCTTCTTCTCGGCGGAGAGCGGAGAGTTGGTCGGGGTTGGTGACGATGTAGTTGACATTTGCGGTGAAGAGGTGCCAGGCAACATCGAGCATGCGGTTGGAGTTGATGATTCACGATCATGGTGCTCGGAGCGGTCGATTCTCGCGGTGTCCTTGAGGAATGTTGAGTCACCATGTTGTTTGTACGTCGCACTGATAAGATACGCAGGAAACACCTCACCCTCTGGCTTGCGAAGGGATCGCTCGATGTGCTTTCCGCTTCAGCAAAATTAGTATAGTTGCCCAGATTCAAGCATATGTGTCTGACTGACTAGGGAATGAGCCGTGTCTTACGGCGCCCTGCATCGACTTCTTGACAAAGCCCGGAACAACGGATAGAGGAGAAATAAAGACTCACCAAGTCTACAAGTCCGCACTTCTGTTTGAGAATGATGAAGCGTCAGTCTCACTTTGATCAAGTATTCGCTACAGCGCCGACCGGATTCTATTCGCCATGACGACGATGATGAGAGATGACCTTCGTCATCACCTGGACTGCCGACATGATCTTTTCACTCTTGGACCACCGGCATCAATCTACCTTTGGCAGCCGCCCGCCACAAACGACCATCGAAGCTGTGTCGACTTCCATTGAGCGTGCCACATGGCTCAACATCGCCGAAGCTCCATCGACTTCCGTTGAGCGTGCCACACAGATCAACGCTATC
Source organism: Zymoseptoria tritici IPO323 (assembly GCF_000219625.1). Taxonomy (NCBI): domain Eukaryota; kingdom Fungi; phylum Ascomycota; class Dothideomycetes; order Mycosphaerellales; family Mycosphaerellaceae; genus Zymoseptoria; species Zymoseptoria tritici. The sequence continues at coordinate 577,293 of NC_018204.1, read as the reverse complement.
GAAGCTCCATCAACTTTCATCGAGAGTGCCACACTGCTCATCACCGTCGAGCTCTACGAATTTCACTGAGCGTGCCACAGGTCTCGCGGGCGATACCGAGGAGCTCGGGATATGCGTACGGTAAGGCAGAATCCAGGGACCCGGACTGTGGAGGACTCTTGGTAGACGGCGAGGTCATCGGATGCGGTTACGGTGAGAATGAGGGCAGCGAGGTGGCGAGGGCGGGCAATCGATAAGATGCGAAACCGGGCGGAATCCACCGAAGAGATCCACGACTGCTGAGATTCGTCCGACCACTGCTGTGAGACCACACAAAACGCTCAACCGCTTGCTGGCTCGAACAACCAAGCACGAATGCCCATCCCAGCACTTCCGCACTGCCATCCAGATCTTCAAGACAAAGGATGCCCGTCCAAGCACGTCCCAAATCACCACCGCTGCGAGACCCTAACTTCATCCGGCAAAGTACTCAATCGCTCGTGCAATCAAAGGACGTCCGTTCAGGATCGTTCCAACTTATTACCCAAGCTGCCCAGAATCCTGCTGGTCGAGGTCGCGGCTGGTCAATGTTGCTAGGCAATTTGAACTCGTCGGACAAGGAGTTGGAGCAGTGGCAAGAAGGCGATAGATATGATGAGGAGGAGGACAACGATTAGAACGTTGACCATGACGATTTGACGGCAATATCGATTCGGAAGGCAACAGAAGGACTGTTCACTCCACGTCGCCCAAGAGTGATTTCCAGCACCCGCCCGCGCCTTCAGCTACTGCCAGATGGCCCGTCGGTGACCAAAAGGGCGAAAGCTGCGGCTCAGAAGCGCCTACCTCGCGGGCTTCCAAAAACCAGGAACAATCGTGTCATTCGTGTATGCCAAACACTTCACTCAAGGTCGGATCAATGCTGCACAGATCGACGGTACGCTCGACCATACCGACGCGATGATCTTTGAGTTCACCAATGAGGAGGATTTGGACTTCACGGCGAATCTGCAGGGCAAGACGGAAAGGCAGCCATCAAGGCCGTGTTTGTGCAGGAGGTATAGCATTTGGTAGGTGCTCAAAATCCAAAACCAGACCGCACACCTTTTCTACGATCTGACCTGAGATGTGGAGAATAGGAAAGGTACGATGATCGCAGAGAGGCGCAAAAGCGGCGTCCTTCACACCGTGGACCAATTTGCCAACGTCGAACGTTTCGCCCGTAATCAATTGGCCAGAATCTCTGGGTTTCCACTTCACTGTATCTCGAAGCTTCGATGGACAAGGCATATGTCTCTCGCAGGCAGTGCATTGTACTTGGCAGGACATAAACGCAAGTGCATTGACAGAGAGCCTCGCGCCCTTTACGTACTGACACACATTCTCTGTTCCAGTACGAGCAATCAACTTATGCATGACTTCAACCCCAGAGTGATCCCCTCCTCTGACGTCCAACTGGTCTGAGCTAGCAGCGGTTCTTAACACATCGCGAATCTTTGAAGCTACATCCACCCCGCCCTCTCTCTAACAACGACACTCACCGATCCCAGAAGCGAGCCTAAACCAGCTTCCGCCGCAAGCAGATCCATCATCTACGCAAATCCATCATGCATCACCGCCAACATCAAAATCCCATTCCACGATTCGAGACCGCCACCCCTCTTTCAAGTACAGCTCCTCCCTCAAGCCTCAAATCAATGCACTCCTCCAGCACTTCAAGCCTCGTACTGGACAAGGCAGAGCGAGTTTCACCCAACCCACCGCAGGCCTCGATTGCAACTCCTTCTCCATCGCTGGCCAAAGTCCTTCCGGCTCGGGAGTTCACGCGGTCAAGCGGGTGAAGGCGGATCTGCGATCCAGACTGGCGGAAGTGGGTGGGAGGACAAGGCGCGGAGAGATGAGGCATGTGAAGAGATATCGAGAGATCAAGACTGTGAGTAGACCTAGGGGTCGAAGGGGATGTGGAGGGATGGAGAAATAGAGGAATGGAGGAATGGAGACCGAACACACCAGCGTGTTGCCTCTCGTTTCCCGGACTGGCCTTCTTGCCCGCCGCAGGCGAACAAAGTCTCATCTCATAGAGGCTGAAGACATGGAAAATTGGCAGCCATGACGACTGCCTGTTTTCCTTGCGAGGAACCCAAAAGGTATGGAGTCGTTTAGCAGCATCTTTCTTTTTACCTTTTCCTATTAATCAAAAAGCGGAAAAAGAATGATACCGATTTATGAGGGCGAAGGCCCTCTAGCTATATAGACTAACTAAAACGAGCGAGTCATGTGATAATAACGAGCCTTTAAGTGAAACGGTGCCTAAGGCTTTAAGGGTTTAAGTAAACCTAAGCGAGGTTTTTAGTGTTTTTAAACATCCTCCCCTTTAGTAAATGCGTAACCTTAAGCGTTCGTAATAACCTTAATTAAAGGCTTAGGTCATATGCTAATGCTCTTAAGTAGGTGTGCGTAATTTCGAATAAACGAGCGTAATCTAGGAGGTCCGTAATTACTCGGAAGGTAAGGGTTTAAGTGCAATCGTCTAGCTAATTCTAGTAGGTAAATAATCTAATTTACGTACTATTATAAGCCTTAAGCTAGTAACTACTAGCACGTAGTGACGGCCGAACAGACTGCACCTTCACGCGGTGGCCGTCGTAAGTACCTTCTTAGGAAGGGAAACTAAGACAGTCTGGAAGAAGAAACCTCCTCGAAAAACCTCTCGAATCCGCCCGAAATCCTTCTCGAAATCCGCCTCGAAATACAAGCTACAATAGAACAACAGCACGATTCGAACGAACAGCTCTCTACGCTACGAACGAGAAGAAGAAGAAGAAGAAGAAGAGGTAGTCTACTCTGTCCTATACGCGCATCTCCTCGAAATCCGAACCGAACTGCACCTCTTTCTTCCTCGTAGAGATTCGGGTCCTCTACACGGCGGATAAGTGCACTTCAAAGAGCTAGAGTACGGTAGAACTACAACTCTGCGATTAACCTGCGTTGTCGTAGATAGAACTGCTACTACGATACTACAAAGGCATATTAAGGACAAGAGAAGACAGCGAGTTAGATAGCTGCTTGCGCATCTGCGTCGCTCCTACACTGCTTTTTGCACTGTAATGCATTTCCTCTTTCTCTTTCGAATTCGTAGCGTATGTACGAAGCGGAAGGATCCGCTAAAAATTCTGCAAAAGCTTGGCGCGAAAATTCTGCAGCTCCGGCTACAACACTCGTTTGATTTCCTTTGTCTTGCGTTTGTTTAAAGTCCTTTGGCATTGCCTTAGGCATAGGGTTTTCCCCTAAGGTTAAAGAATACCGAAAGAATTTGATTGTAAATAGATCTACTGCTTTGCCTTTAGGGCAAGGCCGTCCTACACAGTCTTCGACTCCGAAAGGACGTAAATGGAACAAACAAACAAACAAACAAACAAACTAGCACGTAGTCGAATTTACTAGTAGGTCGCCCCTCTAAGGGTACAAAAGCGACTACGTTCTTCTTTTTAAACCCTCTCTCTTTTATTAATATCCGTAATCCTTTCCTTCCCTTTTCCTTAGACCTTTATAAAGTCTACGATTACTATACCTTACAACATTACAACATACCTTAAGTAATAGTCGCTATAGCGAAGGGTAACGAAGATAAGCGTAAGAAAGACGATAAGAGTAAGGACGATAAGGTCGATAAGTAGCTCCGCCGATCTCCTCGTAAACTAGCCCCTAAGTTCCCTCCTACGAAGGCTATTTAAAGTGCTATTAAGACAGTTAAGCGCGGATACTTAGATATAAGGATGTTAACTTAAGCATTTAGCTCGGTCTTAAGTAGTAAGAAGTAGCCGTTACGAGCTACTACTACCTAAGAATTAATAGACAAGTTCGGTTTAAGGAAACTCTACGTCTAGCCTAATGTTATATCTCGGCGTAACCGTATAGAGTATACTAAATTCGGGTATAAGTAAGCTACCGGTTATAAGTCGGTATACGATACTTATCGCGATAGGCTTAATATATCTACCTTAAGCCTTAGGTCTAAGCTACTAGGCATACGCGCCCCTATAAGTAATAATTACGAAATCCCTTAGCGTAACCCTTAACTAGCGAACTAGGGCCGTAGCTTAAGGAGTCGTACTACCGTATAAGGTTAGGACCCTACGATGCCTCGTAACGTCCTTAACCGCTCTCCGGATCTTCGTAGCTTATACCCTAAGCTAGATCGCTTCGACCCTTAAGGAAACATTAATAGTACTACTATATACGCTTCTATCGGCGCTCGACTTAAAGCTCTCCTTACTCCTAACCTAGCCTCTAACCGCATCGCGGTTATAGACGCATAGATAAGGGAAGTAATATATTATCTAATTATAGTATCGAATGCGCCTATTAAGTACCTTCGGCAATTCCTAGCTACCTTTACGATTTCCTAACTTAATGCCTTAATCGATAGACTTTAAGCGTTCGAGCTAGGCGATCTACGTAGCTTAGACTAGCGTAAATCGGACGGTTACCTTATTAGGGCCTATAAGCAATAGCGTCTAGTCTCTCTTTTTACTTAAGCTCTCGGTAGTAGCCCTTAAGAAGGCAACTATAGCTACGAGTCCGGTAAGCGTAAGGCTAGCCCCTTTAAGTTATACCGTAGTAGTAGAGGCTACTTTAGCTACTATACTAACTATAGCTATACTAACTACTACGATCGCTGTTCGGTTAGAGATTCTAAACTCTAGGGAAAGACTAGGACTAAGAAGAGGAACCTAAAGGCTAAGGAAGGTAACGATAATACGGAGGATAAGTAGGTAGACTTTAAGTCGGAAGTATCGATTCCGCTCCTAGAGGAGCCTATCTAAGTGCCCTTAAGCCCGCCGCCTTCTAGCCCTAGACCTTTCGATTCTAGATCCGGTAGAGTTACGTAGCTACTTAACCTATTCCTTACTAGTTAGACGAATATCGCCGACATAGAGGATATTAACTTAATAGCGGTTATAGCTCGTTCTCCTAACTTAAGGGGTCCCTTATCTACTCGTAAGGAAATAGATACTACTCCTTTACGGCTAGAGCGTCCTTACTTAGATCCTTTAAGGGGATTCGGTAGATCCCTAGGTACTAGGCCTTTGTCCTTCTATCTTCCTAAGAACTATACTTAAGGAATGCCCTTAACTATAGACGATAGGATCCGCCGCGACAATCTTTAAGCTAGGCGTACGACCCGTCCGGCTAACGTACCTCTACTCTTCCGCATAGGGTAATAAGGCTCCTCTAGGCCTAGCCCTACCCTCTTCGCGATAGGCGATCGTTAAGGCACTCTAGCGCTAGTGCCCTCTAGTTTAAGTACTCGTCGGGGCCCGCCTCCTCGGCCGAGCACTATACCCGCTCCCGTTTAAGCTCTAGTTCGAAACGTACTAGCTCTAGCTTATTAATCTCTAAGCCTACCGTTCTATAATACGGCGGAGGATTTCGTAGATCTAATGTACGAAGGAGAGAGGCTCTTATACGCTATCGATTAGACCTTAATACTAGTACGGACCGGCTTAACTAATAATTACGACCTAATCCTAACCTTCTCCGGCCGCCTTATATACGAGCTAGTACTCCCCTTAAGCGGTTTCGCTACCTAGGGGAACCTATTTTTTAGTACGGCTCCTCGGGCTAATAATAGGCGTTAAGTATACGGCGTAGAAGGCCTAATAGTTCCTCTAGGAAGCTAACGTACGCGCGTATATACGGAGCACATCGAGTAGCTCTACCGTAACCGCTTTAATAAGCGCTACTCCGTATATTAAGTCGTCTAGATAGCTCTCTCGCGGGCTTAAGTACGTCTTAGGGCTAATTAAGGCATTACTCCTTAGATACTATACTTATAGGCGGTAATGTTAGCCCTTAAGACGTAGCTTATTACTAAGAAGGAAGAAGATGCTAAGAGGGAGTAGGCTAAGAAGGGTTAATTCGGGTCTAAGTAGGATCGGTAGAAAATTCGTAGGCTTAAGTAGGAGTACTAAAAGCGTTATTTTCCTTATTTTTCTTTTTTCTAAGCCCCCTTATCTACTAGGCTATATATGCGATATAATGCGATACGACGCTAGAAAGCTAGCGCGAAATAAATGTACAATAGTACTTAAGGACTAGCCTTAAGTATAAAAGACATAAAATAAAAACCCTCCGGGGGATCTATTAAACTTAGGCCCTCGCATTAACCTTTCGTTTAGACTTAAAGGTTAGCTTCCTTCGTAGCTATACCGTAGGATTACGAGGAGCTTCCCTTATGTTCTAGGGTAGTCGTCGACGGGGTATAACTACAATAGTGTCCTCGTTATTACCCGACTCCCCTTAGGGTTTAAGTAGAGTCTCCTAGAGCTCGGAAGGGATTATAAGTAGTTCCTCTTCCGTTTCTTCTATAATAGGCTCCGTAGGGATAGGAACAGTTGCTATAATAGGGTTAACTTAAGCGTCTTCCCTTAATGTTACTATTACATTTACCGGATATATAACCGGCTAACTTAAGGGTACTAACTTCTTTAGCTCCCTAAGACGTTTCTTTTCGAGAGTAGCCTTAAGTTTCTCTACCTCCTTAGCATTATCTCGATTCGCGCGTAAAACGTCCCTATACTTCCTTCGGATCTTATTAGTAGCGAGTTTAAGCTTATGTTAAAACTTTAGCTAATCGTTAGTTTTTAAGGAATCTAAAGGTTTGCCCTCCCCTAAAAGGAATCGAAGGGCTCCTAACCGTTTAAGCTACTATAAAGACAACCTATCCTACTTCTATTTAGGAATAGTCGCTAGAGTAGAGAAAGTTAAGCGTAGATTAAGTGTAAGATTATTACGTAAGGAGTCCTTAAACTCCTAGCTAGCGGCCTTAAGTAAAATCTCCTATCTATAGCGCTTCTACTAGTCCCTAAAACTAGTATAGTTAGCGCGGATTAGGCGATTACTATGTACTTAATACTTAACTATAGAACCGTCGTAGGACTCTAAGGTATATATACTAAGCTAGCTCCGCTTAATTACCTTAAAGGGACCTACGAAGGTCGGTTAGAGCTTCGTCTTAGTCTTATTTAAGATAAGAACAAAGTCTCCCTCGATAAACTTACTATTAGTTTCCTTAAAGGTATGTCTACTAATAGCGCCGGCTCTTACTACTTTCGCGAGTAGCTTTTCTACGGCAATCGTCCTAGCGTTCTATATTACTTAATACCTAGATTTAGGATCCTCGGGCTTAAGCTACATCGGACGTAGGTACGGATAATCCTTAAGTATTCGGGGTTACTAGCCGAACAAGAGGAAAAACGGGCTATATCTATAACCGGACTAGGCCCGGATTCGACTTAAATATAGCGCCTTAGGAAGGTATAAGTCCTAAGCGTATACGCTTTTACCGTAGTATATTTTAGAAAGGATCCGGCCGAGAACACCGTTTAAGGCTTTAACCTCCCCGTTCGTACGGGGGTAGTAGGGCGTCGTTAGCCTATAGTTAGCTTAAAGGGTATCTATAAGGATATTAAACGCCTTACTTATAAAGTTCGATCTATTATTACTAAGGACTTCCCTTAGAGGTCTAAAGTTCGTATAGATCTCTTCTTAAACAAAGCGAGCGACCGTCTCGGTTTCTTAATTCGAGGTAGCCCTTACGACCGGCTAACTAGTAGTATAATCTACGGCTATAATAATGTACTTGTTACTATTAAGTATAATAGGTATTAGGCCGATAATATTAATAGCCTAGCGCTCGAATAGCTTAAGCTTAGAATTAGCCTAGTAGAATCGCGGTTCCTATAGGGGACTTCGGGACTTCTTCTTCGTAGCTTAATACTAGGGGTAGGTAGACGCGTAGTTATAAACGTCCTATTTAAGTAACTACTACTAGCCCCTAGCTCGAAGAATGCTATAAACGCCGGGTAATACGAAGTACCCGTAGTCGTTATAGTAGCGTTTAAGGAAGTCCTACCGGAATTCCGGATCTACGTAGGGCATAAGGCTTCTATTAGCCTCGCGATAATATAGGAGGTCGTCCTTAAGGACAAGATCTAAAACCTTCTTCTCGATTAAGCGGCTTAGCTTCTTATCCTCGGGCATCTCCCCTATAGATTTAAAATAGATTACCCTATTAACTACCTTACGCTCGGAGAATCCTCGAATAATCGTTCCCCTTATAGCGTTTTCCTTAAAGGAGCGAGGCAATGCGGTTAAGAAATCCGTAGGCTTAAGTAATTAATCCCCTAGCTATATAGAACCCTCCCCTACTATATTAGCTAGGGTCGCTTCTATTAAGTCCGGCCGGCGGAAGAGGGCATTAGGAACGATAGCCTTACTCCCCTTACGGTAGCGGATATCGATGTCGTAAGCTTAAAACTCCTTAATCTAACGTATAAGTCGCTTAGTTAGAGTTTTAGAGGTTTTTAGGTACTATAAGCTATAGTAGTCCGTAATTACTTAAGTCTTAGTTCCGTTGTCGATATAATAATTCTATTTTCGAAGGGCTTCCTTAATAGTAAGGAGCTCCTTCTCGTATATAGGATAGTTTAGTTCCGCCCCTTATAGCTTACGGCCCTTAAAAGTAACCGGATGCAATTTCCTATTAGAGTTAGCTTAATGTAGGACCGCACTAAGCGCCTACTTACTTATATCCGTCTTAATAATAAAGGGCTTTTTAGTGTCTAGCATAATTAGTACTAGTTCGCTATATAGGGCTTCCTTAAGCTTCGTAAAAGCGATAGTATACTAGGCGGTCTACTTAATAGGGCGCTTCTTCTTAGTACGTAGTAGTAAGTTATCTTCCTTAAGGAGGTCTAATAGTAGAGTAGCGTACCTAGCAAAGTCTCTAACGTACTTACGGTAGAAGGAAGCTAGCCTAATAAACTACCGTACTTCTTAAGCGTTAGTCGGCTATAGCTAGTCTCGGATAATAGAGATCTTGTCTTCTATAGGCCTAACTTAATTATAGCTTACTCGGTGCCTATAGAAGTCGAATTCCTTAACCCTAATATAGCATTTCTTAGGGGAGCAATATAGCTCTTATAATCGTAGGATATCTAGGACTTCCTTTAAGTGGACTTCGTACTCCTCTAAGGTCTTAGAGAAGATTATAATGTCGTCTAAGTAAACTATATACGTCTTATAAAGGTGCTTTCTTAGGGCTTCGTTTATTAAGCTCTAGAAGCTTACCGGTACATTATATAAGCTAAAAGGCATTACCTTAAAGTAGTATTTGCCCTAGCGAGTATTAAATGCTATCTTATACTAGTCCTCTTCCTTTACCTTTAATTGCTAGAACCCGGAGGTTAAGTTAATCTTAGTAAAGTACCTTAAACTATAAAATGCATCTAAGTAATCGGAAATCCGAGGTAGGGGGAATCGATCCTTAACGGTAGTATTGTTTAGAGCCCTAAAATTAACGTACATTCGCTATTTCCCTCCCGGCTTAGGTATAAGTAATATAGGGCTTCCCTAAGCTAATTAGGATTTGTTAATTAGCCTACGCTTCTAGAGTTCCTTAATCTAAGACTCCTGTTTAAGCGATTAGGTATATAATAGCTAGTAAGGCTATTAATTAATCGGTTTATAGTCCCCGGTGTTAATTAAATATATAATAAACCGGTCCTTCGGTAGCTTATTAGGTAAGGAAGATCTAAACAGATCCCTATTGTCTAGGATAATGCGGCTTAAGCTAGGCTCCTTACTTAAGGGAGGAGGAACGTCGTCTTCCTTAAGGGACATAGGGTCGTCCTTAGGATCTCGTTCCTTCTCTTATTAGCGCTCCTAGTATTTATCTATGTTTAAGAGATATAAAGGCATATCGGGGTTAACGTTAAGTAAATCCTCTAGTTCTTCTAGAGAATAGAGGTCGTTATCCGCCGGAACGCTCCTTAAGTCGGGGGAATATCCGGAGTATAGTATAGCATACTTAACCCCTTTATCGTATAAGTATACTTTGTTCGTAAAGAAGTTAATAGTCGGGCAGTACTACCGGAACTATTTAAGGCTAAGGATTACCTCGTAATTCGCGAGATTAAGTACTCGGGCAGTAATTTCCCCCTTAAAGTTACGTAGCTAGTAAGGTAGCTTAACTCTAAGGGTTGTCTCTATTACTATGCCGTTAGGCAGAATTACGGTTTAGGAATCTATAGTTACTTAAGCGTCCGGAAATTAGTCCGCGATAGTCTTCGAAACGTATACGCGAGAAGCTCTAGTATTAAATAGGAATTTAGTAGTAATAGAATGCTCGCTTAAACCTAAGCGTCTAGGGGTAACTAAGAGGTTAGGCCCTATCGCGTTAAGGTAGTTAAGCTAAGTATTAGGGGGGATTCTAAGTAATAAGGGCGACGTAATAGACGACTTAGAATCCTTAGTATCTAAGTCGCTATCTATTTTTTTGTCGGCCTACCTAAGCCCCCCTTACGTCTATTATAGTTATCTTGTTTCTTTTATAAGTCTAGCTTAAGCTTCTTCTAATAGCGATACTAAGTATATCCGGCAACTCCGTAGTTATAGCACTTTAAGGAATACTCTTAAGGTTTAGAGTTGTTGTTAGTAGCTATATGTTTAAGGGTAGCGGCAACATACTCTACCGTAGTCTTATTTACCTTTCTTAGCTTAAAGGCTTTTCGAGCAAGAGCATTACGGTTTTCCTTAAAGGTAGGGGCATCTATTCTCGGGCCCCTTTAAGAATCTACGACCTCTTAGTTAGCTATATTAATAGCTTAAGCCTAGTCTATAATCTCCTATAGTCTAGCCTTTTAAGGGGTAAGCTTATATCGAATAAGCTCCGCTCGGATCGATAGCTTAAGCCTATTAAAGAAGACTATAGTATTAGAGAAGTCGTTAGGCCTTAGCTTAAGTATACGAGCTATAGAGAGGATCTTATAGTAGAAGGTAATAACACCTCCTATTTGCTTAAGAGCTCGGTATTATCTCTAAAGCTTCTCTTAATAATAGTAATCCTAGAAATAAGAGATAAGGTTGCCGAGTATTAAGTCGAGGGTATAAGTACCCTCGCTAATCTTAAGCCTATAAGTCTCTTCTTACTCCTCCTACTAAGTAAGGGCATTACGCTACATCTAGCTACCTACTAATTCGATAAGGTTAGCTTCGGATAGGCGAATACCCCTCTATCTTAAGGTAATCTAAGATCTTAAGTAACGCTCTATAGATCTAACCTAGATATTAGTAGCGTTGTTTCGAGTGTCTCCCTAGTACGAATCTAGTGCCCGGACGGAAGCCTTAATAGAAGTATCTAAGGAATTAAGGGGAGTTATATCCCTACCTAGTGTTCTAGACGTATAGCGATAGGGACGACTTAGTCCCTTATCGTTACTTAAGCCGTATCTAGGGTTATCTCCTCGATATAGGGATAGCTTAAACTATATAGCTCCTAGCTCGCTTAGTCCCCGGATAGGCCTATTAGTAGATCCTGCTCGAATAGGCTCCTAGGACAAGCGGGCGTTCTCGGCCTAAAGTCGGATAGCGTCCGCTTTAAGTCGATTAATATGTTCCTCTATCTCCCTTAAGGCGGCTATATACTCGCTAAAACGAGTAGGGCCTAAGCCTATATTCGTAGTAGTAGGTCGGCTTAGTTAAGCGGGAGTTCGGAAGGTAATATTAGCTCTAAGTAGAGCTAGGGGATCCGTCCGAGGATCTCCTTTAGGGAAGAGACGAGTAGTAGTAGATAGTACCGCCCCTATATCGCTACCTCGTTCCTTAATACGATTAAGTTCGCTAGTTAGGCTTAGATAGCCTTACCTATCTTCCTTAAGCCTTTCTCCTTTAGCGACTATTAGGTTTAAGTCGTAGGGGGAAGGAAGCTCTATAGTTCCTTCGGCTTAGCTAGTAGCGGACATCCTATCTTAGTAGGATAGGTTATTAATTAAATTAAGTTACTATTGTTGTTGCTTCCGGTAACTTAAAGGGTTATAACTTCCTTCTTATAGTTCCTTAAGTAGCTAGTTTTAGGTGCGGTAATTCTATACTTTAAATCTTAAAGTAAAACGAGTTTTACGTTAAGGTCTAAGTAGAAGTTAGCAATCTAGCACTTATAGCACCGCCGAGTAAATCGCTATGTATAGGACCTCTAGCTATAGAAAACCCGGTGCTTCTAGTTAGGTGTATAGTCTAAGTAGAAAGTCCGGTATAGTCTATAGGTCTAAGGAGGTCTTAAACTAGAGTCGTTTTAAGCTAGTTTAATTAAATAGGCAATAAATCGAGCATCCGGCCAGCTCTAACCCTTAAGTAGTAGAGCTAGCCGGTAAGACGGCTAAGGAGCCGCCTTAAGTGCTCTTAGCTACTAGATAATTAAAAAGCGGAAAAAGAATAATACCGATTTATAAGGGCGAAGGCCCTCTAGCTATATAGACTAACTGAAACGAGCGAGTCATGTGATAATGACGAGCCTTCAAGTGAAACGGTGCCTGAGGCTTCAAGGGTTCAAGTAAACCTGAGCGAGGTTTTTGGTGTTTTTAAACACTATCGGGCGTCTGCCGACTTTCACCTTCTTCCTCATCAGCTCATCTTCCACCCACATTTTCAACTCGTCATCCAGTCACTCCCTCACCGTCATCACATCATGCGAGCACGACGACCTGGACGGCTTCTTGCACGGCGCAGACGGCGTTTTGCACGACGTCCTCGGATTGCTCTGTCTACGACGCTGTGGAGGGCTTTAAATACGCCGGCGACTTCTTGTACGGCGGCATGCGCGGCTCCTCGTACTGCGCCGAAGACGACGGCGACTTGCACGGCTCCGAATGCACAACCTGGATATTTTGATGCCCGAGTGTCTTTCGCAACGGACCAATGATCACGACTAACAACATGACAATCGCGGCCTGTATCCTACTTGCTATCATGACTGCCATCGGCGACATCAACGCCAGCGTCGGCAAGGTACGGATCATCCCCTCGCCATCGCCTCCATTCGGCCTCCTCAAGCGCAATCTGACGCCGTGCTGCAGCGTATTCGTCGTGACATTCCGGCATCATGGCGGACATCCATGCTGGTATGCAGCGGCGACGGCGTCATCGGCTTGACATCTCACATTCGACGAATCACTCGGTCGCTGGAAATGGTCATCTGGAGTTCCGCTCAGACCTCGGAAAAAAAAGGTCTTCATCGCCTTCGCCGCCTTCGCCGCCTTGGGTCGTTGTCACCAGCTGCACCAATCACCAAGCTGCCTTCATCGTTCCTCTGTGCTGGGACCGCGATTGCTACAACCTCTCGGATACGTTTGCTTGCTGCGCAAAGGTACTCCGAACTTTAGACGAGATCAGAAAACGAGCATTCCTTGGTCTTCCTCATTCCTTGGTCCTCCTCTTCGAACGCCATCTCGACATCATGATCCTCTTCACCAAGCGCCATCATGGCCCTCCTCTCCAAACGTCATTATGGTCCTCCCTCTCCAAATGACATTTCGACATCATGATCACCCTCTTCAAACGACATCTCGACATCACAATCCTCTTCTTCAAATCCCATCTCGATATCATGATCCTCAGGTGCAATCGCCATCTCGACATCATGATGCTCGTCTTCGAACCCCATCTCGACATCACGATCGTCGTGTTCAACTCCAATCCTGCATTCCATGACCTCCGCCCGCTGACGCTCACTTCCCCTCCTCTTACGTGGCGAAGAATTGCGTCTCGTACGGATAGGAATTCGGTCCATTGCCCGGCCTCGCTCCAATCGCGAAGATTCGACTGCGTTGCTACAGCCGTGCCTATGCGGCGTGCAAAGCCCATCCTCATACTCCTTTTCTGAGGGACCCAAATCGGTCTTGGGACAGCCGGCATCCGCACTAGTCTTGGCCGACGACGAGGAACCGGACTTTTGCTCGATTTTGAAGCCCGGCCACAGACGGCATGGAGCCACAATCTCGCGGTCTTTGAGACTGTCCAACACTTCGGCCGCTCCTAAATCTTCCGTTGAGTACTCCGGGGGAGAATAGACCTTTCCCGCCTTCCCGAAGGATTTGAAGCTCTGGCAGGAATTTTGGACGTCTAGAGGCTGCTGCATTTCGGACTTGTCATGGGCAAAAACTAGCAGCGTTTGGGCGGCCGCGAAGTCTGGTCCGGGAGTGTCCTGAGACATGCTTGTTGGAGAGTCTGACCATGTTTGGTGACATGGTGTCTTTGGCGAGGGAGACATGTCGTCTGAAGGGAGTAGTAGGTGGGGTCGCTCGTTAGCGACTCCGGTCTTGTTGATAGATACGTGCACGCTGCCACCGTCCGTATCCCAAGAGCTCATCGGACCGATGTATGTTATCGGTCAGTACAATCCTCTTAGTTTAATGGAGGTGACGTTGGCAGCCGTGCGAAAATTGAACGGATTATTACGGTTGTAGCAGATTGGAGCAGGTCCGGATATTGGCGAAGCAGATCAAAGGCAAACGGGAGAAATTGGATGGCCTCATTGCGGTTGACTACACCTATTGCTCGAGCTGTATAGCCGTGAACGCTGCAATCGCGGCTCCGTATATATCTCTCCCTCTGCCAGATTACGCGGGAACGTGCAGCACGACTCCCGTCCAGCCAATTCCGGGAATTCTACCCGGAGCGACTGGATCTCTTACGGACAGCCGAGTGTTTGGTGATCGCTTCCAGCGAACGAGTCTCGTCGTTTGCAGACACATGGCAGAGTATAATTCCATGCTACTTGTGCTTGGGATGCATACTGTCCAGACGAAATCAGTGCTAACGAGATGTTCTCGTCGCTGCAACGATAATAGGGTCTGGAAAAACGTGAGCGACGTTGCTGCTCCCCTCTCCGTAGGGCTTGCGGATTAGAGCAGTCAATATAAGACGTATTCTTGAATCCTTATATATGAGGATTCAAGAATATACGCCCTTTAATGAGAAATAAGAACGGAGTTAAAGAGAATAATTACTAAAGAGACCCCCGAGTTCGCCGCAACACCTCGGAGTCCGTCGAAACACCGCCGACGCCGCGGGTGCACGTCGGATATTACGGGCGGCGGACTCGGGGGTCTTATATATAAGGATTCATTATTCAATATGAGGAGGTCATTAAATTATAAGATGAGAAATGAGGACCCATTTACTGAAGAATTCTCATATTGACTGCTCTGTTGCGGATTGATGCAACATCTCTTCCGTCAAAGGTGACTTGGTTACACAAGATCAGCCTTAGTTCCGGTGCCGTGGTATCGGGACACGCGAACTCGTTTCTGGCTTCCGCAGAAGATTTCTGTCGCCTATCCTGGTGTTCCATCCTAACTAAGCAAGAGCTCTGCCAAATCTTTACGGACAGAGGCCGAAGTGGTGGGTCGCGAAGGACTGAAGGCGGGTCGACGAAGAAGGATCTGGAGATGAGAGATGAAGGAGTGAAAGATGGGAGATTATCAAACGAAGACGGGGCGACTCCGTTCGGGAAGATAGGAGCGAGCGGGAGGATTGTGCTATACGTGTACCCGGGAGGCTGGACTGGGATTACGAATTGGTGGGTGTTATCGTCGACTGGCGGAGCTAAGTGAAGTGCACTTTGTGTAGTGATCGAGGATCGACAGAGACAGAGTGCGAAATCCAAGCAGATCCATCGGGCATCGACCCTTGCCTATATGCCTCCGTCTCTGCCGCTTCCTCCACAGCGTCCAGCAAATCTTGAACCGACTTCGAATCACTGACCCTCTCCTCAATGATTTACAAAGCGTGCTGCTGACGGCAAACTTGGGGTGCATCTTTCCAGGCAAACGGGAGGCTGACTCCGTCGAAGGCTTGTTGTGGTGTTAGGACCAAAGTCGTCTGAAGGTGGGCTCGGCCACTTTGCAATGTGCAACAGCCACTTGAAGCGAGAAAGATACTCGCCGCTCTACTCGCGTTGGAGAAAGATGTGCGTGCAAAGAAAGACCAGCCGCGGGTCGACGGGAAGAACGTGGTTCCAAAAAAGGAGAGAGGCAGCAAGGGCAAGGCGGAAGTTCACGAATCCATGGTTTTGGCGGCGGTGGTTGTTGTCCCTCGCCAGACCATCGAGATGATCGCCCTGAAGCCAGCTTGGCAGCAGAGTAACGACGGCACCATCACCGCCAGGACCTCAATCACGATCGGACCGCCTGGTCCGTACATCCTTCCCGCCGCTAAGTAGGGCAGATATATCGAGACGGTCCACGGCGTCGTCTTTGGCAGCTCGCGCCACCCCATGACCTAGAAGAAGGTCGGTCCGTACGCAACGTAAAAGAGGAGGAGGAGGATGATGACAAAGGAGAGTGATATGATGACGGAGGAGAGCGGGACGCGGGGAGCGTCGAGAGAGAAACTTGCTGTTGACTTTGACGATGTCCGTCTGTCCAGATCTACGACATCTGCGAAGAGTACCTACCTCGGTGCAGTCACTGAAGATGAGAAGTTTCCAGCTTGCAGTACGCCATGATGTATTCGTTGTCCGCCACCACAATGTTGACAAATTGCGCGATGAGCTCACGAATTTCTTGCGACGGCTGCCCGACCGGCACGCGGTACTTGTTGTGCTTTCTGCCAACGCCTCAGTTCTGCTTGTGGACATTTTTCCCAAGGATTTCCGTCTCTGCTACCGTAGTAGAGGGATCCGGTCGGTTACCAGCGCGAGGTGGGTGGTCAGTGGAACGAGCCCAGCGAGGAAATGGAAGACCTCGAAGCTTCGGGAGTGCTGTTGCAGTTGCCGATAATATTGGACATGCATGTTCGTCATTGGGGTAAGAAGCAGGTCTGACGAAGGAGGAGTTTCATAGCATCAACAGCGACGACAATAAGCGCAAACATCAAGACGACTTGCCCTTTGCCGCAGATCCATAGAATAGCGTAACCAGCGGCTTGGAATGGATTCGTCTCGAGTTTGATGGTCGATGATATGAGACGGAGGAGCAACAGACAACAGGAGACAAAGAGGAGTATCGATGCAAGCCGCAAGGCAATCTCTCGCGGCAAACGCTACGTCTTCGGTGTAGCAGCCTGTCCACGATTCACATCGAGTTGACTCGTCTCTGCAACCAGTGAGCGTTTGACTCCAAGTCACCCCGGGAACGATCTTGGCTCCGCCAGTCGTTCAGCTCTCGAGAGCGCACTCCATCTTCTCCCATGCGTGAAGATGGGACTTCCACATTATCCACGCCCTCAATGAATCTGCGCAAGGCCAAGGCCCGCAACGCTGCCGTGAAAAGATTCCGGTTCCTCGAAGTCCTGCTAGACAAATCGACGTGCTCGTATCGAGACTTTGGCATCGATTGGGGTAAATGGTCGTTTGGTGCGGACTGCGTCTCGGCTGCGGAGGCTCGGTGCGCTGACGGCGGAGTAATAGGGATATAGGTCGGAGATGGTGGACTATCGAGCCGTTGCTGCTGTTGCTGCTAATGTCGTGTTTGCAAGCCGAAAGAGGACGTCGGCGAAATTCGTCGCACCAATCGAGGAGGATGTCTTGTTCTCGTTGTCGCGAGGCAGGCGGTTGAGGAGACTCGGCTGGTTGCTGCTGCTGCTGAGGAGGGATGGGTCGGGGAGGAGGAGAGGGATTTGGATGTAGATGTACCGGCTGCGGACGATGATGATGATCAGGAGGAGGATGGTGTCCTCGATCGCTAGCCACTGCGAATGTTAGCGTCCGGCTGGTAAGAATACCCAGACACAAGCAGCCACAGCGAGCGAAATTGCCACGGCAGTAATGCAAATGCATATCTTGTGTCCAGCAGGCTTCTCTCGCGTGTTCTTTCCTCTTCTTTCTGCGTGACGCGCTTTTTCTCTTGGTCGGCTGAACGAACGAGTTGTGGACGTTCTTGTTGGTTTGGATGGACGAGCGCAGCAGCGTTTTCTCCTGAGTCTGAGTCTCTGTTGTCTTATCCAATCCATCTTGCAGCTCTTCTTCCATTACCAGTTGAAGTTTCCGGGCAGCGTAGCGCGGCGAAGCCTGGCGGGGCGTTGCTGGATTGGGCTGTTGGCCTCATCTTCAGCGCGTTCGCTGGTGTTGTTGAGGTCATCGCCGCGGCGGGAGGAAAATCCTCAGGCGAGCCATGTTGCGGCTTGGAGCTTCAGGAGTAGCTGGCAGGTCGGAGGACTCGAGGGAAGGTGACGGATTGACGGGATGAGCGTGGAAGAGGAGGTTGGCAGATCGACGGCACTGGCAACGGTCGAGGTCTTCGTGAACGTCGGGATCCTGAGGACTAGGTAGGTTGATGTGCAGGTAAGCTGAGGCAAATTCGGATGAGCAGAGCAAGGACGAGCTGACCTTCGAGGCGAGCTTTTTGGTTTTGCATTGCCGGGTACGACGGAAGTGATGGGGTGTTGGTCGAGGGCGTGTTCTCTTGTGGCAGGAGTCCCATCGTCACTGATGATGGTGATGTGATGATGGCGATGAGGTGGAAGCTGGTACTCCGTCATGCAAAACGGAGACGTCTCCGAGCTCGAGGCTTAGAAAATCCCTTCTTCATGGTGTCCAATCCTGCGCCCATTTCCTCTCTGCCATATCCCCGCTCCATGCTTCATTCCAGCTCATGTTCCTGTTTTCAGAGGTTTGCTATTTCATCGTGTAAATGCCGCTCGGTGAAGCGAGTACGAGACTGGCAAAAGGGCTACAACTGTTGTGAAAGAGAACCTGCTTGTTCGGGCGTCAGGAATGAGCTGATGGTCAGGTATCACGGTGAAGACGCTGAATCGAACACATTAATCATAGTTCAGCCGTGCCTTATCGCCCAGACCGACACACACGAATGAACATCATGATGCGGCCATGCCAACGAGAAATCCGACCATCAAAGCTCCTTCACCTCCTCCGACAACTTCCCTAACAGCGTGTCCACAATGCTCTTCGACTCGTCCAGCTGTTCCCGCACCTTCGTCCTCATCCTGTCTGCCGCCGCACCCCATGCAATACCGCTCAACAAGTCTTTGAACCGGGTCAGGATGTCCGCCGTTCTCTGTCTCGCCTCCAATTGCGCTGCAACCTCATTGTTATAAGCGATAGCGTCCTGCAACGCACGTTTCGACGCGGAGATAGCGGTCGCGCCTGTCTCGGTGTTGCTCTGCACCATCTCTAGCGACTTGTCCGCAACTCGATAGAGGAATTTGGCGTTCTCGTTGTCGATGTTGAGCGTCTTCAATTGTTGACTGTATAATTCGCAATTGCGACACGCGCGTGCTAGAGCCGCTTTGGTTGGAAGGATGCCGACGTCTGATTCTGGCGCGTGGACCGGGGGTCGGAGTAAAAGGTCCAAGGAAGTGGTGTTGAGGGTGGACATCGAGAAGAGCGTTGCCCATACGTCTGGTGAGAGAGATGGTGGGATCTTGTCATCGAAGGCGGTCACAACGCCCAGGATGTATGCGACGACTTGTGACGATTGCGTATGTTTGATGGGGACTTCGGCTTTGAAGAGCGCTGAGGTGAAGCTCGGGTATGCGGGTGTAGGATACTCTTTCTGCACGCGGTCGAAAGCTGCTTGCGCGGATGTAGAATTGGCAGCGTAGACGACCGCTTCGGTGGTCTTAGGCCGGCCGACGAATACCGCCCAGGAATCGGTCGCCCATGAATCGGTCGGATCGGTAGGGCTGGAGGAAGCTGGCAACGCGAGGTTCACAATGTAGATGAAGACCTCATCAGAAATGCGGCCGGCAACGCCTGATGTTACGAAGGTGGCATCGGGGAGGAAGGCCGCAAGGAATTCGGTCGCATCGAAGGATGGTGTGTTGGCGGGATCGACGTCGAGGCGCTGACGCTTAGCTTGGGGCTCTTCGCGATGCGTCATTGCGGAGCGGATGGGGCGAAGAGGACGGTGATGACGGTCGTAGAGTGAAGATTGGGGTGATGACGATGGAGGGAAGGAGGCAGTTGATGCTTGCCGCAAAAGACGGCTACGGCTCGGACTCGGATTGGGACTCATGGTGGGGAAGGCGGGGTCCCAGGGCGCAAAAATTTGACCGGATCCAAGCCATCCCAAATCGTCCTCCAAGCAGATGGACCGAGCAGGCGAAGTCGAAGGTGTCGGTACGTCGTTGTCTTGAGGAAAAGTCGGACGTGACCGTCCTTGTTCAGTGGGGCGCTCCTGTCCGTCCTCATCCTGTCCGTCCTCCTCCCGTCCGTTCTCTTGTCCGTCATGAGCTCCTGTATCTTCATCCTGTCCGCAATTTCCTGTATCTTCATCCTGTCCGCAATCTCCTGTATCTTCATCCTGCCCATGATCTCCCGCACCTTGAGCTTTTCCATCATTGTCCTTTTTCCTTCTCCCTCCAGGTGCCCAGTGAGCAACAGCGCGTTTGCAAAGTAGACACCCTTGCTGCGTACATAGAGTGCGAAGTGCCTGCTGTATATCCCAAGGTGTAAAGCTAGCCTTCTTGTCCAACCGCGAATTGTGGCCGACCACGCCGCTCCGCCGTTTCCCTGCCCATGCCCGAATTTCCGTCATGGCGGCGGCAAAGTCCACCGTTTGATGCTGCGCAAGTGTACGAAACGCGTGCATGCCGGTGCTGCTCCGGTAGATGTTGCCCTCGAAGAGCACGTAAACGTCCAACACGTCCAGATCCCAAGCCTGGCCCTTGGACATGGCCTTCGCGTGGGGCAGCGTCGCCTTGGGCAAGGTGGAGATGCACTCGTGAAGCAGTCGGGAGTGGACATTGTTGCCGTCGCGCGGGTACTTGTTGTTAATGTCGGATGTGTCACCCGTCGCGAGGGACTGCCATAGCTCGCGGTAGAGACCGAGCGGCTCGTCGAGGGATTTGGAAAGCACCTAGTTTTCCATCGCTCGCTCGAGTTGTTGTTCGACGACCTCTTTGGTGTTGGGCGGCCGGTCTCGAGGGTGCGCGCTGCGAGTGGCGGAGGCTTGTCGTGTGGGGGCCATGTGAGGTGGAGACGACTGTGAGCATGCGACGAGATTGCATTCCGCAGACTGATGTCAAGTAGAATACGGAATGAATGGCGAGGTTGAGGGTGAGGATGGAGCTCCCGTCGAGGCGCCGACAAGCTTAGTAATCAAACCTTGTCGGCTGGGTTTTTGCGCCGACAAGCTTCGATTACTAAGCTCGTCGGCGCAAAAAGCCCAGGGCAACCGACACTTGATGACAACTGCGCCACTTCAGGTCATTAGCAATGGAAGAGTAGAGGCGTAAAGTCTTGTAAGTGAATAAACGTGTCATCTCACAACCGAGTCGCGTTTCCGCACCGTTCCTGTAGCAGCTGTGGTGATCGGCTCGCCACAGTCTGGACTTCCAACACTCGCCTTCACCTGGCTACTGTACTCCTATGAGGGCTCGAACTCGATCAGCTTAACTCTGCTTTACATGGGGTTCGCGCAAGCAAGTCAGTAAGCAGTCCGGCCGATCGGTGCGGCGCGGTGGGGCAGCTGGTCGGAGTGGATTGTTTCGCCTTGGCTGAAGTGAAGCGGCAGTGAGTGTTGAATGCTGGGACTTGCAGGAATCGGCGGACTGGGCTGCAGAGATGGGAGTGCGATGGTAGGATCGTTCGGCTTTCAGGAGCTGGTAGGCAGAAGGAGGTTAAAAGCAAGCCACCTCCAACGATGGAAGCTGGGAGACGCCTCCACTTGTGCCTTGTATTACATGCGACTCCAGCTCAGGGCAGAGCTCTCCATTTGTTGGTGGTCTAAGCTGGGCTGGGCTTGTCGGCGTGGAAAACGCGCCGACAAGCCCAGCTTAGTAATCTCCCTGCAACCGCTTCTCCACCTCGTGCTCAAGTTCGACACAATTGTCGGCGAAATGTGTGGGATGTCATGGCGACGCGAGGAGGGTATTAAGAGCCCACAAGGTGTGCATCGTGACTTGCACGACACGGACGGTCACCTCGCAGACTGACGTCAACGAGATGTGTGAGATGTCATGCCGACGCGAAGTCACTGTGTGGGTGTTACAAGGGAGAGTGGGAACAGGGCAGCATATGGAAGAGCACCGCCAAGCTGGCCAAGACAGACGATAGTTCTACCCTTGCTTGCAAAATGTCATTCTGGACTGTCATTCTGGAATGCTTGCAGAATGTCATTCTGGAACGCTTACAGAATGTCATTCGCTGGATTATAAGCAACTCCTCCGATTCTACTCGCCGTGAAGATTAGCGGAATCAAGAATAATGATACATCTACCGGATATGGAGAGCGGGTGCGAGTGCCGAGTGACGACGGGAACGTCTCGCGCTGAGTCACGATGAGAAGGTCCAGGAACATGACGGACCGGATAGTAACTGTTCTCGTCGATCGATAATGCTGTACAAAGCCGAAGCCTTCTTGATTGTTGGCGAGCGGGTCGTCCACTCCATCTTTACTAATGCCGCAGGTGGACTGTGCAGGTGGAATGTATTAAGTAAGGTCCTCCTCCTCCTCCTCTCCGCCATCCTTTTCACCATCCCCTCGGCATCGGTTGACAGGCCAGCAGCACTGCGAGCAGGTCCAACAGCACTTAACCTGATTCTGTCCTCCTCCACGACGGCCAAAAGTCGATTCCCTGCTAGGGTGGAGCATTGGGTTTGCTGTGCTGTTCTCCAATCCAGGTGGCTTTTAAGGCGCGGCCTTTGTGTCCGACAAGTCCTGGTGCAGAGTCTGCTTAAGGTTGGCCAGCGGAGTGCTAGTCGTCTTTTTTTTTGGAGCAAAGGAGCTGCTGAGTGACGAGCTCTGCCACCAGTTCCCGCCACTGTGTCAATGACATAGTGCGAGACGTTGCTTGCGGCAGCTGGAGCATGAGACTTCGTCGTTCGAGCAGGAATCGCTACGGAAGAGGGTCCCTTCATATGCCTGCCCTGTAGATTGCCCGAAGACTTCCACCGGAATCTGGATTGGCCACATCGAGCTTTCGGCAGACCGGAGGATCTCCTCGTTGAGCAATGTCCTGGACAAGAAACCATGATGGCGGATCCCATGTTGTTCAGAGGGAATAATCCGAGTCTTCCACGTGCGACTGTCGGTTGTGCCATCTCGCGAGGCTTGAATCCAGACTGCAGTGGTGGGGAGGACCGGAGTCGTCAAAATCTCTGATCACAAAGAAGAGAAGACTGTGCGGGACCGGTTTCGCATCCTTGAGGACTAGCGGCAAGTCGACCTTGAACACCGTCTTGAGCAGACGTCAAGCGGGCTGGAAGGAAGAGAGCAGCGGAACCCTCCGCTCGGCATCCGATATTCCTGCAAACTAATCCTCGAACGAGTCGGTTTAATCCGTACCATCGGCTCCATGCAATTCCGGATTGGCGTTTTGCGCGGATAGCGCGAAGGAAGCTTCAGCATGCAATAAAGGAGGTAGCCGCACTCTCTTGAGCTAGTGTGCTCAGATAAGGCATATCGAACAAATGGGTAGGCGTTGTGCTCTCGCTTAAGCTAGTGTGCCTGTGTCGGAGACGCGGTTGGCCGTTTGGAAGCTATCGTTGGACCCGATTGCGGTCAATTTGCAGAGCGACACGCTGATCTCTGGAAGGAGTTGAGTATCGGCACGATGAGGATTGTTGGAGCTTTAACAAGATGAGCAAAGTCTTTTGGCACATATTGCATTTGGAGAAGGTGTGGCATTAACTTCAACAACAATCTGATGCTGGTACCGCCTGGTCTGCGCGAGCGTCAGCCCCATAGCTCGTTGGACTGCGGCGAATTTCCGTCTTCGCTGTCGAGCCTACCTTCTCCGGTCACATTCATCTCTTGTGCTTCTGGATCCACCTCCCCCGCAGAACTCGATGGTGGTTGAGAATTTCGCCGGAAATCACATCCTTCGCCAGAGGGTCTTCGTGAGTAGGAGTGATGTGGAAATGAGGGTAATGTGCCGTGGATACCAGTGGAATCCTTTCCAGCATCCACGTTCGGTGGAGAGTAGCCTGGCTCGGCATTCTGTCAGCTCGACACCTCTGATGCGAGACGTAGAGGTGTGGCGGGATATGATGGGTCGTGAACGGTAGCCCTCCCGGGGTCTTGTTGTGGTTTGCGTGATGCTCGAGTGCGCCGCGGTGGGCAGTGGTGTAGGTCAAGGAAGGCAGCAATCGGCAGGACTATGCAGAATGGTGTCAGCGCATGTTCTTCAAGAGTGAACGGTGCAGCAGCCTGTGCTCGAGTCCGATTCGATATACGTACAGCAAAGGCGCTGCGCTGAAGGAGAAAGTGTTGGGACGAGGAGCGAAGTACTGCGGCTTGAAACACCAAAATTTTCTCTGCAGTTCGTACCGCAGGCAAGTTTTCAGCGCTCGTTGCAGCCGGTGGACTGTTCGCGCGCGTATGCTGAAATTGCATACCGAGACCACCTGGTCCTGATCTTGGTAGATCCGTGCTTGTTGAGCCATTCCATTTCATTCTCTGCGCTGAAGCTGAACTCGTCGATCTCCTGCACGATGATGGTCTCGGCCTGATCTCCATTCGTAATCGCCCTGTATCCATTGCGACGAGCCAATCATTCCCCAGCGCCTTCGTTCTTGTTGTTGCCATTGTGGTGTATCCCGGCCATCGTGGTCGTGGTCCTGGTGATATAGTTGTCTTGGTACGCTGCCGGGACTGCAACTCGACGTTCAGGCTGGACTTTGGCTTAGAGTGCGACTGGCGTTGATCAAACTGTGCACCAGACGGTAGGGCGAATATTGCTGACATTAAGGCATCGTGGAGAGGATTGGAGGATATGATGCATTTGCCGTTGGAGAATAAAAGGGTCTTATAGTAAGGTAGTCCTGAGGCAGTAACGTAGAACTATATCTTAGTTCGACTTGTGTTGCAAGCTTGCATACCTTATCCAAACATCAGTCCACCGAACATGCACTTATTTATCCAACGTCAACCTCCAACTCGCAACATACCGCCGTCTGGTGTGCGCTTCTGTGATATCACTCGATACCGCTCGACACTCGCCATCTCGAAACGATCCTCCAGCTATCACGATGGCCGAACGGTCCGACCTACCGGCAAGAAGCTTAAGGGCAAGGACAACTATGTCGTTTGGGCTGATGCGATGGAATCTGACGAGAACCTCAGCCGACGCATATAGCTACTCAGCATGTCGCACTCGATCGCCTCTGCCCTCTCCGAGAAGGACTCGAACCTGCAACCCGCACAACAAAACAACCCGAAATCCTTAGCAGCTAGAGAGGAGAATAAGTCTCTGGACACGGAACAGCAAAAGCAGGTGCTCAGCAGCTAGAGAGGAGAACAAGTCCCTAGACACGGAACAGCACAAGCAGGTGCTCGAGGAGATTGCGGAGCAGCTGGAGAGGAGAACAAGTCTCTGGACACGGAACAGCACAAGCAGGTGCTCGAGAAGGTTGCGGAGCAGCTAGAGAGGAGAACAAGTCTCTAGACACGGAACAGCACAAGCAGGTGCTCGAGGAGATTGCGGAGCAGCTGGAGAGGAGAACAAGTCTCTAGACACGGAACAGCACAAGCAGGTGCTCGAGAAGGTTGCGGAGCAGCTGGAGAGGAGAACAAGTCTCTAGACACGGAACAGCACAAGCAGGTGCTCGAGGAGATTGCGGAGCAGCTGGAGAGGAGAACAAGTCTCTAGACACGGAACAGCACAAGCAGGTGCTCGAGAAGGTTGCGGAGCAGCTGGAGAGGAGAACAAGTCTCTAGACACGGAACAGCACAAGCAGGTGCTCGAGAAGGTTGCGGAGCAGCTGGAGAGGAGAACAAGTCTCTGGACACGGAACAGCACAAGCAGGTGCTCGAGAAGGTTGCGGAGCAGCAGGAGAGGAGAACAAGTCTCTAGGCATAGAACAGTACAGGCGGGTGCTCGAGAAGATTGCGGAGCAGCTGGAGAGGAGAACAAGTCTCTGGACACGGAACAGCACAAGCAGGTGCTCGAGAAGGTTGCGGAGCAGCTGGAGAGGAAAAGAAGTCTCTAGACACGGAACAGCACAAGCGGGTGCTCGAGAAGATTGCGGAGCAGAACAAACAGCCCGGCACATATGTCAGCCCTTCAGATGCGATTCTCAGTCCGACTAGCTCGAAGCTCGCGGGTTTCAAGCAAAGGCAGATCAACAGGCAGCAAGTATTCTTAGAAGAGACTATGCTACCTTTGCCTGTGCTGATCCTCTTGCTTTCTAGAAATAACAACAAGAATTCCACTGCGCGCTCGCTTTTCTCTCGCACTATAAGCACTAACAGTACTGGATGCCGGGTCGAAGTAAATGGGATGGAGGCCAGGCTGCGCGGGAAGGGTGCCATGGTCTCAAATTGGATACCCATGTGGGCATTATCTAGCGCTCTGCAAGCCACCAGGCCATGCCCACGAGTTGTCGGTGTATCTCGAGTTCGAGAACCTGCGCTACGACGGTAAGGCTTTCGAGACTTTCATTAACAACTACCATGGCAAGTTCGAGCAGCTCAAGGCTGTCACCTCAAAGATCAGCGATAGTCAAGCCTGCTAATGTTCATACTTTCCCTGTCTTCTCCTTCAAACGTCGCAAGAATCTCCACGAACGCTCTGATGGTCATCCTGTCACGGACGCTGATCTCAACAGTTTCATCTCCGGACTCCTCGATAAGTGCAATGCGCATACTGACGCAGGCACGACTACGAGCATCTCACTCATGGCACGCGCGCCTGCCGGAGTCGGATCACGGACACCTCTAGGTCAATCTTCGACCCCTTCGACTGCTATAACAACCTCAGTAGCGCCGTGACAACGGCGAGCGCTGCTATTTTAAGCACCCTAAGCAGAATGCTAAGGCTGAGAAGAAGCGGCTTGATCGTCTGCGCAAGAAGATCAGACGACAACATCATCAGCTTGAACACCAGCTGCGGCGCCTACGTGATCGCATGCCAATCATCACACTCCCGTCGTCCAGACGGCCCCAGCGGCAACTCCGCTCCCTGAGCATGGAGGCTCTCGTCGGTTCTATCACACGGTCGCTGATGGTCATCATGATTGATAATTACAGCACGCTCCGCGTACGGACAACACAAGCATGCCCGCGTTGCTCGTGGCTGACGACTCCGACTCGGGGATCATCGACTCCGGCTCGTGGATAATCGACATCGGCTCTACTGACCATGTCACCAATGAACGTGGATGTATGATTCCGTTTTCTGAGTGCAGCTTGCCTACACCAGCCGGCAAGCGTTACATCACAGCGATCGGTTATGGCGTTGCTCGGATATAGGAATACTCTTCATCCCACGGCTTAAGCCTCAATTCAGCTCGACTTCTCTAATGTCCTACCTGCGGCCAATCTCTTGTCAACAGTGGCGCTTGCACTTAAGGACTGTTGCTATCGCACCGACCCATGGCTTGTCGGAGAAATTAAACAACAAGCTTGAATAAGCACACTCTACGCCCATGGCCGATTCAGCTCTTCGAAAAGCGCCAGACGGATACATTGCATCAAAGTCTCTCAAGGATACGTGCAACCCACGCTGGTTGCGAAGGAGGCCAAACAGCTCTCTCGATTCCTGGCTGACGTTGGTTACGAGGCAGCCATCCGACCAGTGACGATCTACGAGGACAAACAATCGGGCATTACCATTACCAAGCGCTCTAATGCTGCATCTGATGGCCGCACCAAGTACACCAATCTTTCCTTTCGCGGATATCAGCAGGGGATCGCGGCCGGCAATGTCACCCTTCAATCAACGTCCACACGCCACCAGCTTGTCAACGGTCTTACCATGTCGCTTGACATCTTCAGGCACGCACCCTTGCAAGAAGCTCCACCCGATATCCTGAAGATGGCCGACGCTCGGTGGTCCGCTCGTCGAAGCTGTGGTCATTTCTCCTGGGTTAAGAAAGCTCCGATGTAAGCAGTCTTTCAGTGTGAGAAACCTGCGGACGCTTTCCAGCCCTTGCTCCAGTAGCTCTGCCACCCGCAGGGGATGACACTGCCTAAGCCACATCTACAGCGTTAAGAACAGTCGCTGCACGGCTGTCTGGTGTTCGCTGCAGAGGTGAATACGTCCACTTTAGCCACAGACCAACTGAGTTGCCCAATATACCCTCTGCGCGGCACGTTCCTCGTCCAAGAGTTCTCGGCAGCCGAGAACTGGCAGACCTCAAAATTCCAGGTGAATGCGCGATATCGATCCGCCCAAGAGATCAGCACACGAGTGGAGAAACCTGCGGACGCTTTCCAGCCCTTGCTCAGTAGCTCTGCCACCCGCAGGGGATACTACTGCCCAAGCCACGTCTACAGAGTTGAGAATGGTCGCTCCACGGCTGTCTGGTGTTCGCTGCGGAGGTGAATGCGTCCACTCCAGCCATAGACCAACTGCGTTGCCCAATATACCCTCTGCGCTCGCAGCAACAAGACGCAGCCTCAGTCTGCAAGTGTCAGAGCTCAACTCTCTGGCACCTATTCGAGCGATGGCGACAGCAGCGTTCGGTCCTCCGGACAATACTCTCGCCAGTCGTCTGCCTCGACTACATCATCCGTCATAGGTAACATGCTAATCTTCGGCGTGAAGGCCGACCACCGCTCACGAGTAGTCTCAGCCGCACAGACCAAGGCTATCTTAGTCGATGAGTGGACGGTGCGTCCATCGTTGGCAGATTCGTAGACGAGTGTCGTCTACGCGATCAGAGTACAAACTAAATGTCGAGCACTAGCTTATTGCCGTCACTACCACAGCCCTCACGTACATCTGTGCTAACTGCGGTTATCATGGAGATATAGGCGGCGTGGACCGCCCTCGATGACAATGCGACGCCCGCGATCAATCGACCTTGCGTACAACATCAGCTATCTATCATGGACCGAGAAGCAGCAGCCGAGCCCAAAGTTCTCGGCCGCCGCGCCGCCTCCGTTTTCATCGAAAATCAAGAATATCGCCTTTGCGCGAGTCTTCTGCGGGAACGGAAGCGTTTTCAGGCCACCTCGCCTAACCGCGTTCGCGGAGAACTGAACGGAGAACGAATTCTCAGTCCGGACTTCGATCCGTCGCCGGCGACAATGCAAGCTTACATCCCCTCCTCGTCGCGCATAACATCAGCTATTCGTCATCGACCAGGAAGCACCAGCTGGTCGAGTTGTCCCACTTGCGTAATGCCGCAAGTATAGGAAGTCCGCGCAGCCGGATTGGTCAGCTTCAGCGTGTTGCCGCCAGTGCGATGAGTTTGGCTCTGAGAAAGATGTGTAGTGAGCGCAATCGCTAGAAGCAAGGAGGATGAGGACGATGAAGATTGAGCTTCCACTGCTGTCAAGAGACGGTAACAGCTGGAGAGCAGCGCTTTGCTCTGACCAGGTCCTTTATCTAGGCTTATGAGTTGTCCGACCACGCCACTCCGCTTGCTTCACCACCGACGTTCGACCTACCCATTAGATAATCCGCCAAAGTCGCCACTCCCACCTCATGATTGACGTGGCCTCCTCGCACATCCCGCGCCAGCACAAACCACTTGTCAGCACCTTCGGTCTCTTTCGTGTCGGTCGTCGCTTTGCTTTGCCTTATTATCATAGTCTCCGGGCAGAGAGAGTATTGAGGCGCGGCGCAATGACCAAGAAACGGGGAGAGAAATATGACAGCGATGCGGGAGGGGCCCGAGAATATGCCGGAAGTGATGCACTGGGAGCAGCGAATGCTATCGATACTACGACGATGGCAGTTGCGAGAGATGCGAGCAGCGGTTCCGCGAGAGAGCTACGCCACGAGCACTGCGACCGGGCGCAACTACTTACGTGACGCGCCGTCTTCATGCATTGAAACCCTCTCCAAAATCCTTCCGACCCAGTCGAACGCTCAACACAGCTCCAGCGGCTCTCTTACGTCAAGCGTGTCAGTCTCTGTCCCGAGTACTGCTACACCACGACTTGACAGACTTTGCAAGCTACCTTGTTCACTTCGGATTTCCCGACACATCGAGATAATCCATCCCGTCTTCGGAAAGTCAAAGAGCTTGGAATGAGACGGGCTTGGAACCAAACAGACTGAGTCTTGTCGGCCCTTTAACGAGCCTTGATCCGGCGTCAAGGTCGCTTGACAAGGCGATGCCCACTGCTGGTACCTTCATTGCAGCAGCCTCGTTGATCTGAAGCGAGTGCTGCCTCGGACTCTCGCATGCTGGTGGATTTCAGCCCACAGAGAATGATTTTCTCGAGCTGTACATCGGGAAGGCCCATGTCCAGTCAAGGGTCCAGCGTCGGGGACCGGGAGCGTAAGATGAAGATGAGGACAGTCACACAAAACGAGAGGTCTGACGGAGGATACGTAACGGACCGAAGTAGCTGGAGCAGATGAGCGCGTCTGCAGGATGACTGCTGAAAGTGCCATGGCGAGGAGCTTATCCGGTGCTGTGCATTATGCCGATTATAGGGCAGCACGTCTCATATCGCTTGGAAGGCGTTAAGGCCGAAGGATACATTACCTTGCTCCCTTGCATCCCAACGCTCCCACCATCCCAAGTGCAGACGGCCATCTTGATGTATAAGCACATGCAGAGCGATGACATCCCAGCCAACCTCATTGGCCTTTGCCCGGTCACTTGCCTTCCGGGAAGTGGTAGGATAGGTGTGATCAATACCGAGGCCCGGCACGTGCAGTAGACTACCTGCTGTGAGAGCCTGCTACCTATCCCGTCTACTGCTCCGACTTCTATACAACTTAGAGAGGCCGCGCGGCAATTCCTCGAGTCGTCGCCCGGATCGCTGGCCAACGGACCAGCCGTACTAGCGTTCGCAATTCGAACCCGCATCGAAGGCTGAGGAATGCTTGCCCTGCTGTCCGCCCAAGATATTGCTAGTTCGGACTTTTTTGACACTGCGGATCGGGCCTGACAACACGGCCTATGAACGGGCATGGACTAAGCACATAGAGCCGGAAAGCATGGAATTGAAAAGACACAGCAGCGATGCGAAGAAGAGACGGCGGTGCAGAAGGCCTTGCGTCGAGCACTGACTACAGTGGCAAGAGACCTCACACATCCCACCAACAAGATGGATCAACTCGATCGGCACGGTCCCGAGAAAGAATGTCCCAAACTCTGCCTGTTTCCTTCAGATTCCATGACACCCACCACCTTTCCCGACTCTTATCGCTACACGTCCTCAGCATACGGCATACCTACTCAACATCAAGTGCAACGGCTGCAACGTCTTTGATCCGCCACCTGCGCCTACTCTCCACGACATGGCGCCGCCCAAGATCAAGTACAATCGGCGAGTCGCTGTCAAGCTCCGTCATCAAGCTGGGCCTCCTTCAAACACACATCATCAGGCCGGGAGACCAGGACAGAAGATTCAACGCAGCGGTGCAGAATTATATCCCATACGTCAGCTGTACAGCAAGACAGGTGGTTCTACTGTACCAAGACCAAGGACTTGAACAAGTTCTCTAAGCCTCAACGCCGCACTCTGACAAGGCGGCAAGTGTTGCCACTCCGCAGCGAACACAGAGACGGAGCGTACGACTCCATGAAGCGAGTACTTACTGACAATCTATACAGGCATGCGCGAATCGAAGATGAAAACATCTTCCGGCAGACGCGGCCTCGTCGAGGATGACAGAGACGACAACTTTGGCGAGGAAATGATATTAGTGGCCGGGCAAGCGCGACCGATCGACAGTCTCTCCTTTACGAACATTTCCCTTATCCCCTACAGCACGCATTGTTTTTTCTTATATCAGCGCCACAGCCCTATCAAGATTGCTTGCTGTTCGCCGTCAAATGCGAAGGCACCCGGCAAAGGTTATGTTCGGTCTTCGAACACGACGTGGAGCTTCTTCTCTACAGGAATGGACCTGGCCAACATATGTCAGCCACAACACTGGCGCCGCTTTCCAGAGTGTCAAGGAGCACCCCTTAGGTGCGAGTCAATGGAGCCAGAGGATCGTGCGAGAAATGCTTCTCCTTCAACGGACGAAGCTTGCGAGGACTTCGACGATCTTCCCCTATTGGACGGGTTGCTACCCAGGCAGTCTTTCTCAATCACTCAGAAACACTTTGTCTCGACTGCCGGTACCTTGGACAAGCCGTCATTGTCAGAACATGTTGGATGCGGCCATGCTCACGGACGTGGCTGCACTTTTATGAAGGGGCTTGACTCTCGAGCCAAGCCTCGGACGATGGTGGTTCTCTTCAGTCTTACCTGTCCACCCCCTAGAGTTCCCGCCGAGAGCTGCGACCTTCTCCTCTCCGTGTTCAAAATACTCTTGCACACCAATTTTGGCACGCTCCAGGGACGGATCACACAAAAGACTACTGAGACAAAGTCTTTACGAACGCCCACCGACCCATTACACCCCACCATTGCCGGCATCGCTGCAGCTTTATGCAGTGCGTACCACGAGAGTGACGCTATTGTTACTTTGCCCACCGGGAACCGTTGACGATCCACAACAGACGTTCTCTCTCGACCGTTGGGTAATATGCAGGTGCATTTCGTGAGCTCCCTCGCGCTTCTCCTTCGCTAGGGCGTAGCTGTCGTCTCCGGAAGCAAACCCAAACCGACGTCCTAGGCATAGCGGTTCATGGGCCAGGATATTCTCCTATAGTGTCATCGTGACCGCTATCGAACCGCCTAGCTGTAACAGTCTTATATATCTCCTCTTCGCCTTCCGCTCCGCATTCTACTTTACTGCTCTCCTCTGCTCCTCTGCTCCTCTTCAACTTTCGCTTTACCGCTCTTCTTTTGCCCTCTCTTCGCCCTATGCGCCACTCGAGACGTTCGCGGTTGCGCTAGTTCTAAGTATGTATTATCTGCCCCTGTCTGTTACACTCCTACGGCTGGCGATGCTGGAGTTTCCGACAAGAAGCTCGATTCGATCTCCCGGAAATAGTAACCTATGGCCCGCTCGTCGAAGCAGTAATCATACGCTTAAAAGAAGCTCGACTCGATGTCGTGGAATTAGCGGTCCATGGCCCGCTCGTCGAAGTTGTAGTAGTTTGCAAGACCAAGTTGAAGAGGCTATCTATGTTCTAGTATCTGCCTCTTTCTCTCCTTCCCCAAAAGGAAGTTTGTAGTACTGCCGCACCGTCCACAAGCGTAGCCTACGTAGTATCTATGCGAGCCTGATCTTGAACTAAGAGAGAAACCACGTACTTATCGCTAAGTAGTATCTACGTGATCCTGATCTACCGCTAAGGGAGAATGCTTCCCGTCTTACACGCTCTACTTACCGACTACGGTAATAATCTTGCCACTCGGCGTGCAAATCTCCTACGGAACGGTAAGCTCCTTCTCTTCCGGTTTCGGGAACATCGGCGCGTCGTGATCCTGCAGGTAGCAATGTTCTCCGGTGGGTAAATCGGCCAAGTCGCTGTGCATGCGCTTTATTGTCGCTGTGATCGACACTTCCGCCCTCGCTGTCGGCCATGCTCCAAGAATCGTCTTAAGGCTGGCCACAGCTCTGTCCAGGTTGTTGATTTCGTTTCGGTAAGATGACGCTCGTTTAGACGTAAAGGGCAAATCTCTTGCCGAGACACACAAAATCCGCGGTGATGTGAGGGTAATCCACCGGAATGTGGAACTGCATGTTGATGTGCCTCACCTCGTTGGCCATCATCTCACCTCGCGCAATGATCGTACGGATGCGATCGTCGACCACATCCACGTTGGGATCGATGGGGCTTCTCTCCACCTAAGGTATGTATTCGACCTCTCCTCCCACCATCTCGTCTTCCGTCCATAAATCGGCGTGGGCTGGATTGGCACGGTCGAAGATCTGTCGCTGGAGAATGGCGTATCCATACCTCTCCGGAAGGTGCTGGTCGATGATTTTGTTGTATCGCAGGAGGTCTTCGCTGAATGGTCGCGTTGACGCGCCGAGCCGTTGAAGGCGGTTGTGGTGAAGCTTGTCACGATGGAGACGTCCTCGCTGAGCTTTCCCCGCACGGTCGAAGATCTGTCGCTGGAGAATGGCGTATCCATACCTCTCCGGAAGGTGCTGGTCGATGATTTTGTTGTATCGCAGGAGGTCTTCGCTGAATGGTCGCGTTGACGCGCCGAGCCGTTGAAGGCGGTTGTGGTGAAGCTTGTCACGATGGAGACGTCCTCGCTGAACTTTCCCCGTGGAGTTTAACAAGGAAGGCCACGAAACATTTCGGACAGGATTCGCTGTCGTGGCGTACAGAGTGTTCTCAGCGCGATTGTGTCGTATGCATCTCGTCGTCCGGACGATTGCATGATTTCCAAGTCCGCGCTGCGTGAGCAGGTGTTGTTTCGAGGAAGTAAAAGGCCCTATCGACTCGGGCTTTCCGGACCATAGTGAGTGGGAGAGTGGGCGGAGGTTTGGGTGTCGATGGGCTCGACGGACGTCGATCATCGCGGCGGATCTGGGTGTTGAGGTAGGGTGGTGTTGCGACTTGGTGGGTCAATCGATTGAGATGATCGTTCGTTAGTTTGGCGGAGCTGAAGATGAAGGAGCTGAAGAGGGAGGAGCTGAAGAGGGGGGAGCTGAAGACGGGGGAGCCAAGCACAAGTCTCGAGTCACGAGATGACGGGTGATTACAGCACCTCTCAAAAGGCTGAAGAAATAAAGCACGAGAGGAGATTTCTAGATAGCTACAAGACTGTCGCAAAAGCAAGACTTGAGCGCAACGCCAGAGACGCGCAATCCGCACGCACAGCACCCCAGTCCGAGTGGTGTTCGTAGCCCGAAGGTAGCGTCTGCTCCTAAGTATCACCATGGTGGGCGACGTCGTCCCATTCAGCATTGCTCGGCCGTTCCGTCTCGCAGAGTGATTCTCTGGACCATTTGATAGCTTCTCCCTCTGCGGCGCTTGGGGCTTGTGTCAAGCCAATCAATCTGCGGAGGCTTGGATTGGGTGGATCGATTGTGCACCACAGTGTTCACCGGCGCGCTCTGCCAGTGTCTTACGCTGTTTCGTGGGCGGCTCGGGCACTGCTGGGGTCAGTTGGCGTCGCTTTCCAGCGTCGGATCCGGACGACGTTCATCCAGTGATCTTGTGCTTGTAGATGCCGTTGCAGTACCCTACCCATTTTGAGGTCAATTTCTGCGCCAGCAGTGAACGGCAATATGAGGAGATGATGAGGCGTGGAGATGGTAGGGCGTAGAGATAGCAGACCGTGAAGATGGCAGTATGTAGAGGTGGAATGTCCTGTACCCAGTGCACCACAGGTTCTCCTGGACAGACTCCAATTGGGAATTAACCAGCAAGAAGAAGAAGAAGCAGATCAACCTGGTTTGAAGTCCGCAACCTCTTTGGACGGCGATTGCAAGTACCAAGGTCAATGGGATTCTTTGAGTCATGCTCAGTGTTCGAGGTCGACATTCGCCGTTTCATCGACAAGCGGGCAAGATCAACCTCCTGGCCAGCGGAAATCTCCGAACATTGTGGGCAGCTTCAAACAGCTTAATTGTCCGACTGCTCAGAGCAATTAACGCACAGCTTACAACCCAAGCTACGAAGCCCACAACAGGTCCGGAGCGATGACTAGACTTGCTGCTCGTGGTGGTTGTCTCTTCTGCTTTCGGCCCCTTTCATCTCCTTCGCAGATTTCAACCACTCTCCTTCGAACCAGCTCATTTTTAACGGGCACAGCACACTTGTGATTATTCTTAGCTCTCGCGCGCGTGCTTAGTCTCGTGGACGGAAAGATCATAGCCTCAATAGTGTAGATGATGATATCAGGAGGATGGTTCGAGGAGCCCGCGATGTTGGCAGAGTTTTCGTCATCGTCGTCGTCGGCGATGAACCTCGCGGTGGCAGAAAGGGTGATTCTCTGGCTTGGAGACATTTGTCAATGATGTTTCAAAGTAACACAGAAGTGAGGCTGTAACAGGGAGGTGATGATTGCATAGATGGAGTTGACTGGTAATAGATGCGATGACGACGCCGCGCCGTAGGATGCTGGCCCAGACGTTTTTCTCCGCATGATGTTGTCAAAGTTGACTCTTGGCAACAAATTCAAGTCGGAAGCGGGCGTCGGTGCACACCTTCCTGTATCCAAGACCTCTTCGACTTCCCATTCCCCGGACATGGCGACTCCGCGTTTGATGACGACAGGTGCGATATGACGTGGAACGTGTTCAGGGGTTTCATCGTTGGCCGCAGAACGAGTCGGTAGTAATCTGATCCACTTGATGTCGAGTTCCTTCGCAGAGCGGTCTGTTCGGAGGTGGCGGATCCTGAGACTGAGCCGGATGCCCTGAGGCGTGGAGAAAGTTGATGACAAAGAAATATGGTCAAGCTTGATGCCAACCTGACGGGAGGCGTGGAAATGGGAAGATGCTGAAGTATGCCACCGGCTCGGCGAGCGAGGCGTAGCAGAGGAGCAGGATTTGAACGACTGGCATTGGAGGCTCCTCTTCGTCGTCGGAGTTGCGGCATTTTGCTCCACGGTTCCAGCTTTGCCATTGTTGTCGCCATTGTAGATTGTGGGAGCTCCAGTCTTAGCGACAGCCAGCAGAGGTGTTACTTCGGTGGC
Organism: Zymoseptoria tritici IPO323; assembly: GCF_000219625.1. Taxonomy (NCBI): domain Eukaryota; kingdom Fungi; phylum Ascomycota; class Dothideomycetes; order Mycosphaerellales; family Mycosphaerellaceae; genus Zymoseptoria; species Zymoseptoria tritici. The sequence continues at coordinate 541,102 of NC_018204.1, read as the reverse complement.
TGCATTGGCGGAATCCTCGTTCCTGGTGATATCGGCGGCGGGCGGCATGGTCGTACCTCGATCTCGATCTCGCCATCACCCCTCTTTCCATTCGTCTCACATCTACTAATCTGAGGCTCCTTCGAGCACTCCAAGTGCCGCCGCCTGCAAACCCAGCTTCATCACTAACGTTTTGCCTTTGGGTGCTGAAGAGAGGTGCCGGGCTGGAAACACGCGTTTTTGCTGGCGGTTGGCTCAAGCGTGATCTGGAGCGGGTGGCGCTTGAATTCAATTCGCTCGTAATCCGCGGGCCAATATCGTTCGCGCGGTGAAATCATGTAACGGAGGGGAGGGCGAAGCCGCAGTTTGAGGCAGCTCAGTGGCTGGAGCTATTGTATTTCCGGAGAAGAGGATGGATGATCAGCAGTAGGCCTTCACTTGCATGCTTTTCCTTTTGCGGTCGGTTGGGTCCATGCTCTTCTGTCATGTTCCTGGCTTCCTTTCTCCATTGTTCCCGTGTACACTTTATCTTGATCGGATGCTCCTCGCAATTTGCTCCTCCTCTCTCTCTTCCTCTGACCGGTTTTGTTTTGCCCGCCGAATTTCTTCCCATGCCGTGCCGTCCTCGTGGTGACACTCGCTTTGTTCATCTCGTGTCTATCCAGCAGTTTTGAGCAGACACCGGCTCTCCAAGCGTCAGTCATCGCATGTGCAATGATCGTGCCGTCGCGTGCTGTACTCACAGTCATAGCAGATGTACCACGTGATCGCGAGTTCCGCCAACTTGAGGCTCACCGCAGCGAGTTCTGGGCCGGTGATTTCATGAAGCGCGGAGCGAGCTCAGGGCCGCACTCAAAACGAGGTTCGAGAGCACGATCAATACAAAGCCGGTGGCACTCTGACCAGTTCAATGTCAAATCCTCCCTTTGTGTACAAGTCTTCCCATGCTGATCGCAGCGCTCGTCCGAGGGTCTCCATGGGTGTGAGTGTTACAGATCCTCTCGATCGCTACGCGATGTCGCGCGGCCCTGATCTCCAGCTTTCGTCGAGTGGTCAATCGTTGTTGGCCGACATCTATCCGACCAGAGAGTGCGACATGGGTCCTGTGCTGCGGCGCGCTCTCGTGTGCTTGGTCTGTCGCCACAAAGACCTGCTCCATGTCCAGGATTGCCTGCACTCTGCTTCTCAATCCTGACGAAGTGGGTACGAAGGAAGTCGAGAGACGCTGTAGCCATACGCCGCTCGACCTTCAGGTGCGCGCGTGTGTGCTTGATCACGCTCGGTGTCGAACAGCGTCGTCCTGGACTGGAGGAAACGACAACTGTGCGACGATGCGAAGTCAGCTTGTTCGGTTTGGCTGACTGAAGTCGGTATGGCTGAGGACGGTATGGCTGAGGACGGTATGGCTGAGGACGATATGGCTGAGGACGGTTTGGCTGAGGACGGTTTGGCTGAGGTCGGTTTGGCTGAGGACGGTATGGCTGAAGTCGGTTTGGCTGAAGACGGTTTGGCTGAAGACGGTTTGGTTGAAGACGATGGCTGGAGTCGGTTTGGCTGAGGTCGCTGGCCGAAGTCGGTAGCTAAAGTCGCTGGGGGAAGTCGCTGGGGGACTGCATTGCAGGTGACGGCGTGGGTGGGTGCAGAGGAAGCTTCGAGTGTTGGCCATAAGTGGACGGGAAGGTATCAATGATGGCGCAATCAGACCCTGAACCCCACGAACACCTGCTGACTCCGACCCAGCTCCCTGACATGTGTCTCCAGCGAGTCCACATCGACTCCGACCATGCAACCTTTATAGCCATGGCCACTGCTCTGCAGTGATGCATACCACGACTGCAGCCGGAGACTTGGAACATCGCCACAATACCTTCTCCATCACCCTTGTCGATACGTAAACAGCATGGTTTGTCCCATCTTTTCCGCTCTATCCGATCTCTGCGCGATTCTCGACTGCGGAGACTCGAGATGGAGCAGGTGATCATGAAGCGGCAAGATGTAGAGACCAGCGGGTTTTGTTGGTCCTTACAAACTTAGTAAGCAGATCTTGTCGGCGTGATTTTCGCGCCGACAAGCTCTGGCAGCTCCGAACTCTAAAAGCAAACCTGACCTTGACCTCGACCTCAGTACCTCCACGCCCTGCACCAACGACAACATGATAGCCACAGAACAAGCCCGAGGATGAGCCAAGGTCAAGCGTGCTGTTCAACACTACCGCCGTCGCCAACCCCAGCAACGCGCAGCCGGGACAGCGATCCCTTGGAGTCTCATACATATTTCATGCACCAGACGGCATCGCCTTCGACAGCAGCGCCCTCACGCGAATGCCATTTGCTTCTTCTCCATTCTTCCTCTTCGAGACTCCATTTCCCTTTGACTAGTGTACAGACCGCCTCCGCTTGTGGACGAGGAACTGTCTTCTGCTCGCACGGCCGGCCTTTCTTCCCCCTCTCTCTTCCGCCCCTTCTCTTCCGTCCTCTTCTCTTACGCCGCTCGTGTGGGTCATTGTATACGGACAGGGCTACGGACTCTTCTATCTGATGCTGCATATCTTAAAGGGTGGGTTGGAATGCCAGTCATTTTCCGGTCGATGTTGTTGCTACGGCCATGCTTCCGACAAATCTTTTCTTACAACAACGAACCAGCAGCAACTTAAATGCACCGGCAGGTTTGGATTGGCGCACTGCCTGCAGCAGTGCAATTTATCTGTTTGCGCCATGTCAGGTCGTCCCAAAAGACACGAATCGTTCGGTCGGCAACCGCCCAGCTAGCTCCATCGCTGACGACCTCCTCCGACGACCTCCTCCGACCACCTCCTCCGACGACCTCCTCCGACCACCTCCTCCGACCACCTCCTCCGACCACCTCCTCCGACCACCTCCTCCGACCACCTCCTCCGCCCACCTCCTCCGCCCACCTCCTCCGCTCGATCACCTCCTCCGCTCGATCACCTCCTCCGATCGATCACCTGCTGACCTGCCTCCCGATGTTCGACTCCGGCGTAATAGCAGGAACGACAGCCACTACCTCCGCCTGAGCACAACAAGACTTGTGCACTTGGATACACGCGACGGCACTTTCAATCCACAAGGACCACAGCATGTCGATGGAGTTTGATCAAACGCTCAACCACAGAATGGCAACTCCTTCAAGTGCACGCGCAGTCCACCAACAGAATCACGAGACAGACGGTTGGACACCCCGACACGCCCAACGGCGCCAACTTGCTGCGAGCTCTTAATGATGAAAGCGACATACACACCCTTCACTCTAAACTAGTCTCTCGTCGACCAAGACACGATCCTCGCCAGGACTCCGCACCGAGCAGATCGATCACCGCTTTCAATCTTACAAAACATCGCCCTCTCCGACTTCCGCAGTGTACTCACAAGCCGTGGCACATGACACTCGAGCCAGCGCCACGACAAGAACAGCTGATCAGACTGAAGGACGAGCCGAAATGGCCGGCTTCGCGGATTCTTTCTCGAAACATTAAGGCATTCAAGGGACCTCCAGGAATTGACACAAAGAGATGGCTGAGTTATTCGACCAATGGTTGAAAGATTTCGATACGCTCATAGGCGGAGCAGCCGCAGACTATTCAAATGGTGGGGCGAACATGTACAGTCGTCCACTGTCCACTGCAGCTCCACGGCCATTTGCGCCGCCGCCACAAATACGTTGACCCAGCCGTGGCTGTAGGCTCATCTCAATCGCCAAACCCTATCATCAACAGTGCTACGCCGTACAAGTGCAGCCAGCGTGGTCACTTTCCTGAGGCATGCAGTGTCACATCAATACAGCGTCGGGAGCAGTCTTTCGTCAACGTGCAACCTTAACACAACCAGGCGAAGTCAACTCGGAATCGGCACATTCGAGGGACCGTAGCACACGAGCTCTCCCTCCAGGACTCGAGCGCAAGTGCGAGCGCGTGACACCGAAGTCGCACAGCCACCCAACTGTAAAACCACCTGTCTCCCACCCGCCAGTTGCGCGAAGCCTTGATCATCCGCTACTTTGAGGACGATTCGGGTAGTCAAGAGATGGGAGCAACAGAAAGGACAGGCGGCTTTACAGCCCTGTGGAAGCTAGAACAGTCCCCGCCATGGCCGCAACAATTCCACAACACGGGCTAAGGAGCTTACCTCTCGAGTCAAGATCATCCACGGCAGCCTCCAAGATGCTAAGGATGAGATCGTCGAGGTCAAGGATACCAACGTCAACATGGAGGGCGACCTCGATGATGCTCTAGCCAGTACAACCATTCGCGAGGATGAAGGGATGGAGGATGCGATGGAGTGAGACTTGTATACACAGGTGTTGCAGAGCTGGGGCAGAAGTGTACGCACACTGCAGGCATAAGCATCAAAGATGGAATGGCACACGAATCAGCTACAGGGATTCCAAACTTCTTTCTCCAGAAGCAATATGAATGCCATTGTATTTCGACAGATGATCTGCAGACCACCAAAGAGAACTATCATGACGGGCATTGTACATTACACAGACTAGTCCATCCACTCGTCGTCTCTCCCAACATTTCGATCTACGACACAGCTACCGCACTCGCCGTTGCAATTTCAATATGCAGTGACATCGCCTACCGCACTCTTCAATCGAGCTTTGGGAAGTGAGTATGTCGGATTACACCAAGCGGACTGTTTGGACCCGTGTTGAACATAACTGTCGGCTGGGGCTTCGTAGCCACGCGAGCTGGCGTTCTCAGACGTTGCGTCCGCAAAAGGACGAGGATACTCTTCAATTCCACGTCTTCGATGATGGCCTTGGATATTGTTTCGCAGCAGCATCGACCGCGCCATACTGTGATCCAAGCTGGGGTCCAGTGCTAGTCCCGGACGTGTTGGGGACTGCGCTTTGCTTTGCTCACGAACCTCCTTCTTGCCATCGCCGAAGACGGTTGACGAGCCTGATCTTACAGATGAAGTTGAAAACCGCATGGAGCTGGTTGAAAGCGAACGTCGGCGGACGGAGGGCAAACGACCGCTTCTGTTCCGGTCGCTGCCGGACTCCTGCTGTACACTGCGCTTCTCGCGATGGCGGACTGTGAGGTCCGTCTCCTTGATAAATAGACCATCATTACTAAAAGTCGTGGTGCTGTCGCTTTCGTCGGCCCAGATGCTCTAGAACCACTAGAGTGGTCGCGTTGACTGTCTGGCTGTCTGGCTCCTGGGCTCTCCGTACACTTGGAAGCACGCCACCGACGACTATTAGGCCATCGCTGCGCGCGTGAGATCTCACGGCCGCATTCACACTCCATTGTGGTCCAACGTAATTAGACCTACGACATCAGCCAGGATGCTTTTACTAACAAAGTCCTTCAGAAGCACTAATCAGACACCGCGTCGGTAGCAAGACGCCCTTGGATACACTGGACCTCTTCGATGATGAGACTCAACGGTCTACAGTACCTCTTCGTCGACAGTCTTCCCTTCTACGGCGGGCTTCTTGTTGCCTTTAGTCGGCTCCTGGGAGAGGAGGTTTTTCTTGGTGATCGACCGTGGTGGCATCACAGAGCTTCCAGAACAACACCCACTCCTCGATCATCAGCTGCAGACTATTGAGCGTAGACTAGATCACGACCAGGCACAGAGAGCTTTACGTCAACTAGGATGCTCGATGGACTGCCTTGAGGATCTAGAGGTGCTTAAGATGCTGAAAAGCACGAAGTGGACAGGAAGAGAAACCAAAATGCTCAATTTGACAGATACCTTATCTGCAGGTGTCAAGTAAAGCTACAGCCGTCGTAGCAGCAGCGGCAGACGACAATGAGCGTCACCACCGAGCATCGAAGTGCATACTTGCCACGACCCTCCTCGTCTTCGCAACGATCGCAATTGGAGCACCCGGTTCACACACGCTCGTCTGTACGCCACCTTCTCATCATTCCGTCCGACCTCCGTGCCGCTGCCGTCGCCGGTCAAAGCGAAACGATGATTGATGCAGCGCACAGCTGATCGATGCTCATGCTTCCGAGCAAGTAACTCGAGAGCGACTCTGAAGCAACGGCAAATCACTTCAAATTGAGCGGTACTGATACCGCTCTCGTAGCGCTGTACATACGGCTCAGAATCCGCCCTAGAGCCTACAAAGCAGTGAAGAGATGCACACGAGAAGAAGAAGATCGAATTCGACCTCTGCTCTAAACGGGCGTCAACTTTTGACGCCCATTATGTAAGCAATTGAAACGGTCGTCAGCTAAAACGGGTAGGTACCAGGAATGGGCGTCAACTTTTGACGCCCGTTTCTGCGTCTTCGACACGTTCGACAGAGACAGAGACCTAGAGAGTAGAAAGTGAGTAAAGGCGTGTGCATGTGTGTATCTACCTAAGGCTGTCGGTCGATGCGTAGTCTCAGACGCACAGACCCTCTTTGCGAGCACTAACCTCTTCGAGCGCCGATTGTCTTGTGCGTTGTCGTCGAATGGTGGCTGCATGGGGTCTTTGCGTTGGCGTTTCTCCATCTTCGGAGGCTTCGGATGAAGCGTACTTAGGGCTGGAAGTTTCTCTTAGTTGGCGGCGAGGTATCCGGTGCGAGCGGTGAAGAGCTTCAAGTTGTCTGCGTGGTGATGTCCAATGAGTTGCTTGCCATGCATGGTGGACAGTGTAAAGCAATGGTTGGTGTCGACAGTGCGGCCGGTGATCTTGAACAGCCCTGACCATGGTGGCTGCTTGGACTTCTCTCGGAGGTGGTGATTCTTGAGCAAGACGGTGTCTCCAATCTCAAGGTGTTGTGGTGCTCTCTCGCTGAATCGCTGCTGTTGGAGTTGTTTGGTTCGGTGGTCAGCTTGTCGTACGGCTGCTTGAATGTGCTCTCTGTTCGAGAGGTGTCGAACCATTCAGGTCCATGTTGGGGATGGAATCTCGTTGCGTCTACAGCGGTCGCCGCCAACATGTCAATGAGCGTCTGCCTTTGTGTAGCTGGATAGTCGACTCGGTCTGAGAGCTCTTCAGGCTGCATGCCAAGCTTGATTTGAACTGGTGATTTGAACTGGCGAAATCCCCAGTGTGCTGATGTGTCGATGGTTGGCGTCCTTAATCGCTTTGAGTGCGGCGGTTGGCCCTTGCTAAATGGTATTCACGAGATGGCCGCGAGCGTCCAGTGTGGTCGTTGTATCAGCTCCTTGCTCCATGCATCTGCGGATAACTCGGACCACGTTCTCGACTGTGCCGGTTAGTCTCTTGTTGTTGGCAGTTGATAGTTTCGTGTAGATTGCTCAAGACTCGAGCCACGCTGCTGTCATTGCGAATTCCTTGCCGGGGTCATAAAAGACTGCCGCTGGTTTGGTAGATGTTCATCGATGAAATCGTTTTTGGGGATCGGCTTGGCTACTGCCGCGGCACTATCCATGAGTTTCTTGTATGCCTCGGCTGCTTGCTTTCTTTAATTCGACAGCATCCTCGTACGCGTTGGTGTCATACAGCTGATCTTTCTCTTCGTCATAACTGTCTTCCTTCTTCTTTGGCTTGGTCCGTCGAGGGCGTGGTAAACTGGACAGGCGCGTGGTCCCATCTCTGAAGAATGGTGAGAACTGCATGATCCAAGTGATGGGAATTTCAATCATGATCTTGCTAAGGATCTCCTTGATGTTGAGCGGTGGTTGGCCCAAGAGGGCGTTGATGGGCTTGAGCAGCTTGTGTTTACGGCTCCTCTTCGTGGAGTCCTTGTTGGCATTGGTAGTAGCTCTGGGCGTCGCTTTGACAGCATCACTTGCTCGTCTCAGTCGTGCGTAAATTCGCTCTGTATCGGGGTTGCGTTGGGCTGCCTTTGATGGCTCTCGGTCACCTTCATCATCCTCATGTCTTCCACGCTTGTATCCGGCGAGGTCCAACACATCAATCTCCTGACACTGGTCCAGTCCAAGCTGGTCAACGCTGACGGTGATAGCTGAGAAGGGATCATCTTGAAAGCGGATGTCAGCCAAGCGCATGTCATCTGTGAAGTCGCACTCTTCAGCTTGATCCATTGAGATGTTGTTGACCGGAGCATTGCGCTGCTGTTGCTGATATCCTCCTTGCTGTTGACCATTCATATCCCTTGAATAATTCTCCTTCTGGCATCTCACCAGCGCTTGCAGGAACGACTGCTCCCGTGGCTGCGACGCAACTTCTCTGCATTCACGCACAACGTGACCGCGTGAGCCGCATCAGTAGCACAGTGAAATCCCGCCATTGTGTTTATAGATGACCTGGCCGTTGATCAAAGGGATCATAGAGGTAGTAGGGTCGATTATGCGGTCAGGAGAATTTTGCTGAGTAACAGCCAAGGCATCGTGGTAGAACTGAGGGAGGTCTTCGGAGGTAACTCCTGGATCGCGGCGGTTGTCGAATAAGTTCTGGCAGCTCATGCTGTTGTTGTTGTTCTAAGAGCCCTGACGATTCATGTTGTCGCCGTTGTTGTCGTACGAGAAGTCTTGCGAGTTCTCACGGCTGATGGCTCGTGCTTGCTGAGGATCGTACAGCTTTGGGCCCTGTTGTTAGTGTTGCTGCTGATGCTGCTGCTGCTAAGGGGCTTGTGGTGTCGCTTGCGGGCGTGGAGGCTGATTCCATAGTGACTGAGACTAAGGGCGAGGAGGTGGTGAAGGCGAATATCTGTTGAACTGGCCATATGGCTGCGGCGCGTATTGCTGCTGATGTTGAGCATACTGCTGGAGTGGGTAGAAGTGCTGCTGAGGGATGACTTCTGGCGCTGATTGTGCAATGTTCACCTGCCTTACTGCCACCTCCTTTTGGTCGATGATTGCAGTGACCTTCTGCTCGAGTTCAGCCGGAATTGGTTCAGCTGCAAAGGTGAGAGCGGCATATTCACTAAGGATTTCCTTCTCTTGTTAAGTCTGCTCTTCCTTTTTCATGCGGTCGTCTGATTCAAGCTGTCGCTGACACGCTTCGATGCATTGGACTGTAGCTTGCAGAGTCTTGGCTGCTGATTCCTTAGTAACCAGGCTGCGGAGTTCACGATCTTGTAGTCCCTTCTTGAAGCGGCTGATTGCTATTGCGAGGACTCCGACTGCGGTGTCGTTGTCATTGTCAGCTGAGTCTGATGCACCGGCTTCATGCAACAGCAGTGCTGCACGTTCATGGTATTCTTTAAGCGCTTCGTTTGATCCTTGCGTGAGGGCGGTGGGTTTGTCGATGGCTCCCTCGGCATCAGTGTCCTCAACGTCCACCTGCCACTTCTTGAGGAAGGCTGAGGTAATGTTGTTAACAGCTTCTTGAGATGGTGCGGTGAACCAGTCTTTGAGGGCACGGTCAGCCCATTTCCCTGCTGCTCCTTCCATCAGTGCATCAAAGTCCTCGACCCACATCTCAGCGTCATTGCCGGCATTGCGTTGCTGTCTTTTGAAGATGAGCATCCAGCGCCGAGCATCTTGTTCGCCGGTGCCGGTGAAGGGCTTGATGAGGACTTTTGGGCGTGTGGCCATAACGGAGGTAGTAGCTGATGTGAGGGTTTGCGTAGTAGATGGAGTGTCGTGTGTAGTTCTCGTCGGTGATCCAGCTGGCGTGGATGGCATGGTCCGCTCCGATGGTGCTGCAGTCGTAATCTGCTTCTGTAGTGCAGCTGATGTATGTTCGGGTATATGGTGTACGGTGGTCGGAGGGTTCTAGGGTGCACCGATGTTGTGACGGCGAGAATCAGTGTATACTGGTCCTAGCACTTCTTCCTCAACAATAGGCTCTGTGCGTGTTGACAAGTAGCTAAAGGACGAAGGGATGAACTCAGCTCTGCATGGTATCCGTAAATCCCCTCTCAGTACTCGTTCTTCTTGTTCACGCTCTTGTTGTTGTTCACGCTGTCTTTCTTTCTGTTGTCTGAATCTCACAAGGTCTCCAAAGTCGGCTTAGGCGTAGGTGCGGTGTGGTTCGGAGGTATCGTGTGTCGGATTCGGTGATACTGTCGGGTCTGTGTTCGTGTAGGTTCTGTGCTGGCAGTAGTTGTGATTGATCAGTGCCAATTAAGCCGTGTAGAAGACTGTGATGGAGCTGTTGTTGTTAATGCCAAACCTCGTCGTGTAGAAGACTGAGATGGAGTCAACGAATGCTGACTGAAGGATGCTGTTAACGAGTTCTGTATGATGCTGTCTGCTGCCTGTTCTGTACGCTGTTGATGGAAATGATGCCGAAAATCGATATCAGCTGCCAAAGTTGAGATGATTCTGACGTCGATTGCGAAGTCCTGCTGCCGTGTATTCTCGCACTGTTGATGACTACTGCATTGATGAAGCCTAGGCTCCTTCGAATACCCTGATGCTGCTAGCACCTGAGATACCGTCGTTCGCTGTCGTTCTTGCCCTGATGGATTGAGGACTGTTTGTGATCGTTTGACAAGGGGCGATGGGATGATTTGTGCGGGCAAGCTCGTCGCTTGAGTTTCTCCGTCCGCTAGCCAACCACACCTACCGCAATGTATTCTCCGGAATTATTCATCCTTCAAATCGGTCTCGTCCTCATCATCTCCCTCAAGCTCAGCATCGTGAGGCCCAGCAACGAGGGTCGACCGTCCGTATGTTGGGTCAGTGGTCTGCTTAGCATAGCTGTGCATTCCCCTGCGGATTCAGCGTCGTCTTCGCCAGACTCGTGATTATTGACGGCCTCCTCCATTGGAATGCGATGACTTCTGCTCCTCCAGCAGCTGCCTCTACCCGCTTCTTAAATGTCAAGACATTTCCAGTTGTCCGCATGAATAGAGGCTCGGCCACATAAAGCCACTGTTAATGGATGATTTCCTCTGTCGCTTTGATCCAGTAGAACGTATTGCAGGATTTTCCAAAGCAATGGAATCGTTAGAGTCTTCGCTACTTACTTTTGAGAAAGGTTCTCACGGCGTCGTTGTTACGATTGCGGTCTCGAGAGCGCTTTTTGCTCAAAGTGGCTAGACAGGCGCTGAGCGGTGACCGAGGACTGCTTCCTTCATCGCGAGTAAGCTCTACAGAGTCTCTTCCATCGGAGGAACATCTCGGGCTTGCACTTTCATGGTGACCTTGGGTCTAGACTGTGAGCTCACTGCGGCTGCATCGTCTTATCCTTGGCCACAAAGCACGTGCATTGTATCAGGTACAGGACGCTTTCCGTTTTGCAACGCTTGTCTCCAACATGCTGACTCTCATCCTGTAAAGCGCCGTCAAGATCCGAAGTAGCTTGTCCCGGCGCGAGATCTGGTTCATCTTCCTCGCAATAAGTAACAATCTCAAAGCGCCTGCGTTGCATCATTTAGCTTACGTTGCCTCTTCTGCCGCCGAGCTTGCCGAGCTTCGATCTTGTCCACGAGCAATAGCTAACCGGCAGAGTCTTCTGGCTGAAGCCTTGACAGCGAGAATGAATTCCGACAAACCGGAGCATCGCTAAGAAGGAGGCCGAGGAAGGTCTGGAGAGTAAGGCAGCATATAAGCTAAACGGCCGTTGAGGGTGCAGGCTGTGATCAAGTGGAAACGGGCGTCAACTTTTAACGCCCGTTTTTGACGCCCGCCTTAGATCGCGGCCCATAGTGACATTTATGCGGATTCATCGATTCTGAAAAACCTCGTTTATCGATGTTAAGGCTTACTAAGCGCTCGCAACGTCTACCTCTCTTGCTCGCAATAGCGTTCTTCTTCTTTAAACCCTTACCACCCTCGCCGTCGCCGTCGCCGTCGCCGTCGCCGTAACCCTCGCCCTTACTACCCTCGACATGCTACGCCCTCGCATCGATATCGACTACCTTCGAGAGGAGATCGAGCTCCTTCTTAGAGTTTCCGAGTAGACGTAGGACGCCGTTATCTAATAGCTAAAGGACGAGAAGGGCGTGTTAATTAGCCTACGAACATTCCGCGAGAAGCTCTAGGCATAGGGCATATTAACACGGCTAAAGGTCTACAAAGATATAGAATATAGAGCACTACTATATATAAGGATTAAAGAGCTCTTTTAGAAATAGGACTCGAAGGATAAGAGGCTGCTAAGGAACTTAAAGAAGGACGGCTTTAAACTCTTATTAAGGCAGTTAAGAACGATCCGGAAGGAGCTAGGCTTATATCGATTAACTCTAAGGGCCGATTAGCCGGAGTACGATAAGATTATACGGATAGCGTTAGAGGGGACGATTGTAGGCAGTGCTCTAGATAACTATAGATATAAGCGGTTAGTAAGGTACCTACGGAAGGAATTCTACCTAATAGGAAGGTCTGTATATACGCTCGTAAGTACGCTCGCAGGCTAGATTCGTCCGCTCGCAAGTACGCTCGCAGGCTAGATTCGTCCGCTCGCAAGTACGCTCGCAGGCTAGATTCGTCCGCTCGTAAACCCTAATTTACGCTACTTCCCTTACTTATAAACTCCCCCGCCTAGCTCGCACGCTAACGCTCGTCTGCTCGCAGGAATCGTATATCTCACATCGCGTATTCCCTTAATCCTGCAGGTTATAATGCACGCCGCCGGAAGGGTAGTAAGGAGGATGTTAAGCGCGGTCGTCCAAAGGCTAAGGGCCCTAATTATATATAGTCGGTAGATGCCTACTATAAGTTCGAGAGCTTTAGCATCTGCTTCTATGCCTATATCGATATATATATACGGAAGATTATTTGGATCTACGTAGGCACTATAGCTAAGACAGTCTTCTCGGTCTCTAAGTAGTATTTAGATATAGTCCGAGAACTTGGCTTTATACTAAAGGTAGGCTCGCAACCGGTTGTGCTATGCTCGCAGCTCTATAGCCAGCTCTGCTAACTCTATTTATATACAGATTATGCGGGCGGATTACGGCGTAGAGACTCCTATAATAGCTAATATACACCTCTTCTACCGTAAACTTTAGGAGGGTTAGAGTATTAAGTTCCGTAATAGCTTTTGGTATACAACGAGTAAGGGCAATTAAACGATCGAGCGCTTCTAGGGTCTTAGTACAACCGCAGTATAGAATCGATAGCGTAATCTCTTCTACTAGCTTCGCGATAGAGGCTTCTATAGCGAGGATAACAGGGCTAACCGTATAGCGTTCCTTACTGTCTACGTTCTAATCCTCCGGTTTACAGTCGAGCTGTTTATTAACAGCTATAACGACTACGCTATTTAGAAGTAGGCTAAAGTCGAAGGGCACTTAAAGGGAATCCCTACTAAGAACTACGAGTACCCTCCTAATAGCGTAGAGGATCGTGGAATCTACCTTAATACAGAGCATCCGCGTATCTAGTAGATGGCGGATTAGTATGCTTAATTCGGTTAGTATCCCCTACGTACGAGCAGCTGCGAGCGGCTGCGAGCGGTTGCGAGACGACTAGGGTTAAGGAGCGGTATAGGGATTACAAGCTTGTAAGCCAGCTTCTCGCCCTACTAGCGTTACGAGCGTTTTGCGAGTAGTAGCGAGCGCTAACTATTTACAGATCTTGTTGCATACCTTCCTCCGCCGACTCTGCTATAGGCTTCCGAGATGCTAGTAGCTAGTAGCTATCCGGAGACGCTAGATAGTCGCGAGCTAGACGCTAACGAGGATAAGATCTATGTAGAAGCATATCTGTACCTCCGCGATGCTACTGCTTATTACCTTACCGCTAGCAATAACCTTGTAGAGTTTTAGACCCCTCCGAAGGGCGCTAAGTTACAGCTGCGTAACCGCATAAGGGACTTCTTCCGTGCTAATAGCTTTATATTCGACTAAACGATATATAAGGGCTAGCCCTCTTACTCTTCCTCTTCCTCTTCCTCTTGCTTATTATAGCTACCTCTTAATTCTGCCGCAATCCTACGGCTCTACCCTACACCTCTTATGCTTCCCTTAGCGATAAGAACTGTAGCTTCTACGGCTGCCCTCTACCCTCGCGAGCGGCTCTAGCGAGCAACGACGGCGAGCCTACGAGCGACTACGAGCGCTAGCCTACCCCTCCTAGCTCCGGTACTCGCGAAGGCTTCTTTATTCCGTAGAGCCGTACGAACACTAAGATAAAGAAGGTAGCTAAGACGAAGGCCCGTAAGTTACCTAACGCTACCGCCAACTTATTAAAGGAGGCTAAGAGGGCTAAGCGTTTAAGGGAGATGTTAGCCAACAGCAAGGATGCGAGGAGAGGTAGTACCTAGGACGATAAGGACAAGCTACTACTGCTGTTTACTACTAAGTGCTTCCTTTATACTGTTATCCTTACAGATCCGGAGCCTCCTATAGACGGCGAAGACGCTAACGATAATACAACGCCGGTCTACTCCGACAAACGCAATAAGATCTTATAGTAAGCACAAGGCGTTATTGCTAAGATAGACACTATTCTCCAAAACGCTTAGAGGCATAACCGTAGACGGCTCTTCTTAGAGTATCTAATAAACGAGAGCGTAGCTACGAAGCAGCGGCGAGACAAGAGGCCCTACTACGACATCTATTTAACGAAGGAGTATAGCAGGAATTAGCCTATTAAGCTCGGCGCTAACAACGTAGCCGCTACGAATACTACAATTAGGATAATACAGCTGTTTAATCTAAAGACAACCGGCAAGGCCCCCTTAGCGACCGTTCGGATTACTTATATTATCCACTCTAGCAGCTAGAAGAATTACGACGATAGCTAGGTATATATAGACTTAAAACGCTCCGTAAAGAAGGACGGCGAGCCTACATTCTAGTATATAATTAGCTACGACATGCAGACCGATAGCACTGTCCTACACCCTAACGGGCGTGTATTTAAGGACAAGGACGGTGTTATTTACTATCCGTTTATATAGACTAACAGCTACACCAGCGTCGACGGCAAGAAAGTCCTCGCAGGCTAGAGTTACCTACTCGTAAGCTAGCTCGCACCGGAAGTACGCCACTTTACAATAGACGTAGGCCCGTCCGGTAGCAATATTAAGGCGCTCGCAGATTAGTCTACAGGGCTCGCAAGCCGTTCTCGTGTAGCTCGCACTACCCTTAGCTCCTCGTAGGCGGAGCGTTCTAGCCCTTAGCCTTAGCAGCGCTCTAGCTCCAAACGCCCTATTAGCCGCGACCTCTAATTATCGCCGGTAAGCTAGCCTAACGACTATATTCTGCTCGACCCTAATACGGACAGCTTGGACGATATAGTAAGGGCTAAGGAAGCTATCGCGAACCGAGCTAAGGAGAACAGTACTTCTTCGACAATTACCTCTGTAGCAGCTAGTGCGCCAGCGATCCCTTCGGACTCGACGATGCCCTCTTCGTTAGCGACAACGACAATGCTAACGCCTTAGTTAAAGTCGAAGGCCCCTAGCACTACTACTAGCACTACTAATTAAGGGGGTTTAGAGATGCCGGAGGAGGTCGCCGAGCCGGTCGTTAAGCAGGTAGTCAAGCCGATCGTTCAGTAGTAGAAGATAAAGAAGAAGAAGAAGGTTAACGAGCCGGTAGCTGTTAGCACTAGACGGAGCGAGCGGACTATTAAGCTTACCGAGAAGGGCAGGGCTAACTAGAAGGACTAATATACACGAATCTAATAAATACACGCTACCGACGACTCGCTCGTTACGTGCTCGCGGACTAAACGGACTAGCTCGCAGCTAGAAGGAGCAATAAACGTTTATCTTATATCTTAATAGCTTAATATCTTAATATCTTAATTCTCTTCCTTAAAAACGGCTCGCGGCGTACTCGTAGGCTAAAACAGCTCGCTCGTAAGCGTGAAAACGAGGGATTCAAGCATAAAAACGAGGGATTTAAGGAGATATATAGCAACTAACGTATTTATTTAGGTATTAACGTGCAGGCTCGCAAGGCTCGCGGAGAGCTCGTAGGCCAAATCGATCTATCTATTAATCTATTACGCCTAGTCTGCTAAACTTCTCGTTAATAGTACGCTAATACTACAACACCGACTGCTTAATCTTAGCAATAGCAGCCTTTAACTTGCTCCGCACGTTATTAACCTCGTCTATAATCTCCTTAATTAGCTCCTCCTTTAGCTGACCTTTTAAGCCCCTTAAACTGCTAATCTTACGCTTTAAATCCGACACCTCCGACTCTAACGTAGCGATCTTGTCCTACGCCTTATTTATCTTACTTCGCATACTGCTAACTGCCTCCTTTAATACAGACTTCTTTTCTACCGGCTCCTCCTTAATCTTAACCTAATCTCTAGCAAAATACGGAGGCTTGCCCTTATAGTAGTAGTAGGCGTAGGTAGGGAGAGTCGTAGAAGTCTTACACTCGAGTCCGCGATCCTTATACTAGCCGCACTCGGTAACTGCCGGAATGCCTGTTTTTTTTTATTAGCCTACGAGCCTTACTAAGAGCCGTACGAGCTATATTACCTTCGTCCGTCTCTATAACTCTACGTACATAATCGTATCTTATAAGCATCTAACGTCCGCTCTTCTTAGTGTTTTTATTGCTACTCTATACTCTAACGAGGGCATCGTTCTATTAGAGGTCGGAGATGTACTAAAAGTCTTTAGAGGTGGCCGTAATAGGCTTGTCGTAGACGAGAAGGTCGGTAGGCAGCTAAGGAGTAGGAGCGATAGCTGTAGTAGATATGGTCGCTAGCTTATCGTCGTTGTCGTCGGAGAGAGAGAGTCCGCGTAGGCGATTAGGGTCGCGAGCCTTACTAAGTTCCGTATTAAGTAGCATCCAACTAGCTATTTTCACGTGCGCGCGCGGTGCGATGTTGCGAGATGTATATATCATGTGGCGAGCGCGCTACGAGCGACGACGAGAGGTGGTAGAAGTAGTAGTATTAATAAGAGGTTTAAGAGTCGAAGAAAATAACACTTATCTAACTAAACGGCGTATTAGCGCGTACTTATATATAATTGTTAATAATTAGAGTGACTAGCGCAGTGACTAGCGCAGCTGTATGGCGACAATACAAGCAATTAGCGACAATAGTAGTGGTAGTAGTGTTATTGTAAAGTTGAAAATTGATGAATCCGCCTAAATGTCACTATGGGCCGCCATCCTTATGCATGACAAAATTGGGCGTCAAAAACGGGCGTCAAAAGTTAAATGACAAAATTGGGCGTCAAAAACGGGCGTCAAAAGTTAAATGACAAAATTGGGCGTCAAAAACGGGCGTCAAAAGTTGACGCCCGTTGCAGCCGTGTTACATCGAACCGCCTTCATCCGCTTCCTGACTTTCTCTACGCCGTGCACTCGGAGGAACCTGATATTGTCTTCACAATTACAGCGCTTTCTGCAGTGCAACATACTGCACTGTTCGACCGAAGCGGTCAGGTCAAAACAGTGTCCTTGATCCATGTTACCTCGCGGGACGGGAGGCCCGAGAGAGGAGGAGATCCAGCAAGACACGCGGAGGTAGGAAGACGAAGACCGACTGGGCTGTTGTGAAGAGCAGTTGTCCGTGCATCACACGACTTCCATGAAAGAAGGACTGCGGGCAGCCGCGAGTGCACGGCGGGCAGATTCTGTCCATTGTGAGATCGGAGGAGTAGCGAGGTGTTTTTTGCACCGGACCGGCAGGCTGGCAACGTCGAGCGAATGACATTCTGCAAGTATTCCAGCGAATGACATTCTGCAAGCATTCACCCGACGACACCTTGCCTCTTCATCCTGCAGTGTCATTTTGTGTTCGCAGAATCATCCGCCGTGCTTCTACGCAGGATTTCGATCAGGTACTACGGCAGTCAGTATTCATGCTGACCAGATTGCAGATTCATGCTGACCAGATTGCAGGAGACACATCGGCGTACCTGCGTCCATCTCCCTCTGCTTTGTGCGCCTCTCCTGCCGTGGTACCAACACAGTCAACATCACATCAATCCTACCGTCCTCACATTTCCTGACACCTTCCTCCCGTCGGGTGGGTGCACATTGACACCGGATAGTCACGTCGGAGGAGTAAGTGGACTGAAATCATCTCGTTTCATCTCGCATTCCAGAATGACATTTTGCAAGCAAAGCCACGAAACGACATTTGAGCAATTCTTGGCGGTGCTTTTCCACCTCGTTCTGAGATGACTTGAGTCTTGCAACACCAACTATGATTCATTTCCCTCGCCACTAACGCGGAAACGATAATGAACAGGGTTGAAGCCTGAGCTCGGACAAGTTGCAAGAAGAACCTACAAGGTGCTAGTGATGGCTGAGGAGCTTGCAAAATGTCATTCTGGAATGCTTGCAGAATGTCATTCGCGGGAATGCTTGCAAAATGTCATTCTGGAATGCTTACAGAATGTCATTCGCTGGAATGCTAGGAGCCGGTGGAAGTCGTCCCGGTTGGAGTGGTCAATGTATTCCTTGCTCCGAGCTACTATGCCTTGCATCGAGCACGACTAACACATAGGATTCTTGTGAGTCTGGCCGCCGTCTCGCATGCGGTCGCGCTCGTACGCCGGTCCATGCTTTGAACTCCAACGCCTGTCGTCGTTGGACTTTACTGCACAAGAGGAGCAATGAATCCAAGAACTCAGCCGCGACGACGACAACACCACCTGAGCATTGTATTCTCTATGCCACTCGCACGTTGATGAAATCTACCGCCGGATACGACTGTGGTTAAGAGTTGACCAAATTCTGCGTTAGAATGCCCCAGCTTGTCGGCGCGAACACACCGCCGACAAGATCCGCTTACTAAGCATGCACAAGACTGTGGTCAAGACTTGACCATATTGCCGACAAAATCTGTTTACTTGGGCCGCCGACAGTCCCATCACCGACAAATGCCTCAGTACGACATTCCCGCCGTCTACCGAGACACTCTCACCCAGCGACAACAACGCCTTATGACCTCTGAATAACGTTCTCGAACTTATCCCACCTCGATCCTTCTCCGCCTTCTCCAGTACGGCCATCACCACGATACGAAGCATCCAACCCTCTACGCCGAGCGACATTGCCAACCGAACAGAGCTGTCTACGCGCTGCCCGCATGGACGAACACGTGGCAGCCGGGCACTTGCACCGAAGCGCTGAACTTCGCTCGACTTCCCGAGATCCTCAGATCACGAATGATAACACTGCAGATGCTCAGCGTGGACAGCGTAGAGGACAAGGGCAAGTTGGCATAACCAACAAAAGGAGGTGGCATGTCGGACGAGATGAAATGGATGACGGATACGATGAGGTGGCATGATCAGAAAGAGGAGACGAGTATGCTTCACCGGAAATGCAGACACCCTTTCTGCGGACATGAATATTACTATGATACCACACCCGAGAAGCTATCCTTGGCCCATACGACTCATCTTTGGGCCTCAATGGCGGCGTGAATCGGTCCACGCCTCACGGGAGGCGCGGTGTTGCTGTTAAAATCACCAACACCACCGCCTTAAACGCAATCGCCCAACACGACAAGATGCCCGCTCTTTGCCACAGCTGCGATGATAGCCACGCGACGTCCAGGTGCTCTGCCATGGCAAAGGCTATACCTTCAACTGCCATCCGCTGGGTGGCAAGTCTTCCCGCCACTGCGAGGCACAATCGCGTTCCCGATTCACGCCACCACGACCTCGTCCGCTGCAATTGGTGCCAGGGCTTCGGACAGTTTTCCACTTTCTCTGTCCTGGCGATACTTCCCCGCGAGGCCTGGCGATACAAGACACACAACGGCAAAGCCATTCGATACGACGGTTGACAACGGGTGCCCTCACTGCAACATCTATGGCTGTCGGCGCAGCTTCGACGAACTCTGAAATGACGATGAGTCCACCTCTCCTCGGCGTCTACTTGTGAAAGGCCAACGAGAGACGCCCGGCAAGCCATCGCCGAGTGAGTCGCCCGCCCACATGGTCAGTCGCTGGAGTCCGGCTATTCTCACAATCGAAAAAAGGCCTTCAAGCCAGAGCCAATGACCAATCCATCCATCTCGCCCATCTCACCGTCCTTCCGAAGCACGAGGTGCCTGGACCATCGTGGCTACGACAACTGTTCTCCCCATACCTTCCGATTTCTTAGAAGCCGAAGCCGAAGCATGAACGAGGTCGCAGCGCCGAGAGCAATGCGAAATTGGAAGATGCAAGCTCGATCTTTTCCCACGACGACGAGGGACGAGAGGAGACGGAGACGGAGACGCATGCGCGGAGGAAGAGGAGGAGTGACAACAGAGCACTCAGACGGCCATTCTTCCTCAAATCAAATTCAATTGCTCTCTTACAACACGTTGGTGGAAGCAATGTTCACACGTTCCTATCTGTTATACTGCCTGCGAATGGCTACTATCGCGCTTCAGTCGACTTCTCCCTGTGCTGCCAGAGCTTGTCGGCGCGATTTTCGCGCCGACAAGATCCGCTTACTAAGTCCGTCGGCACTCGAGACCTGGGAAGGGTGCGAGCATATTCCACCTACACTTCGACTTACCAAAATTGGAGAGCTTCACTTTCTCCTTCTTCTTCTTTTCCTTCGTCACCCTTACAACATTCTTATCACGACGCTCGAGCTGACACGATGGATCACGCTTGGCTCTCGGTTTCTTCGGAACACCAGTCACTGGCGAGGGTGATGAAGGTACGAATCGATTATCACTATCATCGGTTGATCGCGACGGCCGCTGACACTTCATCGCAGACCACAATTTTGGACGCATCAAATCAAGCGTAAGCATGGCTATCTTCTCTACCGAATGTAGAAGCTCAAAGCAGCGATCGCTGGCGTAGACTCGCGCAACAAGACCATCCGGAGCATGAATACCTCCACAATCGAATGCAGAAGCTCGAAGCAGAGATTGACGAGCCGACTACCGTTACAAGGCCCGGCCGGATCGAACACCGCCGAGCACGACATTGCTACTCAATCGGGAGCATAGCAACCTCCTCGATCGCATGGAAAAGCTGGAAGCGGATATCGCTGGTGCCGAGTCGCGGAACAAGACTGTCCAGACGGATTCTCGAGCAAGTGGCTGAAGAAAGGACCAAGAACGAAGCTGAACAACTTGGGCTCGTTTCATGCGACCGCCGGACCTATCCACACGCCTGCGACCGACGCAAGCGACTGCGTTTCTCCCTCGAGCGACGCCTTCTGCTACATCCGACGCTCTGGGCACACTGATCGGAGGAGGGTCTTTGGTGAAGAGGAGTTTCTGCCCTTTTCTTCGGCGTCTATAATGTTGGAGACGGCGGCGTCGAGTGCTCGTGGGTGGCAGGCTTCTTGGCGGTGGCTTTGAGAGTGCGATGTTTTCGAACTTGGGCAAGGTAATGATCGTGAAGGAGTGGCTCGACGAATTTGGGAGGTGAGCGAGGCGGTGCAGGCAGTCTATCCTCCTTGTATCACTCACCATGGTCCATTTACCCAGCTGCACACTCAGCCTATTCGCATCCTGGTCCCTGATCCGCGGCTTGATAAATCCTCTGCTCGGAGATTCCTGCTAGGACATTGCGGCATGGCGTAGAGTCGCGAGAAGACACAAGCAGCAGAAGCATCGTAACGGTCTTCGGATGAAGTAGGTTGTGTTGGAAGTAATTGAGTGAAAGAAGTGTGGAGTAAGCGAAGCGACGGCGTCATCAAAAGCACAGACCAGGCTTTAAAAGCTTCGTGAGCTTCGTAAGCTCACTCCTCGAGGCTTTGGCCGGAGCGTAGGTTTTGCTAACTACGGTAGAGTTTCTACCGGTTGCATGCCCTAAAACCCTCTCCACTACACTCCTACTGGACCTCCTACGTTTGACAAAACGGAGTTACTTCTCCTCTAATGATAACAATGATAAATGACGATGATGGCGACGACGACGACAACGACGACACCGATGCAAATGACCATCGACAGCTGCGATTCATTTGTGCATAAATTCGGCATACGCAGCGCCCTACATGTCCGTCGATGAGGAGGGACATTCTATCCCTTTGCGCTCTCGCTTCCTGTACCTATACCTCTACGAGCAAACGAGGTCGACAGCTGTCGTGTGGATCCACCGTTCGCCAACACTTTGCAACGGAGGCTGGGACTCGGGATTGCATATACATATACAGCCAGGTTGCAATTGCGCCGAGAAAGGTACGAAATGTGATGTATGTAATTGTCCGTAGGTGTTCTTTCGGGCGATGAAGTACGCGCCTGTTTGGCTTCTGGCAGTTCCAACACGTCTTCTAGTCTGTATCTCTTCATCACGGGAGATCATTGAGAAGAGGTGAATGTCCCGTCTTCCTCTTTTCCTTGGTCTCCGTCTGCCTGCTCTTCTTCGTGTGAAGGCGTGCGCCTTCGATGGTGGTAGCGGTTTGGAGGGATTAGAGCTCGGAGTCGGGCAAGGCTCGTGGTCGTTATCGTCATCGCTGTCGTGCTTGTCGTCGCCGCTTTTATGGTCTTCGTAGCTAGTCGCCGGCTTGTATGCTGGAGAGCGGCGATTGTTGGGGAGCTCAGCACGGGCGCGACGACCGATTTCGGGTGAGACTTTGGTCGATTATTGGTCGGTATGCGAATGGTCAGGTGATGAGTGAGATGAGGAGTGAGATGACGATGATGATGATGATGATGCGAGATGATGGCGAGTTCGGAGTACTACAGATAGTAGTTTGAGGGCTTGATGAGAGGTGGAAGTGTCGTCGCGCGACTTGCAGATTGGAACGCGGAGAAAAGCAGAGGTTTGGTGCAGAATGCGGAGAACAAACATGGGGTTCCCGAACAGAATACTGCCCTCCTGTTCGACTCATGCACACTCTTCTCTACACCCACATTCCACCAGATCACCGACATGCGCCAGTCCATCGAACTCTCACCCGCCTACCGAACTTTCACTCCACGACCGAAGTTTCACTCCACGCCATTCGCTCGCAGCGCATGCCATGTCTCCGCGCTCCTTGACAGGCATCAAGATGGCTTCACAGCACTTTACATCATTCAAGGACTCCAATCTCGAGTCCGTCATCTCACTGCTGCCAATTCTCCGAGACCTCCTGCATCGCGATGGCCGACCTCTTCAGCTCCGCTCTCAACGCCCCACGAAATGCCCCGATTTGAGCCTTCAGTCCTGCCGATGCCGCGTCAATGCTATCCACTCTGCGGTAGTCGAGGAGGAGATGATTGATCGTGGCACGCCAAGGAAGAACAGGCGGGTGTGGAGAGAGGAGTGGGAAGAGGAGGATCATCAGATACGTGGCTTAGGCGACATTGGGAGAAGACGACGAAGCAGCCATGGCCATTATCGACACTTTCCACCGTCCGACTCATCTTGACGGAATCGGCTGCGCCAAATGCAGCCGCCGCCGGTTCCGGTCAGATTGCCACAGCATAAAAGACGGGCATCGGCGGGATGGAGCAGCGGAAGTGACACGCAAGGGCTAGGGTGAGAGTATCGAGCGGCGAGGAAGAGGGGCTCGGTAAAGGAGCAGTCTTCCATACTTTCACTGCTGACATACCGCACTCTCATTCTTCGAGTTCCGCATACACACACCAGATGGTCTTCAACGCATGACCGACGCCCAAAGTTATGGCGCGCACCAAGACACGATCCGCGGAGCGCATTGCAGAACGCGCGGAGTCTCGCCGCGTATACAGGCGACGGCAGCCAGACGGAACGGAGAACGGGTCTTGGCAGGCAGGGAACAACGAGGACAGCTTGTTTGTGAGGACCGAGAAGTCCGCGAGCCGCCCACCAACGACACCCACACCAAGACCGCGAGTTATCCGAACAACGACCCCCGTACCAAGGTCGCGCCAACCAAAAGACACCCGCACCCTCCAGCCCGCAAGCCCGCCAGCCACGCGCCCTGCCCTCGTTCTGGATGACCCAGTTTTCAAGAAAAAGGAGGACCGGGAGCGTGAAGGCCAGCTATACTGCGACTTGAATCCCCACTCCATCTACACCGCCTGCACGAACAACATTCAACTTATAAGCGGCCACCTCGTCTTCGCGCCGCGGATCGGTGTCGAGCGCACCCGAGTCGTCGGGAGCACGCTACTGGTCTCGATCGTGGGTGACCGCACAGCAAGCACGAGCACACAAAATCCTAGATCGCCAAGATCTTGGGAAAGCGCGACGGCCATGGACTCCGCGAGGTGGAGTAGAAGGTCACTAGTAGGCCTGTGAAGGATTTCATGGTCAGTGAGCGCGGAGCTCTATGCTATGATGGGGATTGGAAGAGGGAGTGAGCGCCATGGAGCTCGACGAGAAGGCACATCCGCAAGTGCAGGACAACTCTGGATCGGCCGGAGACGAGAGTTCCGGAGTTGAGGGTGTTGAGGGTGTTGAAGATGTCGAGGGTATTGAGGGCGCTGCATGTTTCGAGGATGTCGAGGACGTGGCTCGCGCCACCGGCTCAGTCGGAAACGAGCCACGTTGAGCATGAGGATATTAAAGACAGTGAGAAGGAGACCGACTCGGTCAGCGATCAGTGCGGGGAACAGGATCGCGACAAGACTGCCTTTGTGCTGTAAGTACGTAAGAAGTGCCTGCATCGGAGCAGCTAGCAACGGGGAGGATGTCGAGATCGCCGACGAAGTCAAGCTTGCCAAAGGAATCGATGGTTCGCTCCGATCATCTGGTAGATCTCCGCCCTTTTCCTGCACTGGACTCGGTCCACGCCCGATGACGCTGCTTAATTGTGGATGTGGAGCCTGATCCGCGATCACGGCTGAACGACTTCGCTTCAAGCGCGGCAATACACCTCCGATTGAACGGCAACTTAGATGCTCCATCGACGAGAGCAGTGCTCCTCCTTTATGCAGAGACGTCGGAAGGGACCATTCACGAATTGAATGCACGCGATCTGCGAACGCAACGAAAGGGAACGGACGGGAACTGATATGGGATTTTACGCGATCAGAATTCCATTTTTCGTGTCCGCACGTCTTCCTCTTACTCTTGACATTGTAGATTCGGCTTGCAATGCGATGAACGTTACAGCAGAATCAACATCTGATTCACGCTATCTACCCTTCACACTCCTACATAGCCGTCACACCATCCGCCTCGACCGCAGCATATGACGACTATTGCAGAAGGCTCGTCCACAACGATCCTGCTTAACAATAATAGATGCATATCGATTCCTCGCCGAGGAAACTAGTAAAACGCCCCTTACCAAAGTCCAGCTCGGTGACCTCTTCTACGATGCCTCTCGACCAGCTCGCACTCAACATCAGCCGTGGAGCTTCAGCTCACTCGCCGCGAATCTCGCATCCAGCTGCACCATAGCCGCCTGCCGTACGCCTCTAACTGTGCGATCTGACGAGTGCCGTAGAAACGGCTAGCGTTGTGAGTAGTATGATCGTAAGTCGGTTGTTCTTCATCAGCACTTGATTGACCGTCGCGAGATCGTAGCCCTCTGGTAATGACCCATTGACTTTGCCTCCTGTCGTCCCGGGCTCTGCTCTTGACTCCGCCGGCGTCGCATCGTCCAGTCCAGCTTCAGCATTTAGCTCCGCCGGCGATACGATCCTCAATCTCTGCCATAACTCTTGGTGCAAAGTGTCGCGATCCCTCCCTCCCTTCTCACTCCCTCCCTTCTCCTGCCTCCCTGCCTCCCTGCCTCCCTGCTTCCCTTCTCCCTGCCTCCCTTCTCCCTGCCGCCCTCCGCTCCTTCTTCAGACATATCGGAGAAGGGAGCTTCTTCAGCTTCGGGGTCGTTGGACGGTGGATCTGAGGGTGGAGGCGTAGCTCGAGGGAAGCTAACGCGGTAGAGACGGGGGAGGAGGGTGGGCCGGAGAGTTGAAAGATTTCAGTGGAGGGGCGGGCGGGCGAAGCGATTGATAATCTGGCCTTGGACGTGAGCGTCCCGATGTCGATGCTAGAAATCGGTGTCGGGGCGAGGTAGTCGAAGACTTCGCAGCAGTGGTCTGGAGGAGGGTCAGTAGGATTACTTTGCAAAAGGATAGACAATAAGAAGGAGAGGATACGTACCTCCTCCCGTTCGCGCTGTTCGTCTTCACATTGCCGAGTCCATGAACTAAAGAATGGATCCGGAAGGAGGTCAACGAGAAGCGCCAGATATCGCCAACTGCGAGTAGTCGATAGCCGTCCCTCTGGCTACACACCTCCATTTCTCCTCGAACTAAAGTTTACTTGATCGAGGCCGCCGTCGGCATCGCCAGACCTATAGTGATCGTACATGCTTATGTAGCGCCAGTGCCGTGCCTCTCGCTTAACAATTCCATTCCTTCTCGAACTGACGTTTGCTCGAGGTCACCGTCTACCTGGCTAGGCCTGTGGTTGTCGTACATGTTGTAGCGCCTGTCCGCGGTGGGGAGGAACTTGCAAGTAGGATGTGCTTTGTTGGCCTGTCCGTCGCTGCGATTGGCGGTGTTACGTTGTTCCCTCGCACACCTTCGTCCGGATGTCCCAGTTCGATGTCCTCTCGGTCACGGCCTGCTGCCTCCATCATCCAACACATTTACTTTCCAAGCAAGTGCTGCCACGTTGAGACTCACAAATCCCGAAGGAACGGATCGCCGTCTTGACAGAAGCCCAATGCGACAAGCCTGGCAAGTCAGGAATCCCCAAAGTGCGCAGAGCAAGACCCAGGACCAAAGCAGTTCATCTAGAGCTGTGTCTCAGCGAGCAGGACGTCCACACCTGGTCTCGTATCAGATAGAGGATTCCTGCAGAGCCTTTCGGGCAGATGTAATCACCTCCGGAAACCAACGAGTCTTCCGAATCCAGATGGAAGCGTCGCGTATAGGTCTTGCTCCAGGCATCATGAGAATCCCATCCTCGACGGCATTTGGCATGCTGATGCCGTAGTTCAAGCCTAGAAGCAGCTTCCAGGAGGATTCAAGGGCCGTCGCGTGGTTATCCAGTTCGAGTTCTTGTCAAAATGTTCATCGTGCGATGGCGCTGACCGATGTAGTAACGAGCTGGGTGAATCTCTCAATACTGAAGTTCTAAATACAACGGCAGTCGGGAATGCGGCATGCGTCCACTCAACCACGAGTGTGAAGCTATGGTATCACCTTGTCAGCGCGCAACTTCCCACTCTTCGCCGGACTAGCTTCCACCAAACGCTGCACCTCCTCCCCGAACATGGGCTCAATGTCCGCCTTGTCCGCCTTGTCCAGCAGTTCCGCGGTGAAGTCCACACCCTCCTCGTTGCCACTTCGAGAATGATCGCTCGGTATTGCGAAGCGCATCACCGGTCCGTTGTGCCTCTTAGCATTGGTCGGTGGGTGCGACCGGCAGGTGGTCGTAACGGGCTCGATGGGGCTTCCGTGTGTGTGTGTGTGTGTGTGTGTGTGTGTCCCAGCCTTCGTTTTATGTCTTGCGAGCACATTCGGCATCTCCTCCGCTCCCCGATTTCGGTCTGACTTTCGAGCTCATGGATGGACTTATCAATGCCAGTGCCGGACCTGGCTCGTGCCGCTTTCATCGAGACATGCTCTCGGTCGAGTTGGTGGGCGCATCGTCGCTCGTGGAAGACGGAGGTGTGTCGGCCGTTCGGCGGATCTGGTCATAGGATCGTAAGCGTTGAGCAGAGCGGAGGATGCATGAAGGTTGGCGGAGACGTTGATGCAGTCGGTGTGTGAGGTGCGTTGACGGCGTCTTGTGAGCGTGCCAGTGAGTGTGAGTACTGGTGATGTGGTGAGGATGTTCTCCGGCTTTGCGGGGATGATAGTTCTACCGGCGGGAGTTCCCACCTTCCAAAAACACCAGCACTTCACAACGAAGTATCTGCTTCAACCCTCATCCCAACAAGAGTCTGTTCCGATACGCACAGCTCAGCTGTTCCAGCACGATGGGTGCCATGATGACCGAAATTTCCATGAACATGGTCCCGCCCTGGCCGCACTATCGCTTGATCAGTATCAGGAGGTTCCCAACGTCAGCCAGGACTACCAGAGCGATCCGAACATCTACGCCTCTTTCGAGCCGCCATCCGCGCAGTCCGACAGGACGATGGCATGGAGCAGCGTATCGAGAACTCACTTCAGCACGGCCTTGCTGAAGACTTACGGCAGCAAGACTTTCCCGCTCCGTGTACACTGGCCTTGCACAGATCGAAAATGCAAAGGAAGTGGCCTACGCTGGCGGCCTCGCGACAACTGTCACTCCCGCGAACATCGAAACTGCATTCCAACTGCTAAAGGACACCGTCGGCCGATATGCCGTCCACTTGGAGGTATCCGGGCTGGACTTACAGCAGGATATTATCGATCTTCTGGACGCCGGCGCCGCCAAAGTCTTCGTAGCTAGTCAGCAGGCTGCTACGCTGAAGAACGTCCCGAACCTCGATCTCGATCGCATTGTTTACCACCCGACCGCATCATCCGGCGACGAGTCAAACACCGCAAAATAAGAGCAGGAGAAGCTGAAGAAGAGGAGTCGTACAACCGGAGCGCTTCCGAGCCACCGTCATCAGCTTTCGTACTTGCGCTGCCCAACGACGGCATCGAGGAGCGTGTTGGGGTCTCGCAAGCACCACAAACGAGAAGCGCAGAATAAGGTGGAGAGAACAAGTCGTACAGAGTCACAACTGCGCCCACAAGCCAATTGAATATCGTCTCCCAGAAGCAAACACCGCGAGTCCCAGGCCTACCCGCGACCAATTTGAATCATACAGTGACAAGGCATGTTGGCGAGGGTGACGAGGTAGCGCAGCATGTCGGCTAACAAACTTCATCAGGCTCGTCTGCGAACAACTCGTGCAGCTCTTGTCCCGAATGGGCCTGGAGCTTCACATGCGTCCACGCACGTCGATTGCTCGGTCGGTTGCAACTGCGCCTTCCATTTACAGCAAGTCGCTCCTTCACTGAGCCCTTTCTCTTCCCCAAACACGGAGATTAACAGTCTTCTACAACCCTCCATTCGATGCTCCAAGGGCGGTCCAGCAAGACAGCGGCTCCTCGGTGCATTCCGGGGTAGTGACACACCGGAGAGTCTTCGCTCGAGATGCAAACCTCCTACTGTATACAATGACGCCTTTGCAGCCCTCGATCGAAGAGTGCTGGGGCACTCGCACGCTCGAGCCTCATCCCATTCCACGGAACCAGAGCGCGTTCCAACGCCCCCATGGTTTCTCTTTCTTGCACTGCCGATGAGCCCTCCGAACAGCGCCTCCGCTTACATGGAGTGCCCACCGACAACGAGAACGAATACGGGACAGCCATCAGCTCCGGTCCCGCGCATTTTCGACATCTGGCCCACTCTTTCCGCATCCACGCCAATGATCGACAAGGCGCTGTCCGACTTCGTTAACCAGCTTTCATACGAGATTAACGAGATATTCTGAGCGGACTTCACAGGCGAACGGTACCAGTCTCGACAATTGCCACCAGATTACCCGCTGCAGCAAAGTCCCAAGCATACGACAACCATCGGAACGAATCATTCCCGCAGAATCATCGAAAGCTGTAAATGGTCTCCGTCCTTCCACATCCCAGCAAGCCTATTGATGTCTTCGGCACGAATACACATCTGCGGCGGATCATCAACTCCCCGTAAGTCCCGCGCGCCCTCGTCCTAGTGACGAGGAGTGTGAATGCATTACAATGCGCTCATCAAAGGCCGGTCGAGCAGAGGTTCAGGTCTTGAGGATTTGTTCGGGATACTTGTGGAGTAGGCTTGCGCGGCGAAGTTTAACACTCGAATGAAGCAACCATCCATCATCAGGAGTGTCTCCCTCATCCTTTCCGACAAAGCCAATTTCCATCCTGTTCAGTGTCCGTCTCTTCCTCATCTTTCTGATCTCCATCGAAGCCGAAGTCTTCTCCGACAAAACCAGTTGTATCCTGCAAATCGACCATGCTTCATGTCGTTGTCCTCTAGCTAATACAAATTCATCTGTCGCAAGACTCTTCCCAGGCCCCTCTTCCTCCCGTCGACAACCAGACTCGCCATAATTTCATCCGTCTCCTCGATCGTCCGCGCTAATTCTTCTCATGTCCGTTCCGCGCTAGTTCTCGCCGTGGCCGCCTCGACAAGTGCGCAGTCGTCGGAGAGCGTTACTAGGCTGTGCTCGTCGATGTCTCAAGTCGTTCTCAGTGTCAGGTCTTCATCCTCGCACATCATTGCTGACCCGAAAGAATTTGGCGGATAGTATTGATTCGTTTCAACACCCGTAAGACTGCTTGCACTGTAGCGGCGAGATCGTTCGCTGCAAGGACGAGTTCCCTCCCGGCACGATAGTAAGCTCCTCTACGATCGGCGTGCATCTCCATCTCAACGGGCATCTCTGCTTCACATGGTTTTGTTAACAGACTCTCCAAGGTTCGTAGGAGTTGAGTGCTTACCATTGTTGAGAGCGAAGTGCAAATAGAGGCTGCACAGTGCGAGCATCGTCATGGTGGCGATCGTTGCGAGGTGTTGGAAATTAATCGAACATTCACTTCACTTCGATTACGCAAGCGATTGCGTAGGCGCTGACGCAAGCTAACGCCTTGTGGAACCTTCCAGATGCGGAAGCTACGCACATAAATAGCCGCTCGTTTTCCCTTCGATAGTTAAGCAATCAACACTCGTTTTTCTAACAGTTATGAGCCCGGAAGCAGCGCAATACCGAAGCTGTACATCTCAGAACACCCCCGAATATTCGAGAACCCTCTAATCCCCGGATTTCGAAAGCCTACTAGTCCGAAAGCGGACTTCGCAACCCCGGATTCGAATTCGAGCCCAAACCCAAACGGGCAGTTTTCCGCAAACCCAAATTCGAACCTTACCTCCCGACTATACCTCTGGACATTCGACCTAAAAATTCGACAACATCGATTCGACGCACAACTACGCAACGCCGCGACGCCGCATAACAACGGAAATTTCCGGTCTAAAAGAACAAGACCGCGCGAATCCAACCGTGTCAAAATCGTAACGATCCGATCGATACTCGCGAAAATATTCGACGCCGAACATGACGGACCTTACCGACGATAAGGTCTCTTCCCGAATCCCCGAGCTGTCTAAGGACAATTGGCTCGAATAGAGCGATCTTCTTAAAGACGTTCTCGAGTCTAAAGGACTACTCGGCGTCGTACAGGACGGCATCCCGTCTAGAGCTACGGAGAGCGAAAAAGCGGAGTTAAAGAAGAACGACGCTAAAGCTCGAGCTCTTATAAAGACGGCAGCAGGATCTAGCTATCGTGTACACCTTCTTGGGCTTACTACAGCTCGGGAATGTATACAGAAGCTAAAGGCAGTCTGCGAAACGACTAGCGAGGAGCGAGTATAATCGATTCTTTCGAACTTCTTCGGAATGAAATTTACGACGTCTATCGATACTACGGCGTCTAAACTTACGACTATGCAGAACTAAGTGCGGGTTCTTAGCGCTAACAAAGCGCCCTCCGACTCGATCAAGAAGACTATACTCTTAAAGACGCTTAGAGAAGAGTATAAGTCTACGGTTTTCGCCTTAAAGGCTGCCGGCCTTTCGAAGCTTTCCTACGACGATATCGTTAATCGTCTTAAGGAAACCGAGTACGCACTCGAAGCAGAAACGGAAGAGGTCCTCGCCCGAGCAACTACGTCGAACTACCGGCCGAACCGATCGAAACAATCGATAGAATCTAAGGATTCTAAGCCGAAATCGAAGAAAGATAAAGAATGCTTCTATTGCAAGAAGCGAGGACACTTTATCGCCAAATGCCGCACCCGAATAAAGAAAGAAAAGGAGTCTACGAGACCGGGGAAGCCCGAAGAAGCGCATACGGTAACGGCCGAAGCTTGGACCGTTATATCGTCGAATAAAGACGACTCGAAATCGCCGGATTAGATCCTAGACTCCGGGTGCTCGTAGCATATTACCTACGATAAGTCGAAGTTCGTTTCCTTAAACGAACAGAGCGGTACGGTTACTATTGCTAACCGTAAAGAGCTCGATATCGTAGGTAAAGGGACGGCGAGAATAGAGCTACCTACTAAGGTAGTAGCTCTCTCCGATGTACTATACGTCCCCGACATCGGTTATAACCTCCTCTCGATAAGCTAGCTCGCCGACAAAGGGATATCGACTCTATTCGGTAAAGAGAAAGCCGAAATCCGCCGAAACAACGATCTTTTAGCTACTAGCTATAGACAAGGACGTACCTACGTCCTTAGAGAAACTATAGCTTCCCGAGTAGCTACTACGGAGTCGAAAGAGTCTACGGAAGACTCTATACTTTGGCACCGGCGCCTTAGACACCCGGGAAACGATAAGCTCGTTATAGCTCCTAAGGGACTATCCGGCCTTCCTACGCTATCTCCTCTTAAGGAGGTCTGCGACACCTGCGAATTATCGAAGGCAACTCGACAACAAAGCCGAAAACCGGCTGAGAGAGCTACTAAACCTCTCGAACGAGTCTATATCGACTTTTAGGGGCCTTATAAATATAAGACCCTCGCCGGCAATCGATATATCCTTACTATTACGGACGACTACTCCCGTAAAAGTTGGATAGAGCTTTGTAAGACCCGGTCCGAGGTATATACCCGCCTACGTCTTTGGCGGCGTATAGCCGAGCGAGAGAGCAGCGAAACGCTAGCCCGCCTTATCTCTCTTCGAGCCGATAACGCTAAGGAGTTCCTTAAACTAAGGGACGTCTTCGAAGACGTACGGATCGAGATAACAATCCCGTATACGCCCGAACAAAACGGCGTAGCCGAGAGACAGAACCGTACGCTTACTACCTTAGCTAGATCGCTTCTAGGAGGCGCGAGGCTTCCTAAATTCCTTTAGGGCGAGGCTATCGCTACGGCTTGTTACTTACGCAATCGAACTCCGAGGAAAGGCGAAGAGAAGACCCCCGAAGAGCTATTTACCGGTACGAAACCTAGCGGACAACACCTTCGAGTATTCGGCTG
Source organism: Zymoseptoria tritici IPO323 (assembly GCF_000219625.1). Lineage (NCBI taxonomy): Eukaryota > Fungi > Ascomycota > Dothideomycetes > Mycosphaerellales > Mycosphaerellaceae > Zymoseptoria > Zymoseptoria tritici. The sequence goes on along the minus strand of NC_018204.1, from coordinate 508,550 downwards.
TTTAGCTTACCCTTATATCCCTAACGAGAAGAGGGATAGTAAGCTAGACGATCGATCCTATAGCAGGATCTTTGTCGGATATAGTCCTTCGACGAAGCAGTACCGGATCTTTAACCCTCGAACGAAAGCTATTAAGTTAGCTAGCTCTATTCGCTTCTTCGAAGAGAAACGAGGGGGAGACGTCTTCTATCCTACGGATACGGTACTTAACGAGCAAGTACCTATCGAGACCGTACCTAGGACGCCCGAGGAGATCGACTTCGAGCTCGATATTAACGAGGAAGTAGCTACGAACGATCGTTTCGACGCTACGAACGATACCGAAGACGATACGATAGTAGTACGCCCTCGAGGGGCTACTACGACTACTACGGCTAACGGACAGCCTAGTAGAGACGACGAAGAGACTACGAATCGAACGAGCCGCTATCCTAGTCGGGAAAGAAGAGAACCCGATAGGTACGAAGCCCGGAAAGTAGACTACTCTCTTACGACTATAGTAGCTACTCCGAAGACGTACGACGAGGCTATATCGAGTAAAGAGAAGCGAGAGTGGAAGCAAGCTATCGATAGCGAGCTAACGTCTCTATTATCTACGGGAACGCTCGAGATAGTACCTCGTCCGAAGGGAGGGAAGGCTATTAAGCTAATAGGATCGAAGTGGATCTTTAAGCTTAAGACCTTACCTAACGGGCAAATCGACAAGTATAAGGCTCGAGTTGTCGGCAAGGGATATACGCAACGATACGGGCTAGACTATACCGAAACGTTTAGTCCCGTAGTTCGCCTCGAGAGTCTACTACTCCTCTTAGCTATTACAGCTATACGAGGACTAGTTATACACCAAATAGACGTCGTTACGGCCTATCTCGAAGGGCCTCTCGACGAGGAAATATATCTAGAACCTCCGGAAGGTCTAGATATAGGGGAAGGACAGGTTATTCGCCTTCGTCGAGGCCTTTACGGTCTAAAACAAAGCGGCTGTAACTGGAACAGGCTTATAACTACCTTCTTCGAAGAACTCGGACTTAACGCTATCCCCGCCGACCAGTCCGTCTTTATATCTAAGGACGGGACCGTTATCGTAGCTCTCTACGTCGACGACCTTCTTATACTCGCGAAAGACGAAGGGGAAATCGTCTCTCTTAAGCGTAAGCTTACGGATCGATTCAAAATGAAGGATCTAGGTCTTGCGAGATACCTACTTGGTATACGGATCGACTACGAAGCCGACGGATCGATAGTAATCGATCAAAAGCACTATATCGAAGAGACGCTTCGGGAGTTCGATCTAGAGACAACGGGTCGATCTACGTATATACCGGCCGCGGGATATACTTCTCTTACGCCCCGAGAACCTACGGATACCCCTACCGACGACAGGGAGTATAGGAGACTAGTCGGGAAGCTAAATTGGCTTATTCGAGCTACTAGAGCCGATATAGCGTTCGTAACGCAACGGCTAAGCCAGTACTCGATAAACCCGACTAAGAGGCACTTCGAGGCTGCTCTCTACGTCCTAAAGTACTTAGGAACGACCCGGGATCTCGCTATCCGCTTTACTCCTAAAGGAAATAGCGAGCCGATAGGATACGCTAATTCGGACTACGCCGCGGACTCTACGACTAGAAAGTCGACAATAGGCTACGTATTTAAGCTAGCTAACGGGACGATAAGTTGGTCCTCGAAGCTACAACGTAGCGTATCGACTTCTACGACCGAAGCCGAGTATATCTCTCTCGGATATGCTTCGAAAGAGGCCGTTTAGATAAAGCGATTCCTCGAGCAAATACGCTATCCTACGGGTTCTATACGCCTATACGGCGATAACGAGGCCTCGCTAGCCTTAGTTAAGAACCCCGAGTTCCACTCCCGGACGAAGCACTTAGATGTAGCACTCTACTACGTACGAGAGCTAGCCGATGACGAAACGATTAGTATCTCTTACTGTCCTACTAAAGAGATACTAGCCGACTGCCTTACGAAGCCTTTACCTAAGGTTAAACACATCGAGAACGTTCGCTTATTGGGATATACGAAGACGAAAGGAACTTCCTAATCCTTCCGGTTTAGGAAGTAGGGGGAGTGTTGGAAATTAATCGAACATTCACTTCACTTCGATTACGCAAGCGATTGCGTAGGCGCTGACGCAAGCTAACGCCTTGTGGAACCTTCCAGATGCGGAAGCTACGCACATAAATAGCCGCTCGTTTTCCCTTCGATAGTTAAGCAATCAACACTCGTTTTTCTAACACGAGGATGAGGTTCTGACCGTTTCCGTCTGCTGGCTGCACAAATTGCACTGGTGGCATGGTCTTCTGTTGTTGAGGAGTTGACGTGTGTGGTTGAAATTGCTAGTGGACGAGGTATATGAGCTGTCGATTGTCTTTTTTTGGCGAGGGCATGCGCCTCTCTATATAAGAATGCTCACAACTATGAATTAGGGATCAGACATGTTGTTACAGGTGCCTACGGTGTAGTTCAAGCACTTGTTGGGCATTGAGATTGGTGTCTCACCGCGAGACACGCCATGGATGTCTTCTCCTGGCGAAGTATGTGGCAGATACCACATCGGATGCAACGCAGAAGCTGCTGTAAAGGAGAGTCTCAGTACGCGGCGACGGACAACATCCGGTCCTTTCGAGAGGTGCTGTAGCATGGTCTAGCGGAGGGAAAGTAAGTCTGTCGAGGGAATGGGCGTTTTGGTCCGGCATCTGCCTATCTTTGCTTTCGTCTACAGTTCGACTAAGGTCAAGACGCTCGCTTAAGAAGGTAAGACGTTCTTGCCAAAAGATGTGTCGAAAGCTTGTTGGGGTGACGTTGGAGGCGGCGTCTGTGTCGAACTTGGCGTCAAGACAAGAGTCGTCTGGAGATGGTAGCGGAGAGGTAGACGGAATTGTGACGGGTAGTGCTTGTCCGCAGGACTCTTGGATTTTCGCCGAGAGCTTGCGAGACAGCAAGATCTGCGTCAAAGGCTTGTTGCTCCACCACCTTGTGGTGTGACGTGCAGGATCAAATGCGTTAGAGAGAGCCCCATCGAATCTGTTTTCCACTCGACTCATTCGTAAGTCTCGTCCGGCTGTCCTACTGGTCTGGGTTCATGTCAGCTCAACACGCATTGTTAAGGTCTTCCGCTCGCTGGTACGTCCCTGCATCCTCACGCATCTGCTTTCTCTTGCCCTCTTTTAGATGGTAGCAGGCTTCGTCTGCTACAATGCCTTGTCCTCTATTGTACTGCCGCGGAAGGTCAGCTGCGAAGTAGTAATTTCTGATTCCTCACGTCCTGTGGGGAAATACAGGGATTTCGACTAGCGCTGCGGGGAAAAACAGGGAGTCGACTAGCGCTGCGGGGAAAAACAGGGATCGTCTAGAGTGAGCCTTGAAACTTTGATTGAACATCCTCACCTTCGAAACATCCCGTGCCGTCCGACGGCGAATCCTCCTACAGGACATTTCCACCTCCTCCTGGCTCGCATCTTCAATCTCATGGGAAATGTTGTCGTCGCTGGAATTGTGCTGGCAAATGAAGAATTCGCGATCGAAGGCGGAAAGATGGGAGCACACCATTATGCTGTGCGGGGTGAAGCCATCCATGGTTTGACGAGTCGTCCGCAAGTACTCCCGTCCGTATTGTTGGCGCGAACGGTCCAACGTATGTATCGACATGGTCACGCCAATTCGAGATCCGTTCGGCCAGAGAATGGCACTGGGATCCGTGGGACATGTTGCCGGAAAACCTCGTGGAGTTGTTCCGGACGCTTGCCCATCGAAAAGAGACCACCCAATGTCGTCTGGCTCGGCGTCATCTCCGCGCGAGTGAACATTTCGGCCGGTGGCACAAGTCAATGTACGGCGCTGTTCGAACTATTGAATATGTTCGAGTCGACCCCTGCGAGGTGTATCCTGGAAGCCCGGACAAGGCCAATCACAACTGGACCTTCTTCGTCCAAGCATCCTCACACACCACGGACTGCTGCACGATGTGCTATACCTCTCTGTGACGCTTCTGAAAGCTGGTAACATGGAGCAGGCTCTGCACGGTATTGAAGCCTTTTCCACGCCAAGAGAGAAGACATCGATCGATGTTACGAGGCTCGAAATGAGCATGAAGTGCTTCTATTGCAGTCGCATGTTCTTTGCATACAATCCATCTGCGAGGGGAATCTTAGAGGGCAGTGTTGCGTAGGGGCTGCACACGGTCTTAGTCTCAAGCATACAACTAACACTCCACTCCAGGCACCTCGACACTTTGAAACGCCTAGCCAGCGGCACGCCAACCACACCCAAATCGCCGGCCTTTCACACCCAGATCCAGGAAGTCATGTTTTTGTTCAGCCTTTACGTCGTGGACGGGTGCGTTTGACTCTCGATTGGACACTACACGCTTCGATGAAACCAGCTCCGGGCGTCCCGAAAGCTGACGGCAACTCACTCGGAGTCACGGACGGTCTTTTTTAAGCATCTCCCAAAATCCTGGACGTGGACACCAACTGGCGCAAGTGGAAGTCCTCCGTATAATCTGGGAGGTCTCTGCTGTGCGGCGTTTTTGCTTCACCGCCAATGCATGTGGATCTGTCTCCATCGTACCACAAGGCCCTCCCGCAGAGATCATCCAGGCGGTGGATCAAGCAGTGGAGTATTTTTGATGATATTCCCCAAAGGCTGCACTGCGTCTTATTGTTGCTACTCTTCCTGATCGGATGCGCCACCTGGGACTACGCTTTGCGATCCCGGACTGATGTGGAGTGTGGCAAACAAGCATCGTTCCGGAAATGATCAACGTGGACGACACGCGTTGAGCAGGGGAGGAGGTATGAGATATGGTGGACTGCGGCGATGAGGCCGTGATTCGAAGACCGGGATTGGACTTCATCACGTTGTGGGATGGATCATGCTGGCCGACACCCGGTTATTCCCTCAATTGCTGTGTCGCGTTGTGCTAACGCGAGCGATAACACTGCATAGATATTCACAGACTTCCCTCCCGGGAGTCGACAAGCGCAACCGATAGTTGCCGAATGATTGTAGGTGTCTCGGTGTGCCTTGAAGCAGGCTTAGCGGTCCTTCTTCATTCGCAAGCTACATCCTGCTTTATACACTCTTACTTACATGTTTTGGTTCAAGATTCCACGTTCTGGAAGGGTTGCGATCGCTCTCGACTTCATTCCGATCCTCGCTCGCTTTCCCGCCTTGCATCCCGATTGATACAAACGTTTACTCTCCCCTTCCACAACGCGGCTCCCGATGGCTTGGGTTGCGCGGTCTAAGCTAGAGAACCGACGGTACTATTCCTGCTTGGATAGTCTTGCAGGCACTTCCATCAACAAGTATCTCTGTCCTCTCGCGTGGGCTGCACACGTAGTCACCGAAGCCCGAATCCAGTGGTGCTTCTTGAGCGGAGCCACGGAGGCCGTCCGGAACCAGGGGTGTGAAGATCAGACTCATGATCTCAGTTGAAGCACTGCATTAGGGTGGCGACCGACGACATGGCCAATGGTTGTGTGGGCTGTATTTGGAATACATGTCTCGATTGTCCTGTGCTGATCATGTCGGCGAACGAGTCTATGAGGCCTGATCCGCAATGCACGATTGGGCCTGTGTCCCTCACTCGCTGCAGGTCGATCGACGTAGCTGCGCGGCTCTTGAGCTGGGCTCACTGCATCTGGTTCAACCGGCTCAAGTAAGTACGACCAGCTCGGCCCTTCGCTCCGCTTAAGGATGCGTCCGTCCATCAAGACCGCCGACAACATCAGGTTTCGCTCAGAAGACCAGCAACTAACCTCGCACACAGAGAACATACTGGGAGTTGACCAGGTCACCACATTCTCACTACTCTGTCACATCTCACCGACGAGCAGAAAGGTCTTGCCAGCTAGCAGAGACGGTCGTCGGGGTCCACGGTCTCGACAAAGCGGGACGTTTGGACTAGACGTTTATGCATACGAAAAGCCGACAAGCATGCGCTCCGTTCCCGACGAGGTTCGGTCCATCAAAAGCAATGCCCTGATCAGGAACATGTACGCCTTGGGCAAGCCACGCATCGCAGACTACGATACTCTTGGGTTGATGCAAAAACGGCTGTCACCTGCGTTCAATAGCTCGGTGTGCAGCGGCCATTTCTATTCGCAACTTCTAGCCGCTCCATCTAATTATGAGGCCTTTCAACTACTCTACATCGACAACCCTATCAGAGTCGCTCTTCACCCCCATTTCGCCTCACGCGGTTGGGACACAGCCAGATCAGTCGTTAAGAGATGCTTGAGATAGTGCCGCATAAGTAAGTGACGAGGTATGGTTGTGATGGATGAATTTGATTCAATTGCGTTCATTTCAACTGCACGGTATTCGCAGAATGTGGATTTGCGGTAACTATGAATCGTGGTTTTGCAAAAAGAATTCTTCACCCACTAAATCGACTTCACATACCAACCCTGGGGAATCCATCAGAACCCGCTTTCTCAAGCAGCTATCCTTGGAACCCTTTCGTCTACTCCGCCCACCCCAACTCCCACCCACTCACTTACACACTTCAAGTACTCCTCCACACACAAATTGACATTCTCTACCACCTCTCCTCCTCCAGCCCAACCCTCACCTTCCTTCCACCCACCACGAGTCTCCATACTCAACGGTCCCGCTAGCCTCAACAACTGCGCCCGCATTCCCTCTTCCGTGAAATACCCGACCAAGCCACCCTGATTCATCACCATCATCGCCACAACAATGTCATCCATATGACGGAGTTGCTGGTATTGCCGAGTGAGGACCCCCTGGGAGATACCCTTGCGGTGCAAAGAGTCGTCGCCGTCAGGCACGAGAGCCAGAGCCAGAACTTCCCGGTGAGAAGTCATCACGGTTCTCAGCCGCTGCACGAGCTCTGCGGTCCCGATTGACGAGCCGTCGTGGATGGGCATCGAGTCCTCTGGCCAGCTGTAGGTGGAATGCGCCGTGGCGTGCTTGGCGGTGGAAGTGGAGTAGAATTTGTAGAGGAGAATGGACCCGAAGAGGAGAATGACGAGGAAAGTGACGAAGCAAGTGACGAGAGTCTTGGGGCGGGTGGACATCTCAAGTACGTGTTTGATCCTCGATCGAATGTCGATAGTAGTGGCATGTTCAGATAAAGGTGAAGTCGTCGGCTCGGGAGCTGTAGAGTCGCTGTTCGATCCAGTCGTCTGGTCGTCGATAGTAGGAACTTCTGGCTCCGAAGAATGTGAAGTCGTCTGCTCGAGAGCTGCGGACTCGCAGTTCGATCCAGTCGTCTGGTCGTCGATAGTAGGAACTTCTGGCTCCGATGAATGTAAAGTCGTCTGCTCGAGAGCTGCGGACTCGCTGTTCGATCCAATCATCTGGTCTTCAATAGTAGGAACCTCTGGCTCCGAAGAATGTAAAGTCGTTGGCTTGGGAGCTAAGGACTCGCTGGTCGATCCAGTCGTCCGAACGTGGCCAACTGCGATTTCAACCTGAACATCGTCCATCATGGGTTCTGACTTTGAAGACAAAGTCGTGAACTCAGGAATGACAGGTTCTCGCGACAATCGGACGAGGTTATTCCCTTGCTCCTCTGACGGTGGGCTGTCTTGACGCTGAGTGCCCACAGAGCCCAAAGACACAGCTCGCTCGGTAAGTTGAGAGCTTTTCTCGAACGGGAGCCTCTTTTGTTGGAAATCAGCGGACATGACGGACAAAGTACGCTTTAAGATCTGTCTCATTAGCGGCTGGAGAGTTCATTGTGTCGATGGAGCAGGACAAACTTACAGGGATTCGGTCAACTGTTGTGGGAGGGATGGATTCCGCGCAGCTCATCATGTTTGGTTCTCCCAAGGCACTATCCGAGACTTTGGCTGGCGCAATCATGTTTGCTGGCTGGTCTGCGGTTGGATTATCGTGGAGCTACAAAGACAGCGGAGTCAGTGTCCATCACGCTGCACAAGCAAAAGCCACGATTGAAAAATGTACCTCGCTGCTCCCAACGTGTTCAGACACGTTCCGCGGTGAAAACTCCCGCTGATGAAACCCCTGCTCCGTGGTTTTCTCCTCTGACCTCCTCAACCGCTTCTGGCCCGTATACCCGCCATTGTGGAAAGGATCATGGAACACAATACCTGCTTGTCGATCACCACGGCCAAGAGTCTGTTGCGATGGATCGGTCACAAGTCCGGCCGAGAGACCACTCCCCACGCTTGTGATTGATTGTGCTCGTGATTGTGGAGGCGACTGATCATTCGTGCTGGTGGCTGGTCGACTCGGTGCGGGCGGTGTAGGTGGTGGGGCCTGTCTGATCGGTGAGACCGGTTGTATATATCTCGACGCCGAAACTTCGACGCTCGGCGATGATTCTGTAGTGCTTGTAGTCCTTGATGTCGCTGGACTGCGGGTTGGTATTCTTGATGGACTGCGGGTCAGTGTTCTGGCTGGACTGCGGGTCGGTGTTCTGAGCGGACTGCGGGTCGGTGTTCTGAGCGGACTGCGGGTCGGTGTTCTGGGTCGACTGCGGTTCGGTTTGTGGCTGGCACCTGCTTGTGGATAGCACTGTGGGCCAGACTTCGAGCGGTCGTGATCGTTGGGGCAGGGGAGTGGGCTCTGAACTGTAGTCGGCAAAGATGGTCTGGACTCCTGAGCTTGCTTGTCCTCGCTCGAAGGATGGAATTGCATCGTGGCAGGGGATTCTGGCGCGGTGGAGGGAGCGTTGGTTTTTGGCATGGTGGATGGCGCAAATGCTCGAATCAAATACTTCTCATCCTTATACAAACCAAAACCAGGTGTTGATTGGTCTTCCGACTTCTGCTTTGCTCGACGGTCGAGGTGCTCAACCATTTCCTGTTTTATGCGTGCGGCCTGCGCGTACCAGAACCGGTTGTAGTCCGCACGTTCTCGAGGATGACGAACACTGAATGATTGTCGTTGCATGCCACTTTCGAGTTGGCCTTGCTAACTTTTTGCAAGGCTATTGTTGCCGTGGGATTGCGCATGCAGTGTGAGTGTGGATGCCGTGTGAGTGCGGAGGTTTGGCCTCGGAATGATATTTTCAAAATCATTGATCAAGTGTTTCGTCATCAACCCAGAGTCCTTGCTGTCTAGCATAGTTGCTACTCAGTATCGTTGCTGTTCGGCATGGTGAATGTTACATTTCAGAAGTGCTCCTTGTCACCAGAATCCCAGCAGCACACCTCACACTACCAGACTGCCGAACGCCTCCATTCTGATAATGTCCGACTATTGGTGACCTTGAAGTATCTGCAGGAAATGTGCGATTTGCAGATGGAAAAATGTAAAGAGCAATAGCAGAAAAAAAACGAAAGTGAAAGGAAGAGAAAATGGACGTTCGAGGCACAACCAATCTTTCCGGATTCCCACTTATTCGATCGGGATGCCGCAACTGACACTTCCCCTAAGCAAGAGCCTTGAGGTCGCAATATAGACTCTTGTCGGTGACTGCCTTCTGCCGCGACGAGTGTAGAAAGTCAAATGCCATCGTCCTCGGTTCCTCCAGTCTTGGTGTTGTACCCCGACATGACTCTGGAGCCGCTCTCATTGCTTCCTGGTATGATCATCGAATTCTCTGACCGCATGTCATCTCGTGTAGCGGAGAGGATTGCTAGCTCTCCTTCACCTACCTGCCTGGGTAGCTAATTGCAGGAAGCTGAGGTCCACCCAGGAATGGTGCCATCCTCTGAGTCTGCCCGTACTGGCCTGACTGGCCTTGAGGTTGAGATGTGTCCTGATCGCATCGCGCAGCTCTTTGACGCTGACGCTCTTCCTCGGCCTTTTGCGAATTCGTCACGAATTTGTCCACGCTTGCATTATCCAACCCGCATCCAGCGCCCTCCAATTTGTACTTCTTCCTGTATCATCATCTGCCGGCGATGGCCGCCTCACTCGGTACTCAACAACTTTGCCTCTACCGATCCCGAACGTCCGTACTGTGTCCGTCTCTTCCGCAGCTGTCAGACCTCACCGGATTCGCCATGGATGGTTTCAAGCTCCGTCACAGGTTTCTCTTGTCCCAACGCCCACATCTTCAGCCAACATGTCTTTCAGGCAATCCTGATAGCCAGCAGACTGCAGGTGCACGAGTGAGTCTCCAGTGTACGTACCCCTCTCTGACGTGACTGCTTCCTTTGACCGTTGGCCGAGGAGTACGGAGCTCGTGGTATCCTCCGTGTTCGCTGCCAGTCCTGGAGCGGCCGTAGGGTTTGCCATCGGGATAGAAGTTCGATCGAATCCAGCGCGGTTGTATTGTGGACGGAATCCGGAACATGCAGTCTTCGCGACGCCGCTTTCAAACCAAAATTTGATGACCTTGGATGACCCCTGCCAACCCCGCCCGGCCAGCACCAGCCTTCATCCGTCTCGACCACACCCAGCATGTCTACACGGACATTCATAGACATAGACACTCACAGAAAATCCTCATTTTCCAGCCGCACCGCTTCGCTCCTCAACCCACCGGACAACCATGACCCAGGAACTTTCCGCAAAGATCAAAGTCTGCCAAATGTCATGCTCAGCAGAAGCCGGAAGCTGAGATCGCCGGAGTCGACTCGCGCAACAAGGCTATCGTATCAAATACCATCAAGCAAGACATTACCGCACTCTCCGAGCAACTGCACAGCTCATCGAAAACGGTGGCCGAAACGAAGCAGAACAAGTCAGTCCACAGGTTATGTCCCTCTTCGGAAGCGTTAGCACAAGGTTGGAGGGCATCGTGAAGTAGGTCACGACCATCGATGGGGAGCAGCAAGCGTTAAGATGTTGGTCCACGCTGCAGGCAGGTCGATTCTATAGCTCCGCTCTTCTCTTGCTACCACGGACGACGTCGTAGCCGACCGCCTCAATTGCAGATCGACATCCACCATGAACGAGAGCAACGACTCCTCGATTCTCAACGCCGAGGAGAGTGCTTAAGTGACTACGAGTGCGAGATGTCCAGCACAGAATGGAGACCCTACGTTAGCAGCGAGCGTGCTCTATCGTTCACAGTCACGCTCAGCCTCAAGCCCCACGATAGCCGGCGCTGCTTCCACTTCCTTTGGCCGCTATATCTCCAATATCAGGACCTCGCATGAACGCAACGCCGACAAACGTTTGCCAGCGACTCTCTGCTTTTTGGTGCAAGAGCACGTCGAGCAGGAGGGGACCAGGGCTCCGCTAGATAGAACCTAGAGGACGGTCCTTCGCAAAGCTTCGATCCATTCCGCCGCCGCGTCAAAAGCCGAAGAAAGACATATCCAGAGCAAAGTCGTGCGTATAACATGGAAACATGAGCAGCTTCTAAGCGGACAGCTTCTGAGGCGGTAGCTTCCAGGTCAATTTGCTGGCTTTACTCGCGGTGGTGTTCGGGAAGCGTTATTAGTGGATGCGCCTTCTGCCAGTCGGCGAGGGAGTCGTACCGTACGCGAAACCTCTCGACGTCGAGAGTGAGCTTGTGGACGGCCTCGTGCGGGTCGTGGCTGATGAGAGGGGTGGCCAGTGGGCGAGTGTGTTCGACGCGGACGCATGCTTGACCTACGCGCGCTTCAATGTCGGTCGCCGTTGCATGCCGGAGGGCGTTCCGGTCCTCGGTGGGCACGACGGCGTCGTCCTCGCGTTGCTGAGATTGGTCGGGACTACCCGTTGAAAAGAGGTTGCATGATCCTCCCACATCTTCAGCAAGCGGCCATGGTAGAGCGAGTGACCCATGTGTATCTCGAGGTCGAAAGTTGGGCTTGAGGGTGCGTTTGCACACTGCGCGGTGCCGTGCAGTCTGCACGGTGTGGCTTGTGCTTGTGCATGTGCAGACCGCGCAATGTGGCTCGTGCATGTGCAGACTCGTGGCAAATATCTTCAGCAACCGCACTCCGGTTTAGGAACTCAACGTCCGATCGCCAAACGTTGTGAAGCGAGGAAGGTTTGAGTGGGAATGCGCGTTCAAGGACTCGGGTGTCTTCACAGGCAAACAGGCTTCATAGGCTGGTAGGGGAGGCATGCGGCAACTCGAGCGGAATGCTGTGAGTCTCACCCACTCGGCGAGATTGGTGGATCGAGCGGCTGGCGGAAGCTTGCTGGTCTTCTCCCGGCGAACTTGCTGTCCTGTCCACCACTTCGCCGAAATTACCTCTGCGGATCAGCGGAGGTCGTCGGAGGAGCCAAGTACTTCATCTGAGGACCAGTCTCCCTGGGTCGAGCTTGTACCTTGGAAAGGTCTGGACCAAGAACAGGCATTGCACATCATTCATTCTTCCCTGAGTTAGTTGGGTCTGGAGCAAAGAGCAAAAAATACAGCAGTTGTGATCATTCGGAATGGCGGGAAGCCAAAGATTTGTATCCAAGTACCTCGCCGCGGCTTTTTGCGTATGCAACATCCCTGTTTCACTCCAGTGATAAGCATGAGAAGAGTCGGCTCGCGAGCTTCACAATCAACAAAGCTGTAGTAGGAGATTGTACAGCGCGCACGCATACGTATGTCTGCACGGTAATCCTCCGCCTCCTCCATCCTGCCCCCTCTCCATCGCTACCCCAGCGCTCGCGAACTGCCATGGCCAAATTTGGAGACAGTGTTATGTCCTTAGTCTTGTCCTCTTCGCATTCAAAGTCGCTAGCGGTCTGCTCTGGAGTGAGCTGCCCGGTCTGATTATCGTGGGAGGCAATGCTGGCCGTGTCGTGATCGTCCGTGGAGATCTCGGACATGTCGTCGAGCATATCATATTGGGAGTCGGCGAACGACGCTCGGAGATGGAGCCGTCGTTGTCCAAGATGGGAAAGCTAAGGTCGATCTGGCTGGTCGAGAGTGGTGGACTAGGAACAGCGTGGGCAGGCTGCGGTAGATGGTCGGTCACCGGGTCACGGGATAACGAAGTAGAGTGAATGATGTCGCTGTCGCCGGTGATGGGCGAAGGACGCTCCATGGTATGTTGCAGTGCGGCAGAGCTGTGTGCGTGATCCGTCCTAAGAACCCTTCACACAAGACAGGAACATTGCACCGGTTCCAACCCATTCGATCCGTCGAAGGCTTCTTCAAATCGTCTCCATCAGATCGTTGTCCCAATTATGCCTCGCTTGGGCATGCAAAACTCCGATACGGTCCACCTGGAGAGCTCAAATCGCTGCCTCATTACTCACCGCCGTCGCGGCGCAGGGAACGTCCTCCACGCACTGCTCGCGCGGGGCGTCTCGAAAGGGTGGTCGGCGGGGACAGAAGGCGGGCTGTCATTTTCTCGGTGGGACGCAGTGATATCCGTTGGCGGCTTGTGCGGAGCCATTGGCGAGCAGAAAGCTGACATGAATCTTCGTCTCCTGGTGGAAGGGTGTCGCGGTTTGCTCGATGTTCATCCCAACGTGGCGGTTGCCTTCGGTAGCGGCGGCGGCACTAATGGGCTACGGGTCTGAACAAGGGACTCATCGTGGCATCGCTCGTCGGCTGGAGGATCTGGCTCCGTCGCTTGGAGTAGGACCTAAAGCTCGACGTCGTGCGTGGGCTGGAAGATCGTACTCCATCGCTTGAAGCAGGATCTGGACTTCGACGTCGATTGCATTGGCTGGAAGCCCTTCTTTCACAGCTTGAAGCAGGACCTGAACTTCGATATCGTGCGTCGGCTGGGGAGTCTTCCTTCACCGCTTTGAAGCAGGACCTGAAGTTCGACCTCGCTGTTGGGCTCGATGCGGCCCGAATTTGGGCGCACGCAGTAGCTGTTGTATGGTAGGGTAAGGGCGGGGCAAGACGGGGACGGCAGCGAGTGCGAATCGGTGGCGGAAGAGGTGAGCGAAGAAGGAGTAAGGACATCATCAGTATTCTGGATTTGATCGATCGAGTCAGCGTTCTGTGATGTGGTTCAGTAACAAAAGTGCATCAAGTGTTTAATTGTAGATGGAGTCTGGCGTGATGGCGGTAGAAAGTCCTTTCGCCATGCCGACGAGATGCGATCGATCAATATCGCGTGTGTTGCTCAGCAGATGATTCCAATCATGCTCTCGAAGACCTTGCCCGGTAGGCGCCTGCTATTCATCTACTACGAGACATGATCCGTGCGGTGGAAACATCGGTCTCTTTGCTCCATGTCGTATGGAGTCAGTGGTGGCGTCGGTATAGGAAGTCTGTTCTCGAGTCGAGTCTTGATAAGCATGCGTATACAGATCTCCGTCCATGAGGTTCAGCACATCTATGCTTCTGGGTTCGCTTTGCCCGTCTGAGCTCACAAGAATGCAGTCTTCCTCCCCAGAGCAGTGTATGAGCTCGAAATCCTCCATCCCACCCAACACATCCCACCGAGCAACCGCTGCAAGATCAACTTCTTTGCCTACGAACCCCTTGCGCAACCATCGGCGGCACCACACCAAGGAACACTCCGTAGCAGATGCCATTCTTGCCTGGACAGTCTTCAACCACCAGCCCAATATCTCAGCGGCCGTCAACCACTCCCGTTTCCTCTTCACGACTCTTTCAATGCTGCGGACCACGCGTGTGCATGTTCATAGACTTTCAGGTCGACGCAAGCCATCGCCTAGCTTGTGAAGGTGGGGTGGTCATCGGAGTGGCGCGGTGTGGTGGAACATTTGTGGGGGATGCCACGTCGTGGCCGGTTGTCGACCGGCTTCGAATGCTGTACGCTGCGGACAATGGATTCTGGTGAGGGCGGTCATTCAGCTGCTCTGTTATGGCGTGTATTCGACGTATCGAGAGAGAGAGAGAGAGAATCGGCGAGAATGTAGAGGAGACGTCGGGTAGGCTGACTTTTGCTGTAGAATATGGGAGGAGGAAAGCTTGACTTGAGCTTGTGAGTCACGTGCCAGGCAATCTTCAACAAGCTGGCAGCGCACGATCGTGGACTTACGACTGGCCACATCACTTCGACCTTCGACCACATCCCTTCGACCACATTACTTCTACCACATCACTTCGACGACATCACTTCGACTACATTACTCCCACCACATCACTTCCACCACATTACTTCCACCACGTCACTCCCACCACATCACTCCCACCACGTCACTTCCACCACGTCACTTCCACCACGTCACTTCCACCACATTACTTCCACTACATTACTTCCACCACATTACTTCCACTACATCACTTCCACCACATTACTTCGACTACATCACTTCCACCACATTACTTCTACCACATCACTTCTACTACATTACTTCCACTACATCACTTCCATCACATTACTTCTACCACATCACTTCCACTACATCACTTCCACTACGACCTTGCCCGTATCAATCGTTCCATGGCAAGAATGGACGACGCACCCGCTCCTGCGCCCTCCATTACCACGACCGAAGCGAACCATGCGACATGCGCACGACCACAGCGACACCGAGTGGAATGCACTCACCACACCTACGCCACATGCGCACGGAACGAAATCGGGTGACCTCTGCACACCAACCTCTCCCCCGACTCACTCACCTGGTTCCCTTCAACTGACTACCTGACCTGACCCTTCTTTGCATCTTCAGGATGGCTCCACTCCACACCAACCTCCCCCCGACTCACTCACCTGGTTCCCTACAACTGAATACTTGACCTGGCCCTTCTTTGCATCTTCAGAATGTCTCCACTCCACACCAACCTCCCCCCCGACTCACTCACCTGGTTCCCTTCAACTGACTACTTGACCTGCCCTTCTTTGCATCTTCAGGATGGCGCCACTCCATCCCCCAACGTCGCCTACATCGCTCCTTTGGGCGCACCAGCTGAAGCGTGAGCACGGCTACCTGCTCGAACGGATGCAAAAGCTTGAAGCCGAAATCGCTAGAGTTGACTCGCGCAACAAGGCCATCGAGACGAACGCTAGCAAGGACGACCTGGCTGCAGCAGAGAGGCGATCGCTCTCGCCAATGCGGTGGTGCACTCAAAGCTTCCGTAGTACAAATTCCGGTGTGGGAGGCTTTGTTTTACCTCGAATTCGTCATTTGAGGGGTGTTTTGCCTTTCAGCCGCGTCGCCGTCTTGACAGCCTGCAGAGTTAGTCGGCGTTGTGGCTGGCAGAGAGCATCGCGAGAGAAGGCTTTCGAATACTGTGGCAAAAATCAAGCTGAACAGGTCCCAAATACACCACGAACAACACATGCCAGGACCGACTCGCACAACGCTCGAATCCTAAGAACTTCCAACAAGGTCTCGATTTCCGTGCTTCCCAGATGCCGCCTCAAGATCAGTCCACCGTAAACGACACCTGCTTCAGTGCATTCTCTGAGGTCCCCGACATAACTGTATTCGCCAAAATCGGACAGAGTGCAACCAAGACATTGCGCACGCCTGGACACGAGTCCAGCCGGAAACGGCCATCTCCTTCTCGTTCGCCGTCTCCAACTCCGCGACGAATGAAGACTCCGGGGCACGGCAGTCAGATGAACAATAATGGTACAACCAGCTTTCTGATCGACTTCACTCAGCAGATGGAAGGAGTCAACACATACCGCCAGCACTCGCCAGTCGACGGCGCATTCCTGGCCAACGAGGGCGCTGGACACGATTTTGCCATACGAGGAGCTGCCGCTGATGGGCACAGCATCAGAACGGCATCGCTGGCTGTGGAACAAGCATCGCTGGCTG
Organism: Zymoseptoria tritici IPO323; assembly: GCF_000219625.1. NCBI lineage: Eukaryota > Fungi > Ascomycota > Dothideomycetes > Mycosphaerellales > Mycosphaerellaceae > Zymoseptoria > Zymoseptoria tritici. Next base: position 492,008 of record NC_018204.1, on the reverse strand, counting down.
TGGAACAAGCATCGCTGGCTGCGGAACAAGAGAACTTCGCTATAAAAGGTGCGGCCGTCCGATTGTCAAAAGCCAGCGCACCGGTCATGTCTGCAGAGTTGTACCTACTGAAACTACGCATCAACGTCTCGCCTCAAGACATTCAGAAACTCCACAGCAGGCTTCGGCACGCGACCTGCCACAAGTTACAACTCCTACCGCACCGCATCCAATGCCTCGAATACGACCTCCATCGGCAGCATTCGCGGAGCGTTCAAGCAAGTCAACGGCCTACGACAAACAGCACTATCAGCGAAGCGTGAAAGCCGCAGCAGGAGATGCATATGTCGTGCTCGAGGAGAGAGCCGCGACACGGGCAGTTTCTAAGGCGGGCGGAGAGATTCACTCAAGCGCGTTGCGGAACAGGAGGCGGAGGCGGAGAGGGGAAGATTGGCGGAGGCTTGCGGCGGAAGGCGTTCAACAACACAATGGTCAGAAGAGGTGGGCATTTGGGTAGCTTGGAACCTGGAGAGTCCGATGCAGATGGCACACCAGCTATCGAGACGGAGTCTTCCATGGTCCTGGACCTGGACACTTTGCAGACCGAGGCTGCGTTTTGTTGTTGCGGAGATCGCCATTTGTGCGTGTTTTGCGGGAGGGTGATGCCTTGAGAGTTCTTTCATTCAACTGAACGGCGATCTCCGCAACAACAAAACGCAGCCTCGGTCTGCAAAGTGTCAGAGCTCTCAACTCTCCAGCACTGTGTAGCTGAGTGGAATAAAAAGAACTCGTGTACCTTTGCGCTTTCCTGAACTTCCTCCTCCCCAGTCCGATTCCTGATCATTGTCCGAGGTAGGGATGTTGGCAACACTAGCTGGTGCACGAGACGAGGTGTACGTCTTCTCCTCCTCCTCCTCCTCCTTCTTCTTCATCGCAGAAGTTGCAGGTCGTCTGCTGTGCAGTGAGTGCCGTGTTGATTGACCTTCGACCAAGGCACAATACGGACACATGATGATGTCAATGGATGATGATGATGATAAGCACAAGACTTCGCAAACTTTCGAGTCATCGCCGCAAACATTGAATTCATCAAGCTATGTGTTGTCAACCCTGGCGGGCACCGAGTCTTCGTCATCCATCTTGTGATGGGTTCAGCGGTCACCCCCCGACTCCCACCTTCTTTCCGAATCGCCAATCGTCGATGAAAGCTGCGCTTGCGATCTCATCGTGCCCGGTTTGGGAGACAGCTGGAGCAGCACTCGCGGCCACTGGCAGAGCGCTGCTTGCCTGATCTCGATCGGTCGTAGCCATCTCGCCACGACTTCGCTTTTGACCTGCTCGAGCTTGCGAAGCAGCTTGTGTTAGCGGAGGCATCAACTGCTGCGATTGAGGGCGGCGAGCTTGGTGGGGAGGGGCCTTTGGGAGAGTCGGCGAGGTCGTGTTGACCTTCTGGCGGTGGACTCTCGATGCTCGATATCGAAGTCACTGACAGGCCATCTGTGCCGTCGTTGTCATCGTGATCTGTCTTGATCCGTGGACATGTTCCTTGAGAAACATTTGTGTCGGTATTGGAGTGAAGTTCTTTCAACTTAACAATGAGGAGACGACGCGAAAGGCGCGCGCGACATCTTGTCACACAATGGGTTTACGATCTGCCACCAATCTCTTGCTCTTGGTTCTCCGGGTGGGATGCATCCAGTCTGAAAAATCTGGCATTGTTCGCCCGTGTCCTCATTTGCAAGGTGACCTCCTCCAAGTTCCCTCCAGGGTTGCCCTCACACGAGGCTCCGTTCAGGCGCCTGCATCGTAGTTGCCAGTTCTCGGGAGCCGCGAGCGAAAAATTATCCAGCAATCCAAGGAACCAACGCAAGTAAGAGCGCTGACTGGTCCACACGGGCTGATCGATCCACTTGAACACGACAGGGCCGTCGTTGCGCGGCTCCGGGTCTCCTGTGGTGACGTTGTGCAGAATTGCGTGTGCGTGATCGAATAACTCCTGCGCTTTGAGGAAACGCGACAGTCCCACTTCGTCTACTCCCACTTCGTCTACTCCTCCCTCCTCTGGAGACCAGGTGTCGACCGTCTTCCTCGCACTTTGCATCTGTAAGCCTCTCCGAACAAACGGATTGCAGTATGCTTCGACCTTCTTCAGAGCTGCTTCGGCGTCCCTTTGCTCTCGGTATCCTCTACCTGCCGTGCCTTGCTGGAAGGGCGTATGATGACGCAGACAGATCGTGGCGGTGGTTTCGAGATCGCGGATCAACGACGGGTGAGAAGCAGTCAACGAGGAAAGGGTCGAGTTGAGCAGTCCAAGCTTCTCATTCAGGACGAGAAGCTGCATCTCCTCGCCGCTTGTTCGTATGGACACGAGATTGGAAAATTTTCCGGAATCGATATTGCGGCAGATGTCGGAGCGGTCCATTTCGATCTTAGTGTGGCGGGCGTGGTCGACAGCTTCTTGGGATTTTTCAAGGGACTCCGTCAAGGAGCGCTGAAAGATGGTAGTCATATTCCTGTTAAGCAGGATGTTAGCATCGGTCAGCCATGTCAGCGCGGGCCGAATTGCATACCACAGTGCGGTCGCCAGTTCCACCCCATGGCGTCCCAGAACCTCGTCGAACCTCACGTGGAGGCGTTTGTGCACTTTCGAATCGGTAACCCAGCCAGGCTTGGGACATTCCCAACCTGAGGATTCTGTCTCCAACGACCAGGCCTCCCTGAACTCGACATGTTGTAGCGGAGCTTCGTACAACTGTTCAGCCAATTCCATCATCTTGCAAGCATAATATTTGGCATGCATCTTGTCGTAGTCGGTTTCGGATAGCAAGTCCATCGCATCGGCTGTGATGAGTGTGGCGTTGTACAGATCGTCGACTGGCTGATAGCTGCTGTTGGTGATTCGGAAATCGAGCGGGAGAATGGAGTATGCGAAGAGAGCGAGAACGGCGAGAACGACGAAAATGCCGGCCAAGATCCTCCGTAGTTGATGAGGTTCGTGAGCTTCTCGGGGAGTCGGTGGCAAGGGCAAAGCAGATTCTTCTTGTTGATGGCTGTCCGGTGGAGTGTCCTTTCGGCGGCGAGGGTGTTTCGGTGGCAAGGGCAAAGCAGATTCTTCCTGTCGATGGCTGTCCGGTGGAGTGTCCTTTCGGCGGCGAGGGTGTTCTGGAGACCGACATTGCACCACTTTCGATCTCCCAGGCTTCTTGTCTCTCACGATTCGTGGCATGGCTTTGGTGAGTGCTTTGATCGACTTTCGTCGCCAATTCTCCCGTGTCCACGCCACCCCACAACCAGATGTTTCCAACGCCCACCAACAGGTCTTCCAAAATCCCCGCCAACAGCCCTTCCGTGATGGCCACCAAGGTGGCCACCAAAGGGCCAGTTGCAAGCCTCCCCGAACACTCCACTGATCAAAGCTCACAACCCGGCACAAGAATATGAGCAGTGTCGACGCAGCCGATTCGTTATCGCTATGGGAATCTTCAGGTAGCCGTTTCAGGTGCCGATCGGTGCAGGATGCTGGAGGAGACTCAGATTGGGGAGGCAGGTTTGGCCAAGAGACCGGCGGCGGAGCTTGACGTTGTTGATCCCTGGTCGATGCAGGTTTTGCTGGTGGCACTTGCGGACAATCCGGAGCCTGTCGGGACGAAATCTGATCTCGGCTCTGATCGCCAGTAGTGATATTGTCCCTCTCCTTCTGCCTGCTGAGAGTAGTCGTTCGGCCATTGTTTCCTTTTCCCGTGGTATTCATTTTGGATCCAACCGACGCCGATCTTTTCGGACTCAAATCTCCGTTTGCTCTTGGAGTCGATGGTTTCTTGCTGGGTGAAGAAGGTGCAGGAGATCCAGCAGCACGGGCTTTCTCGTTCCGATGTTTGATCTGGCGCTTAAGCCGCTCAAACTCATAGAACTCCATCAGTTCGCCGTTTGTGCCTGGCGTGTTTGCGGAGGGAGTGGACGAGATGTTGGAGTTGCTCCGGACGGGCGTCGAGGGTGTCACGGGGGTCGGATGGTCTGATGCGGATGGAGCCATGGTGATGATGACATGGAGAAGAAGAGAAGAAGAGGAGAAGAGGAGAAGGTGAACTGAAGATGAAGATGAAGAGAAGACAACATGCTTTCAGTTTGCTCCATGTTCTGAATGTTGTCAGATGAGGTGATTGACGGAATGTTCGAAAGATGTTCACTTTTCCATCATGGAAGTGAAGATTAATTGGAGCCACGACACGACTGGGGCATGTGTGAGCCTCAGGCACGATCGCGGCCTAAACAGCAGTTTAGGTCACTACCTCAATTTTCACTTCTTACAATAACAACTACCACCACTACCACTGTTACTATTATCGCCAATTGCTTACATTGTCGCTATATAGCTACGCTAGTTACTCTAATTATTAATAATTATATATAAGTGCGCGCTAATACGCCGTTTAGTTAGATAAGTATTATTTTCTTCGACTCTTAAACCTCTTATTAACACTACTACTTCTACTACTCCACCGCGCGCGCTCGTAGCTCGCTCGTTATATAATATATACCGCTCGTAATATCGTACCCTCGCGCGTACGTAAAAATAGCTAGTTTTACGGTACTTAATACGGAACTTAGTAAGGCTCGCGACCCCGACCGCCTACGCGGACTCTCTCTCTCCGACGATAACGACGATAAGCTAGCGACTATATCTACTATAGCTATCGCTCCTACTCCTTAGCTACCTACCGACCTCCTCGTCTACGATAAGTCTACTACGGCTACCTCTAAAGACTTCTAGTATATCTCCGACCTCTAATAGAACGATGCCCTCCTTAGAGCATAGAGCGTAAACCGTAATATAAGGAAGAGCGGACGTTAGATACTTATAAGATACGATTATATACGTAGAGTTATAGAGACGGACGAAGGTAATATAGCTCGTACGGCTCTTAGTAAGGCTCGTAGGCTAATAATAAATAATAGGCATTCCGGCGGTTACTAAGTACGGCTAGTACGAGGATCGCGGACTCGACTATAAGACTTCTAAGACTCTCGCTACCTACGCTTACTACTACTATAAAGGCAAGCCTCCGTATTTTACTAGAGAGTAGGTAAAGATTAAGGAGGAGCCGGTAGAAAAGAAGTCTATATTAAAGGAGGTAGTTAGTAGTATACGAGGTAAGATAAATAATACGTAGGATAAGATCGCTACGCTAGAGTCGGAGGTATCGGAATTAAAGCGTAAGAACGGAGTTTTAAAGGGTATAAGAGGTTAGCTAAAGGCTAAGATTAAGGCTAAGCTAATTAAGGAGATTATAGATAAGGTTAATAATATGCGGAGTAAGTTAAAGGCTACTATTGCTAAGATTAAGTAGTTAGTATTGTAGTATTAGCGTACTATTAACGAGAAGTTCGGTAGACTAGGCGTAATAGATTAATAGATAGATCGATTTAGCCTACGAGCTCTCCGCGAGCCTTACGAGCCTATACGTTAATACCTAAATAAATACGTTAGTTGCTATATATCTCCTTAAATCCCTCGTTTTTACGCTTACGAGCTAGCTATTTTAGCCTACGAGCCTACTACGTGCCGTTTTAAAGGAAGAGAATTAAGGTATTAAGATATTAAGATATTAAGATATACGTTTATCGCTCCTTCTAGCTACGAGCTATTCTATTTAGTCCGCGAGTACGTAACGAGCGAGTCGGCGGTAGCGTATATTTATTAGATTCGTATATATTAGTCCTTCTAGTTAGCCCTACCCTTCTCGGTAAGCTTAATAGACCTCTCGCTCTATCTAGTACTAATAGCTACCGGCTCGTTAACCTTCTTCTTCTTCTTTATCTTCTACTACTAAACGACTAGCTTAACGACCGGCTCGGCGACCTCCTCTAGTATCTCTAAACCCCCTTAACTAGCGGCGTTAGTAGTAGTAGTAGTAGTACTACTAGGCTCCTTCGCCTTCGACTTTAACTAAGGCGTTAGTATCGTCGTTGTCGCTAACGAAGAGGGCATCGTCGAGTCCGAACGGATCGCTAGCGCTAGCGTACTAGCTACTACGGAGGAAATCGTCGAAGGTATACTATTCTCCTTAGCTCGGTTCGCGGTAGCTTCCTTAGCCCTTACTATATCGTCTAAGCTATCTATATTAGGGTCGAGTAGAATATAGTCGTTAGGCTAGCTTACTAGCGATAATTAAAGGTCGCGGCTAGTAGGGCGTTTAGAGCTAGAGCGTTACTAAGGCTAAGGGCTAGAGTCCTACTACGAGGAGCTAAGGGTAGTACGAGCGGAACGCGAACAGCTTACGAGCCCTACGGACTAGTCTACGAGCGTCTTACTATTACTACCGGACGGACCTACTATAGCTATTATAAGGTAGCGAGCCTCCGGTACGAGCTAGCTTACGAGTAGGTAACTCTTACCTACGGGGATCTCCCTACCGTCGACGCTAGTATAGCTATTAGTCTATATAAACGGATAGTAAATAACGCCGTCCTTGTCCTTAAATATACGCCCGTTAGGGTATAGGATAGTACTATCGGTCTATACGTCGTAACTAATTATATACTAGAATATAGGCTCGCCGTTCTTCTTTACGGAGCGTTTTAGGTCTATATATACCTAGCTATCGTCGTAATTCTTCTAGCCGCTAGAGTAGATAACGTAAGTAATCCGAACGGTTGCCGAGGGAGCCCTACCGGTTATCGTTAGATTAAATAGCTATATTATCCTAATCGTAGTATTCGTAGTAGCTACGTTATTAGCGCCGAGCTTAATAGGCTAATTCCTACTATACTCCCTTATTAAATAGATATCGTAGTAGGGCTTCTTATCTCGCCGCTACTTCGTAGCTACGCTCTCGTTTAGTAGATACTCTAAGAAGAGCCTTCTACGGTTATGTTTCTTAGCGGCCTTAAGAATAGTATCTATCTCGGTAATAACGCCCTAAGCTTACTATAAGATCTTATTACGTTTATCGGAGTATACCGGCGTCGTATTATCGTCGGCGTCCTTACTATCTATAGGCTCCGGATCTATAAGGGTAACGGTATAAAGGAAGCACTTAGTAGTAAATAGTAGTAGTAGCTTATCCTTATTATCCTAGGCACCGCCCCTCGTACTCTTATTATTAGCTAATAGCTCCCTTAAACGCTTAGCCTTCTTAGCCTCCTTTAATAAGTTAGCGGTAGCGTTAGGTAACTTATAGGCCTTCGTCTTAGCCGCCTTCTTTATCTTAGTATTCGTACGGCTCTACGGAATATATATACCCTCGCGAGCACCGGAGCTAGGAGGGGTAGGCTAGCGCTCGTAGTCGCTTATAGGCTCGTCGTCGTTACTCGCCGGAGCTACTCGCGAGGGTAGAGGGCAGCCGTAGAAACTATAGTTCTTATCGCCGAGATTAGTATAAGAGGTATAGGGTAGTACCGTAGGGTTACGGTAGAACTAAGAGGTAGCTATAAGACGGCTATATATAAGGAACGGAGGTAAGTAGGAGGAAGAGGAAGGCTAGGAGGGTAGGAGGGTATAGCCTTATATATCGTTTAATCGAATATAAAGCTATTAGCGCGGAAGAAGTCCCTTATATAGTTACGCGGCTATAACTTAGCGCCCTTCGGAGGGGTCTAAAACTCCGCGAGCTCGTTGCCGGCCGTAAGGTAACGAGCGGTAGTATCGCGGAGGTAGAGATATATATCTATATAGATCTTATTATTATTAGCGTCTAGCTCGCGACTATCGAGCGTCGCCGGATAGCTACTAGCTACTAGGATATCGGAAGCCTACTATAGAGTCGGCGGGGGAAGGTATATAAGAAGATCTATTAATAGTTAGCGCTCGCTACTACTCGTAGAACGCTCGTAACGCTAGTAGGCTAAGAAGCTAGCCTATAAGCTTATAACCCTATACCGCTCTATAACCCTAGTCGTCTCGTAACCGCTCGTAACCGCTCGTAACTACTCGCGAGCCGCTCGTACGTAGAGAATACTAACCGAATTAAGTATACTAATCCGCTATCCGCTAGATACGCGGATACTCTACGTTAAGGTATATTCCGCGATCCTCTACGCTATTAGAAGGATAGTCGTAGTTATAAGTAGGAATACTAGGTAAGTGCCCTTCGACTTTAGGCTACTTTCGAATAGCGTAGTTATTATAGCTATTAATAAATAGCTCGACCGTAAACCGGAGGATTAGAACGTAGACTATAAGGAACGCTATACGGTTAGCCCTACTATCTTCGCTATAGAGGCCTTTATCGCGAAGCCGGTAGAAGAAATTACGCTATCGATTCTACCCTATAGCTATACTAAGACCCTAGAAGCGCTCTATCGTTTAATTACCCTTACTCGTTATATACTAGAAGCTATCGCGGAACTTAATGCTCTAACCCTCCTAAAGTTTACGGTAGAAGAGGTATATATTAGCTATTAAAGAAGTCTCTACGCCGTAATCTACCCGTATAATCTATATATAAATAGAGTTAGTAGAGCTATAGAGCTACGAGTATAGTATAACTAGTTGCGAGCCTACCTTTAGCGTAAAGCTAAGTTCTCGGACTATATCTAAATACTACTTAGAGACCGAGAAGACCGTCTTAGCTATAGTACCTACGTAAATCTATATAATCTTCTATATATATATATCGATATAGGCGTAAAAGTAGATACCGAAGATCTCGAACTTATAGTAGGTATCTACCGACTATATATAATTAGGACCCTTAGCCTTTAGACGACTACGCTTAATATCCTTACGACTACCCTTCCGGCGGTAGCGAGTATTACGACCTATAGGATTAAGGGAATACGAGATGTCGGCTATACGATCCCTACGAGTAGATAGGCGTTAGCGTACGAGCTAGGCGAAGGAGTTTACGAGTAAGGGAAGTAGCGTAAACTAGAGTTTACGAGCGGACGAATTAAGCCTACGAGCGGACGAATTAAGCCTACGAGCGGACGTAGCTAGCCTACGAGCGGACGTAGCTAGCCTACGAGCGTATATATAGACCTTCTAATAATATTATATTCCTTACGTAGGTGCCTTACTAATCGTTTATATCTATAGTTATCTAATGTACTACCTATAATCGTCCCCTCTAACACTATCCGTATAACCTTATCGTGTTTAGGCTAGCTATCTCTTAGGATCCTTCGATATAAGCCTAGCTTCTTCCGGATATCTACTAATTACTATAGGCTAATCTCGAAGCCGTCCTTCTTTAGGCATCTTAATAGCAACTCGTCCTTTATGTCCTACTTCTAGAAGAGCTCCTTAATCCTTATATATAGTAGTACCTTATAGTCCTTATCTTAATAGATCCTCGGATACGTAGATAGCTACTACCGAGCTAGTATCCGTCTAAACGTTCGAGGCTTAATAGCTACTTACTGCTCTTCCCTTAGCTATTAAACGACGTCGTCGTAGGTCTATTCGGAGACCCTAAGAAGGAGCTCGATCTCGGTTCGAAGGTAGTCGATATTAAGGGCGGCGCGTAGTATAGCGAGAGGGTGTTAAGGGTATTAAAAAGAAGAAGAACGATGTTGCGAGCAAGGAGGTAGACGTTGCGAGCGTTTAGCGCTTACTAAGCGCAATATCGATAAAACGAGGTTTTAAGAAAATGAGAATTGAGGTAGTGACCTAAACTGCTGTTTAGGCCGCGATCGCACCCACAATCGGAAAAAATATGGATTCAATGTTTGTTGTCTTCCATGTCTCATCCTCATTCTCAGCATCAGCAGCATCATCTATCACACCTTCCATTGTTCCCCCTCACTCAACACCGTCAGTGTCAGTCTCCGCCTCGATCCGCCATGCCTTTCCACCATCATTCACCTCCTCCACCGCGCTCTCCACACGCGCCACGCATCTCCCGAGGACATGCCGAAAGTCATCCACATAGCCCTCGTCGCCCTCCTGCGCGACCTTGGCAGCAAACTCCAGCGGACCCTCTTGCAGAGCACGAAATAGCTCCGCCGTGGTTTTGTACGCCTCGGCCAGTGTTTGGAACGACGCTTCAATCTCCGCGATCGTGCCGGGAAACCTCCGCCGAGAGTTCTTGATGGCATCCTCTATTGCAACCATCGTCCGGCCACCTTCCCAGCACGAACGTAGAAACGAACGCAGAAACGGCAATTCAACCCAATCGAGATCTCGCAAGAAACGGCCGTCCCAACCTTCCGTCGCTCTTGCGAGTGCATCGGCTTCCAGCGCCTCGCGCAACGGGTCATTGTACCTCGAAGCAGAGGCCGCACACGTACCCCGAAAGCGCGTTACGTACATCTCGACCTGGCGGATTGTCCGCTGCGTTTCCTTCCAGATGAATGGGTACATGTGAATCTGCGTGATGTTGGAGACGGGGATGCCGGAGACTATCTGTCGGAGATCCAGATCCAGACCCGTAAAGTTGTGTGTTGTTGCGGGGAGCGTGGCGATCAGAGGGTGATCGTGTGATGTCTCGAAGCGGAGGCGATTCTGATCGATACGCCACCCGACGAGGACTATGCACCCGACGAGGACGATGAGGACGGGGATGATGATGTGGACAAGGGCGAGTTTGTGGGTGTGATTGCGAGGTGGAAGATGATTGCTCTGATTCGTCTGTTTGTTGATCATCTCTCGTCTTCTCTGCCTTGCCATTTCTTGCATTGGTATCGAGTGACCGGATTTTTTTCCAGGGGACTTGTGGAGAAGTTGCCCGCTACCAGAACCGGAGAAAGTAGTGTCCATGGTGATATTGAGGTGGGTGTTTCTATCAACCTGGAGATGAAGGAAACTTCGGTGCGATGGAAGTTGGAATTGCAGAGTCTGATGGCTTTGATGACAGACATGGTTCCGATGGGCTACAAGAGATTCTTGCTGCCAGGAGAGATTTCCGGCGGCAGTAATGCTGCTGCCCGCGGCCAGGCGCAGGTTACACCATGGGCTGGACTTCGGCAGCGGGAATTACATGGTAACAATACTCCTCGACGATAAAAGCATTCATGCAAAACAGCTGTCATCCTTCTCAACATGGCTGGTGATTATTGAGGCCCACACGAGATGGATTCTTGAGTCGAGGAGTTGTTCGAACATGACCTTGAGGTCCACTACCTGACAGTTGACTCTGCTAATTCTTCGCCACACAAGTCGGAATCGAACGACGGTCCAGACCGTGGGAACTCGCAGTACATCTCACCTTTCGTTTTTACGATGTGCTGGAAACAATGAACGACGCGGACGCAGCGCACCATCCCACAGACATCTTACAGGAATTGAGCAAAGGCAGCGTGGGAAACACTCTCTCGTCCTCGATCGAGCCTACCGAAAACCGTCGGATGTCAGAACTGGTCAAATCGCGCGGACATTCTTCTTTCCTTCGCCAAGTAGTTCGTAAAGTCAGCACTCCTCCAGTACCTCTATTCGAAGACTCCCCATTCTCCGGCTCAGCACAGACAGCAAAATCCGGATCCGGCTCAGAACGATCAACTACCTCAACACGGAGCACGGTCGATCGCCATCACGCCAGATAGATGATCCCAGGAGCCCAAAGATCATCTTTTTCGCCAGCTACAGCCCAGGAGGTCCCAATGCCTCCCTCCACCCAATCCAGCCATGACTCAACCGCCGCCACGGCGGATCCGGAAGACCTGGACAACGCTTCGTCAAGACCAAAGTCCTCCCGGGACGACGCTTCATCACCGGGCTCAAAGTCATCATCATCATCATCATCATCATCATCATCATCGCAGGACGGACTCATCGCGGGAGAGCCAGAGGCAGCCATAGCGCGGCTGCGCGACGCCGACCAAAGCGCACGACCCTCCGCCGAAGAATTGAAACTCTATACCGAGTTTGTTGCTAAGCGGGGCGCTGCGAGTGGTGAGGTCTCGTCTCCTCCATCGAATTACAACGAAGATGGTGAGGGTGACGAAGTTGCGGGTGAGGAGGCCTTGTCATCTTCATCGGATCGCGGCGACAGAGAGAGTGTTGTTGATGGTGAAGGATCGGGTGAAGACAGCAGCGAAGCCGAAAGTGCGGGCAGCAACGCAGTAAGTCTTTTGTCCCGCCCATGTTGATTGCCCAGGAAGCTTCTGCTTTCTTCGCAACCCACGCCGCTGACCCAACGTAAACTATTAGCCAGACAGCATCGATGAACCAGCCGAGGATGGACTTGGGTATCTCTGCGCAATAGCAGACATGGTTTCAATCGCAAACCTCAAAGTACGTTTCGTCTGTGCTTGGTTGGATTGACCCAAGTCTGTCTTACATGCTGACCAAACATGACAGTTCTACACGTCCGCGACGTGGGCTCATCGCGAGCAAATATCCCGCTGGACAGGCCTCCTCTCCACCGCGATCCTGCTAATCATTCTGCTTTGCACAATCCTCCAAGCCTCCCTCCCTCCCGGTCTACCCGTCTTTACACGTTCGCACCGTTCTCCTCCTACTCCTCCTCCAACGCCCTCTGCATCAACGACAATGTTGGACACCCGCTCTGTTCCGCCGATCGGTCCACCATCAATACCTCTACACTTCGGCTCATTGGCAGGAACAGGGACCGCCGACGTCGCGCAGCATCTCCGACATCTAGTGGGCCACCATCGGACATTTCTGGTTGCGAAACGAAGCTCCACATCCGGCGCTGTTCTGCGTCGCCAGAGTCGGGACTTGCTCGAGATGGATGAGATTATCGCGGGGATGATGCGTTGGGATGATCAACGGGGTGCTGGTGCTGGTGCTGCTGCTGGGAGGGAGGCGGAAGTGGAGTTGGAGCGGACGAGAGTGAAGTTGCTGAGGATGGTGGGAAGGTTGAGTCTAAGGAGTGGTGGTGCGGGGGTGGGCGTCGAGGAAGAAGGGGAGGGGGATCCTCCGCGATGGGTTGGGAAAGGTGTCGCTGAGGGGTTGAATGGTTTTGTGGAGGGGTATTTGGAGGATATTAGTAGTTGGGAGGGGAGGGAAGTGGTTTGAAGGATTCACATCGGTGTGCGACTCATCCGTCACTGCATGCACAGCTCGTTCGCTTGTTGATAAAGACTGCAACCGGCAAATATGGTCCGATGAGCTGGTATCGCGTTAAGGACTTCTGCTGCTGCTGCTGCTGCTGCTGCTGACGACAGGTGACACAATGGAAGTCTTTGTGTCATCGAGAACTGGTCTCCACGTATCAATGCTGGCTGTTATGGCGAAATCTTCATCAGCGCTGACCACACATCTCCACTCTCGTTTCCGCAAGTACCAGCATTTTCTTTCTCGTCGCAAAGACAGAACATTCACAATTTATGCTATTCCACTCCTCAACATACAACGGATCATCCTGGCACTGGCAACAACGTCGAATTGTTGAATCAGACTAGAAAGATCGCTGGCGCGTTCACGAATTGGAAGAACATCTGTCAAACATGGCAGCAAAGAAAGGAAGAAAGGAAAAGCCACCAGCAAAAAGATCCACCAAAACCTGTAATTCTCCACGAAGCATCTCCCAATCGACACGCAAATTATTCGCGGACGACCAACCACAAAATCATTCTGGCGGGTCTTGCAATATCCCGCTCTCCTATCTGAATTACATTCCTGAAGATACACCCACGAGACAGGAATCAACTCCAGCTTTCAAAACGAATCCCTCCTCACAACAGCATATCGACTTCCTTCTGCATCTTGCGCACCTCCTTCTTCAATTCCACTTCCCTGGCCTGTTTCTCGGCGATGCTCGCCATCATTGCCTCGCATTTCTGCTTGAGGTTGTTCGACTTCTTGTTGACTTTGGTCAATTCGATGTTGAGCTTGTTCCACTCGGCGTTGAGCTGGATGAGCTTCTGCTTGTTGTACTTGACTTGGAGGTCGTGGGTGAGGGTGTGGATGGGCCTTGCAGTGGTGGTGGTCGTCGTAGTGTGGGGATGGTGGGGAACTTGAGAGGAGATGGTTGTCAGCGGGGATGTAAGCCGAATGTCAGGAGGACAGGAGGACAAACCGGATTTTGGGGCTCGGGGAGTGCTCTTGGCCTCCATCTTGGTTTTCGGCTTTGGTGTGGCAGAACGTGGAGGTGGGAATTGAAGCTCATCGATCATCTCGGACTTTTTGTCGATGGCAGACTCTTCGATGTCGGGCTCTTCCATGTCAGGTTCTCCGATGTCGGATCCTTCGATGTCAGACTCTTCAGTGGCAGACTCTTCGATGGCAGAATCTCCCTCCTCTTCTTCCTCTCCCGCCTTCTCTTCCGCTTCCTCTCTCTCCCGCTTTGCCTTTTCTTTTTCCTCTCTCTTGCCCTTTGCCTTGTCTTTTTCCTCCTCCCACAACTCACCCACCTCCTCCGCAAGAGCTTCCAAGTCCTTCTTCTCAGCTTGGCGTGGATGATCCTTGTCTTTCTTCCCCTTGTGCCTCGCAACCATAATGCTTCCCGTACGATATGCTAGCTCAACCGCCTCGGCCTTGCTCTTCAAGTCGTAAAAAAGGTACATTCCGGCCAGCAGATGGAGGAATTCATGGGCTTTGGGCATGTGATAGCGATCGAAAGAATCTTCCTTGCAACGATCATCGAGGTAATCCAGACATGTGTCATCCAATTTCAACGCATGTTGTTTGAGTCGGTGTCCGCGTTTGTCGCGGGATAGGAGGTCTGCCATGGTGAGCTTCGTAGTGCCATATGTCGGCTCCATGATGATTGATGAAGGGATGGACACTGAAGGGTGGGTGTGTATAGGAGTGGTCAAGAGGACATGTTCCGGTGGTGATGAATGCAAAGCGAAGTGTGTTCGAGGTCGAGAACATTGGCTGCTCAAAGCCAGCAAGATATATAGAAATTTTACGATTCGCTTTGGCACATACGACAGCAGTCGGACTGCTGTCGATCATGTATGCTTCCACGCAGTCGGACTGCTGTCGGTCATGTATGCTTCCACGCAGTCGGACTGCTGTCGGTCATGTATGCTTCCACGCAGTCGGACTGCTGTCGGTCATGTATGCTTCCACGCAGTCGGACTGCTGTCGGCCATGCATGCTTCCACGAAGCCTGCCTGGTACCTTGACCAGAAGCATTGCATCTCAGCAAGTAGGCTCGCCAGAACCATGCGTGGCAGCAGCATTCCTCCTCAGCGTCACTGCTGCAACTTGATCCATCCCCTCCAGGTACTTATTATTTCTTGGACCACTCGACCAGATGTGACTGTCTTGATTTCCGTCAGTCGGCAGCCTTCACATCCCTCCAAGTCAACCAACCAACCTCGATGCCTCAATCCAAGGAACAGATCGAGCGCCAGCTCACGAAAGACATCACCACCAAGCAAGCTCTGCGCAAAGAGAACAACCGCCAACTCGAAGAGCAAATGAATGAGCTCGAGGTTTTGAGACTTCGGTGTGAGAGCATCGACCGTGAGAGTGAGAGCATCCGAGTGGAGATGAGCAAAGTCGAGAAGAGCATCGCTCATCACACACCACAACGGTAAGCTTGGACTTTCGTGGCTTTTGGTGCTTTGGTCTCCCGTATTTTCTGGCGGTTCCGCCAAGCCATCAATTGTTGTTGTCAAAGCTGACGGCATCTCCCTCAAAGCAACACCTCCGCCGACGTCGAAGCCGTGCACGAGTTCTCCCGTTTCGACCAAGGACCTCTCATGGACATGCCCTCCGCCGCCGCTCTCGACTCGGACGACGACGACACCGACGACGATCCCATCGAGGAACACTCATCCTCCGACATCGCATCAGAGCCATCGACCGTGATTGATCACAACCTCGCCCAGCTGATCGAAAACCACCTGGTACGCCAGAATCGGCTGCAGCAACCCCTCTACGAGGCGGCGTGGAATTACGAGTGGGATGAAGTTTTGAGACTGTATGCCGAGATGGAGGATTTGTGCAAGATTGAGGACCTGCGATGGTTTTTGCAAGTTGCAGCGGACACCAAGCGTAGAGAGAAGGAGAACGCCACGTCGTGATGGCAGCATGAGCGCTGACCTGGGCGACGGGCGGCTTGATGTATCTTCTTCTTCTCGACGTGGGCACGGCAGTGTCGACTAAGAGGGGAGGGCGACGAGGATGACGATGAGGAGGATGGCGAGGAAGACTTTCACTATCAACTGAGGACGGCCAACATGGCAGTGATGGGAAGGTGAGCTGCAGTACACGCAGCAAGCGATGACGACGATGGAAAATGAGACGTAGGGTAGTCGTTGGAGATATTGAAGCAACATGTAATTGTACTCCATCCGCAATCCGTATAGACATTCTGTTCACGCAAGGTCGAAAGTCGAAGGTCGAACACGAAGCATCCTCCAACGAAGCATCCTCCAACGAAGCATCCTCCAACGAAGCCGCCTCCAACGAAGCCGCCTCCAACAAACCATCCGCCTCCAACAAACCAGCCGCCTCCAACGAAGCCAATCTGGCCCTCCCATAAGTCACCTTGGTCTGCACCATCTCTCAAAGTTTCAACGTGGCTACTCTCGTTGACGCTCACCACTCTACGCCGCTCGGCTGATCATTTGGTGGCGGGAATTGTTGTGTTGCGAAAGAGATGTGTTGGTCTCCTTGGTGGGACAAGTGGAATGAGAGGATTCTTTGATTAGAGGCTTCTTTGGCTGCTGGATGAAATGCGATCGCGAAAATGGACTACTTAGAATGGGTGGATGAGCTTGAAAGGTAAAACAAAGAAAGCATGGTCAACCGGGGCAGATCTGACCTGCTATAGCGAATTCCATTCAGGGCGACTCGCACAACCGACAGTCACTATACCTTACCTCTTGTGTTGGGCCACTGGTCCACAAGATCAAACATGGACCTGCTGGTGGCTCGCTTGTCATGAAAAAACCATGGCAGTATCCGGGCAAGTACATTCCTGGTAACAAGATTCCTGCTACCGGACGGGTACCCTGCAATGACTATTGAACATAGCATTGATGCTGCCAACCGAGCTCCCCGGGATCAGCAGGATTATTGGCCACTAACAATGCTGAGCCGACACCACCTTGAGCAGTCTTGCTTCTGGTCACCCGTTTAGCAAGATTGATGTTGACAGCCGGTTCGGCGTGCCCCATTGGGAGAAGAAGCGTTCGTTCCTTGATCAGCGAGCTTCCGAACCACCAACAATCTTGCTGAGGAGCCTTTCTGCTATCTCTTCGCCTTGTATTTATCTTTGAATTCTTTGCCTTTTTCTTACTGTTCCCTAAATTCCTCCCAGACGCCTATCGGATCTCAATCACACCACATTGGATCCGTCATCGCCAGCAGACATGTCACCACCAAAGAAGTCCTCCAAGTACAACCTCCGCAACGTGGTCCACGACGAGCCGCTTCTCGCCTCCGAGCGCGAAATGAACCAAGACAGGTTGCGCGTATGTACAATCCTCATTGCGTCCATCCCGGGAACATTATCGTTGACATTTGATACGTACAGACCTACGAGAACCTCTCATACTCCCAGGTGCTTGACAATAAGCGGCTGTGCTTCTCTCCTGCCTGGGTCCGCAATGCTCTTGGTTGGTGCGCGAAGCATCAGGTCTCCGCCCACTGCCTTCCACAGGGCCCGAAGGAGTTGATCGCGTACGTCTCCCTCTTTCACACTCTTGCTAACATGTTGGCTAACATTCCTCGCAGCTACATGGATGCCGTCGGCTGGACCGTCTCCGATTCGGAGCTGTTCGAGATCCTCGCTAAGAAGCTCCTTGCCTGGACGCAGCGCTGGATTACCAACGAGAAGCTCTCGCCTGCCATGGTCGAGACCAAACGCAACCCCACGCAGAGGTGCCTGGCAGACTGGGATGCTACCTGGGTTAGTATTCATATCATACACTCCGTTAACTCGAGCTGACTTGTTCCTACCTTCTAGGCCGATTATACCCTCGCCTGGATCGATCCCGCCTTCGACTTTGTCCTCGGCCAAACTTCTGTGGAGCGCCCCAAGGGTACTCCGAGCTTGCCCTCGAGAAAGCCGCATCCGCGCTCGTACAAAGCTATCGATGCCCTGGTCGAGGGCGCGACCGAGTATCTTGAATGCGTCGGCCCTGAACACGAACCTAAGGCTGAATCTGAGGCTGAGTACTTCGAGTACGAGTCGGATGCCGAGGTGAACCCAGAGATGGAGGAGGAGATGGAGATGGAGGAGATGGAGACAGTTGCGGAGAAGGCCGCTGAAGCCCAGGCACAGAAGGCCGCCGTGGCCCAGGCCAAGAAGAACGCTGAAGCCCTGGCACAGAAGGCCGCCGAAGCCCTGGCAAAGAAGGCCGCCGAAGCCGAGGCACAGAAGGCCGCTGTGGCCCAGGCCAAGAAGACCGCTGAAGTCCAGGCAAAGAAGGCTGCCGAAGCCAAGGTCGCCAAAGCCAAGGCGCTGGAGGCCCATGTATCCCGGACGATCTTCGACGCAGCCGTGTCCCACCCACTCTTCGAAGACTGGCACTACGGAGAACAGGTCGAAATCACCAGCTACGACGAGGCCATATTCGAATCGGCTAAGCGACTCGAGCACTTCAAGCGCTGGTGGCAGGAGCATCTGTCGGAGAAGAAGCAGGCCGACAGCGAGGACCAGGCGAACGCGGCGAAGGAGCAGGCCGACGCGCAGAAGCAGGCGCAGAACCTGCTTGTCTACAACGCCATCTTGAAGTTGAAAGCGGAGAAGAAGGCCGCTGAGCTGGAGGGTGCCTTTGAGGTGTGCCCTCCATCTTCCGGAATGATGCCGAAGCAGGCCAAGAAAACCAGGACCGTCGTATTTAGGCGTTGAGGCCTCGCAAGTCCGGAAAGATGCTGTGCCTGGACGGAAAAAGGAAGTGCTTGTGGCGGTCAGACTGACGGTTGGGTTGCCTGCAGGACGGGCACTCATGAGCAACTCGGTGGTGATGTGACGACGACTGGCGCTGGGATCGCTGGGTGAAAGAACGTACGTTGCGATATCTGCTCTCCCTTTTGTATTTGCGGAAAAAATCTCCTTTGTACTTTTTGGACGGAATTTTTCTTTTGTACTTGGGCGCGAATATTATATGCCAACTTGGACATCTTTAACTCATATGCGTACTTTGTTAATTTCCTCATTGTTTCCGCGCTGCTGTCGAGCACGAGCAATGTCTTGTTACAGCCACTCGCCCCGTCACCGCCGCCGCGGACAACGACACCAAAGCGACCATTCGAAGGTACTTCTAACACCGGCTAGACCGGCGATCGGAAGCACGCAGAAATGACACAGCGAGCGACCAACTGTTGTCAGGTCCTCCTCGTAAAGTCCAGCATGCGCCGATGGAGGCATGTCATCGCCAATCGCACGTCGGAAAAACAACTGCCGTCGCCTTCACTTCCTGGGTTCCGAAACAGGGGTACGCGGACAACATCGCGGAAATCGACTACGTGTCCTACGACTATGACTTCTACCCGTTCTGGGACGATCTGGAGTATGCTGGGCAATGACTACGAGACCTCCGCCAGACCCAGGGCAGATGGGCCCTGCCAGGACTACGTGAATCTCGACCCAGTCGACCACACCACGGTGAAGGTTGCATTCATGCTTCACTGACGACGTTCATGCGCGGAGACACGAGCGGTGAGATCGTGCCCTACTTCTACCCTCTCCACGATACCAAACCTGATGAAGTTCCAAGGCACCGACCTCTACGTCTTCCACGCTTGGCTCGGGTCGAGATCCTTTGTCAACCGAGATCGGAGATCCTCCTGCCATATCTTCGAACCTTCTGGTAGGCCCGAGTCCCCCCACACCTGTCGCACATCGTCAGCGCGGTGGGAGGACGACGCTGGAATGTACAAAAACTGCTGTCGCAGATGCGCTGACAGAATAATAGACTCCTGCATCCAACTTAAGACTGACAGCGAGATCTCTCCGTCGGCGCTGCTGGAGGCAGAGACTTTCCCGTGATCAAGCCCGTCAAGGCTTCCTGTAAAGCACCCTCTCCTTCCTTCTCCCTCCCATTTTCCCGTTTTCTACCTCATCACACTGCATCGCCTTTTTCACTTCTCATCTCTCGTAACTCCCTTGGTTCTCTTTCTGGGCGTCCTCTGAAACAACGGTCCTTGATTGTGTCGTCGCCTCTTACTACCGGAAAGCGCAGTACGGGAGGGAGCCTTGTGGCGCAGATCAGGCGTGGTTTTCGGCGACTGTCCGAAGGAGGGAGATGAGGTGGTCACGGCACGACGGCTGGGTACGAAGAGGTGGTGCGCTGTACCCACTTGGACCGGCGCCTTCCCGTATTCATCGCCAGATCCGAGGCTGCGATCGAGCCTGTGGATGGCAGCTAGGCAGGTCTCTTCCTGCGCATGCCTCCGTTGATGATTTCGCTGGTACCGCTGGCAAGGATGTCGCTCGAAGAGTCGCGACCTTCATGTCGGCAGACAGACTCTTACCGGTCCCGTTGCTTCATCGATGCACGTCGCTTCGCTGAAGTATGCCTCCCCATTTCCGACAATCGTCTTACACTTTTTATGATGGAGGAAGCTTCCAGCCGCCGGTCAGATCCCAGGCTGGGGCAGCGAGGTCGGGGAGGGGCTGCGGTGGCGTAACACACTCAGCCGTATAGAAGTCCTTGAAGTGCACCCTTCATCAAACTCGTGGCTGGCACGATTGGCAGTTCAAGCACTCCTGGCATGAACGGCGTTGCTACAGAGCTATCAAGAAAACGACGATCAGCTGAATTTCTTGAATCCAACCAGAATATACAGCGCGCCTGCATTCAGGATGGAGCAAGGAGCAGTGCCATTGAGACTCGGGCCACGAGCAACGAGGTGCCAGATGCTGCTACGGTGGATTTGGACGACTGCAACCAACCTCTCCAAGTCGAGGCCTTCAAATAGACCGTGGAGTCGTGGAGGATACGCCGGTCACGAAGACAACTACTGGGAGAAAGCTAGGATATGCGTGCGTGTCGGATGTCGCGATATCGAGGAATGCAGGCAAGACTGCCATACCCAGTCGACGCAGTTCGATCCGCCCAAAGCATAAGAATTTGCCGCGATAGTCGTGTCACCTCCAGGATCGAAGGCGCAGTAGCAGGAGACGAAAGATCTGGAAGTCAGCGTAAGGCCAAGTGACGAAGGGGAATGAAACCTGAATCGGCTACTTTGACAACGGTCCTTTGCCAGGTATATGCGGGCCAATCTGCGCCGCTTTGACAGGATCTCTCCTACATTTATTCGACCAATCCGCTGTCTGGGTCTCGTGAAGCATTCGTGGACAACTCCCGCCGCATGTCAACAAATTCAAGGCTCACGCCCCGACCGTCACTCGCCAAATCCTCCTTCCACCACAGAAAATCACCACATCGCCGAACCCGTATGAGCCTGGTATATCTATCCCAGCCTGTCTGTTCCTCCCACTTTCGTCATTAGCGTCTTCCGCTGACCCCTGACGCCCAACCGCGGAAGAAAAAGACCAGGAAATCACCAACCCGCCTGAAGCATATCGACCACGCCTCGACTGCTCTCCTGTTGCAGTTCCTGATCAAGTTGTGCTCGGCGCGAGACCACGTGCAGGGCCCGCTCGGCGGCATCTTCACAGGCATTGTTGATCCATGGTCCATCGTACCAAAAGCGCGCAGGAACCTCGACGCCGTGCACCGTGACGACACAGCTCCACGCCGTACGTCCACCTGTGATTCATCGCAACGTCAGCGCACGTTCGTCCTATCTGTTGAACTCATCTCACCTCTGCGATCGGACATGAGTTGGTATCGGGGTGGTGGTGTGCCTTGACGGTTGCAGAAACCTATCGTGCGGCACGAGTCAGCGGTGAGTTCCTTCGTATATGTGCGGTCGCCGACATTTGAACGTACCCCTTAGTCTGACTTGGTGTGGTGATGGCTCGTCCGCTCGGGGTGCGCCCTCTTGAGGCATATTGGGAAGACCCGATCGATGCGAAGGAAGCTTTGATCCCAGTTGGATGCAATGAAAGAGAGATGGATGGAGCTGAACGTGAAGCCGAAGCTGGTTGCGGCGAGGGACGCTGAGAGGGAATATGATATGTATATGGCATTACTTCAGACTCCTCTCTCAGAGATGGATGGAGTTGCACCACAGGATTGGGAAGCCATCGATTAGGTAGTGGTCAAACAAACTGCACAAAGAGTGTCTGGCATTGGTGCGCATATCACGTTTTCCATGTGCCATATGCATCCAGAAATTCGATCTGTCACATTCCTCAATCATCAACCGCGGCAACCGCAACAAACTGCACAAAGCATGTCTGGCATCGGTCCACATGTTGCGTTTTCGATGTGTAACTGTGCCATATGCATCCAGAAATTTGATCTGTCACATTCCTCAATCGTCAGCCGCGGCAACCGCTGCAGCAATGCTGCTCGCAACGGCACCCCACCTTCCTGCACCGGAGTCGTCAATCAAGCAGACCCACGCCATATCTGCCTCGCACAGCAGTATACACGCCCCGATTTATTGCGATCGCATAGACTCAGACGGCTGCGGCAAGATGATGACCAAGCCGATTGGACAGCATTTCTCGGACTCGACGGGAGATACCCTGCGACACATTGGCTCCTTTCGTGTCCCTGCTATCAATGGTTGCTCGGAAAACGATGTTGGATTACGGTCGAGGTTCTCCCACGAGCTCATGTTTCGCAGAGCAATACACCTGCAGTTATTGACGCAGTCCCAGCGGTCTTGCGATATGGCAGTCTCAAAAGCTCCAGTCGCATTCTCCGCGGCATACAGCCGCATACTTACAGCTTGAGGCCCGTCTATCCTGCTTCTTGTTCGGCTGTCCGTTCTGCGTGGAGCTCAGTAACAGCTACCATTTGCTCCACTACCTTACTATTCCCATTGTGCCTCGACTCGTCCCGTCTCCCACAACCTCACTCGTTGATGTCGCGCTCCATCACGTTCGAATTATCATCGGTGCGCTGTCGGGACAATTTTTCCCG
Source organism: Zymoseptoria tritici IPO323 (assembly GCF_000219625.1). Lineage (NCBI taxonomy): Eukaryota > Fungi > Ascomycota > Dothideomycetes > Mycosphaerellales > Mycosphaerellaceae > Zymoseptoria > Zymoseptoria tritici. Next base: position 469,217 of record NC_018204.1, on the reverse strand, counting down.
TCAGAGGGAATGTGTGTTGCGGCAATGGATAGATCGAGGTCCAGGTCGAAGGAGTCGGAGGTCGAGACTTTTGACAATGGTCATTGCGGCGCGTACTAAGTTCAGCGACTCTGGACAGCATTGAGGTTCTACAGTGCGGGCGATACAGCTGACAGCTCGCGATGCGGCGCCGTTCTCATGCCTGTAGTGCAAACTGCATCGGATGTGCTCGAAGGGCGTGGAAGGTCGGAAGATGGATCTTGGTTGGTCAATCATCTTGACGGGATTTCCGTCGCCGGCGACGCCTTCATCAGCACCATGACCGTCCTTCACACCTATCATAACGTTGCCGCGTCTTCGAATTGCGTGACAGTGCCTTGGCCCACCCACACCGCGCGAGCCCTCCCTACTTGAAACCTTCTCAGCATCGGTGAAGGATGGCGGTAACAGTAGCAAAGTACCTACCGGTCGCGAGACTGTGCTGAGGTGCGATAGGGTAGAAGCAGCGTGGGCGGTATTAGCAAGGACTAGTCAGGAAGAAAAGATGTGACAAGTGAAGTGTCGATGGCGCATGACTGCGGACGTAGAGATACTAGTGATCTTCGCTGCTGCAAAGAAGACTCTTGCCCAGCTATCTTCCACTCAAGTCTCTCTTCTGCACACTGCCTTTCGTTCGTGTGTTGTCGTGTCTTCTTCTACTACCTCATATTTCATCCCACCGGCTTCTACCTCCTGAGCACCGGCCGCAATACGTCAACCTGGTCGATAGCGCTGGCTGGTTTCCACCCGGTGTTGGCCATATTGTAAGAGACATCGGCGGCCTCGTCTTCTGCCTCATCCTCGTTGAAACTAGTGCCGCCGCTTTCCTCCAATGGTCTCTGGCTCTCTTGGCGACCGGTGTGGAGGCCGTCAGAAACATGGCCGGCCTAGGAGTAGCTGGTGCAGGTGTTTGAAATGCGGCAAAGGACCCGGATGGTGATTCCGGATTCAAGCGATTGGCCCGATGAGAGGCCTGAGGACATCAAGAGGTTTCCCTGGCTCAGCATGAGCTGCAGTAATAGCAAGCCGTCTGCTGATCTGCAGGACCACCGATTCGGGCACTGGTTTCAAGACGGAATTGACGATCTGAAGTTGTTGAAATCGGACCCAACGCACCAGTGGAAAAGTCGGCACTTGGCATGGCTAACGCTGTGGGTCTTGAACAAAAACAAAGGTCGGCTGATAATGTTGAACGGGTCGAGGAAGTCTGCTGGGAAGATGTAGGTTGTCGCAGGAGGGCTGTCGAAGGAGGAACTCGCCGGATGTAGTCGATGAATAATGGATGAAATCGAGAATGGTGAACGAAGTCAAGTTTGCTCAGAACAGTTGGCGGGCAGGACACTTACTTTCTTATCCGCCTCTCCATCGAATCCTGTCAGGTTAGTGCTGTCTCCCGGGTCGTCCTGTTACTGCCGGGATTTCACCAGACAATAACTGCGTCTCTGGAGAGTTCAGTGTCTGCTACGCGCCCATGGAGGGCAAGCAGCTGTGCGACGGTGCAAGCATCACCAGACGACGGCTAGCGTCTTACCGCTCCTCGGGTATCGAGTGGCATAGTGGATGCCCAGAAAGTTTGTCATTGCGACCATCTTCAGAGCGTCTTCTTCAGTCCACCTCGTCAAGCTCACACGAAGGACGTCTTCAAGTTTGGAGAACTGTCTGATAGGATACGGCCTGACTTCGCCAAACGCCAACCTCCCAAGACAAGTGCCCATGAGCCAGATTTGGCGAGGAGGTGTATTGGTACATGCAGCATAGTCGGAAGCGCGGGCTTTTCGTTCGAAGCGATGTCGTATGGTAGTGGTGCCAGCGGTGATGGTCGTCGAGTCGAGGGGATTGGCGAACATGCATGGAGCGTGTTCGGGATTGATGATGTGAGAGTGAATGGAGATGTAAACGAAGGATGGGGGAAGGCAGAGACGGGAGGGAAGCGGCGCGCTGGCTTGTCGGGAAGCAGGCAGCGCTTGCCAAATATAACGTGAAGAACTTCAACACGACCGGGCACATTCGTGGAAGGTCGAAGCATAAATGTATTCGTACTTCCTGCTGAGTAAAATGGAGATACAATAGAAACCGTGTCATGCACCTCATGCCCATAGCTTGAGGCATGCGATCAGACGGGCTCATCCGTGAGGCTGGCGCCTTGAAAACCGCAAAATTGGCACTTCGTCTCCACCGTGTTTTGCTCCTTATACCTTTGAGCGAGCAGCATCTTTCTAGCTACCTAAGATTCATCTTGGTCCAGTCGTCAGCCGCGATGTGTCGTCCGTTAAGTGCGGTTCCCGCTCGCCGATGCTCCATGATGCCAGGGATACGGCCGCGTGGACGCGGCGCAGGTGTAGGGAATCGACGCGAAGTCGCCGCTTGTCCATGTCCCACCTTTGAACGAGCCACGCTCGAACCTTGCGAGCATCGGTGGCCGAGATTGTCTTGATGCAGAGCCCTTGCGCAGGCCGAGATTCTCTTGATGCAGAGCCCTCGCGCAGGCCGCCCGTCCAGGTAGGGTGTTCTCCGGCGCGGACTTTGGCAAAATGAGCTTTCTGCTTTCGCAAAATGCCATTGCCTTTGCCCTTCGCGGCGAACCGGCCACGAGTGTCTCCAGTCCAGTCCATCGCATGATCGGAATATGATGTGAGATGAGACCTTTGCGGCTCTGTTACAGCGCCGCAACCAAAGTTGCCTCCTGCCTCATCTTCGGCACCTTACCCTGAGCTCCATCTCGTCCGACGGTATGAGGAAGAAAGTGCCGCGATGGCCTCGCCAAGGGCATCTCGCCCAGTCATGCGATCTTTATTGTCTTGTCCAGGGAGTGTCGGCGGAGGACTCGAACTCGTGAGCCGCATCGATAGTGCTGATAAGCGCCCATTGAAACGCAAATGTGGTGTCTCCGTTATACACTGGACGTTTTGGGGCGGCGAACGAGATGTTACACTGTGTAGACTGGTCGGTCTGCTTAGCACCGTGCGTGGTACTGTGGAACGTGGTCGGACGGGCGTCCATTGTTGTTTCTGAGACTTGCGGAAACGACTCGTACGGATCGCGGAAACGCTGAATCCGGTCTCAAACGGATGGCCAATAAGAGGCCAGAGAATACCATGAAGTTTTCGTGACTCAGCATGGCTGGTGAGGGCGGTGGTGGTGGTGTGGGCGACGGTGGTGTGTATCCAGCGTTCAGTCTATCTCTTGCTTGATAGTGCTGATGAGGGCGTGGAAGTCGGTCAGCGTGTGCTGCTGAGTGGTCGTCTCGAGCATGTGCGGCATGCGTTGTTCGGTGCGTTTGCGCTGGTAAGAGCCTTCGTGGTCGTTGCGGCGGTGTGAGTCGGTCAGCCATGGCTGTGAAGTCATAGTTGGTGAGAGCAAGGCGTGGTTGTTGCGGCGGTTGGAGTCGGTCAGCGTGTCGTGCGTTGAGAAGGTTTCGAGCCTGGTGAGACGTGTGTATCCAGCGTTCAGTCCATCTCTTTCAAGCACGTTCGATGTGCGATGGCGCTGGTGAAGGCGGTTAAGGACGTTCTTAAGGGCGGTCGGTAGCGTGATGAGTCGGTCAGCGTGTGCTGAGTGGTACTTTCAAGCATGTGCGGCATGCGAGTCGGTCGTTCGTTCAAGGAAGTTGTTGCTCGGTGTAGCTTTTGAGGGCGTTTGAGTATGCAGCGTTCGGTCCATCTCTTTTGCTCGAGGGCGCCGGTGAGGGTTGGCTCGGTGGAAGATGGCTCGGTGGAAGGTGGCTCGGTGGAAGATGGCTCGGTGGAAGGTTGCTCCGTGGAAGATGGCTCGGTGGAAGATGGCTCGGTGGAAGATGGCTCGGTGGAAGATGGCTCGGATGTTGATGAAGTTGCTGGTAGGGCGCGCGGAAGTCGTGTTCATGGCGCAGAGCTGGTGAGGCTGCTGAGGATTATGGAGGTCAGCGCAGGTGTGAGGGTCCGGAGGTGTCATTGTTCATTGCTCTTGATCTTGATCTTGGCGCGGGTGGTGGACGGTGGTTGAGGCGTGCTCAGACCGTGGCCGCAGCTACTGACTCATTGATTGCGAGCAATGGCATGTTGTTGGCCGAGGAATGTGTTCGGTCGGGCGTCTTTTGTCTTGTGTCTTGGGAGGGTTCAAGCTGCGATGCGCTGGGTCAGACATCCTTGACCTATAGTTCTCCTTGTTGCCTTCCGCATCGACATCGGCGGTCTACTCTTCGAGTCCGGCGACACCATCATCCTCTTTCTTGCCTCCTTACTATTGCTTCACCCTCGTTGTAGTCCTAGACCTCATTGCTAGCTCCTTGCTGTTGCTCCCAATCCCCGTGATGGTCGCTGTCGCACTTTCTGCGTAGACTCTCGTCTTGGCGTGCTGGATTTCGCAGCCTTGAATGTCTTGAATGTCTTGAAAGTCTTGCGCACGCCTTTACTGCAGTGTGCGATATCGTTTTTCGTGGGGAGGTGCTGTGGATGCTCTTGTTTGTCGACGACGGCGAATGTCACGTAGTTGGCGGAGCGGAAGTAGCAGTTGAGCTAACGGGTCCAAAGCAGCGTAGGTGATGAAGGTGAGTGCGCAGGCGGCATCTCGAAGCTCTGTTAGGAGGCCGCATCAGCAGCGGTTACAATTATGCCGGGATCTGTCGCTCCAGGTCATGAGAAGTTGATGGAGGCGGACCTCATCGTGAAAGACATCGAAGTAGTTGTACTACTGTTGAGTGGTCTGATGACGTGTGATGCCTTAAGAGCCTGAGGCACGAACATGAGGTTGCCGGAAGTGAGACGAGACGGGAAGTTCACCGCGGCTGGTCAGTCGTGAGCGTCACTTGCGAACAACGTCCTGCATATGCTAGGCAGATGTGAGAACCTGGTAGGCGCAGCATTTGAACAGATGGCGTGTAGTGGCAACTGTTCGGAACCCACGGCTGAAATCACTGGCCTTGACGATATTACATCTTCACCAAGCCGTCGACGGCAGAGCCTCAGCTCTACACTGCTGCACTCAATTCTGCGACAAGAAACACCACCTTCCTCGCATGAAGTCGTCCCGTATGTGAAGTGAAGGGCTGGCCGGGCGCAGGTCTAAGGTAATGCAGCCTAGGCCGTCAGAGTCAAAACGCGACAACGACTCGAATGACGGTAAGGTAGATCTATCCATCCGAGGAAATTGTGAGCGCGACAAGAAGTCATCTCTCTTCGGGTGAGGAAGTTGTTTCTGGGACTTTTCATTGTCTTCGGTCTCGAAATTCGCCGTCTCACCACCACGACCACACCACTTTCCTTTCAAATCTTCTCGCTCAAAGTCAACTCCTGAAGACAAATACCTGAAAAGCTTGCACTATCTACGACAAGACGGCATCCACTGCGCAACTGACGCTGCTTCCCGCTCCACCCTCCGCTGCCTTCACCTCGATGCCGTCACCAACAGGTCGTGGTCCAGTCGCTCGGCCTTCATATCCTACCGCTGGCCCATCCGGCACCGCATACCACCCTCACGCATCACCCGCAATCGTCGAGAGCGCTGACCCATTCGGCACCGCATACCACCCTCACGCATCACCCGCAATCGTCGAGAGCGCTGGCCCATCCGGCACCGCATACCACCCTCACGCATCACCCGCAATCGTCGAGAGCGCTGACCCATCCGGCACCGCATACCACCCTCACGCATCACCCGCAATCATCGAGAGCCCTCGCCCTGCCGCCAAGAAGAGACGTACCGAACGCTACAATCAGCGCTACAACACGGTCGATGCAAGTGATATGGAGCAAGAACAAGATGCGCCTGCTCGGAGCCGCCCCTCACCTGAAGTCGAATCCATAGATTTCGCTCCGCTCCGCTCAGCAACCAGCACTGCTGCAGATACAGTTCACGCTCACGATCATCAACAAAACGCTGCTCAGATCGAACCCCAGAGAGTAACTCACGGCATTACATTCGTGCCTGAAGACAACCCGGAAGATGAGATCATCTGTGTCCCGAGAGGACTGTCTCCCCGCGCAGAACACTTCCATCGTGCGGATACATCCGAACCGATCGGAACCGCACGAGTCATCCAGCTCCGACGTGTGGTCCGGCTGAACGGCCAAATAACCAGTTCCGGCGGAGCAATGCCCTCCAAGCAGGTCGACAAGGAAGCTGATATGCTATACATCGCTATGGACTCGTCATCGCTCAGCAAGGACAACGACGCCGCCGCCTCGGGTCCGTCAGGGTACGGAAAAGCTGGACATGAGATGGAAAACAACAAGGAGAATGAGGGACCGGATGAAGTTGAAGAAAAGAAGGCTTGCGGAGGATCTGACGCGGCAGGAAACCCGGGCCAGGTTGCTGAGGTCATTGGAGAGGTCTAGCCAATGAGAGCATCGGTCTCACTGCGGGAAGGTCGGGAATGTCTTATGCGGGTTGCGGGTAGTTCTGGCGGCGTGCCGTCCACGTGCTGAATCTCCTCCTTCCTATCCAAGTAACTACATGCGAGGCAGCAATCTTCTTCATCAGCAGCAATGCTGGTGCTTAGCAAGAGTACAGCTAGATTTACCCAGCTGCACCCGAGCTCCCACCAACAAGCGACCTCATTCACGACTGCGCCCCATGATCGTACAACAGTACTCCCATCATCAGCACACGCAGCAGAGCTAGAAGCGCCTGTCCATTGACAGCACATCATTGTCTACACCACAGTATTGGGCTACACAGATTGATGTCTAGACGGGTGCCACAACGCAGCAATAACTCTTCTCAACTCGATATATACGGGACGATCAACCAGGAAGAGAACATTGACATTCCTTATGGTGGATACCTTCCAGACGAGCTTGCACGAGAAATAGCCAGAAGCCAGAGGGATAGAACGACTTTCAAGAATTTCGTGCCGTTACAACGAGCGAGGGAAATGGAGTCTGAAGAAGCATTACGGTGGAGGAGAAATGGTCACGCATCGACACCGCCGGGCACTCGCCAACCAATGACCAGAGCCCCTCAAGCACAAGAGATAGTTCCTACGTCGAACATATCAACGCCAGAGGACGATGCCCTTGATTTCTCGCCAGCTCCAGATTCAAATGTACGAAAGTCTGAACTGAGTCCAACATCCTCGGTAACAGCCACCGCCGAGCATCTGTCCAGGCACGAGACCAAGCCAGGACCAAGAACCCTGAGAAGAAAAAAGGGGAAGAGCGTGATGAGAATGCCGCCTCGAGACAGTACACTCGACGTTCCGCCCGCACCTCACTCACCATCTTCGGCAACCAACCAGCTACCGACCGAGCAAATCCAAGCGCAAACTCAAGGGCTATCCGACCAACCATGTTCGTCAGTCTCAGCTCACAGTAGCACAGAGTCAGATGGAACCTCCCCGTCCTTGACATTGCGTGGTGTGAGTTACTCTGTGAGAAGCGAGCGATCGACTCATGGCTGACCATGTCACCCAAACAGGGACAGGACGAATCCATCACGAGCCAGCCAAATGAAACGAATCAGTCAGCTGATACTGAACACCACGAAACCGCCCATCACGACTTACGTCAAACCGAAGCTGTCAACGAACCCAAAGTATGTTTCCCCAAAGAACAGCCATTGATTTTCTTTGCTAACCCCATGGATTTCCAAGTTCAAAGAGTCCGTCCACAACTCGTCCGGATGGCAAATTTGGGTCAAGATCATCGTCACACTTGTCTTCGGCATAGCTGCCAAGCACTTCCTACCGCAAACTGCCCTCGACATGTCCGTCTCCAATTCCTCGACTCCTGGAACGGAGTGGACGATTCCCCCTCCCACGACACTGTTGGGCCTGATGTCGGTCCATAATAAGGACTCGGCAATGGACACTGCGGAGTTCGGACTGTATCTCAAGACAGCGGTGACGATTCACCAGGCGATATTGTTCGAGAATATGCGGGAACTTGCCCAAGATGTACATCGCCAGCAAAACGATGAACTCGTCGAAATGGAGAAGATCATCGTGGAGCTGCTGGATCAAGGGTTACGTGAGATTGAGATCGAGCGGGTGAGGGCGCGGTTGTTGAGAGTGACAGGGACGTTGAGTCTTCGCACCATTACTGCTCAGGATCATGACGCTGAATTGCATGGGAACGGGCTTGAGAGAGGTGTGGTAGAGGCAGTGAACCTTGTGGTGGAGGAGTATTTGAGGAGCGTGAGTAGATGGGAGGTGATGTAGCGCAAAGATTGCAAAGGCGCGGGAATGGATTGATCCACGGATATTGAGCGTGGTAAGGAGAGGTCTATCAAGTTGACGACGTTGAACATGATACCTCGCTTGACACAGTGTACTCTCCGAGCTGATACTCGAAAAGATTGATTGGATGTGCCCCTCCTGGGTCTAAGAAGCAACGTGTGCGGGTTTGATTACACCGCTCTTTGTCTTTGAGACTTGACCCCCTTACAATTGTCGGACGTTCTCCCATGTTGGTGGTTGCACTGCAGGAAACGCCGTGTCCACTTCCGCTAGCGAATTTGGTACGTGCGAGGATGCACCAGTGGTGGTATGTGGTAGGAACATGTGAGAAATGGCGCAACCGAGGCTTTACTCTTCCTTCAAATAGCCATCTTCACCCTCGTATTCATCGCGGAGCCAAGTCTTAACGTGAGGGAGGGTTTGTTCCGCTGGAAGTGTGTGATGCTGGCTGAGAAGCTGCTTCCGCGGTTGCTTCCTCATGGTTTATCATACAAGTGATGGAAGCGAGTATGTATGGCTGGTGCTTGATTGACGGTTACGTTGCGTTTGTGGGTTCAGCAATTTCTTGTCATAGTTATACACCCAGGGTCTATCGAGTACCTGCAGGCATTCGTGGAACGCAGCATTTCACTATTCTTCCCCGGAGGTCTTGACCACGATTCTCGTTCATCCTATCCACCCACCCACCTATAGCCGATTAATCTGTCATACGTACCCCGATGTCCTTGAAGCTCCGACCGGACAACACCGTCGATGACTGTTATAATGATCGCCAAGCACGTTAGCAGTGTGGCAAGTGCTTCTATACCACTTTGCGGTTGGCGATGGCCTGTCAAACAATCATGCCGAGGAGATTAGCCTCACAGCGCACGGGCATATCGTCCCAGGCTACAGTCCTGTTTCCTGCGTCCATGCGCATCAACAACATCTCCTTGACGACCACCAGTGTTCTCGATAGCGTAGGCGCAGTAAGACCTGCGGCGCTCTCGAGCCGAAGACGTTGGAGTCCGAGAAGTCGCGGAAAATCGACCAGGAAGCATATCAATGCATTGCAAGTATGTCCAAACTCGCAGCAGACCGACATGTGTACGCTACTGTTGGCTTCGTAGACCCGTCCAAACACGCCGACGGTACCGTCACTCCCGCTGCCGACCGTTCGAAATAAATGCTCGGCGAACATTACTGCGATCGTGCTTGGATCCAGGGATGAGGAAAGAATGAGTGATCACATCCTGGGGTGAAAGGCCTGGTATTGTAAGCGATTCACTCTCTGGGGAAGGGAGTATAAGCGGAATTGCATCCGCGTATCTCAGACTCAACGACAAGGATTGGCGTTCGATTTTCCCCTTCGTACTATCATTCAAGCCTTGGAGTTGAATTCGACAGCCTTCTCAGATGCTCCGCCACAGGCTCGAAACTACCACGATCCGCCTTTGCTAAGTTCTTCAGCTTGACTAGCATCCTCCAAGCCTGGTAGTCAGTCTCCGCAGCGTCAGATCTCCTGGCCCAGCTCCTTCGGCGCACCCGCTTTAGTCTCCTTCCTCGGCTTCTTCAGCGGATTGACGTACATCCTGAGACTGCCCTCGATGTGTTCGATGTGTTCCAAGTAGAGAATGTTGAAACGATGCATGTGTTGAAACGATGCATGCGCTTCGACTTTCCCTTGTCCTACTGGTCAAGATCGTCCATGTTGGTAACTGAGCCTTTCATCTCCGTGCTGACCGCCTCAGGCGAGGTTTGCCTTCATGCCGGTCTTGTTCAATTTCGCTCTTGCCGTCATCAAGTGACCGGGCAGCAATGTCCCAACCCAACTCGAGGGCTCCTGAAAGTCTCAATATTTGGGCCCGGAACTGGACAGCGGCCAAGGTCGAGGGGGACGATATTAGAAAGATACCGTGATCGGCCTTTCACTCTCGTAGCGCATGGCAGGGCTGGCGCTTGTTCATGGCCACGCCGGTGGCTTTCTAGAGTGATATTGGCGGACCGTAGTGCTCAGGAGATTTCAATGCGAGCGGGCTTGCAGCATTGCCAGTAGGTCTTCAGCGAACGGAATGATTCGAACAGTCCTATGCTCCAGAGGGTTTTGAGTCTCGGTTCTCCTCGTGGCGCGAGCGGACTAAGGAATGTCCAGAACGGACGGCGTCGGTCTGCGGTGCAGAGATATCGATGCTTCCGAATGCTTCCTTGGGAGAAAGTGTGCGCTCATGCTGATGAGCATCGTAGTCACAGGGCTGGACCATATTATAGCGGCACATCTGCATTTCGAGACGCGACATCAGTCGTGAACGGCGTAGTATCCGTCCGCTGCACGAATCCTCTTACTTCCGATGCTTGTCGACTTCTCCGTGACCGAGTTCCGGCTTGTTTTTTCTTCACTCTGCATCTAATGCTCGATCGAGTCATATCTGCTAGTGGTTATAATTCGGCGTCGCATCAAAATTGGTGTGCAACGTTACCGGGTGCCGAACATCGACACTGAGGTCAAGTCGTAGTTGCACGATCTTGCTGCGCTGACGCAGGTGGTGGCGATTCGTCGCCAGATCGAGCCCTGTTGCTCCGCGTACGCAGCGCCCGTGTTTAACAGGCTTTCTGAGTACATCGTCCCCAACTCCCTCCCTCCGAAATCATGAAGCCATATTAGGACGGAATGGCATGGACGAATGTCGACCAAAGCCGACCCGTCTGGGATATGTTCACGCCTCTCACCAATGACCATATCGCTTGCGCATTGCCACACGCCACGATCCATCTCCATGCATCAAGAACCCAACAAGGAAATGGCGTTCCCTATCTGTGCTGTTACCGCATCCATAGCAATCGCTCGCTATCCTCTGTTCTGCTCAACGATGGCATCAGTCTCCTTGGCGAGCATCGCTCTTGACAGAAGAGTCACATGCTTCCTCTCGGGCTGCGATCTGGACTGCTGCGAGTGATCTTGATCGATAGCGTATGGGAAAAGTTGACTATGCAGCGTGGGCGCATAGCACCTGACAGCGTCCGGTGAAGAAGGACTCCGCTCTAGTGCTGGCGTAATGGATAGAGGCCGCATGGTTGGCAATGCCGGGCCGTGTCGATTGAGGGAGCACTAGTCGTCGCAGCGAGTTGCGCCTACTGGCTGGAATCAACGTCCAGTTACGTTCTGTGGCCATCTCGCCTCTCAGCCAATGAGGGAATTTATGTAGCCCAGCAATTCGCAGTCGCGAGGTGCGGAGATGGGAGAACATCGAGTTGGTTCGTGCGACAGTCTTCCGGTGCGAGCCAGTTCAGGTCGAAAACTGGTATGAATGTAGAAGCAAAACCAGGAGGGAGAGGTCAAAAGATCTAGATATGACGTTAGTGCAGCCGTAGTAGTGAAGACCGGTCGGTGTGGGACAACGAGATGCGATCAATGACTGGCCACGAACCCATTCCTTTTTGAGGTAGGTTGTGGACTGGAATGAGGTGATGGAAAGGACGCCGACGCTTCTTGCTCCTTCCGCGCGAGCCATTTTCTGTCCTTGATCAGCACAAGTGGGCGGAGACAGCATAGTTGCGCAGATTTGTAGCTACCCACCAGCTCCAATCTTGTCGGCAAAAGCTGATTTGGATACAACAACTTCAATCCTGGCGGACACGTGGCACTGAACTTTCACATCGAGGCAATCTCGCCATTGCACTGGCCAAGTCACTACTGCTTCCACCCTCCATAGGATGAAGTAGCGCAGCGTCTGCGCCATAAGTCCCTGACGATTGCTGTCACCTCATCGGCAAGGCCACCATGGATATTCCCTTCCCGTCAAACGTTCGGTCAGCTTTGCGAGGGAGGGAGGATGGTCGATGGACTGGATGGCCGCAAATGTGATCCCTCAATGACCAAGGACAAAGTCTCTGCGCTGGATGGACCGCCTGCGTGCCGTGTTGACCCGCGGATGCAAGGCATGAGAGAGTGAACCATATGCATAGCAATCATGTGGCGCCGGCCACGCATGTGGTGGTAATGATGCTTGGTTCCTGCGGCTCCAGCCTCCATTGCTGTTGCGCCAGACCTGGCAATCAGGACAACAGTAAAAGACCAAGAAGTTCGCTGTGATGAGTACCTGCCTCGACTGATTCTCCTCTCTGAATAGGACTAAGCCGTCTCTGCTCCCCCTCTCCGTCCCTCTTTCATTCTCGGCCTCCTACATGCCTGACCGATCCACGTAGTCTTCCCCTCCCCCTCACGTTGGCGCAAACATACGTAGATCGCAGTGGCTATTCGCAGAGCGTAATGCTTCAAAGTAATGAGTTGATTCTGGGACCCGGGTCTGGAGCAGTCGTGGCCGTTGGAGCAAGATAAGCCAAGACCAGAGAAGCACCGAGCTTGAGCAAAGCGCGCAGCCCCGGAAAGCAACCCTAATGCCTTTGCGAGAAGAGAACGAGGCAAAGTCGAAACATTGACTAGTATTCCAGAAGACAAACTCAGCGGCAAAGATTCCACAATGAGCGAAGTCCTCCGGTACATTTGGTCGATTCCGGATCGCGTAGCCGATGTCGAAGAGTGGCGGGAGCGAGGAGAGTCGTGGCGATTGGGCTTTTGATTCGAGGAGGAACCGCGGAGGTTTGGACGAACATAGAGAAGTGCAGTCAGTTGTTGGATGAGACTGCGACTTACCAATGACACATGGCCTGGACCAAATCTTTCGTTCACCGCGCTGTACGCTCGCTCCTCCATTGTCCAAGCACGAGTGTGGACCTCCAATTTGTGAAGAACAGGTCAGCGGTTTGGGCCTTTGCAGTCTTCATCCGATATTGCTTGGTGGATCCGTCGTAGCACCCGGAGTCCGTGCAATTTGGACAGCTCGCCGTGGACCAAGATTCCCAATACTGCATTCGAAGTCGCAGGGATATTTACTTGCCATTTCCATGTAGCCTCCGCGGAATGCTTTGACGAAGGGAGAAGGATTTTGAGCAGAGGAGGGATATGGTCGAAATGTACCGTTCGGCAGAGTCCTCGAGGTTGATCGTTACCAAATCGTCGCGGAAGAATGTTCGGAGGTTATTGCTGGCGGATAATCCGGGTTGGCCTCAACAACGCATTGATGTGAGCTCAATTCTGTCCGCGCTGACGGACTTGCAGCCGTTTTCCATCACTACCCCGCTGTGCGAAGACGATGCCGTGCAAGCGAGGGGCGGTCGAATATATGATAGTGCAATGTACCACCAAGTCATGTTCGTAAGTACGGCACTGGCCCTTCCGTCTTCCCCGGAGCTTGAGGTTGGCCGCCTTTGACTCGGGTAGAGCATGTTTACCGCAACTCGCCCGGTTGCCTGTGAGTGAATTGAGTCGGCAATGATGTTGGGTTCGAGCGGTGTCGTACGTATCGTACGTGGCCCACCAAATCCTGCCTTCGTGCATGCGTCATCGAACATCCCGACATCGAGACTTGCGACTGCTAGCCCTTAAAGAGGCAAGCATGCGCCCGTTGCCGTATGTTCACGAGAAGTGGAGGCTAAGACAGCAGGGAGATGGCCGCGAGAGTAAAAGCCTGCAAAGCTATTCGTGTTTCACGCTGGAGACAGACCCGAGACTGCTATAGCTACAAAAATGACTATGTAGCAGCGCCTATGTCTAATTCAACGCGGCAAGAGAAAGAGAGAAAGGAAGGAACAGAGGAAGGTTGATGAGAGGGAGCGTCCTTACCTTAGTATGCTATACAGCGGTGAGCATCGAGAGATTTCTCTCGAAGAATTGTCGCAGCATACCGTGGGAAGATTGCGAAGGAGATCGTCAAACAGCAGGACATGGTGCCATCCTCCATCGGTCATGGGACCAAGCGCCATAACATCTACCTTCGGAGCGACAGTGTTGCCAGACGCAAGAGGCGCTGCAGTAAAACACCTCCACGGCTTTTCTGTTCACTTGCGAAGATGCGAATGTGGTAGCCGCCGAAGTTGTGGTCGAGAAGTTTCTCCTCAAACGAGACGTAGATGTGTTGTTGGTGGGTGAGCGTAGTAGGCGTCTTTGTCATCGTGCGACCAGAAGGACTTGCCAAAGCTGAAGTTGTTCTCATCGTGGAGCCAGGAGGATCTGGCGTGTTCGGCGGCGAAAACGGGAGCGAAGTGTTATACTCCAATTTCCCTCGACCGTGCTCATTGCCTCAGGAGTCTCTTGCTTCAGCAGCACAGTGCCGACGAGTTTGTAGATCTTCGCAATATCGTCCGGATGTCTGGACTCCTGCTAGCCGGTAAGTTGACGGGGTCCAGTAAGAACACCAAGGCGGACATGCCTTCTGTGCACTAACGTTGTCCTGTTGCTGAGATTCGAGCCTTTGCCGAGCGGAGATTAGGGTGGTTTGCGAACGATGGCTTCGGAAGTGCCAGCTGGAGGGGGAGCGCTAGGAGCTGGACTTCTGGCGTGCGATCCACCATGCTCGCACCACGACTTTGACATTGCCGCCGTCGAAGTCAATTGGGTTAAGTAGTGGTTTCGAGTCAACAGCCACTCGAACGCGAAGCCTTTGGGCGCATGAAGTGGACCGGTCGAAGTGGGTGTAGGTGTGGGTGTAGTAAGAGCTCGGCGATGGACCCGCTGTGATTTCTGCACAGAAGTGAACTGGGCGGAAATCTGGCTAGCCGCGCAGCCCGAACGCAGAAGACGAGTGCAACAGCATTTCGCCGCCATGATCGCCGTCGTACTCCGTCCATCCACTCGTTAGAGCGCCTCGTCGAAGCGAACATCGAGGCTCTGGCTATGAATATACCGGTGTTGTGTCCGCGTCGTATGATCCAACGCCCCATGCTTAGAGTTTGATCTTCATTCTTTCGGTATCGAGAGGCACCACTATGATGATTGCTCCGTCTTCTGCACTTCCTTGGTTGCGAAAGGTCATGTTGCTCGGTGATGTCGTAGCCGACGAATGGGTGGAGGGGATCGAGGCGGAGAAGTGTGAAAGGAGGGTGGTAGAGATCAGTCGGCCGGGTGGGCGAGGAGGCGGAGGCGGCGGATACGGTGAGGTGCCATGGAGAATAATTCAATTGCGTGGGAGTCAAGTCTGGAGACCTGGAGCTCGGGTTGTTGTTGTGAATGAGGACTCGGGCATTGATGAGGAGAGATCAGGGCTGGACGAGACGAGCGACTGTCGGGACGATCTGAGACAAAGCTTACCTAAGGCTTGTCGGCGCTGTTTGAGCGCCGACAAGCTTCCGAGGCAGCCTGAGGCAAACCGTCGTCAACATTTGACGTTACCACATTTTGTGGAGGCCTCAGGCCACATTCTGACTTCTTCCAAGTGTACCACATTTCGTTAGTACTCGACTCCCCGCCCGTATTCCAGATTTGTTTTGTAATGCAACCTATCTGCAGTATCTACCGAAGAGATTGGCACCAATATTAACTACTATGTGTACGAGTTCATAAAATGTGGTATACTTTGTATGAGGAGCATACCACATTTTACTGAGGCCTTAGGCCACAATTCGTCCTTGGCGTGATCCAGCAACTTCACAGCCCACTTGCCCCGCCTGCTTAAGGTGCCTGCCGTCGCTCGTTCCGCCGACGCCTTTGGTACTTTCCATCTCCCTCGTCGATTGGTACCGCTACATCTCGCGCTCCTCTCCATCCTCTCTCAAGCTTTCCGCAAGTACGCAGCCTCATCACGCTCACTCCAACTTATTTTACCTCCGCGAGACAACATAACCATTCCCATCCAACCAGCAAGCGGGCAAGCATTGGGACCCCACTGACCCATGACGACGACTTTGCACACATTCCATTCACCTCTGAAGACCTCGGAAGGTCTTTCGCTGGATCCGGGAACTTGACTATGGACGGAGGAGTAGGAGAGGAGGTATGCGAGGGAATGCAGGCAGAGGAGAATGCGAAAGGAGAAGGGCCCAGCAGCAAAGGAAAGTGAAAGTGGACAAAGGAGGTGACTCGAACGAATAGGCGGAGGACGTCGGCGCAAGAGATGGGCGCAAGCTGATCGGATAAGATGCGCGGCGAAGATGGACAAGACGGCGGAATGAGATACGCGATGAAAATTGCCGGGACGGCGAAGACGGAAATGGCGGAGAAATGAGATATGCGATGGAGATTGGCCGAAGAGGAGATCTGGGGACGAAGAGTTGGCGACAAGCCTCGATCGGAGACTATAAGCCAAGCTCATCCTGGCGACCAAGTCTTCAAGCCATTTCCTTCATCTCTTCTTCCCGCAAGAGCCAAGTGCATGTTGGAGACCATTCTCCGGCCACTTGGTGTCGTCTGCACCTCACTCTGGCTGCCCCCTGGCCTTCTCAGAAATCTCCACCGCCAACACGCAGATAACACGCCCGGCGCCGTCAATTACGGAAACGCGTCTCACTCAAAAGCAAAGTTGGAAGATTACCCAAACGCTGCTCCTCGGAGGGGTAAGTTCTCGATGTTCGCCTTACGATTGTGAAGTGGACGCAACTGACTTTGATCACAGCTCAGCACGCTGACCTGGAGACTATCAGACTCGGGTTCGCCTCAAGGGCTACCTGCACACCTAGCTGTGCTCGTCGACGGATACGCAGCTTTGAGGAATACACCTTTGCTCGCTCCGCACGCTTTCAGGCTCATTCTGTACGAGGTAGCAGTGGAGAGACGAGCCGCTCGACAAGATTGCGGAGGAGAACAAGCAGCCCGAAACAAATGTCAGTCCTTTTGCTGCGATCCTGAGCCCGTCAACTCGAAGATCGCGGAAATCGAGCAAAGGCAGATCAACAGGCAGTAGTCCGTTTTGGCGAGAGTATTTCTCTTGTCTGTGCTAAACGGATCAGCTGCTAGGACCAACATTCAAGGCGCCTACTGCGCCCGCGCTTCTCTTCAACTGGCGCGCCGGACTCGGAGAAAGACAAATCACGAACAAAAACGATTGCCGATACCATCACCTAACCACACCATGTCGCACTCGATTTGTTGCCTCCGCCCTCGTCGAAAAGGACACAAAATCTGCAACACGCGCACCAAAACAACCAGAAGTCAGCAGCTGGAGAGGAGAACAAAGTCCGTGGAGACCGAAGAACACACGCAGGTTTGGAGTACAATCATCACTCGGAGGAGGCGGAGGAGGACATAATCAGCAAATTTTCCGCGTCCGGTGCCTTGCAAAGAGGAGCCAACCAGGCATCCTCCCCACCAGCGAACAGTGCATCACGACCCTCTCCCTTTGATGTCACATACGCTCTCTCCCAGAATCTTCCACCACCCACCACCCATCACCACCCAGATGAAACATTCGCGATCTTCGTGCCACCCTTCTTATTCCATCATGTCTTCCGAAGTTCACTCCATCATCCTGGCCGTCAGTCCGAGGGACGAGCGCATCAATGCGCTTTCGAATCTGCCATTTGATGAGAGAGACTCGGTCATAGCGCTCGCGCTCGCGGTCCGAGAAGGGTCGAGGAGAAGCGGAGGAGAGGCGAAGGAGGGTCTGCGGTGCAGCTTGCCATGCTAATGTGGAGAGGGACGATTCATCAAGGGAGAATGAATGCTTCGGAGGTCGCGTTTGGAGGAGTCACATTCCGGAGTTGCGGAGAAGTATTGCAGTAGTGAAGAAATGGAAGGACTGAGAGCGGAATTGAACAACTTGGAAGTCTGGCCTTGGGTGCTTGAAGTGGCGTTACCGGTCGTCGTCCGCTTTTGAAAGCTTGCCGGTGCTTCAAGCGTGCTCTCTCTTTTCCAGATATGGACGTTGACAGCATTTTCCACAGGACCACCCAACCTGCTAAGCCGCGAACAAGCAGTCTCATCGATGCGCCTCAAACGCTCAACCCTAACGCTGACTCTTCACAGTCATCTATACCAGCTCCAGCGCCAACATCCGCACTACGAGGAACGAAGATGGCACCACTGGACGAGATGCTGGTGATGAGACATTCGCGGCACTTTCGTGGACAACTTCATGATTTCGCTCAAACTCTGGCAAAAGATGTCCTTCCACAACGCGGGCATGTCGGCGCTCGACCTCACACGCCTCAAATCCTCGACCAATGGTTCCAATGTCGTCTTCTGGGTTGCGTTCAATCTGTACTGCATCGCAGGCGCTGTTACCGCGCAGGAGGCCGTCAGCGTTGCAATCAAGAGCTCGTTTCGATTTCATCGATATCATTTCCTGAGCCGGCGAATTACTCTACGCTGGACCAACTGGAGGGAGGTTCATGCTCTTGTCGCTTCAAGAACATCAAGCAACAGTGTCGATTGAGCACCCGCATTAGCGAGGGCACTTTCTCGACGGTCTACAAAGGCCAAAGACTTGGTCCCGGGGCACTGTCGAAAGGATTGGGATGTGGACGCCGACAAACGAATTGTCGATGCGAAGGTCGCGTACAAGTCCTCGAACGGCAGATCTGTCACCTCATCACCAAACCGGATGATGAATGGAGTGGGACTTCTATACGACATGCGAGACGCCGGGCATGACATGATTATCAATGGAAGCGTTCAGGAAAAGTCCAGCCACGCTGGCAAGCGGGTTCGGATTCGTATCGTGATTCGGATTCGGGTTTGGATCCGGACGGATTCTCATCCATCGATCTTGCGGCAATAATCCATCACTCACGCAGAAAGATATACATCGCGCCACGGCTTGCTGGGTTCCAGCACTTCTCAATTCCTTTTGCTTTTCTCTTGGTCCCCCGGTCTGATCACCAACCACCCACCTACGGGATGCAAGCAGCTACCCGCGGCAGCAGCAATGCTGCCACCGTGAATCCTGATTCTGAACCCCTGCTCTACTGCCAGCAGGAATACTCCTGACCGGCTCCGACTTGAAAAATGGCATTTCTTCTGGTCTGTTGATAAACCTCTTCCTCTCACCATGCTGCCATATGGTTGAGCTCTTGCATTCGACGTCCGAGAAAAATTCAAAAGCGGACCCTTCCCAGCGGCAACATCTCAAAGCCACCAGGACCTCACAACGACAACACCCGATCACCATGCCCACTACATCCTGCCCGTCTCTAATCAGCGACGAAGACCTCCTCGACCACATCCGGCTTCTGGAATCGACACTTCTCCCACACTTCCAAGCCCCACGACACAACCACGGCCAACCCTCAATGCCCAAACCCACCCACCTCGTCCTTACTCATCTCCTCCAACCCCACCGCTCCCGCTGCGTCTGCTGCAACACTAGGCGATCCCGCTTCCAGCCTCAAGCCCCATCCTTCAAAGCCGTCGACCACCTAGCATCCCTAGACCTCCACCGTCTGTCCGTCATGTCCCAGCGCAAACTCGCCCGATACCTCCACCCTATCGTCCGGGACTGGATGTGCCGCAGGTGCCATCACGCCGAGACCGTGGGCATCGAGCAGCGGAGAGTCGTCTTGCAATGGGTGCGTGAGCTGAGGGGCGTGGTCGCCATGCTCGTCAGAGGGGAGGCGCTGCGGAAGGGTGTGCACCGCCCGCAACTTCCGCCTGTCGATCTCACCCGAACGATGCCATCATCGTCGTCGTCGTCGCCGTCGTCGTCACCACCATCGCACGATCGCGACGAGGAAATGTGTTGCATGATCTGCACGTCACCCATCGCCCCTCGTGCCGCCAAGAAGACCTGCTTCCAATGCAACAACGCCGTCCACAAAACATGTTTCGAGCAATACCGCGACTTTGAAGATTTGCACCAAGCGACGACCCTGACCACGGAGCAGGCGGTGTTGCATCTGCCCTGCATTTACTGTCGGTGTATCGTTCTCTCCGTACCGCGCAGTGAGGATGGGAAGGTTGCTTGGGCACGGAGGAGGGAGGAGGTGGAGAGGGCGGATTGGGAGCTTGCGAGTGGTTTGCAGGAGTCGGAGGATGGGGAGCAGGAGGAGGTGGTGGATGATGGGGAGGAGCAGGAGGTAGTGGATGATGGGGAGGAGCAGGAGGTGGTGGATGATGGGGAGGTTTGGGCGGTGCAGGATTCGGAGCGGGAGATTGATGAGTGGCTTTTTGGAGTCAGGGAATGAGATGACAGCGCCTAATTTCGGACGGGACGGAGGAGGTATGATGAGAATGTGTGTTGGAGGACTTTTGCGGTTGGGGGGTTCTTGGAATCATTGGTGGATTGTTGGTGATGTATTCTTGAGACCTTCCATGTTTGTCCGAATTTTGTCTCCGTTCCAAGATTTCAGAAGACTGAATGTAGTTCCACCATCAACCGGGTCGTCGGTTAATACCCACGAACATCCGGACTGCCCAAACAAAGACATGGCACCTCAAGGTTGGCAAGAACTTCACCACTTCACAACTTGGACATACCTCATCCTTTGATGCATATCTCGCAGCCTATTCCCCAAATCGTCAACGCCGGACGGATCGACCACGGACATCACTCTCAGAATTGTCATTACCAACCGCCGCGATGACCATCCACAACGGCTTCAGTTTCGACTTGTTCGACCAATCCGCCCGGAGAACTGTGCTCTTCCAAGACGGAGAACGATACTGGGCCTACAGACCACTCTACGATAGAATGTGCGCCGGACAAGCCCGTGGTACCGTCGCCTTTTCCGATCTCCGGCCTTTGCCCTGCAGCCTCCGTCGACCACGGCAAGAAGTGCAAGCTCGAATCCTGCGTCTACCTAGAAGGTGGACATCAGCGCCAAAGCAACAGCGAGCACCGAGAAACAAGAGCCCGTAAGGAAGAGCTGTGATCATGGAGCGATGCAAGACGAGCAGCCTCTGGGCTGCGCCCAGTGAGTTCTTTGTGGAGTGTGTGAGCTCATATACATGTGCTGAACATCTTTTCGAGGGAGTCTCTCGCTGAACCCGCCGAAGACGATGTTCCGATCGAGCAGGAATGCTTCTCCAAAGCTTTCTGATATCCCAAGGCGAGGCAGCGACTGGAGAGGAGTCGGACAGTGCGCGCAGTCGCTTCTTGCAATGACCGCCAGATGAAAAGACGGAGCGATCCTATCAATGAGCAAGATGCGCGGGACAAACGTGACAGCCAGTCGCGAGCTGCTGAGCGAAGAGCGCTGGGCGATCAACCGGATGGCCAGACTAGGGAGAGCAATGACCGAGAAGGTTGCAAAGTGCACAAGAGTGGGTTGAAGCAACATTGATTGGACAAAACAAAGAGTCGTTGATTGCATTGGTTTCGCGGAGGTGAACGTCCATCAACATTCCCTCTCCCCTCGCCCACACAACAACTCTCTCGCAGAGCATGATTCCTTTGGCTCTCCAACGTCCAGCGGCTGCGGTGTTTCGTGTACTCCCCACCTCTGTCCCACGAATCTGTCGGTGACGCTGCCTGCTCAGCCCGCACCACGATCGGTCAGGACGGCACGATCACCACAGCTGCCTTCCAGTCCTATATGATCACCGGCTGCGCCGGCACCATCGCTTCCTTCAAGAATTCTGGCAGGATATTGAGCGTTTGCGCTCGTCGTGGTCGCAAATTTCAACAAGATTGAACACAAGGTCCTGGCGTCAGAGGCCTCGCTGAGAATGGTGGGAAACAATGCAATCATCCCGTAGGAGTCTGTGCCAACGATGTCGGCCAAGTCCACTACGTTGCGACTTCGAGGGTACGTGTCACAAAAGTGAGGGAAGAGGTTCACGGCATGAAGCAGTTGGATATTGTCCGCAACTGGACTTGAGGTTACGTTGAGGGAAATTGGACGGGATGGACCATGAGAAAGAGTTTGAACTGGACAGCTTGATATGTGGAGGGAAAAATCTTGCGTGAGGTGAAGGTATCGGCGCATCAGCATCTGGTAGGAGTCGGGAGCGGAGGGCGGGCGGACGGAGGTCTGCGACCCAGAGAAGAAACGTCGGTCCTCCGACATGCACATCTTGATCGAGTCTCTCTAACCATCTGAACACGCCGCGCTCATCCAGTAAAGGACTGCCGCACCTCAAGCTCGTTCGACCTCAACCTCCGGCAGACCGAATCCCACTTCCCAGCCTTCACAAACTGTTCGGAGCCGTCGAGAGCGTTATGCTCCTCCATAGGCCACGCGGTCGTTTTGCTCCTACGCCGATCACCAAACATGGTCTCTCCAATCCAGCATCACTTCCTTGGTGGCATCTGATCGAGCCCAGTTCCGGACTACGCCTCACCTGTTTTTTCCCCCCAAGGTTCTCTTCTCAAACACCACACTCGGCTGACCTCCCTCTCCTATCAATATTCTCCACCCTGCACTCGCGCGTGCTGTCAACGACTGCGGAAACCCACCATCGAAGCTATTCGACCCTCCATCAAGCGTGCTACACTGCTCAACAGTATGAAATCCTGTCAACCCTCCTCCGATTCAGCCGCTCCAAAGAGACTCAGCCGCCTTTGCACGCCATCCTCCATCGCCGTGGCCGCATCCATCTTCGCACGCGGCCCGTCGTCCGCCGAGTATTCCCTCCCCACCAACGACGGATTGAGGTGTGTTTTCTGTCTGTTACGGCACCAAAGCGGCCATCGCTCGTGTCCGGTTTTTCCCGGCTTACCCGGTCTCCGGGCACGACTTTTTTTTTGGTGCTGTCCCTCCTTTGGTGATTGCACGCAGTTGATCGGAAAGCGCGGCGATGTCTTGGTTGGTGGTATTCGACTCGATAGCCTTGTTGCGCGCGTCGACTCGCGATCTCTGCGCTTTGGCCGGTGCGCTGAGATGAGAGAGAAAGTGAGGATTTGGCGGCGGCATTTCGAAAGTTTGATAACCGGATGACAAGGGGATGAGTCGAGATGAGAGGTGAGAGAGTAAGGAGAGAAAATGAAAAGTGAAACTGATGATCTTCGCCGGATATCATCCGATCTCTCTGCTCTTGCCGCCGCGAAGTCCGGTTCCTTGTCTTATACCTTCACTTGTACTAAAAAAAGTCTTGGAAGCGTCGCCACATTCACCAATTGCTACCCTTCAGAGGCTGGAAGTCGTTGCTCCAGTCGGAGTGATAATGAGGCAACGATGCAACAACATGTCCGAGTTTGTGATAGTCCATTCTCAATTCGTATTCTCAATTAGTGAAAGGCTGGTATGGAAGTTTTGGCGGTGCCGAGTCGGAACCGCCAATGCTTCGCACCTGCAGATTCACTTGATCCTTTCAACTTTGAGACTACCAAAGTTAAATCTAGTTGCATCGCAATACAAGCGGCCAAGCGCATTCGAGGCGAGCATCCGGTAAACGCTGCATGCAGAGCAAAGACTGAACAAACAACCCACCAGTCTTTGTTGTTCCCTTTCCTTTGTTCCTGCCACCACTACGCCTGAGATGTCTTTCGCTGCACTGAGATGGAAAAAAACATTAATCACTTGCGGAGCTCAACTTGCACATTCCAAAATAGCTGCAATCGCATATCCCTCTGCCGCCAAGATTGACGCGATGGACGCAGCTGACCCTCCCTCTGCCGCGGCTCTCGACCATCAACGTATACTGATTTCGAGGTACCAGTATCTCCAAGACGTCGCTCAGCTTGTCCAGGACCAGCGCAACGACACACGGCGCCTTATGGCGCAACTATCGAGGCGTACAGATATGCTCCTGTTCAACCACAGAATGCGACAAGAGTACATCTCCGACAACGATCTTGCCGAAGTCTCTAGCATCTTGGACATGGATGGCGTCAAGCAGTCCTTGAAAGAAAAGGACCGAAGCTTGACGGCGAAACTGAGAGGACTGCGCGCTGAGATGGAGGAGTTCGTCGTGGACGAGAGCAGTGGATTTTCGCGTCTGCATTACGAACCTGCAAGACTCTGGTGGAAGTGGCTCCTGTGCCTCATTATCCTGCTGATGTTCCTTGTCCCCATTTCCATCCTTTGCTGGAGATGTGTTGTCGGGCAACGTACAATGGCTCAAGGACTGGAGCTGTGAGACCAGCTATACACTGGCACGATCTAAGAGGACGATGCATTTGGAGAGGAGGATTTACGGAAGGCGGGAGCAAAAGAAGCGGACCGGCGAGCGACAGTCCTCTTATGGCAGGGGAATGCATTGCGCTGGTGGTGTGTTCGGGCTCGAATTGGGAATCATATTGGGAACATCATGACATATCTTCCTTTCACATCGAGGATGTCATTTGTCTTGTTGTCTTCGCGGGATGCGAGGCCGCTCTTCATATTCGACTTGCATGATGACCTTGCATGATTACCGTTGCCAAAGCCTTCGAGTTGGCCGAGACCGCGAACGTCGAAGCTCTGTATGCCAAGGCGATTGGTGAAACAGACGATCCATGAAGCAGGAGAGGCGATGAGGATGGCTGGATGTGCGGTCGTGCTGTCAGCTGTGGCGCTTGAGATCGTTGGGTAGTTTGTTGGGCTTGTGTGGTACAACTCTTTGAGTGCGGACATCAGTCGTACTCGATGAGTTCTGATCTGGTTCTGAAGGAGTGATGTGACGGCCGGGACAGGCTAGTGGAAAGGGTTCAATGCGGGCGGGCGGGTAGGTGGACGAAGCAGAAGGTAGTTGGCGTGGGTGAAAGGTTGGCCAGATCAGTGTGATGATGGGCAGGATGGAGTCCGAAACTGTCGTGTATGGAACGCTTGGTCACCCATGCCCGAAAGGAAAGTCAAGTCAAGTCGGGAGCTCCCAATTTTGAACGCCACCCTCGGTGTATCCATGGTACTTTTGCATTGCTCGACCACATCCTCGATACCCTCGCGCCGTCGTCATCACCTACATCTGAGCCACCCCGGCGCCGCTCAAGGTACGAGAAGGCAGGCATATTGCCGAAGAGTGTTGAGTTGGCAGCCATGCTTCTTGGATCAACAGACTGCAAACTCAACCAAACAAATGTACTTGCTTGCCTCCCTCTCATGGTACCGGACTGCGCCACTTCGAAGTCGTCTTGACTCTCCAATCCGTTCCATCTCTCTTACTCACTTCTACCCTCAATACAACACTACCACCACCTCATACCGATTGATGCTAGTCGTCTAGCTCGTCCGCCTCCAACCGCCCTCGCAGGTCGACCCTTTCTCGCCCGCCGTGCGTGAACCCCACGAGTACAAGTTCCAGTTGGAAAGCGAGCGAGAGACATATCGCTGCAAGCAGGTTGCATGTATTCTGGCTGGAGAGCCTGTTTGGGTGGTTCACTGAAGCTGACAAGGGACCTGCGAGTGATGGAAGAATCGCACGTAGAGGTGTTGCAGACAAAGAGCAGGACGTGGGCATGAAGCCGGCTTTTCCAAGCCGGGTGATTTGCAAGACATAGGGCTACGTTGTGGTCGTTGAAGATGAAGGCGAGGCTGGCTTTGCGTCGCCGTGCACAAGTCTTCTCTACCAAGTCGGCCAAGGCTACCAAGCCGCCGGAGAAACAGAGCGAGGCAGAGCTGTGCTGTCTGTCGCAAGGCAGCTCCCGATCTCAAGCGCCTTCTTCAGGTCCGCGAGCATTCTCCGTCCCGTGTGGCACCCATCTCTTGCCAGCTCCCTCGGCGTGACTGCATCCTCTTCGAACATGGCCTACCACCCTTCTGGACCGTCCTGAATGATAGCCTTGGACGTGGCATGCTTGCCCATTGCCTGGATCCCGGTGCTTTATTCCTGTGCTCATTCTGGTTCTCGATGATCGTGACTGCTCGTGCTTTGCCGGTCGCAAGCCAGGTCGAAGGCGGGAATCGTTTGCCGATGGCAGGGTGGGCATCGGCTGGTGGAGGTGAGGAGGACGGAAGGCGCAGCGTTGGCTAGCAGAGCGAAGAGTGCAGTAGCAGTAGGTGGAGTCGGGAGAATCGGGATGGGACTTCAATGGGCGATGCGATCATCATGGTGGTGATGGTGGTGGTCATTGTAGAAACGAACAATGTCCGAGAACAAAGTCGGTCTCGCTTGCGGCTGAAAGATTTGCCGAGGACATGCCACCATCAAGCATTAGTGAATTGTCAAGACTTTACATCACGGCAACGAAGACACAACACTCTCAAACACCCTCGATCAAGAATAAGAATACTCGATGAGATCCCGGTCCGGCTCGTTTTCAGAAGGTCATGCTCAAGAAGCACACACTTGTGGCAGACTTCAAGTAAAAGATTGGGTTTCGCTCGACGAACCTCATTTTCAATGGCCCACATGGCTAAGAGCCTGTTCGTTAAACTTTCCACCGAATAATTAGCGACCATAATATCGCCTCAGATGGCTCTAATCTACTATCAGACGCCTTAAGACGCACCAAATCTCTTCTTATGCAATATAAGGCTTCCCTTGCAATGTAACGAGCGTCTAAGAGCTAGTAAATTACGCGTTGTTAGTGTTGTTGTTCGATAAAATGTAACAGCTCGAATTCTGTCGAATATTGCAGCCAAAAGCGGGTCCGGCCGCTCCTCGGCGGGTATAGCCGAGCGTCGTAATATTAGCCTTTTGTAGGCTTCTTGTATTCTCGTGCAATATTGTTACAATTAAACAACTACAACCGTGTGCTATATTAAGGTCTGCGCTATGCAGGAATTCGAGAACCTATTAAGCGCTTTCGTTTGGCGTACCACTCGTCTTAATTACCCTCGGATCTACTATTCTATAGCCTTACTAAGATAACCTTACAATACGACATCCCCGATCCGAATACCGGTCTATACTACTACTAGAGTTAACAACTAGAGCCCTTTTAGATCTAGTCTTAGAGCTAGTCTTAGCCCTTCGAGCTATTCGAGCCCTTTAAAGACGACAACATCGACCCTTAGTTTAAGGACACTGCCTCTTAGGCTATCTACGAGTCCTTATTGCTTAGCTAAACCACTAACACGAACTACTCCGTTGCTATTAACAAGGGCAGCACACGTGCACTACCGGTAGTATAGACGAAAGCTATAGAGCTATATTTAATAAACGAATAGTAGCGGAGGATTAAGATTAACGAGCACACCGACTAAAACCTTAAGCCTGCTAGTAGAGCTTATTTAGTTAAGCAGCTCACGGCTATAGCTAAGGATTAAGCGGTGCCATAGAGCGCTATTTAATCTAAGATAACTACCTTTAAGGGCGTGTATTTAGCGTTCGTTATACTGTAGAACGAGTCCGGCTTTAGCGTCGACAACGATAGCACTGTTACTATACCTAACAAGGTATAGGACGATTACCTTGCTTATAGCTACTACAAGCATGCAGCTAGGTTAAGGAGGCAGCTATGCCCTTACATCTTGCAGTATGCTAGTATCTTTAAGAAGAAGATAGCTACTAGCAAGTATATATAAGGTAGGAAACAACGCCTCGCTCGATAGGCAGACGAGCCTAACGTACTACTAGCGACTCCGAGCGCTGCAGCCGATACCGACAACGAGCCCTTCGATATTAACGACAATAGCCTTACTCGCGATTTAAGCAAGAAGCGCAAGGCTAGTAAGCAGCCGGTTACGCCGGCTCTACCTATTAAGGTAGCTAAGAGCTCTAGCGCCAGAATTATTAGTAAACATATTAAGAGGGCAATTAACAGTCTAAGGCCACCGGTGCCCTTTAACACGCAAGCTATAAACATTATCGACGATAAGAAGTAGCCTATTACCTCTCGTATGTATCGCAACTTCGGTTAGCATATATCTATAGCCGCATTCGAGGCTAGAGCGTTCTGCAGAGCTAGTAAGGTTAAGCAGTTGTCGTAGATTATTAACCTTAGTAACGAGCTTAGTATAGAATGTAATGCACTATGCGAGGTGCGAGAGCAATTGCTCGGAAACTAAGAGGGGAGCAAGCTAACAACGGCGTTCGTTCGTAGGTGTTTAACTATCCGCTACACGATTTTTTTCGGACTATAACGACTTCACTACGTCTTTAATAGATACATTTATACATCAGATATTAATATAGAAACATTCCACCGCGTAGTTGTTAAGTAATTAGGCTATAAAGTGTTTATAGTTTATTAATATATCTCTGTTGTCGACCCTACGGGTGCTCCCGCGCTATTAAAAAGTCGTCGAGAGGACTAGAAATGTAGTAGATACGGCTAAGAATCTACTGGATTCGATGAATTTTGAAGCTAGATTAAAGTAGGGCTATACTAATGGTTTTAGTAAGGGTGTTGTTAGTTTTCGAGGATTTCTAGTGCTCTTATTAGCTCTAGCTAAGCCGAGGTTTCCCCGCCCCGTAGCTAAAATCTATGTTACGCCTATCGCGTACTAAAATCTATCGACTTCGCGGGGTTGTCCTCTACCGGAGCGAGCTCCGGGCGGCCAAACTTTATCTTTAATAATTATTAAGAAATCTTCTAACAACAATAACAACACCCCCCTATATATTAAATACTATACGGCCACCGCTACGACACATTTGTACGACGGCGATTGTTGTATACATTAAGGGCTATGCGCAGATAAAGAAATCGTAATGAACGGTTATATATTAGTAATGTTCTTAATAATTAGCAGATTTCTCCTATTGCTCGAATTTCGTACACTAAGACTTCCTTAAAATTACCTTAAACCGGCCGTTCGTAAACGGCTAATCTACGCCTGGCTAGCTCTTCCTTATACTGCTTCTACATAGCCGTCGCGATAGCGTTGCGGCGCTTGTCTATAAAGCTATAGTTATTAAGCACACTGTCCTTAGATATCTGGTCGTAGTGCGGCATCTTACGAGCCGGCTAGTTAGTAGCTATACGATGCTCCTCGTCCGCGAAGAGCTCGTTAGAGGCGTTATGTCGTCTAATAAAGTTGTGTAACACAATAAGGGCTAAGAACAAGTCCACCTACGTATGTAGATCGAAGTAAGGTCTATAGGCCTTCCTTATAATCCCCTATCTTATCTTAAAGATACTAAACGTACGCTTAACGATGTTCCTTAGCGACGAATGCCGCAGATTAAAGAGCTCTTACTTCGTCGTTAGCCGCTAGTTACCTATAAGCTACTCCTTTAGGTAATATCGTATGCTACGATATAGCGTTAAGGTAAGGAAGCTATTGCTATATCCGGCGTCTACGAGGTAGATCTTGTCGACCGGCAGATTGGTGCCAAAACCGTCCGCAATGCGAGCCTTATTTAACATACGCTAGTTATTCGCAGACCCCTCCTACCCTAGCAGAACGTAGGTAAAGAGTATGTTAAAGTCTACGACGGCGAGTACGTTCTAAGTTAACGTACCCTTACGATTGCGCTATAGCATAGCGTCTGCTGTCGATATACGAGCAGTAATGTGCGTACCGTCGAGGGCACTAACAGCGCAGCCGAATTGCTCGAATTTAGCTAGCTTCAACCGCTTAGGAATGTGTTTATAATCCGGCTCTCGCACATATCGATTATATAGCAGAAGCACCGCTTTAAGGACTAAGTAGAAGCTGTCCTTAATAGTAGACTTCGACCTCTTAAAGACGAGGTAGACGCTATAATAGGTAACGCTATGGCCGACGATATAAAGGAAGTGCACTAAGCGCTCTGCGGCCGTTATATATCGGCTAGATTCGAGACCTCCTTCTACCTTAACTAGCTTATGCAATAAGGCGTAAAACGTGTCTATGTTAACACGGTAGGTATTAAAGAGCTCCTTGTCGTTAGCTAACAACGTAGCGGTAATTCGAGTGCCGGCGTTATTGCCTCTGCGAGCATTACCGTCGTCCTTAATACGCAGATATTTACTGCTATACGCATATACCGAGTAAATAGCCGTAGCAATTGCCGCTTGTAACACTACCTCGGATATCCCCGTAAACGATACGATATCCTCTATTTCTCGTAGTATCTACTAGCACGACCGCTGGATATCTCTTACTCGCGTAAACGACTTGTACGAACGCTAGAAACGCCGAATCCGGTATCAAACGGCTAGCTAATAAGAGCGCTAGAAACTCCTTTAACTTGTCGTTCTCGTCGTTCTCGTCGAGGGGGAGGGGGGCGGCGGCACTACTACCGGTGTAGAGTAAGAGTGCGTCGGCCGGACTACTACTACCGGTAAGGGTAAGAAAGCGGGTATACGTAGTATTGTTGTTGTTAGAGGGTAGTAGTAGTAGTAGTAATAATATATATATAGCTAAGAGCCCTGCCGTAGACCTACAATTAAGCGATTCTCGTCGTTCTCGTCGTTCTCGTCGTCGGCGGCTAAGGGCGAAGGGGGGGGGGCGGCGGCTCTACCGGTAAGGGTAAGAAAGCGGGTGTGCGTAGTAGTTGTTGTTATTAGAGGGTAGTAGTAGTAGTAAGGATGATATATATGCAGCTAAGAGCCCTGCTATAGACCTACAATTAAGCGAATGTGCGTTATCTGCACCCTCGGAGCATAATATTAGCTAAGAGCCTTATATCGCTAGAAAATCGCCTATACCGGACAACATGTGCGAATTACAGAGTCTTATAATTTACTATAAGATAGTGTAAGCCTTAGATGCATTTAAACGTTCGACAACGGTAATTCGGAGTAAGATGTACCATGGTAACGAGCCGGTCGTTCGATAAACGTTATTCGACCGACTGAGTCGTCTGAATACGTGTTTAAAAGTTTAACGAACAGGCTCTAAAGTATGCAACGAGCTGCATACTCGCGCCACGGTCCTCTTTGCCCATGTTCGCCAAGATGCTTATTGACCGCATCCCGTGGATCCAACCCAGATCGCGCCGCCAGTGTTGAGCGAGCGACACGCGGCAGGGATCAAGATCCGTCTTGACAATGAACGAAGTGGACCAGGAGAAGTCCATCCGCGGTCCTCGACGCCGTGAAAGAGTCCTACATCGCCACTCTCTTCATCCCCAGTTGCTTGAGTACCTCCAGCCACCCTTCCTGCATCAACAGCGAGGCTCACTACAAAATCTGCATGCGCGCCCTCCAACCTACATTCTCCTACCAAAGATTATTCCGACCACCTCGACTCCGCCGTTTTGCACAAAGCTGCCATTTCCATTCGCGAAAATAAACTTTCTTGGCCCCATAAGAGCCGGCTGGCGCAGCGGCCAGCAGAGCATCGACCTACGCCTACAGGTCGATACGAAGCAGCAATAAAGCTGTGATACATTTTGCCGACGCGGCTCACATTAACGTTCGCTAAATAGTACTCAAAGTATTTGCGCGAGTTCGGTAGTGAACACAACGACATCACGAGCAGCCAGCGAACGTTAGCTCACGGCATTCTACGATGCCCTGCTACAACTCGAACAAGTCGATACGTTCACCGAAGGCTGCGGTCAAATGGCAGCCGCCGCCCAGATAACCGCCACAGACACCACGCCCGAGCTGCGATTATTTACGATCTGTACCTCGACTTGCTATGCTTCTCGTATCTATTCACGCACGACAGAAGTGCTGCTGCTTTGTTAACAGAGCATCAATTGCAATGATCGAGGGGATTCAATGGCAGAAAACTCTTTCCCGCAGATGCTTCTGGTCTGCTCCGGCGTCAAAAGCGGGTTACTGCATTCATCGCTAATACGCCTGACTGTCTCAATTGTGCAAGTAGCACGCCGCAGTGACAGGAGACCCAGCTGCTTCCTGCGCATTCCCAACAAACAAAGTTTGCGCAGTGAACAAAGGGAGTCCCGGTCCGTGGATTGCTATCGTGTCGAGACGCTTCTGTTTGAGTCTTGCAGATATCAGATATTGCAACACCTTCCTGCTCTCTACACTCCTTCTTTTCAACACTTGACTTCTCAACACCATACCATCACCATGCCGGGAGCCATGAAAACCCGATGTCATACTCGAGCGGAAGGACGGAAGTCGAGCACAAGGCGGCAACAGGATAGTCCCTCATCACCCGCAAACGATGATGAGAAGAGAGCTAAGAAGATGCGGATCCTCAAGCGTTTCAAGTGTACGGCTCTCGCCTTCTTCCGTCTCGAATCGCGAGAACGACCACTGACAGGTGAACGCAGTAATCGCAATCATCGCTCTGACTGTCCTTTTTTTCCGCGTGGTTGTCTACATCGGGGAACTCAGCATGGCATGGGTCCGCAAGAGTAGAGCGATTGCCCAAAACCACGAAGCGTTTCTGGATGAGAACGGCACGCTCACTACCAAGGTGGCACCCGCTGTGCCGTACTTTCTGCCATAACGAGCTCGGTGAAGAGATGTGGAGGAGTCGAAGAGGATCCTAGAACGGCGAGGTGGAGAAGCTAGGAGCCGTCGTTGGAGGAGTGCTCGGACATGCGAACAGCGTTGAAGTTGAGCACGCTGAGGCAGGGCGCAGTTTGGGCACGGCGAGGGGGTGAGGTAGGAAGTGTTGGGCAAAAGACATGACCACAACAGACAGGACCTGAATTCACGGACTCTACAATACAAACCCGGGAAGTGTTTGCTCCCTTTCCCTCCCTCTTGACCCTAGTTCGCCCATCAGCACCATTTCTCTTGCTCCGCACGCTGTGGTCTGGTATCTTGTACAGAGCTCCGCTGCAAAACAATTTCGATAGGCCTTTGCATCGTCTTCGCTTCGTTTTCGGCACCTGTTCTGCCATCGTGTCGCATCTCATTCAGCATCCCTCTTGCTTCCATAAGTCAGAACGATGCCACTTACGACATTGTTGGTGCTTGCTGTAGAAACATGTAATGCTGCCGGCAGATTGGATTTGGTTCGTCGAACCCTTTCCACATAATGGACCACATTCCATTGACCGAGGGACAAGGCTTCCCCGGAAAATCGAAATGCCAAGCCGTCAACCCTGTCAAAGGATCTGGAATTCGATCCGATCGGCTTTGACCTGCGTTTCCATTCTCCAATGATGCAATCGGTCACGAATGTTTGCACGAAGAACATACATCATCCGAGTACTCTGTCCATAACAACACTCCCACTGCACTGACTACCGTTCTCGGTCACAATGACCTGCGGTCCGAGCTAAGTCTTACGCACCACGGCCCTCGAGCTAGGTATCATCCCTCCGCTATTGTTCATTCTCCTTTGTTGCAGGGCAGGCCGCTTGCGGTCCATCCCATCAAAAGCAGACTGATTCTACCATTGCTAGCGTAGCTTCGACATGGCCTACGGACTTGGTCTTCCCACTCCTCCCGATGAACAGTCAGAGGCACAACGCGCCATGACCGCCGACCATTCGCGCTCGTCCTTCTCCGGGTCAGACTCAGCATGGGAGAGGACATCATCCAACAGCGACACGTCGTCGGTGTACTCTCCTTCCTCCGACTCGAGTACGTCCTCCGCCTCCGATATAGCAACACATCGCCTCCGCTCTTTGCGCGCTGAAGTGGAATTGCTGGTGCGCGACAACGAGTATTTCGATCAGCTTCCCTCAGTGCGTTCGTCAACGAGGTCGAGCGCACTGAAATGGACTATACTTCGAGTCGCAGTCCCTTTCGCTGCAATCTGCCTCGTGGTCCTGGCCTGGACGGTGGCACTCTGCCCGGGACAAAACCAGGTGGTGCACTTCGAGTACGACCAAGATCTTGTCCCAACGATCCGACCTAGCGACTTCAAAGCATTGGCCAAGATAGGCTTCAACCTCCCGGCAAGATGGATGGAGTGGATTAACGAACCGCCTCTTGGCATGTCACATTGGTGGCAACAGGACGGCGCAAACGAGCCGGGAACGGTGCAGTATCAGCTTCTCGAGCTGCGGGAGCTCGGCGCTTCCTACCAAAAGAGAGAGAAGAAACGCAAAGGAAAGAGGCAGTCGTGGGCTAAAGACCTGGCAGAGAACGCCGATTGGGTGGAGAGAGTGGAGAGGTGCAGCCAACGAGGTATGGAAATGAAGGACTCGGCTTGGATAAAACACCAATTCGCAAGCGTTGCGGATGCTCTCTTGCCGCATCCAGATGGACGCTCTGCCTGCAGGACGCTACAATCGGCGAATCCCACAAGGATGAAGAATCTGGGCAAGCTGGTGGACGACGTT
Source organism: Zymoseptoria tritici IPO323 (assembly GCF_000219625.1). NCBI lineage: Eukaryota > Fungi > Ascomycota > Dothideomycetes > Mycosphaerellales > Mycosphaerellaceae > Zymoseptoria > Zymoseptoria tritici. The sequence goes on along the minus strand of NC_018204.1, from coordinate 435,411 downwards.
CTCAATCACCTGCCGGCAGAGCTTGAGACCTTGGAGTTTTATCTGGACGCGATGGCTAGCCTGCAGGGCCTCTCGGAAGCGCAGATCGATACAGTCAACAAGGAAATTCGTACAATCACAGTCAAAGCCGCTGAACGCCGATCCGACTCCATATTGCCAGTATTTTCTTGGAGAGCACCGTCGCCCATTGCCTTGCTCTCAGACTCGGAGAAGACCCACATTGCGCTTGCACGGGAGGAGTACGGTGTCCTCACGTTTTTGTCACTCCTCTCATATGCTCTGCAGCCTGCAATGCGAGAGCGCAGGGAGAAGATCCTCGGTCTGAGAGCCCAGCTGGAGAGCTTGAAGGACCAAATTTCTGCTACCGGTCCACTCGATCAACGAAGCCGCACGCTGACCGTGGCGACGGGTCTGCCCTCGATGCACGATTTGGACGTGGTTATCAGGGAGAAACACCTCAACGTGCAGACCATCCGAAGCTTCGCAAAAGAATGGAAGAGGACGCGTACTCTCGACCTCAAGAAGGATCAGTCCAGCTCCAACCAGTGCCTCGGATATTCGCCCATAAAATCCAGCACGACCATCTTCTCAAGGATAAGATCTTCCAGCATAGTGCGACTTCCATTTTCGAGCACACCGTATTCCCACAAGCTCGCCCGTGTTTCCAGACGACTCCATCACCTCGTCTGGACTGACCCCAACACCGGTGCAGCAAGCTGGCACTGGGAAGGATCCGGCCCGTCTTCACATGGTCTAGTCGATTCAAAGAGACGAATCGAAAAGGCCCTTCTCTTCGCCGGCCTCGATCTGGGCGGTCTGGGGGTAGACGAGGTGGCGGAGAATCGTCGATATCAAATGATTCCCAGAGAAGACGGAGAGGACGTCAGGTTGAGTTGGGAAGACGACTACAAATCGAAGGCCGAAAGGGTTTGAGGATGGAGCACGACTTTGGTCAACACCTGGTTTGTGCATGGAAGAACTTGGGAGGATGGAGTTGTAGCAGCTTTGCACACGACCAGACACTGGGTTGTTTGCTATAGAATTGCAATGATTGCGTCGACCAAGTCGACGCAATGCTTGCAGGCGCAGCAAGAATCATGGACAAAGGCGAGTTGCATGCGTCTTGGGTTTGCGAAAACCTCGAGTGGCGATGAATCACTGCAGCTCAAATCACCTCTTTGCATGAAAGCCGCATCGCTTGGAACACGGCCCCAGAAGAGGAAGCTTGGTCAGGGCAAGTCGGCGACGGATGATAGCGAGACAAATGACGATGTTTTCAAACATGATCGGAATCACGCCCGACGGTGGATTCGGTGACTTTTCAGTCGCAAACATCACTAACCACTCCTCGTTTCCAGACAACCGTCATTCTTTAGGCGAGGACGAGGTGAAGACAGACGCGAGCGAAGATGAGGCATGCCCGCCTTTTGAACAGGCGTGGGAGCTCGCGCGATGAATGTTTTGGCAACATGCTCCGTAATAACATGCAGGTCTCCGCGATGTCCAAGCCTGTTTCCTTTCCTTTCTTCACGCTGAGAGCGTTCATGTCTTTTTCTTTTCTTTCTTGTGTTTTGGTTGAGAGGCGCAGCATGAAGCGTCGCGCGAGACTTGTCGGCGTTGCAAAGCCTTGCGCTGAACCTCGAACGGCGGCAACACGTTCCTTTGACTGATACGAAACATCGCTCGGTAAGATGGCATGCTGCATCGCTCGCGCTTACAGACTTCGCTGGCCGGCGCAGAGGCTTTGCAGCGGTAAAAATCCGTCGCTCGGTAAGTCCGGCCAACGTAGGATGGACACGTTTAGGAACGACGCTTTGCGTATTCGGTGCGTGATCTTCCGAGCAGGATTGGGCCGGCCTGTTCATGAGCTAGCTGCTTTGAAAGGCAGAGTTTGAAGCCGTGGCCCTGACACTTCCGCATGGACCTTCCGCAGAATGAACCTTGATGTGGCGGAGGATTGAGGCCAGAGTTTGCATCGATGTCTCTGCGAAGCGATGTCAGTTCGGAGGGGGCGGTGAAGCGGGCTGTCTTGCTTTGTTTGGTGCGGTGAACAATTCAAAGCCACCAATCCACCTGTAGCATGCGGAATACGTGTTGGTAGAATTATCCATCGAAAGATGTCCCAGCCAAAACCTCATGCAAGTGGGTAAGATTGCTGAGACCTTGTAAGAGCAGATTCTCAAGGTGGTGGATCGCCGCAGCCAGAGTTCCGAAGCGCTGATGTCGGAGCCACGATTGAGGCGGAAGAGAAAACCGCAATGTGTGTTCGAGGAGATGCCGAACAGTCTTTATTAATTTACATCCTCCTTGTAATGGAGTGGCACCACTATGAAATCTCAGCGGTAATGGAGTGTCAGTTCGGACGTCACTCGACCGAACATGCACTGATTATACATCGCCTCCTCCATCTTCACTATCCTACAATCCGAGCGTTCACACCGAACATGCACTGATCATACATCGCCTCCTCCATCTTCACTAACATACATCCTGAGCGATCACACCGAACATGCACTGATCATACATCGCCTCCTCCATCTTCACTATCCTACATCCCGAGCGATCACCCGACACACTCCATCTTCCATCGCATTGTTGGCACCAGACTTCCCCTTGTCCTCTTCCCATACTGGCCTCGACTCATGATTCGAAAAGTTCGTTGATCCACTGATCGATGTCCTCGGAAGGAGATATCTGCGACGACTGCGACGACTGTGGTGAAGGCAATGAATGAGATGGCTGCAGTGACTGCGATGCTTGCGGCGAACAGCTCGCACTGTTCCTTGGCTCGAAGTGCTCGTTGTAGGTGATGGTGTTGTTGATGTTGTTGTTGCGAGTCAACTTCTCCGCCGATGGAGATGGAGGTGGACCGTCGGAATGGTAGGGAGAGAGTCCAGCTATGATGCCCTCTGTTTGCTGAAGAGTGATAGAAGACCACAAGGGGTCGTCGCGGGAGAGCCATGGAAAATCCGTGTTGTTGTCCACAGGCGACGTGTTCGTCGTGAAGACGCTCGAATCACCGTCATTCGCTTCGCCTGCGATATCGGAATGTGATGGTGGCCAAGTATCTTGATAGATTGTGTCGCTCCACTGCAGGACAGAATCGTCGTGGAGGGGATGAACCCGCTTTGGTGCTGGTGGCTGGAGCGTGTCGTTGTCTTCTTCCTCGCGAGAACGTTTGGAGTTGTGAGGAGTTCGAGGGTTGATTGTGTGTTGCATCTGCGTAAAAACGCGCCTGAAGGCATAATCTTGGCCGTCAGTGGCATCGGGAAAGATCGGACACTTCAAGGCTTTATCGAAGACGCTCTCGAGCCGGCTGTCAAAATCGACTTTGTGCTTGTGTGGATCGTGCTTGGAGCAGAAGGTGTTCTCAACAATCAACATGGCAACGCGGGCAATGCACGCATTGACGATTCTGTTCGAACCTCCATCCATCTGAGACTTGTGGAAGTGCAGATCTTCGAGCAGGTGGGTAATGCGATTGGTCCGGGTGAGACCAAGCGCACCTTGACAGGAAACAAAACTGCCTCTGGAGTATACAGCGACGGGGCAGGCGAGAGCTTTGGTGTTGCTCAAAGAACCCAAAACGCCCAACTCGCCGCCATAGTAGAAGTGAACGTCGATGGGTGCCATGAAGAAAGGCGGCATAGTATTGATGGGTAATGGCGTATATCGATGTAGTTGGGTCCTTGAGGTTTTTGGCGAAAATCCAGGAATTGGTCGGATGTCGTAATCGAACCGATCTGATCGGTATGATCCAAGGCGTGGCGCTGCCCACGGGCAGGGTCAATCGAAGTCGAGCGAGATGGGACAGACGGGAAGATTGATGAAATTACAAATGAATGAGAAGAGCCGATGATCCAGTTGTCGATGAAAGCACTTTGCTGAAAAGACAGGTATGCGGTACAAATCCGCAGTGAAGAAGCCTGAAGGTAGAAAGACGCAAGAATGAGGAAGATGCAATGACTAAATATTGGACACTTGAACACTGAGCAATCGAATGATTGGACAGGCCAGCAGTGCTCAGCAGCATTGCTTCTGAGACGGTTTCCTCAGTACTTAGCAGCATTGCTTTTGCCAATGCTTCCTCGAAGAATACAGGGATGTTTCCATAGCAGAGACAAGACGGCGCCTCAAAAAGCTGCATGACAGAATGAACGTGCGGGAGGCTGCAGCCGATACGGGTATTGTCGCTATCGACACAGTACGAAACACAGTCATGAGCGGCTGTGTGGAGAAATGACGACAGAAAAGGAAAGATGAAGCGTAGAGTGTCTTCCACACCGTTGGCATTGAATCATCGTGTTGATGAAATCCCGCATGAGGAGCTCATCAACTCAAGGTAGGCCATCGACGCAGCCTTGGAGTACAGACGTTCACATGGTTTCGTGCCGCGGGTTGATTCGCAGACGCTGGAGCAAATATTGGGAATACGGATGTACTCGCATTCGATGTCGATTGCCAATGTTCTTCACGGACGCGAGCGCGCGAAGCAGTTTGCATACGGCTGTCCTTGTAGCGTGCCGGGAGGGTGGGCGCACAGGGCGCAGCCAGGCTGCCGGGAGCTTGGTCTCAATCTGCTACTCCAGCGTTTGCAGGATTGCGATAGCGGGTGGATGTTCATGATCTGTATAGCTGCTAGGCCAATCAACGACTTTTGCGAGCAACGGGAAAGTCGGAGTCAAAGTGATGGAAGGACATGCCAGGCTGATGCGGAGATGGCTGTCACCGAGAGCTACTACCATCTCGCCTGCATGAACTGGTTGCACTTGCCATTCCCCGGGTGAGTGGTGCATGCATAGTTCGCATATGGATCCGCGGGCGGGCGTCGTTTGCACAATGAAACCGGTTCACGGACGGGAAGGAGAAGCCGCAGTTTGAGGCAGCTTAGACGCTGGAGCCATGCCACTTCCCGAGAGGAGGGTGGATGATCACCAGCAGACGTTCTAGGCTTGCGATGTTGTGGTGTCCCATCCGCGTGGTCTTCTGGAAGTCTGTGTTCCTTCAATTTCCTTGCTTCTCCGTCCAATCTGACTCCGATCTCCCTAGTGACATTGTGGGTCCCAATCTTGGATGCGAATCATTCATCGAGGCATTCAGGCGAGCATGCTCAAGATTGTGCAAGCCATCATCATCGTCTGGTCGTTGTTGCTTCGGCTCTTGAGTGGCTTGGCTACGAGGAAGACAGCCACTTTCGCGGCAGACCTCTCGCGGTGTGTGAAGGCCTCGAACAATAATAGTTGATCAACGTGAAGGTGAGAGTCGTGCGGCCAGCTCTGTCGATTCGATGGGTCGATGTCGAGATGTCAGAATGTCGAGATGTCGAGATGTCAAGATGTCAAGATGTCAAGATGTCGAGATGTCACTGCGAGTCAAGTCAAAACCTAATTGCTTCCACGTCACGTGCAAAAATGCTCCGCATGATCAATAGGTTCTACAGCCCTGCAACTCCGCCGGTCCTGCATATGATGGTGTCTACATATGATGAAGACGAAAGAGTCAGTCCACCCAGACAGCACAGACCGCCAGCAACGGCCGAATGGCTTCGATCCCATTACCCATGTCGGCAGCAAGGCCGGCGACATCCCGACACTCCAGTACCTCACGGCAGACGTCAACAGAGATCACAGCCGGAGGCACCTCGACGCCGGCGAAAGGACTGGCCAACAGCTCCGGACTCAATGAGCAGGATGTTCCTACTTACCCTGTGTTCAGGTCACCCAAATCCCTCGAGGAGGACCTCCATTCCAGCCCTTCCGCCAGCCGCGTCTCCACCCGACTGGTGACTGCCTCACGATCCGCAGACGGTGACAGTCCCTGAAGACAAGCCCACACTCGAGAGTACGCAGGCGTCGCAGTCTGACTGGCAGCACTCGTTGTACCCTCACAACTGTCTCCTACCAACCCATTCGAGGAAGAGATTTGACGCGAGTGTTCGGTTGGGAGCCGCGGATGTTTGGAACGGCGCACGAAAAGGGCGTACAAGACGATGCGAATAACCTGAGTTGGTGAGGTGCGAGATCAGCATTGCGCCATGCCACTGGGGTTGGCTGGCGCAAGGAAATGATCAGGTGTGAGAACGCGGTAGCATGTAAAAGAAGATGCTGGGCCAGGCCTTTGTGTCGCTGGCGGCCCTCGAGCCACTGCTGCAGGAGGGCGACGGTATGGAAAGATCGATGTCTTACGGGACGGTGAGATTGTCGAACACCTGGAATCTGACACAACGATCAGTGGTGCGGGCGACATGATGCAAGCCGTCTGGAGATGTTGCCGTACATGAGCATTCACAAACTGAATCCCAAAGAATTATAGCTGGCGCACTGAACAAATCGCACCGTCCTCATGGCTGTTGTCAAGAGGAGGAGTACCTCGATGTCTCCAGTCTGGCATGTCACCCATTCATCTCTGCCACAACGCCAGACCCACTCTCAGGCTCTCTCTCACCTTCACTCTGCTCATGCCAATGTCCCGTCTGCAATCCCTCTGAGACTCTCGGTCTTTGCTTCCATCGGCTTCTCCCACTCCTAGCGTGTACTTTTCCGACTCCTCGACTCATCGAAGGGATCTTCAGGTTCGCGAGTGCTGTACGCATCCCAAGGCGCTTCCGGAGCCCATCTCAATGCGCGCCAATGGTCATTGATCGGGTATTCGCGGGTCAGAGGAGGTGCGGAGTGTCGTATGAGATGGTGCATGGTCGAGATATGCTGATGGCCGAGGTATGCTGATGATCGAGAGAACGTGGAGGGTGTCGTAGCTGGATGAGATTGTCGGCGGTGGTCGTGATGCTGCGGTGGCCGGAGTCAAAGCACCTGTGTGCTGCAAGATCATGTCAGCGGTCATGACTCGCGTGGCGGTAGAACTATTCTAGGCGGTATGCTGGCAACGACGTATATCAATAAACTAAGTACCTGTGCCCCACAACTGTTCATTAGGCAATCGAGATCCGGAAGTGAGCACCCAGCTCGTCGCTTGAAAGAGGTTGTAGCACCAGATGTCAGGTAACACGCAAGACTCCAGGAGACGTGATGGCTGGCGACCATCCTGCGCAGGCAAGCATCTCACACGAATATGTGTTCCTCCATGCCATTCAACCCGGGATCAACCCTCCCTGCTGCAGGATCTCGCCTCACTGCGCCTTCGTCATAGCCACTTTGTACATCATTCTTCCATTCTTCGGCATGCATCTGCCCCTGCGCTAGCCACTCCGTTGGCGGCAGCTTCCATGCTCTTGCGACGTGAGAGACAGCAAGAGGATGTCCATCAGTCTGTTCCAGTGCCGAGAGAAGGTGGTGATACAGCCTGGCAGCAAATGCGCGCACACGAAGGAATCGCGATGGTGAGAGACTTTATGCCGGCGACGACGCCCAGTATGGTTCACATCCAAGTCCAGAAGCGATGTATGAGGGCCAGCAAGGCGTGATGACAGGAGGGGAGGGTGAGGGGGATCCAAGGTCGAGGTCGGTGGACTTGGTGTGGTGCTGTTCAAGGAATGGAACGTCCTTGAACGGCTCAGCAAGACGGGACGGCAAGACGGGAGCACCAAGAGTTCGCCCATGATCTTTCTTCAACTTTTGGGCAGACGTATTCCAGTTGTGCCTCAGGCATTAAATCTCATACCAACACGTCAGCTGAGACGGACTTCACGCACCACATCCTCATCAGCGGGACAGCTCTGCTCGGCGCCCCTGCCACATCGATCGTGCCGTGCGCCTTCCTTGAAAATGGTCGCGATCACACGGTCGCGGCACATGGACTAATCAGCGCCCAGAGGGGGACAGTACGAAACTTCTTAGGATTTCCTTACCTCTTCCTCTCTCTTTCTCTCTCTGTCTCTCTCTCTCTCTCTCTCTCTCTCTCTCTCTCTCTTCATCTCACTCTTATCCTTGACCGCGCATTCACGAACAGACCAACAAGCAGTGCAAGAGTGGCAGACGACATGGCGGCGAACCTGCAAGTGGAACCTCCCGTCGCTTTGACAACTTGTAGTTACTAACACACGCTCTCGCAGTTTCACACCCCAGCCGCCTCGATCGATCAGCATCCGGGATGGCGATCGCGACAGTCCTTTCGACGACCTCTTCGCCGGCATGGACTACAATCTCCCCGAGGCAGAGGTTTCGGACGAGAGAATGCTTTTCGACGACCTGTGGGACGACGCGGACTACAACCTCCCCGGAGGCAGAGCCTTTGACTATGCATAGGGGTGTGGAGGGAAGGTCCGAGTCTGTGGGGCAGCAGAACAATTATCACCAGAGAGAGCTTGTGAATCCTAGGGAGGAGAGCAGGGTTCTCGAGGAACAGCGCAGAGAGCCAGACAACGAGCCGGACAAATCCAAGGACGACTTTCGGGAACTCAACGTTCTGCGACAGAAGGTGCTGGATTCCACTCACGACGAACCCGCAATTGCGCGCACGCTCGCCAATTCGTTCAACGCCATGATCACCAGACTCCAACGTCAACTGGAGTCGGATGCTGTTGAACAGATGGAGGCGGATGCTGCCTTTCGACAAAAGTTGGAGAATATACGCGAGCAGCTCAACAAGGATGGTCGTTGATGCTGTTTCTCTACTTTGCGAAGGGTTGCAAAGCGCACTGGACAACCCGGTTGAAGCTTTGAGTATCATCACGGAACGTGCGACTGATATGCTCAATCAGTGCGACGAGCGACAGGCAGTCAAACGTACGCGTCCAAGGGCTTCGATCGCATCTGGCTGGGTATCACCGTAGGCTTAAAGGCCACTCCATCGACAGCATCTCCATCGACCGAAACGCAGCGACAGCAAGCACCACTATGAGCATTAGAAGCAACACCATACGTCAGTGGTTGGTCCTCGCTTCCGTTCGAAAGCACCAATTTAGCGTCAACATACTTCACGGTTCACACGCCCTCACCGGCGCCGCACTAAGAATTGCGATCTTTCGGACTTCAAGAGCATGGAGATGATTGGCATCGTTTTGATGAATGGAGAGTGCGAACGAAACGTGTATTCGTCACCGAGGGCACAGTTCGCTTTTGCTATCCCATCTTACCTTTGTCAACATGTCTCGCCGTGCGTCTACAAACCTATTCCACATCAGAACAGCGCTGAAGACAATATAATCCAGCTACGGCAGGAAGCGCGGTGCCGTCTAGCAATGCCTTCGACGGCGGAATGCTCTGGCACAGACCTCTTGTACACGGCTGCAACACACTTTCGAGGTCGAGTGCGCGGAATGGCGAGGATATGAGCTTCCTCCGCTCGTCGCTCGCCGCATTGGACCCAGACGACTTCATCTCCCAACGCGAATACGCCGCACTAGTTGCTCGGAGATTCTCTACCTCCACCACCCCCGCAGGCTCACGAAGGGCGGCTCACAGGCCCTCACAGGCCCTCACACCGCCACTCCGCCAGCGCCGCCGGAATTCGTCCGGCGACTTCCAGACGCTGAGTCCCGTTTATGCGCATGGCGCACTCTCGCAAGAAATAACGCTTCGATCAGCTCTTGTGAGCGCTCGGCCCTTCCGTTTTCTCCGGTATGAGCACCAGCACATTGAGGTACGCACGCCATACCGAGTGACTATTAATGCGCCGTGTTGAGGAGATCTGTCCGTTCAAGGTCGACTTTTACGGAAGCCACGTTCCTCATCAATCAGACACCTACCATTTCCTCACCACTGTCAAGCCCAGCGTTCCGACTGCGCCAAGTTCCCTCCAGACCATCGGCGACCCCATTATCCTGGACCAATTCTTGGCGGCCCTACACTACTTGAACAACGCCCCCTCGACTTCTCCAAGTATTCTCCTGCGTCAAGGAACACCTCGGGTATTCATTGAACCACTGCTTCGCGTCCGAGGCATCGACCACGAAGTTGCAATAAACGAAAGCCTTCGCCGGATCATCAAACACATCGACACGATGGGAAGACTTGATGGCGACATTGACATTCTTGACATCTGCCACGCTACAATGGTATACTCCCGACCTTTGCGCACGACCGGGTCGCTGATGCCGATGCCGATGCCGATCAAGACCATCACCAGGGCGAAGGTAAAAGCAGAGCCTTGGTTCATTCATGCTGAGCGGGCGCGTTGTTTCCAGCTGCCTCTAGCGTGACCACGACGGCGGAACGGCGGTTGAGGAGCTTTCCCAGGGACATTGCGTCACGATGGGAGGAGACTGAAGTGATGGATGATGGCTCAGCTGAAGAATCCAGGCTGATCGGGATGAAGTCGAAGTCGAAGCGAAGGCCAAAAGACTCCACGGCAAACGAAGAGACGACGATCCTCTGCAGCGTAGTGGTGATGAAGTGAAGTACCGGAGTTGTTCGTGAAGAAGTCCTGCACAGTCCGGCCCCCAATCCCATCAACAACCACCTTTGAACAAAAGATTGAAAGACCACCGCAACATCCTCGACGACCGGGCAACCGTCGGCAACGACTTGAATGGGTCACAAGACAACATCGACCCACTCACCGGTACTTCGCCTTCGCTGGCGGTCTTGCTGAGCGACAGCAGTGGCGAGCCTGTCCGCACCATCTCCAGAGCAAGGCAACTGTGTCAGTACCAGGCACAATTGTCATCTATACTGCCCTCTCGATCTCTTACACATGTTGGCTCTCCGAAACGTCCTTGTCTTTCTCCTCACGCCCTCTCCGATCCATCAGTCTGTCCTCTTCCGAGATTGGTTCTTCTACAGGCTGTGGATCGTGGGTCGCTGCAGGGATCGCCGAAGGTGAAGAGACCAGAGCTTCGAGGGCGGACTTCGGTCAGTTGCCTGCAGTCGGCCGGGCGAAAGGTCCTGCCTCCATGCCTGTCGTGAACAGCGATTGCGAGCGCCGCGCATGATGCATTTCACTGTGCCGGCTGCTGCTCGTACTGCGGTGCACCGGACGGACAATGCCGCTTGAAACGTCGATACCTTATTCTGTCGGTAGACGGCGGATTCGGCTCCGGCGGGAGCAAGGCCATGCACATCAATTTCGACCAGAGCGGTTTGGTGGCCGCCTCAAGGAGGTCTCGTCGTACAGAATGAAAAGATTGACATCGTCCTCCGCAAGACCTTGATGGCTCTCTTCTCTGTAATACTTTGAAATGGCCCTCCGTACTACTTTGAAATGGTCCACCGTAGAACACCTCCGCCTGCTCCGCTTGTCCGCACACATGACGACGACAACATTAATCAAACAGCTCCAGAGCTCGAAGACAAACAGATTACCCTGCAAGACGACGACAACCTTATCGAACCCCGGTCACACAAAACGCCGAACATCGTCGACTTTCAGACTCTAGATCACAATGAGTTGACTCACACACAGCACGGCCAACATCGGATTCCAACCACCGTCTCGAGTCCTCCGCAAGCTACGCCAACAGCGGACAGACCCTTCGCAGTGACCTCGATCTCCCCGAACCCACTGATGGCTCGGCGATAGCGAAGAAAGACGAAGGACTACCGCGAAAAGAAGTGGCCGAGTGTGGTGCGGTTGCAGAAGAGGGACATTGATCTGGAGCGCTGGTCGTAGTAGTTGCAACATCAGCCGTTTATTGCCATACACAGGAGTACCACGATCCACAGACATGGTTGCCGAGAGCGTGGCATACGCTCATATCCACAGCAGCAGCGTCTTTGACGTGCAACATTCGGTCTCACCTGCGAGGTGCGAAGTACGTCCGATCTGTATAGCGAAATGCATCACATCTTCAACGCAACGACAGCTCGCGGAGTTGACACAGATTCGGTCAAAGGAAACACCTTGGCTTTCAAGACACCGAGCCGAACTGGACAGATATGACAAATGTCCGCCCTGGGACGCGGGCGGTGTACGGAAGTTGACGTCGAAAAGGCGGAGTGCCGGGGAAAGGACCAAACAGCCTCCGATTAAATCGAAGCCGTACACCTATGGCAGCGGCGGCGGCCGGGAACGAGAGCTCGACGCGACTCGACAGTGTGGTGTGAAAGCACGGCCAAGGATGACTTTGGAAAAGATGGTCATGCTGGATCGTATTACACTCCTTCGCCGACTCTCCCGTGATAGTTACAAGCTGTCCCAGAGCAATGGGAGGAAGAGTGGTCGGCTGTGAAGCTCGAGCGGGAGTATGGTGGATGCGGAGGAAAGGGAGGGCGGGCAAGACGGCAAGGAGTATGAGGACGGGGCGGTGCTGCCACTGAGATGGAAGGTTGACGCAGCTGGCGTGGTGGTGAAGTTTGAAAGGTAGCAATTTTGCATGCCTCGATCGAAGGGAGAGGCGGAGCATGATTGCATTGTGGCGAAGGTGCAAGGAGGTGAGGGTGTACGCGTTGATCATTCTGCTTGCAACCCCGCAGACCTTCTTCTATTACACGGACTTCAGCTTTCGGCTTCAAGCTTTGATCACCTGATCAGGAACATCAAGTTAACAGGACAGCACATGACAGATCACTGGGCGTCTCAACCCGTCATCCACGAAGAAGTCATACGAAGACGCCATGCAATCACCCAAGCCAACTTATGGCGCACCGCCTGGCCACTAAACGCGGAGCAGAGCAAACGACCCGCACCGGAACTGCTTATCAACCTCTCTCACACGAACTCCGAAAGACCAAGCGCACAAGGCCAAGATGGTCTTGTGCAACGGAAATGGCAACAAGGAAATGTGGAGCAAGATGACAAGACGGAGTGCTGCCGGGGCTGAAACGCAGGAGCGGAGTCGAAACAAATGTCTTCGCCGCCGGTCGTCAAGGATGACCTTCCTCCGACCGTCAACGTGAGAGTCGACAGAAAGGGGAAAGAAACGAAGGAGGGGATTGAGCGACCGACAAAATTAGTGCTACGCCGGGCAAAGCCAACGAAAACATGTTTCACTCAACACTTGCTTAAGGAAGCAGTTGTTCCTCCCTCGTAGGCGACGGGTATCTGCGATCCCTCCGCCTTCATCTCATACAGAGCCGAACAAAAGCAGATCCTGCGAGCAACAAGCTTGGGATACTGACATGGCTGATCCAACCGATGGGGAGGCGCTGCCGTGTCAAGACCTGTCTCACCCAGCATGGCCCGCGCCTGAGGACACCTCGCTATGAACCGCATTTGATCATAGTTGCCGCTGCATCCACGATGATCCAAACCTGCCTTCCAGATTTTCCATCATTCCCGACCTGCGCCGCACAGCACTTTTGTCCACTCTCGCTTGCTCGACAAGAAATTGACGTGAGAGAAGCCGGAATAGCAAGGGCTCTGGACTTCGAAGGACAAAGACTTCGAGCGGTTTGGAGCAAGGCCAAGATGATCACAAAGATAAGGCACGATAAGAGCGCGCCAGTGCCAGACACGCTAAGTCACATCACCTCCAACACAAATCTCTCGACGCCGACCAGTCTATATGACGTCTTTCCAGTCGGCCACTCTCCGACACGCCTCTTCTGGTCCTCCGAACCACATCACCCTGAGCATTACCCTCTTCCTCCTCCTACTGCAGATCACCTCCGAGGCCATCGTTTCCGCGGCCACCACGATCAGCTGCAAGGCCTCATCAAGTCAAGAGAGGATAGCGGTACATAGGCACGCATGGAGGAAAAGCTGCTATCACTGAAGGACTACGGAGAAGATGCTGACCGTCGGAATATCTCCAACACGCGGGGCGATGCTGATGCAGGTGCGGCGGCTGTCGAATACCATCACGGGGCCCTGCCTACTTGTGGTTCTGCTGTGCTCCTTGAGCTGTTTGATCGGCAAGAGACGGGAGTGCGGACCTTGCAGCCGGAGCCGGAGCGCAGCGCGCTCTCAGTTCAGATGCGATCATTCGCACATCGAGAAATATCGAGCGATGCCGAAGAGATCCGTTCTTCGACCCCAGCCTCCTGTAGCGATGATAGCTCCTGTACCATTAATTTGTTAATTGGACATGATCTAGAGCGAGTGATGAGCATGAGGATGAGGACGACAGCTCTGAGGATGCTGGCCTTGGCCTGGGTGTTCGAATGAAGGCAGCAGAAGAGCAGTCTAGGTGATGCAGGCGAAGTGTCAGAAGCTATATCGCTCGGCGAAGGGCCACCACATGGAATCATCGACCTCCGCCCTTGCCCGATATTATCGAGCTGCCGTCGGACGACAACGATAAGCTAGGCAAGGAGATCGAACGGCTCGATGATCAGACTTCCAACAACAGCCTCTTCTTAAAGGCCTTCGCAAAGGCTCCAAAAATCCAAGAATCCAAAGACAGCAACAAATCCTCAGCAGCAGAAGAACAAGCAATTTCTCCGACTCAAATCCCTCGCACTCGATCATCGGAGACCGACGACAAAGTCTTCTCGGGGGTCTTTCTAAAGCTCCAAATGCCACAGAGAAAACAAGGCGCTCATCACGAACATCGACAAATCCTCGGAAGAGCAAGCTTCCTTCCAGTATGGACCCTCCAGCCACCGAATCTCTTCCGGTACCCATCAAACCCCGTCACCACCTCGACCTCTTCACCACCCAACCCCAGCACCCACCAAACCTGCGTTATCACTCCGCCTCTCCACCACCCGCGCAGGAGGTTGTCCAAAGGAGGCTGACTTGCGCGAGAAGTTGGCCAAGAGATACCTTCCCGACACCAAAAGGTGCAGTGGGTGAGGAGATACTCCTCTCCTACTGGCGCCGAGATTACCTCCAACGACCCCTGGCCGCTCTAGCAGAAGCCGTCACCGAGAATGACGACGACGATAGAGACAGTCGCATTTTTAAATGACCGCCAGACGAGAGAAAAGAATCATGTCCGCAAGGGCAGCGCGGCCGTAGATCATTTTGGGGTCTGTCCATTAATGCTATAAGAACTGGCATCCCCGGACTGCTTGCTTATGTCTCACGGCAAATGCGAACAACCTCGTCATGTACCTGTCCACGATGGAAAGGTCGCCGCTATGCTGCCCAAATCCGCTTCGATGAATGCATGAACACGTGTCGCCACGCCAGCTTCGAAAACGAGACTTCCGACTCGGAAGAATGCGAAGGATCCGGAGACGAGAAGGATGCTGATGCCCGACGACTGCGGCAGCCTTTACTTTCCAGATATGCCTAACGTTGCGTCCCCGCGCCAGCCGTCGTCACCTGGAAACGCGCAAGTATGCTGGAGAATCTTCCCTGTCCTGTGGACTAGACGCCGCATTGGTCGAGGAGAACGGAAGCTCAGCCGGAGCTCGAAATCATTCAGCAAGCAAAGACTCGAGGCATAAGGGTCCTATGAGGAAGGCAACGCGAGATCGGGCGGACATAGAGTCACGATGATGCCGCACCGAAAAGCTGTTCTCGGCCCATACGACCCATCTTTGGTCCTCAACGGCGGCGCGAACCGATTGACGCCTCTGAGAGGCTCGGTAGTGCTGTGGTTCCAGAACTAGCTACATCACCGCACGAACAAGATCTGCCACACGACAAGACGTGCTATCTTTGCCGCAGCTGCCATCATTGCCACCGTGGCTTCTAATCCGAATGGCGACCACCCGAATGGCGACCAGAGGGACTGCCGTTCACGACCGAAGCCAAGAGTCGTTCAGCAGCTGGGAGTCCGACTTATACCTCAAGCAGGACGCGGTCGGATGGGTGCTCTCAAGCTGAAGATAAAGAATAACCTCATACTCGACGACTTAGGCTGGGAGTTGAGAGCCATCCCAATCGACCTGGACGCCCGTCGTCCTCCAAACGCTACGCATTTCGATTGTTACAACTACACGACCAAAGCCTCTCCTATGGACGAAATATTCGCGGCCTCTTCATCTTACTACCGCTGCCAAATCTCTGGACGACGGCACTACTGGAGCAATAGGATGGCCAAATTCTTCACTGCAACTCACAACGTGGACCAGCAGCGACGCAGTTGTGTGAGATACAAGGGCAGTGAGCTTGTTGGATTGGATCCTTGTTGGATTGGATTGGCAATAGATTGATTTAGCGGTGTTGGATTACTATGTCGTCGTTATTAGATAGATTAGAGGTGTTGTTTACTGCTAATCTATTGCTAATTAGATTGCCAATAGTGTAGGGCTGCAGGGGTTGTTGTTGCACGGCATGTTAAAGACTCTGCGACCTTAAAGGTGTAGTTATCTCTGTATCTATTATCGCTATTATTATCCTTATGCTCTTACAATGCTTCTATTCTCGTTGTTTAGACCGAGTAGCAAGGTTACCGACTATGTTACGCTCTATAAGACGAGCCCTCGATTCGATCTAGCTCTTCGTAAGGAAACCTTCTAGATCCGGAGTAGTAAATACACACGCTATGCTGTTATTGCTACGCTATGCAACAAGACTCGCAAGGGCAAGTTACTAATCTAGAGGTCCGGTAAGGCGTTGTTATATGCAAAGGACTTAAGGAAGTACTACTATTGCTACTACTATAAGGTAGCTAGTACAGAGCAAGTACTTCTAACATATAATAATAGCAACAGCCCTGCTCTTAATTATTTAGAGACTAAACACTAGCTTAACCGGATTACTAGTAAGCTAATTGTCGGAGGTAGAAGCATTAAGAGCTCGTTCGCTAGTAGTGTAGTATACTAGCAGCTTACTAAGGACTACAGTATAAACGAATTTAAGAGCCTTCTCGTACGCTAGATAGTGTATTGCTATATTACCTTCCGGATAGTTAAGAACTAATACTTCCGCGATCTTATTACATTCCTTAGCTCTTTAATAGGGGGGTTTCTACCGCGTACGGCATCGACGATTCGAGGGTAGATAATAGAAGCGTATACGAATAAGAAGGTTGCGGTGTAGCGAGAACTAAGAGACTCTATTAGCAAGATATACCTGTCCTTTAATAGCTAGACTAGCCCTAACAACTACTCGATCCTTAGCGTATTCGCTTACTTCGTCGATAGTAGAGGGACTCGAAGGACTCGGCTATTAGCATTTAGAAGGACGTATAGTACGAAGTCTACTAAGAACGAGGCTACGGCTCTTATAGAGGTAATTAGCAAATACAACCTCTAGCGGAACATCGGATACTTTATATGCGACAACATTAGTACTAACACAGCCGTCGTAGACCTAATCCTAAAGGAGCTCTACCTATACTAGACTACGAAGTAGCGGCTGTTACGTAGACTACGCTACCTTAGCTATGTTACGAATCTATGTGCGAGGGCGTTGTTGCTTAGCGCTAGAGCTAGCAAGGCGTTAGCGGCGCTAGAGGCTAAGGTAAAGAAGGGAGCGGTAGACGCTATAGACGCTTTCTAGGCTACGAGAGGGCCGGTTAGCATGCTCTATAACATAGTACGGTTTATTCGAGGATCGCCGTAGAGGATTAAGCGATTCGTAGGTATTATTGTTAGTAGAGTTTTAGAGCAATTCGACAAGCTAAAGGTAAGTTTCTAAAGTAGGTCTATACTAGCTAATTTCCGAATTTATAATTAGCCCCCGTACGCGGCCCGCGTAAGGGACTTTTCGCTGCCGCGCTCCCGCCGACCCCTTAATCTTTAACCTTATTTCTTATAGCCCTTACTAACACCTTCCTTCTTCTACTAGCTTATCTAAGACAACGACATACGCTAGAACTCGACCTACTATATAATTACGAGAGCTCTCGAGCTGTAAGAGAGGATTAAGCGGTTTATAAAGGGCTAGCTAAAGGAACACAAGGGCGAGGCAAGTTTAAAGGATAACCGGATAAAGGCACAATACTAGAAGCAACTAAATCGAATTTACGATGCTCTAGCTACCTTCGAGGTAGCTACAATCGACTCGTAAGGCAATTAGCGCTCGCTCTATAACTAGTATCCGACTATTAGCTTCCTTTTAGATACTATAGACAACTTCCGTATCGAATTTAGCGAAGAAGCGGCTAGCGACAAGTCCTTCTAGTATCTCTTAGACAACTACAACTACGCCTAGTATAAGATTAAGAAGTACTACACCCTCTACGATAATACACCGATCCTCTTTGCCGTAGTCTACCTTAATCCGCTCCTTAAGAAGTAGTAGTTTAAGGGCTAATAGACGTAGGAGTCTTAGGCTAGCTAGGCTTCTATAGTTTACGAGCAAGTAACTAAGCTCTAGACTAATAACTATAAGGGCATCTTTATAGCGGCTTATATAATAGCTCTAGTACTACTACTAGTAGAAGACAGTATACAGAGTCGTATGCGTAACTTTAAGCGCCTTAAGACTTCTTATAGAGCGGCCGGAGTCGCTCTTAATAAACTAACTAAATACCTATTAGCTAATCTACTACTAGACCCTTAATATAACGCCGCCGGTAAATATAATCTAGTAGTCGCTCTATTCGACGTCCTTATATAGTAGTACGTACGCCGGATACAATAGCCGAATCTCTTACGCATAGTATTCGACTACCTCTCGATCCCTTTAATAAGCGACAACCCTGAACGATCCTTTAGTAGCGGCAGAGATATAATTACCTACCGCCGTTTATAGCTTAGTAGCGACATTATTAAGGCTTATGCCTTCCTTCGTAGCGCATATAGACCTCCTATTAAGACAAGAGAAGGAGTTACAACACCGGCATTTAATAATAAGGATAAGGTACATAACAACATAATAACGCAGCTAAGAGAGTAGTTATTCTAGCAGTTATTTATATTAATAACGGTAGCAGACTCCTTAAGCTAGAGTAAGGAACTATATAGTTAATAAGGGCAATAGCAAGTATATAATACTATATAATACACCTTAGGCTATAACATAGCTAACAACACCTTTAGATCCTTATTAGATTGCCTTATTTAGACTAGATATCTAATAGCACTATTAGATCCTTAATAGATTGGATTGGAAGTAACCTCGAATCTAACGCCATCCAATCCAACAAGCTCACTGTACAAGGGCAAGAATGGCCGGATCCTCCTCTGCCATGCTTTTGTTTGAATTTTCTGTTGTGCCAAGGGCTTGCTCGAGGCGGCTTACAGTAATGGAGGGGAGACTTTGGTCCGCGGGACGGGATACTCGAACTCTGCATTACGCCGGGCACGATCAACGCGCACCAGTACTACATGTCCGCCTCGCCGTGCATGTGTCTTTGCGGTACACTCTACAGCCACACGGACAGCACTAACGGCGCCTGCTCCTCGCTCCGGATGAATGACATCTCGCAGATGGCAGTGTCGACATAAGCCTCTCGACCACATCCTGTTCGACAATACTACCAGTCGCGACGAGGACAAGCCGACGGGGTGAGTGGGTCCGTTGCTGCGTTTGAGCTTGGGGATTGGTTCAGCATCATCTCGTCCTCCCCTACTCGGCGAATGAGATGGTGGACGGCGGACGGCGACACTCTTCCAACCACCCTCCAGCGGCAACCACCCTTGCCGCATCGGCTTTGCAGCGCGGCACCGATTCGACAGCTCGAAGCAACCTCAAGGCCGCCTGGATCTCGTCCGGTGGTTCGCACGTTACAGAAAGCTCTCATCATTTCCGAGGCCAGTACCGGTGACAGAAAACGATTACTGTATCAAGCCATCAACGTTGAAAGGATCGACTCAAGTCTTTCGATGATGCAGATCACGCGAAAATCGCAGAGAACCTGAGAAAGCGTGATGTGGAACAGGACAAGCTCGTCGTCAAATGCTCCGAGAAAACTGAACAATGCGGCTGGAGGCCGAGAAGCGCGACCGGGAAGCTGCTCGAGATGCACGAGCGCCCGCTATACAGGACCTTTTGAGGGATGAGTTACGCACAAGACAGTCCAATGACAGCGTGGGCTCGAAGCGTGGTCCGAAAGGGGTATTCCTACTGTGAACTTGGAGACCGGTGCGTCTACGCCAACCCGAACCCGCCCAGCATCAACCCTACCTTGTGGGTCTGGAATTCTTTATCGCTCGACTTAACATCTTCACTCTGTCCTGCTGTTCTGTCTTGAAGACATTCGTCCACGCATTACGCCGACTCTCACTCTCCTGGCAAAGAGAACATTCCACCGACACGAGCGAAAGGCACACCACACTCCAGGGTCAAAAAATACAACGACAGACAACGCAAGCACCGCAGAGACCGCAGAGACCGCACCGCAGAGACCGCACCGCAAAGACCGCACCGCAAAGACCGCACCGCAAAGACCGCACCGCTAGAGACGTCCTCGCACCACTACCCGCCGGCATCCTCAAGTCCGCAGCCGCCAAAGTAGGCTTCTTCCAGCAGTCTGAGAAGAATTTCCGTCGTCAGAGCTCGGAAGATAATCTCTCCATCGCGAGAACTGGGGCAATGCAAGCGATACCACAAGAAAACCCAATTGGTTCGTTGAGCATAAGAAGGCGTTCGATTCACGGCCCACTCTCCTGCGATGGCTCAATGGAGAGGCAGCAACGTGCGTCAAACATCCGCCTGCGCTCTGGAATTGTGCTAATAACATCCTAGGATTGCTATGCTTTCGAGGATGGCGTATGATCAGAAGGTGGCCTCCAAGAATGCAAACCGGTAGGATTTGCGCTCAACATGTCTTTACGGTTCGGGTCCCCGCTTTAACCCGCTGTGATGATCCATGGAGGTACGGATGGGAAAAGGAGAAGTGCAATCTTCACCTTCACTATTCGGCGCTTCCTCATACGAAGCCGCTTCTGAAGGAGTGAGTTTTCCAGATTCACAGTATTCCAGTCGTGGATCCTCTTGGCAGTTTTTGGGGAACGCGCCACAATCAGGAGACTCTCAGCATGAGCGTTCGAGGCCAAGGCCAAGGGCACGGTGTACGATTCGTGTCCGGGCGGGGATTGCTGGTCTCCGTGCGGCCGAAGCGCTCGGCTGCGACGATGATGGAGACGAGTCCGCTGGAATTGCCGAGTCCGGCGGCCAAGCGAAGATGTGGAAGTGGTGTGACAGGGGTCTGGGAGAATGTTGAGCCAGTGTGGGAGACAGCGGATTCTGAGGGAGGAACGGGTTGTATTGGAGGGTCGGCCTGGCGGTCGGTATGTGCTCTGGCTGCCCGCACTGCAATGGCACGACAGTTCCATGGCACATGAGCCAGGCGATCGGAACGTCCGTCACTGTGGAAATTGCAGAGTCCACAGCTTGTGAACGAACAGACGGGACGTATTGTGCTCGGCATGGGATTGTTCAACCATTTCAATATCAATCCTCCTCATCCACCGCTCGGCCTTTGCGCAACGTGCTCCTTCTCATTCCTTTGCCCGGAACATGGCTCTCGCCAACTCATTGAGGCGATGTCGCAAGTGGAGTAGGCGTTCGGACTTATGCATGTCTCTGGAGGGGTTTCGGTAGTTGTTGATGACGGATCTCGATATCGGTGGACGTTCGGATTCGGATTCATGGATGTCGAAGATTTTGACTGAGAGACGCAGAGGAAAAGGTGTCCGTGTTCCCGCACTGTAGAGAGAATGCGTCATGACGGTCTGAGATCAACGCCTCTCTCTGTATCTATATCGAAAATCCTCTCACCCGACTTCACTTTCACTCTCACTCTTCACCTGAGTTCCACCTGTGCTTCACCCTTTACCTCAGAACCATCGACGAGAACGACATGTGTTTCATCCGATCATTCGTCGGCAGTTCTAGATGTGGCGAGCTTCGGGAACTCCATCATCGGCGTTTCCAGATCTCATCAGTACCAAGACAGCAAACAGAAAACTCAAGACATGTTGCCAGATGTATAAATTGCTGCAGTGCCTAGCAGAAACGATGCACGAGAATGAACAGCGACCACATCAGAGATGGGGATACACACATCAAAGCCAGTCACCTTCTCGACCTTTGAGCTACCAACAGAACTCCGACATTTGGTATTCGCTCACGAGCTATCAAAGTCCGATGCCATTCCCAACCCTGTCCGGGAGCCGCCACTGCTGTTGGCCTTTCCGACGAACACGGAGCTACGAGAGATATACTACTCGAAGAACTCTTTCGTCATCATCGTTGAGAAGAACAACATCATACCATTTCTAGACTTTTCTCGAAAGTGGCTGCAGGTGACTCAGTCGATGTCGGCAAACAATCTTCGGATTCGTCAGTGCTCAGGACCAGGGAACCGCCACTGGGATAAGATGGCGTCCTGTAGGGCAGTTTAGGTCACTACCTTAATTCTCATTTTCTCAAAACCTCGTTTTATCGATTTAACGCTTAGTAAGCGCTCGCAACGTCTACCTCTCTTGCTCGCAACATCGTTCTTCTTCTTTTTAACGCCCTTACTACCCTCTCGCCATGCTACGCGCCGCCCTTAACATCGACTACCTTCGAACCGAGATCGAGCTCCTTCTTAGGGTCTCCGAATAGACCTACGACGACGTCGTTTAATAGCTAAGGGAAGAGCAGCAAGTAGCTATTAAGCCTCGAACGTTCAGACAGATACTAGCTCGTTAGCAGCTCTCTACGCATCCGAGGATCTCTTAAGATAAGGACTATTAGGCACTGCTGTATGCAAGGATTAAGGAGCTCTTCTAGCAGTAGGATATAAAGGATAAGAGGCTGTTAAGATGCCTAAGGAAGGACGGCTTCGAGATAAGCCTGTAGCAATTAGCAGATATCCGGAAGAAGCTAGGCTTGTATCGAAGGATCCTACGAGATAACTAGCCTGAACACGATAAGGTTATACGGATAGTGTTAGAGGGGACGATTGTAGGTAGTGCATTAGATGACTATAAATACAAACGATTAGCAAGGCACCTGCGGAAGGAATACAACATTATTAGAAGGTCTGTATACACGCTCGCAAGCATGCTCGCAAGCACGCTCGCAAGCACGCTCGCAGGCTAGATTCGTCTGCTCGTAAACTGCAATTTACGCTGCTTCCCTTGCTCGTAAACTCCTTCGCCTAGCTCGTATGCTAACGCTCGTTTGCTCGTAGGGATCGCATAGCTAACATCTCGTATACCCTTAATCCTGTAGGTCCTAATGCTTGCCGCTGCCGGAAGGGTAGTTGTAAGGATGTTAAGCGCAGTCGTCTAAAGGCTAAGGGTCCTAATTATATATGGTCGGTAGATGCCTACTACAAGTTCGAGAGCTTCGGCATCTGCTTTTATACCTGTATCGATATATACACACAGAAGATTATATAGATTTACATAGGCACTATAGCTAAGACGGTCTTCTCGGTCTCTAAGCAGTATTTAGATACAGTCCGAGAACTTGGCTTTACGCTAAAGGTAGGCTCGCAACCGGTTGTGCTATGCTCGCAGCTCTGCAGCTCTACTAACTCTATTTATACACAGATTATGCGGGCGGATTACAGCGTAGAGACTCCTTTAATAGCTAATATACACCTCTTCTGCTATAAACTTTAGGAGGATTAGAGCATTAAGTTCCGCGATAGCTTCTAGTATATAACGAGCAAGGGCAATTAAACGATAGAGCGCTTCTAGGGTCTTAGTGCAGCTGTAGGGTGGAATCGATGGCGTAATTTCTTCTACTAGCTTCGCGATAAAGGCCTCTATAGCGAGGATAGTAGGGCTGACCGTGTGGCGTTCCTTGCAGTCTACGTTCTAATCCTCCGGTTTACGGTCGAGCTGTTTATTAACAGCTATAATAACTATGCTATTCGAAAGTAGCCTAAAGTCGAAGGGCACTTGCCTAGTATTCCTACTTACAACTACGACTATCCTCCTAATAGCGTAGAGGATCGCGGAATATACCTTAACGCAGAGCATCCGCGTATCTAGCGGATAGCGGATTAGTATGCTTAATTCGGTTAGTATTTCCCCGCGAGCGGCTTGCGTGCTGCTGCGAGCGTGCTAGGGTTAAGGAGCAGTGTAGGGATCGAGAGCTTGCTGCTGGCCTGCTAGCGTTGCGAGCGTTGCGAGCGTTTTACGTGCCGTAACGAGCTAACTATTTACAGATCTCCTTGCATACCTTCCTCCGCCGACTCTGCTGTAGGCTACCGAGATACTAGTAGCTAGTAGCTATCTAGCGACGCTCGATGGTTGCGAGCTGGACGCTAACAAGGATAAGATCTATGTGGATGCATATCTCTACCTCCGCGATGCTGCTAGTTGTTATCTTGCTGCTAGTAATAACCTCGCAGAGTTTTAGACCCCTCCGAAGGGAGCTAAGTTGCAGCCGCGTAACCGCATAAGGGACTTCTTCCGTGCTAACGGCTTTGCATTCGATTAAACGATATACAAGGCTATGCCCTCCTGTCCTCGCTCTTCCTCTTCCTCTTACTTACTACCGTCCCTTGTGTATACAGCCGTCTTATGGCTACCTCTTAGTTCTGCCGCAACCCTGCGGCACTACCCTACACCTCTTATGCTAATCTCGGCGATAAGAACTGTGGTTTCTACAGCTGCCCTCTACCCTCGCAAGCAGCTCCGGCGAGCAACAACGACGAGCCTACGAGCGACTACGAGCGCTAGGCTACCCCTCCTAGCTCTAGTGCTCGCGAGGGTATATACATTCTGTAGAGCCGTACGAACACTAAGATAAAGAAGGCGGCTAAGACAAAGGCCCGTAAGTTACCTAACGCTGCCGCCAACTTATTAAAGGAGGCTAAGAAGGCTAAGCGTTTAAGGGAGCTGTTAGCTAATAACAAGAGTGCGAGGGGCGGTGCCTAGGACAATAAGGACAAGCTACTGCTACTGTTTACTGCTAAGTGCTTCCTTCACACTGTTACCCTTATAGATCCGGAGCCTATAGATAGTAAGGACGCCGACGATAATGCGACGCCGGTATACTCCGACAAACGTAATAAGATCTTATAGCAAGCTTAGGGCGTTATTGCCGAGATAGACACTATTCTTAAGGCCGCTAAGAAACATAACTGTAGAAGGCTCTTCTTAGAGTATCTGCTAAACGAGAGCGTAGCTGCGAAGTAGCGGCGAGACAAGAAGCCCTACTACGACATCTATTTAACAAGGGAGTATAGCAGGAATTAGCCTATTAAGCTCGGCGCTAACAACGTAGCTGCTGCGAATACTACGATCAGGATAATATAGCTGTTTAATCTAAGGACAACTAGCAGGGCTCCCTCGGCGACCGTTTAGATCACTTACGTTATCTACTCTAGCGGCTGGAAGAATTACGACGATAGCTAGGTGTATATAGACCTAAAACGCTCCGTAAAGAAGAACAGCGAGCCTACATTCTAGTATGTAATTAGTTACAACGTGCAGACTAATAGCACTGTCCTGCACCCTAACGGGCGTGTATTTAAGGACAAGGACGGCGTTATTTACTATCCGTTTATATGGACTAACAGCTATACTAGCGTCGACGGTAGGGAGATCCCCGTAGGCAAGAGTTACCTGCTTGCAAGCTAGCTCGCACCGGAGGCTCGCTACCTTGTAATAGCCATAGCAGGTCCGTCCGGTAGCAACAGCAAGACGCTCGCAGACTAGTCCGCAGGGCTCGCAAGCCGTTCGCGTTCCGCTCGCACTGCCCTTAGCTCCTCGCAGCAGGACTCCAGCCCTTAGCCTTAGCAACGCTCTAGCTCTAAACGCCCTGCTAGCCGCGACCTTTAATTATCGCTAGTAAGCCAGCCTAACGACTGCATTCTGCTCGACCCTAACACGGACAGCTTGGACGATATAGCAAGGGCTAAGGAAGCTACCGCGAACCGAGCTAAGGAGAATAGTGCACCTTCGACGATTTCCTCCGCAGCAGCTAGTGCGCTAGCGCCAGCGATCCGTTCGGACTCGACGATGCCCTCTTCGTCAGCGACAACGACGATGCCAACGCCTTAGTTAAAGTCGAAGGCCCCTAGCACTGCTGCTAGCACTGCTAATCAAGGGGGTTTAGAGATGCCGGAGGAGGTCGCCGAGCCGGTCGTTAAGCCGGTCGTTCAGCAGGTCGTCAAGCCGGTCGTTCAGCAGCAGCAGAAGAAGAAGAAGAAGGTCGACGAGCTAGTGGCTGTTAGCACTAGACGGAGCGAGAGGAATATTAAGCTTACCGAGAAGGGCAGGGCTAACCAGAAGGACTAATATATACAAATCTAATAAATACACGCTACCGACGACTCGCTCGTTGCGTGCTCGCGGACTACAAGGACTAGCTCGCGGCTGGAAGGAGCGATAAACGTGTATCTTATATCTTAATAGCTTAATATCTTAATTCTCTTCCTTAAAAATAGCTCGCGGCGTGCTCGCAGGCCAAAACGGCTGGCTCGTAAGCGTGAAAACGAGGGATTCAAGCGTGAAAACGAGGGATTCAAGGAGATATATAGTAACTAACGCATTCATTTGGGTATCAACGTGCAGGCTCGCAAGGCTCGTAGAGAGCTCGCAGGCCAAATCGATCTATCTATTGATCTATTATGTCACATCTGCCTCCGCCGAATACCGACAATCGGCATCTAATCCCCTGCCTCAGCGGCATATGCACCCCTACTAGGGCCTTTTAAGCTCGTTTGAGCTAGATTGCGCCCGTAGTATAAGGATACGTAGAATCTCCTCCTTCCGAGAGAGTATCGAATCGAGTCTGTTCTAAAGTAATTCATACTGCTACTCTATTCTTAACTGCACCTTTTATATACGATTCGATCTACCCTACAGCACGACGAATTACTTCCGAGATAGCTTCGTCTCGTCCCGGCCTATTAGGGAGCAAGAGCACCCGTCGCTGTGCGAACGAACCCGCTAACGACCCGGAGACTATAGAAACCTCTACCCAGACTGCCGTTGGCGACGACGAAGACGCCGAAGGCGGGCCTAAAAACCTGGAAGAACCTATTAGGCACTAGGATGCCGCTAACGAGGGCGAAGAAGAACCGGAGAACCCTCTATAGGAAGAAGACACCCCACCTAAGGGAGAAGAAGACGACATTAATAAACAAATCCGTAAGGAGGAGGCCGCTACCGCCAGACAGGAGCGCCTCCTCCAGCTTAGCCTTCTCTAGGTACGCAATAAGGCTATAAGGGACCGCATCGCCCAGGTACAGAACGGATCTATCCCTACTGTCCTGCCCGATGCCCTAGTTCGGCTATCTATCCCTAAGAACGCGCTCCTAAAGGCCCGGAATCCCTACATCTTCGAAGGAAAGAACCGCGCCGACTAGGAATAGTAGTAGGAAGACATTAACCGAGCAATTAACCAGGCTAGTATAGCCACTAACGAAGAAAAGATAGAATTCGCTGAAGAATAGATAGCGAGACCCTAAAAGCAGCACTAGAAGCGCCACCTTCTCGACAAGGCACCTGTTTGGCTAATATAGAGCAACATGTAGCTCGTAATGCTAGATTCTATAGGTACAAAAGACGAACGCACCTAAAGAGCTATAGACAACATTAAAGAGGCCAAATAGGGCGACAGGACCCTAACTAGGCTAATAAACTACCTAAAAGAACAGTAGGATAAGATCGGTTGTACCGACATTCCTAGGATAATCTATAAATTCAAGGGAGCTCTTACCCCGGCGGTTAGAAACAGGCTCGAACAGGGCCAAGTTACCCTTACGACCCTCGTAGATGCGGAGGAACGAGCTAACATATCGTACCGACAGATATAGGAATTTAATAAAAAGCGCTTAGCAAAGACTTCCGTCGACGAGACTAACAGAAGGCGCCTAAACAAAAATAACAAGCCCCCGAGTAGGCCAAGAAGGGCTAAAACCCCCCCGAAGGCGGCTAATAAGGAGAAGTCGGCCACTGCCTACTAGACATATAGCAAAGAGGGCTACCGGCGCTAGGAATGCCCTAACAAGGACTAGTCGGGAAAAGGGAGAGCCCGCAGTAGATCTCCTCTAATTGCTGCGGGTTAAGTCTAGTACTTAGAGGCCTAAAGAAAGGCTGCCGAGCTAGGAGGAATCCCCCGAACTACAGGGGAAGGGCTAATACGCCTTAAAGTAGAGATGTAGGGTCCTAATAGGACTAAGACACTCCGAGCACTGCTCGATTGCGGAGCGCAAAGCAACTTTATAGACAACATAGCAGCTAAAGAGCTAGGCCTAAGCCCCGAGTTAGGGCAAACGGCCTAATACGTAGTACTAAACAGCTAGAGGATAGCTATTTAGGGAGAATGCCGCGTCCCGTTTAAAGTAACAGACACTTAAGGACACATAAGAGGATGTATAGAAACCTTCGTAGTCGGAAGAATCTACAGGTTCCAACTAGTCCTTAGCATGCCCTAGCTAGAACGATAGAACCCGAGGGTGAACTTTATCTATAAAAGCGTTACCTGGAAGGGGACGAAAGGTAGACAATAGAGGCCGGTCAGGCTCGTCTTACCTAAAGAGTTCTAGAAGGACGCCTCCGGCATCCCTTCGGGGCGCGTTTAGGCCCTTGCCGCTTAACGTACAGACGACGCGCCAAAAGAACCGGAACTTCCAAGCGAATTCTCGGATTTCGCGGACGTTTTCGTAGAAGGAAACGAGTCCCTTCTCCCCGAGACGGGGCCGAATAAGCTTAGTATCGACCTCGAAGAAGGCAAGGAGGCCCTGTACAGCCTATTGTACAACCTCTCTATAACAGAACTGGAGACTCTGCGCAACTACCTTGCCGACAGCCTAGAGAAGGGGTAGATCCGCCCCTCGACCTCCCTAGCGGGGGCAGGCATCCTCTTTGTAAAGAAAAAGGACGGCGGCCTACGTCTGTGCGTCGACTATAGGGCCCTTAATGCCGTTACTATTAAGAATAGACATGCCCTGCCCCTCGTCTAGGAATCTCTGGACTAGTTGGCGCCGGCAAAGTTCTTTATAAAGCTAGATATACGAGACGCGTACTATCGCATCCGAATTAAGGAGAGTGACTAGTGGAAAACTGCCTTTCGGACGAGGTATGGCTACTTTGAGTACACTGTAGTCCCGTTTGGGCTGACTAACGCCCCAGTAGTGTTCTAAGGATACATAAACTACGCCCTCCGGGGCCTGCTAGACCACTATGTTGTAGTATACCTCGACGATATCTTAATATACTTATAAGACGCCGAAAGCTATAAGAAACACGTTAAGATAGTCCTCGAGAGACTTAGAAGACACCGACTCTTTGCTAAACTGTCAAAGTGCGAGTTCTTTAAGCGGCAAGTCGGCTACCTTAGGTTCGTAGTAACCCTAAAAGGGGTCGAAATAGAGGCAGAAAGGATCCAAGCTATTGCTAACTAGCCCCTTCCGGCCTTAGTTAGGGACATTCGCATCTTTATCGGATTTGTAAACTACTACCGCTAGTTTATTAAGGGATTCTCCTGTATAGCTAGCCTACTAAACCGCTTAACAGAAAGAGGCCTAAATAGTACTAAAGGAGGACACTAACAGAGAAAGGAGGAATTAGTTCCCCTCGAGCTCCTACCTAACGTAGTACAAGCATTCTAGCAGTTAAAGACCAGGTTTATTAAAGCGCCTATCTTGCGGCATTTCGACCTAAAACTGCCTATCCGCGTCGTAACAGATGCCTCTAGGTTCGCCGTCGGGGCAGTACTGTCCTAACCGCATAAAACGGAGGGCAAAATGCACTAGCACCCGGTAGCCTTCTTCTCTAGCAAGATAAACGCGGCCGAAAGGAACTATAACACACACGATTAAGAGCTTCTCGCTATAGTCGAGGCCTTTAAGCACTAGAGATACTACGTTAAGGGCGCTTCGCACTAAATTAAGGTCTTAACAGACTATTACAACCTGAAATAGTTTATAACAACCAAGCAACTAAGCCGAAGACAGGCAAGATAGGCAGAGCAGCTGTCAAACGTCGACTTCCGCATAACGTACAACCCGGGGTTGCTTAATGCCGCCGCGGACGGAGTAAGCAGACGCCTAGACTTAGAAGACAGGGACTACTCGGGACGGTAGATTAACGAAAGCGACAGTGCTCCTGCATTAGACACCCTTCGGCACCAACTAGGTCTGTCCGAGGGAATAACGGCCGAATCCAGCCCTGTTCGGTCTATAATAGCAGTTATAACCTACTATCTATAGCTCGCTAGGACCTACTGCAGCAAAACGTATATAATAGCGAGCACTCTAATAGAAGAATTATCAGACTCCCCGCTAATTAATACAATACGCGAAAGCCTGAAATATAACCCTATAGCATCGACAGTCGAACTGGCTATAAATAACCCGGATCCGCCGGAATAGACCTAAAGGTAGGCTATATAAGGCGAATTCCTCTTCTACGAACAGAAACTGTACGTGCCTACGGGCCTAGTACGCCTAGCAGCTCTCCGCTAGTACTATAACGATCCCCTAGCTGGCTACTTTAGTTTTAAACGGACCCTAGAGCTGTTGCAACAGTCGTTCTACTGGCCAGACATAAGAAAATACGTTAAGGACTACGTAAACAGCTGCTAGACATACGACAGGGCGAAGCTACGGCGATATAGCCTATATAGAGAACTCCGTGCGGAAGCTCTACCAAACAGGCCCTAGGAGGACCTAACATTGGATTTTATTACCGATCTGCCCCTAAGTACGTTTATAGAGCACACATACGACTTAATCCTCGTCGTTATAGACAGGTGGTCCAAAATGGCCTACTACATTCCCGTACGGAAGGACATTAACGCCGAAACCCTCGCGGAGGTCTTCCTAAGAGAAATCTTCCGCCTTTACGGAACTCCTAAGTTAATTACGTCTAACAGAGGACCGATCCTTATATCCAAGTTCTAGAGCACGCTTTACTACCACCTTAGGGTCCGAAGGGGCCTAAGCACCGCATATTACCCCCAAATAGACAGTTAGACGGAACGTTAGAACCAAACGCTAGAGCAATACCTACGAGTGTACTACAACTACGAACAGGACGACTAGGCACAAATGCTATCGGTAGCCGAATTCTCTTACAACGATAGCGTTTATGCGACAACAGGGGTAACACCATTCTAAGCATGTAACGTTTACGATCTAATTGCCGCTAGATAGCCCGACCTGCCCTAATTAGAGGGCAAAGCGCCTAGTGCGGCGGAAATAGCGCACAAAGTAATCGGCCTACAGAAAACGCTACATAAAAGACTAGCTGCGTTATAGGAGAGACACGCACGATACTACAATGCTCGCAAAACTGCGAAAACATATAAGGTTAGCGACCGTATATACCTCTCCACTTAGTATTTAAAGTCTATCCGGCCGTCGGAAAAGCTCGATCACAAGTATGTTAGCCTATATAGGATTAAGCGAGTCGTAAACGACGTCGCGTACGCGCTAGAACTGCCGGAAACGATAAACATCCATCCTACATTCTACATCTCCCTACTAGAGGAGGAAAAACCTGCCAAAATTACTGAACGGGCCTAGAATAGCCTAAAGGAGATCCGATTAGAGGAACCCGACGTTTACGTAGTAGATAAGATCCTAAAGCGTAAGAAACAACACGGCAGATAGATGTACAGGATCGCGTAGAAGGGCTGGCCCGCGTCTAAAAACACTTAGGAACCTGCAACTTACATTAGCCCTACTGCGATAAGAGCATTTAATAGAAGTATGGGAGGTACTAAGGGCGGTAGACTAGTACGATAGATATACAAACGCGTTATTAGTTACTATTAAGGCCTAAAAGACACTAGTTAACACTACACTAACTCCTTAGTCCGGTTCCTAGTTACCTAAAAATTTTCTCTACCTTAGAAGAATTTTAATCTAATAAAATCCTGGGGGGGGAAATCAGGGGCCAAACGGGCCCCTAAGGACGACATTATTACACAACGAGAGACAATCGAGCATAGTAAAGTTATTTTAATTCCATCTAATCTATAAGTCGCTAAGTCGTAGCAAAAAGAAACAACCCGGGCGTTACCGCGCCTATTAGTCCTAAAACGAGCCTAAAAGAGGCCAAAAGAGACAAAAGAAACACGAAAAAGCGCTTATATGCTTATTCCTTAGGCTTAAGGTCCCTAGAGAGGTCGTACTTGGTCGGACGGAGCACTCCCTCTATAACGGAGGCCTTCGAGCCCTTCTTAGCGCCTGCACGGGTGTAGACAGTGTCTAGAGCGGCCAAAAGGGCCCGAACGCGACGCCTTAGGCGGTCCTCGGTAGATCCTTAGGCCAGAATAAGTCGCTTGCGGGGGGTGTTAGGCACGTCTTTACCCTGTTAGGGTTAGTAGGGCACTTTTGGGCAAGAAGGGACCTAAATACTTACAAGCTCCCTCTTTCGCTTTATAGCCTCCTTGGCGAGCAACTTCTCGCGCTTTCTAAGCATAAGCGGTCCCGTCTAGTCGAATTCGGCCTTGCCTTAGTGCAGATAGAGGCTGTTAACACCGGTGAAGGAGTTGAAGCGCCTAAAAGGGGGTTAACGGAGCCAAACAGACCTGAACTAACTACACATACCCCTTAATGCGCACGTAGACCGCCTTGTAGGCCGAACAAGCCGCTGCAGCTATCGCTCCAGTACCATCGGCGGTAATAGCGGCCCTACGGAGCTTATTAGCCCTCGTAATGTCGCCTTTAACCAGTTCCGGCATCTTTTAACTATATTAGCCCCCGAAAGCCCCCTTTTGACCCTATATGTACATACCTAGAAACAATCGCGGTTGGAGCAATTGTAACACTTTAGGTAATATTCGTCCTTATTATTAGTTGCCTACTTGTCCGGCGATTCGCGCGCAAAGAGGCAGAACTAGGCCAAATCGGCCTTGTTTAAGGGCTTGTTAAGGCAGTTGACGCATAGATTGCCCTTAAAGATGCTGTTAGCGGCGAATTGCTTGCGTTAGGTCGTAATAGAGGCGGGTTGCGTTATAATAGGCTCGTTCGGTCGCGGATAGGGTCGGTTAGTAAGAATAGCGGTTTTTCGATGAAATTCGAGGTCGTCCGGTGGAAAATAGGGCTAGAGGGGAACTAAACGCCATGTTAGCACTATACAGGCTACAAATGCCCCTTAGGGGGGCACTTTTAGACCTGTTTGGCTATCGGATAGGATTAAGTTACACTTACTAAGTCTGCATAAGGTTGTTGAAGAAGAGAAGAACTCGAGGGATCCGAGCCTAGGTTTTAAAGCCGCAGTGGACCCTAATTAAGGCCTTAGGCTATTAAACTTGGCAAACACCAAAAAGAATTTACTCGAGGTGAAACCGTTTAGAGCGCGACGCTCTGCGTAAGGAGGGGGGCTATGTTATATCTGCCTCCGCTGAATACCGACAATCGGCATCTAATCCCCTGCCTTAGCGGCATATGCACCCCTACTAGGGCCTTTTAAGCTCGTTTAAGCCAGATTGCGCCTGTAGTATAAGGATACGTAGAATCTCCTCCTTCCGAGAGAGTATCGAATCGAGTCTGTTCTAAAGTGATTCATACTGCTACTCTATTCTTAACTGCACCTTTTACATATTACGCCTAGTCTGCCGAACTTCTCGTTAACAGTACGCTAATACTACAACACCGACTGCTTAATCTTAGCAATAGCAGCCTTTGACTTGCTCTGCACGTTATCAACCTCGTCTATAATCTCCTTAATTAGCTCCTCCTTCAGCTAACCTTTTATGCCCTTCAAACCGCTAATCTTATGCTTCAAACTGCCAATCTTACGCTTTAAATCCGACACCTCCGACTCTAACGTAGCGATCTTGTCCTGCGCCTTATTTATCTTACCTCGCATGCTGCTAACAGCCTCCTTTAATACAGACTTCTTTTCTACCGGCTCCTCCTTAATCTTTACCTACTCTCTAGCAAAACACAGAGGCTTGCCCTTATAGTAGCAGTAAGCGTAGGCAGCGAGAGTCTTAGAAGTCTTGCAGTCGAGTCCGCGATCCTCGCACTAGCCGTACTTAGTAACCGCCGGAATGCCTGTTATTTATTATTAGCCTACGAGCCTTACTAAGAGCCGTGCGAGCTACATTACCTTCGTCCGTCTCTATAACTCTGCGTGCATAATCGTATCTTATAAGCATCTGACGTCCGCTCTTCTTAGTGTTTTTATTGCTGCTCTATGCTCTAACGAGGGCATCGTTCTATTAGAGGTCGGAGATGTACTAGAAGTCTTTAGAGGTAGCTGTAGCAGGCTTATCGTAGACGAGAAGGTCGGCAGGTAGCTAAGGAGCAGGAGCGATAGCTATAGTAGATGTGGTCGCTAGCTTATCGTCGTTATCGTCGGAAAGAGAGAGTCCGCGTAGGCGATTAGGGTCGCGAGCCTTACTAAGTTCCGTATTAAGTAGTATCTAACCAGCTATTTTCACGTGCGCGCGAGGGTGCAATATTGCGAGCGGTGTGTATTGTGTGGCGAGCGCGCTACGAGCGATGAAGAGAGGTAGTAGAAGTGGTAGTGTTAATAAGAGGTTTGAGAGTCGAAGAAAATGACACTTATCTAACCAAACGGCGTATTAGCGCGCGCGCACTTACATGTGATTGTCGATATTGTCGATAGAGTAACTCTGCTACTGTATAGGTGACAATACAAGCAATTAGCGACAATGGTGGTGGTAGTGTTGTAATTGTAAGAAACGAGAATTAAGGTAGTGACCTAAACTGCCCTACAGGACGCTATTATAACCTTACACAATGGCTCCACAGCATTTTCACCGGCTACCCTGTCAAATTGACGGCTCAAGTCCATCCTAACACCGAGCAACGTGTGCTGGAACTGTTCATGGACGTCATCGACATATACGGCCGACGAGGAACGCAGAATTGGGCCAGCATTGAGCGACACACGCTGCCAGAGTTCCGCGAGTTACTAGGAAGACTCCATCCAGAATGGCTGCTTTAGTTGGCGAATCATCGCCTGATCTAACCAGACGAGAGCTCGTATTAGCAAGGAAATGTACGGGCTGGATTATGTTCTAGCGGCCTCGTCGATGTACCGCTCTTCCGGTATTATACAGATCGCGGAGGAATGATTCTTTATCTTCTTGCTGAATACGATATTCGATCCCATCTCTTCTTCCGATTTGTTGTCTCGTCTAAGTTATGGTGGTCTGTCGTTCGATTCTACCCTTGTCTGGCTATTCCCTTTTACAATTAGTCCGCCGAGAGTCTTCTCATCCCTTCCCGACGGCGTCGAAGCGGGCTCAGCTCTGGGTTCTTGTTCTCCTCTCAGTTCTGTATTTGCTGCTCGTTCTGACTTCCTTGTCGGAGACGTATTCGTCTCTTCCTTGGATCCTTCCAACAGACTCCATCTCTGCTCGGATCGCATTGCGATTCGAGAAAGTGTCGTTATTGTCGAAAGACCAGAAGCAAAGTTCGGACCACTTCAAAATGCCGTGAGTTAGGCCTGTCAACGGGTAGAGGAAGAGCCAATATAGACTTGCCGGATACGATGGGTAGTAGCTTAGCTGCAACGATGTCGTTTCTCCGTAGTAGATAGGCAATGTGCCGCGTCTTGCACATGGCATTGCAAACATGATATGCATCATGCATCATACTGTGTGACCTCTCTTCTAGATGCATGCCCTGAAACCTCTCCACCGTTCCCACTTCTCACGTCTACAGAGTTACTTCTCCTCCTCCGATAATGATGACGATCACTTGGATACAAACTTTATCTCATCAAGCACGAAAGATCCCCAGTTCATTACACCGTCCCTCCTGCTCAACAGGAAAGGGAGCATCCCAGAGATATGCCCTAGGGAACGTCACACTGCCCGTCCGGTAGCGTGCGTACCGTAGCTCGACTCGGATATGGAGTGGGATCTTGCCGATGCCGAGAAGGGACCGAGGTGGATAGGGTGGAAATGCGGCGTGCAGGACGGTCGTGTAATAGGTCAATGTCTCGGTAGCGAGGGTGGAGGTCGCGAATCTGCGGGTCCACTTGCACGTCGTCGCCGGACAAGTCGGGCTGATGGAGGTATTCCCGCTCGTCTGATAAGTCGCGGCTATCATGGCCATTCGTATCTGTGTCGAAGTTGGTTTCGGCGTCCTTGGCGTCGCCGTCGTCGTCGCCGTCGGAGGAGGAGCAGGAGAAGCAACTCTGTACGTTCGTTTAGATCTCACAAGAAGCCTCGTCTACACTCTCGTATACTGACCAATGCACCCCAATCTCTACTATTTCCACCGTCTCTTTTACCAACAACGTTGCTACTCCCAGCAAACGCATTCTCACGACGGTGATTGAACAGCAGGCCGCGTTCTCGCATCCCTGCCGTTGTTATCGACATTCGCGTCCGATCATCCGCGATACCATACTCGCTTACGCGCACCTCCGCCTTCGCCTGTGACTTGCTTGCGCGTCGCGGAGCGACTGCGTTCTCGGAGAGGTGGAACGCCGCTTCCACATGGTTGAGGAATGGGTTTTCGGCCATCAGGGGCGATAACGGTGGTGGTGTAGAGCATGGCTGAGAGGACGGGTGGTGGACAGGTAGGAAATAGAGCTCGGGTGGCATTATTGGTTTGGGCGAGTTGAATGGGCTGTGGTGTCGATAGAGAACGATTGTCGGCCGGACGATCGATCTTTCGGCCAGAAGACACCGTTCTGTCGAGTACCTGTTGGTCGATGGAATTGGTGAGGAGAGGAGTTGGACGTAGGAAGTGAGTGCAGTGAACCTGTTCCGACTTTTGTGGGACACGATGTGTCCAAGCGTTCCATTCCAGCTGCAAATTTTGGCAATGCATGATGCATTATGCTGTGCGGCAAGAAATGACAGCCATGCGAGGAGCATGCAGGAGGGCGATCGTCACCCAGAAGTCATCGACATTTGATTCCAAGGTTCGACCCACCTCCATTCATGCAAGACGTACACCGCCACAGCCGACCCAATAGGCTGGAATTCCCTTCCCATCACAAATCACGTCGTCCACAAAAGAAGAGGGTCAATCAATCCGCCGAATTGCAAGGCATTTAAGATCAAGAACTATAGCTTCTCTGCGGCATGGGGTAGGAGGCGCGTGAATAACCTGAGAGGACTCGACGGCGATCAGCAAAGTCATCCCGATAGTCTCGTTCTTGGGCCCTAAGTGTCCCAACCTCAAGCCAGAGCACTGGTGCCTTTGTCTCCTTGCATTGATCTTGCCCAGATATCCAAGCTTGGTTCGTAGCATGCTGTGTCGGTCCAGAACGCACCTAGTAAGACAGCCTGGCTACTTCCCCGAGCCCCAGCCAGCCCGGCCGAGCCCCCAGCTTAATTAATATCAAATGCCGGTGCATGAATTTCAATCAATTCTTCGCACTAGAGCCAGGGATCGACCGCGTTCCGTTCGTTATCGTGTGCGTTACGAACGTTTTGGTGCGTTCGGTCGTAACTATAGATATTGGTCGCCAAGGCTGGATTAGTTAGCATCTAATCCGGACGGAATACCTGGATTAGGAAGGAGCAGAGTGCGGGGAAAAAACTAAAGGAGTTTCTAGGGCTCTAATTAGCTAGTAATATTATGCTCTTAATTGATTCTTTGAAAACCGTGCGAGTCGTTTGCGCAAGTAACAAATATCCGCAGGCGTTCTAAGAACTGTCTTTGTTCGAAATTTAACCCTCATCTGTTTACTAACATTCCAGCTTATTCCTCACATTCGCCCTTAGCGTCCATAGCCTTAATTGCCACCTCGTGCTACTTAAGGTCTATAAAGTCCGTAATTATCTGTTGTATGTTCTTCTGCGCTATTATGTTACCGACGTTGTCCAAGTCCTTAAGGAATAAGAGCAGCTCGCTGTAAGCCTTAGTTATGTCTATAAATTCCTACTCTTGCTGTCGTATTGTTACTACTTTTAACGCCTTGTCAAGCCCTCTCTTTCTCTTGCGGTCGGTAGTAAGGCCCTTAAGGCGGTTGGCATGTTGTCGCCGCACGCGGCTGTTAAAGTAGACAGTAAGGAGTCGGTCGAGCTAGTCCGGTAATAGTCGATTGCGAAGGCGTGTATAAAGCAGTCGAAGGGCGCTAAAGGTGCGCTCGGCGGTAGTAGTGTTCGCTCGAGTCTTCGCAAGGCGAATAGCGTAATTAGCGAGCAATAGAGCGGCGTATTAGCGGTTAGTCCAGAAGTTGAGTATGCTGAGTTTCTAGCAGTCGTCGTCGGCGCTAAAGACACCATCCTTGCGTCTAAAGGAGTAGTAGTTACTCTCAATAAGCTCGCGGTTAGCGGCGTTGTCGACGGAGCGCTTTATAGCGTTAAGGACGCGATATTATGTAGCATCCTTCTTCTTCTTAGCCTTGCCTTATATGTCATTTACGTCCACCTCTTTATTAATCTTTACCTTGCGCGTTAGATCGAGCCAGTGCGCGGCCTAATAGTCGTCCGTAAGTTAACGATTTATCCGTTCGTCGATGCCGGTGATAGTAGCCTTGGTTTTGCGAGTCTGTTAAATGTGCGCGTCGCCGGTAAGGATGTTATTAATAGGCGCGTTTATCATCGTCTTCTGTTAGCTTATTAGTTTCGCCTTTATTACATACCACCGCGGCACTACTTTATCTATTGTAGTAGTGTTAAGCTGCGCGGCGACGACCTTAGCGTAAATCGGCTCGAGGATCTCGACGACCTCGTCTACATTGTTCTAGTATGCGCGGCTGTTAATAGTATGCTTAATCTCGTCCTTTAGTATGCAACGAGGATTATCCGCCAGAGCGAGCAATGCAGCCTTAGAGCGCTTTAATAAATTAAACATATTTAGTATAGATATCTATCGAGTGTTACCGCCGAGCAAGATAGCATAGATCCTTCTATACAGCTAGCGCTAATGTTTATAGAGTAGCACTCTTATCGCCTTCTTGTGTGAGAAGCCGGTAGCTATAGCCTATAACATGTCGTAGACTGCCTTAAAGAATAGAAGCCTAAAGATGTTACGGATGTAAAGATTAATGCTATAAGCATCACACGGCACGTAGATAATATGCGCCATCTCTACGTCGCCCTTAATTATGTCGAAGATAGCCAACTACGTCGAGCATGTATTAAAGGCGATAGAGCTAAGTTTGTAAAGACTACCGCCGCAGAGGTCTTTAAGGAACGCCTTTAGCTATACAAACTTAGCATCTGCCTTCTTATTCGTATCCTTTATAGCATACGTGCTAACGGTGTAGCAGCCTGTCGAGTCCACGTACGACACAGTAGTCACACCGTCCTTATTGCTATCCGTGCTTTTATTAACCTATATGTCCACGCTCTTGCTTACGGCTATGCTCCTCTTTACTCAGTCTAAGATGCTAGTGTAGGCTTCGTCGAGCAGGGTAGTGCGAATCTGCTTCTTGTGCGGAGGGTAGTAGTTCGGTCAAAGGGCGTTTAGGAAGTCGAGGACGGCCGGATGCTAGAAGAACGTAAATGGAAGGTTGGCCTTATAGACTATGTGCGCTGCTAACTACGCGAGTGTCTTGCTAGTCGCAGCATCCACTAGAAGTCTCGTAAAGGCAATAGTGCCCTAGCCGGTAATCTTTGCAGCATCCTTTGCCTTACGTTAAGCACACGTGTTGTAGTAAGTCTCGGCGCGGTACTTGCTATAGACGAACTTATGGCCGCAGTACTTGTAGGAGGCTAATAGCTTCTTATAACCTAGCCTTAGTGTTAGTTAGAAGTAGATCGTTAAAAGGGTGGCTGTCTGTTTCGGCATGTTGTTGTTGTTATTATAAGGAGAGAACTCGAGCTAGCAACTTTAGCTTATAAATCCGCGCTAAGCTTAAATCCTCGAATGTTTACATTAACTTTAAAGGTCTATAACATAAGAAGTTCTATATAGATTTTGTTTATTCTAATTTTATATAAAAGGTGTTGCTCGGCGCTTTCTATATTAGTCTTAGTCTTGCAGATATGTTAAGGTTTAATTATATTGTAGTGTTGTAAAGTTTTAACTAAGCTTAGAGGATACAAAAAAGCTTAGCCTTCTTCTTACTACTTCGGAATAACAGCTTCTCTACAACTAGAAACTACGATAGTTGTTGCATCTAGAGAGATATAAGGCTAATTCTTTTCCTACTAATATGCACGCATTTAGGGCTACAATCTAATTAAAAAAGTATACAGAAACCTCTCTAGATACAAGTTCTAACATAGCACTTGTAGCTCTTAAAACTGTAGGGTTAGGGTTAAAGACGGAATTCTATGACTTTTTTACCCTATTTTCAAATCTACGCAGTCGTGCTAGCAAGTGCAGTTTCTTTAATTTCCTTAAATGTTAATAAAAGGTCGAAGGTGGAATTTTAGTAGAGATATTGCTTAGCACAGCCTAGGTTATGCTTATACTACCTGCCTAAAGTAGTTTAGACCGGGCTGGCTTTTTAGCTCCGGCTTAACACCGAGGAATTTCCATGTCGACGGTAAAATTCCGGAAAAGGTAGAACTAATTCTTATACCGGCTAGGCGAACTTTTAAGCACGGCGGCGCTTCCCGGCGCTAAACGTATGGAAATCGCGCTAGTCTTCAAACTTCCACCGAATCTACTAGCAACACTATTACTACTTCAACAACTAACCACTCTCTTAGTTCCTGCCCTACAACCACGAAACTAACACTATTAAAAAGCGCACGCCGAGCTCGTTACGAACATACTAAAAATTTCGCGCCTACGGCGCCCTGGACCTTTGGTGGATATACACCAAAAGCACCAAATAGTAACGAACGTAACGCACCGATCACACCAAAAACACGCCAAGGAACGGTGCGTTACCAACGTGTGCGTTACGGACGGTTTATACGAACAGTGGTCGATCCCTGACTAGAGCCTCCGGCGGCCAAATAGTTCTGCCTAAGCGCTCGCCGCTGCGGGCAGGGGCATATGCCTTACGCGCTCGGGTATCGTACGCCCGTCGCTGTCCTCGCAAGCTCGGGCTCCTTAGTACTTACTTCCCTCGTTGTTCGCTTTGCTCGTCACCTCGCAAAGGCTTACAACTTCGGCTCGCTTGTCTTGATCAAATTCGATTAAAGCTAACCGACTTGGCTATAGCGTGGGGCTCGACCGGGCTGGCTGGGGCTCGGGGAAGTAGCGAGGAGTAAGACAGTCAGTTGATTGGCAACATCGTTCGTTACCAGCCCTTCTGAGTAGGCAACGTATACCTCAGCAAGGCATGCGACTTCCGGATGACCTGATCTGTGCAAGGGTGCATGTAATGATGCATTGTCAAGCAAGGCGGGTAGACTAGGCGTCATTCCTATATCACAACATCCCTTGCATATGCCGTTTGAAGTTGGTGTACCTTTGTAGGCCAGCTTCGCGTGGACCCTGAAAATTTCGATGAGGGAGTGGGAGTAGCAAGGAGTCGATCCGGATCGCACCGCACCGCACCTCGCCTCCTGCCATTGCATGCATGCAGACACGCCATACGCCTTCAATTATTGAAACATTAGTGCGTTTGTTAGAGATGAAAGGAATGCGCAGGAGGACCCCGCGATCTTGGAGATATGCTTTTCCCCGCAATCTTATGATCCAGGTTCCTCGGTCATCATTTCCTGCCATGTCAACAACATACATTCGACGTGCTCATGCCACCGCTTCGCACTGTTCTCAACTACGCAGCTCAAGTCGCTTCTCTATGGTTTTTCCATGAGGTCTTTCACTTTCTCATTTCCTGCGCTTCCGCAGGCGGCAGCATGGCCTATCTTGTTGCCCCTCTGAGGTATACGGGAAAACTGCCCACACACCAGCTTCACGTCCTCCATCCGGAGCAAGCCTCGGTCCAACGTCACGCGCTCCGGACCGTCGTCGGTAATACACGCATTCCCGTCGGACTTGCCTACTTTGCCCAGTTGAGTGAGAGCGTCGGCCTGAGATGTGAAGATTGAGGAGAGGGTATTGTCGAAGTGGTCGAGTTCATAATTCAAAGCTATCGAGTTGCCGCCGGTGGAGGCTGGAGAGGAACCGGTCGTCCAGAGATTCCAAGTCGTCATCCACGTTGGACTCTGGCGGAGTGGGACGGCGTGGAAACGACACTTATCGGAACGAAGGGCGGATTTCTGGACCTGAGTGGCGGTGTGCGCTAACTCTGCGGCGCCGAGTTGGGAGACGGTAGTAGATCGGTTGAGGAGGGTGAGCAAGTTCCTAGAGTATAGCGTGAGTGAGTGCTTGGATTGAAGACGTGCAATGAAAAGAAGCAAGACGTGCAATGACATGACGAAACAAAGAAGTACGTACCACAGTTCACCCGCCAAATCTCCGCCCGTGGCTTTTTCATTGGTCGCGTGCAAGGTATTCGGACAGATATTCGGACAGGCCCATCCTTCGGCCGCGAAACGCGGCATGCTTCGACCGCGGCCTCTATCATCATGCAGGCGAGGACGTGAAAATCGGACTTGCGATTCGCAGTTTGCGGGAGGAGTTGTGTCGCGGCGGGGTTAGTGGCGCTGAGGAGGGTTTTAATGAGGAGATTGTAGCCGTTGGGAGATAGAGGGAAGAGAAGGGAGGGGAGTATGAGGAATATGGCTGCCGTGAGGGTGAGGATTCGTGGGTAGGAGGTGTAAGAGGATTGACGTCGAGGGGGAGGACGAGGTAGGAAGATGATGATGACGACGATGTTTTGAGATAGGCAGCGTGGTTGGGTAAGTAAGATGAGTGAGATTTGAATGTCGCAGGATGGTCTCCTCGCCGCTCTGACGCAACTTGAGTAGGCAGTGCGGGTGGAGGAAATGAGGGGGGAGGGACCGCCGAGAGAGCAGGAAGCCAGGGCCGGTAGCTCTCGGGAGACGTGGTCGTCTATGCTCTCGGAAGACAGTGTTGTGAAGGCGAAGTACTCTCATTCGCGAAGACCGGTGTCGAGGGCGTTATGGATCTTTACACAGATGACTACTGTCGTTCGAGACTGGCGCATATGGCCGATGAGATTGCGCGCAGCGCTGGAAAGGTGGAGGGACTCGCAGATCGGCTCCGTACGGAGGTGCTTGGAGGTGAGGCGAAGTCGTGAGATACATAAGAAGAAGAAGCCAAGGGACACACCACAGTTCTGGTGTGATTGGACAGTGTCATTCCTCGCAAACTTAGTTCCGCACTACTCTCTTCCGTACCTTCTGCTCCCAATGACGGACATCCATTGCACATCGTATGATCCTCTTCTGCCCGCTCGTCCAATGCCCTCAATTACTCTGTATCTACTGCTCCCACAGCGTTCCTCCCTCTCTTCGTCCTGCGCTACGTCAACCTGCACTCATGCCTGGCGAGCGACTCCCCTCACCGGAGTCGGTGGTAGTGTTTCGGGCGAGGGTGGGTGCCAGATGAAAGCAAAATCGCAGTCCGTAGGAGGGGCGGAAGGCCCATAGGACGAACGCGCTTTGCGCGCTGGAAACGGCGGCATAGATGAGCAGGATGATAATCAGTGGCGGCAGGGTTGGCCAGAATCCGTGAGACGTTGGGTTGTCTAGCAGCTGTGGCATGAGGATGCAGAGGCCGTTTGGAAGGATATTAGTCGTGATGGCGTATGCAAAACCGGCTGGCACGGTTGTTAAGACGCGCATGAGGACCGCCAGCACCCACGCTCCCCTCGTCATGCTGTTGCTCACGCTTTCTCTTGTCAGCTGGGTACAAAATGAAAAGGATCGGAAAAGGATCGATAGCACGGGTACACGAACAGATCCTGCTCCACCTTCGCACGTCGCGCTATCGCTTCCGGGCTCGTCTTTGCTCTGGCCATTGCTGCTGTAAGGGCCGCGGGGGTGTTGAGATGTGAAGACGGACAAAGGAGAAGCCCGCCTCGCAAAAGGCGCGCAAAAGTTCCGTCTGCTGCATACCAACACATCATCATGGCGCACAGAAGTGATCACCTGCGAACTGCGGAGCTGCACCTTGAGTGGACCGACGAACAATTCCGAGCGGCGAAACTGGAAGTCCAGAATGGAGCTCTCACTTGTCAAAGCCAAGAGCAGACGCCTCGAGCTCACCAACAAACAGCTTACCGAGCACATCGAGGCACCTCCAAGCAAGGACAACGATTATTCTAGCGCAGGCAGGAGCACCAAAAAGGGAAAGGATAAGATAAGTGATATCATTTAGCGCCTGGACAACCTCAAGAAGGTCATGAAGATGGAGACTGAGGTCAGACACGAACAACAAGCCGCATGTGTACGCATGGAGGACAACAGCAAAGCTCTCGGTAGCCGCAACAACGTGCACCAGCGGCTGTTCCGGGAAACTCAAGCACATGCGTTTGGCAACATCGCCAGCGCGGTGAGGGCCTTAATACAACCTCTCGAGCAAGCTCTATCAGAGAGCGCACAGGTTTCGATCCGTGCGGGACACCTTGAGGAAGCACAGCGCAATCAGGACCAGTTGGACACCTTAGTCCGAATAGCCGATGATCTGGCGAATGCCTACGGTTTAATGTCCGTATTCTCACAGCGCGGTCATTATGCTCCAGCTAATGTACGGAATCTGACAGCAGTGACATTTGCGCCGGGCTAAACGATAAGAAGCAATCTGTTCGGTGGAACATGAGAACTTGGAATACATAAGGTATCTGTTCGCCTTCCACTTCAGCAACTCACGACACTACTTCTTATAAGGATTTGCAAACAGTACCGGCCTCCATAGAATATAACGATCTCTCCGTCTCTGTGTCTAGTACGCCCTCAACTTCGCCTCCTCCGTCCCTTCGACGCTTCACCAGACGGTTCCTTGCTCTTCCTCCATCATTCGACACCGCTCGTCTACATGGCACCTCTTTCTGACGCTGTCTCCCTCATCTCACCAACGCCAGCTCAGCCAAGCTCGACTAACCCTCGAGGGCGCTTGTGTGCCGAAGCCATTCCTTACACCAGGGATCCCGCATCCGGCCAAAAGCTCTCGCCGAACGTGTAGGTCGATGCGCTACCGATCCGCGCCCTCCGGAGAAGACTCCGCGAAGAAGGTCTATTTGGCCGAACAGGAAAGGCAAGAGCTATAACCAAGCTGGGTCTCGGATTTCGGGCACATTACGAGACTCACAATGACCTCGTCGCTGCTGCTGGACAGGTGCGAGCACAACGCAACACATTGCAATTTCAGTTCCCGGACAATATCTTCCTTCTGTAACAGTGCTCCCTCGATTGTGTGAAATTCTCGGACGGCTATCAGATTCCCGGCGGGAACCGCAAGGTACGTTATAATAC
The DNA here is from genome assembly GCF_000219625.1 of Zymoseptoria tritici IPO323. Classification (NCBI taxonomy): domain Eukaryota; kingdom Fungi; phylum Ascomycota; class Dothideomycetes; order Mycosphaerellales; family Mycosphaerellaceae; genus Zymoseptoria; species Zymoseptoria tritici. The sequence continues at coordinate 390,753 of NC_018204.1, read as the reverse complement.
CCTTGAAGCTGCAGGCGCAGGCGTTCTGTATAGAAAATCCGCGATGTTCTAGCAGGCCGTTCCGCACATCTTGCAGCTGCGTGAAGCTCAGGTTCCAATTTGGGAACACCGACACGGCTGTTTCGGTGGCGAGGCATACGAACACTCCCTGCTGCAGGAAACGCGGGTCGTACAGCTCGATTGCGTCGTTCCTGAAAACTGCCTATTAGCTGGTTATGATCGAGAAGCGCAGTCGCATCCCGGCATTGCTGTACAGTAGCTTAAGAACATCCATCTGCTACGCCAGCATTAGTAGCTTGGAGGGTGGCTAGGTTATCTGGATAGTTATCCCTCGTTGCGGCGCTGTCAAAATTCGGTTAAGCATCGCCTATATAGAGGCGATCTTATTGTTTAGGCGTAGCCTAATCGCTACCTGTTCTCTAATCTGCTTCTTGTGCTTACTTAATTCGGCGCTAACGGCCTTCGTCACAATATTCTCGATCTTAATTACAAGGTCGTGCAGGTATAGTTAGGATTCAAATAGAGCATCGCTGTGTAGCTTTGTGCAGTCCCCGGCTAGTCGGAGGGCCGATTTGGATAACAACCTTACGCACAATCATTCCTACAAGTCTGGCGAGCTGAGCTTCGGACTGTAGTAGAGACACTATCTCTTCTGTAGCAAAACAACGAATTTCCCGGCTTTCAAGCCCATGGAAGACTCTAAAGCGGAGTCTGCTATAGAAACTTGCTTTTTGTGTTTCGCAAACAGTGTGGATCTCCGCGCGGAGTGCCGAACGCAGACTCGAAAGTAGTGTCGGCGGCTGCGTTGCCGGCTTTGTTGTGAAGTACGCGCCTTTATGGGCTATTTACAGAGCTGACTAGAGGATAGGGCTAGCGAGACGGACACTTCCTAGTTAGATCTCACGGCAAAATTGCACGTCGATAAGTAACTCGCCGGCCGACGATCGTACAGCAACCAGGTAGGTCGCAAAAGCTGGGTTAATAACTTGGGTAGTACAGCTGCGGGTGTCTCCGATCATCCGCGAGCAAACGTTCTTATACAGGAAATTCTCGTTAACGGCTTTAGCAGGCCTTCTCGTAAGGCGATCTGGAATTCTTTCCTCCGCTAGATAGACTCGAGTAGCTGCTTATGTAAGAGCATGGCGACGAAGTTGTGCATCTCCGGAGCCTTTTTTGTTTAAGCATGAATACTTTCTTTATCTTCTTCTTCCTCTCGGTTGTATCTATCGTTCGCAGGAGATGCTAGTATATCTCTCTATTATTACTCCCGAGCCGACAAGCCTTAGTAGAGTAGATCGCCTGCGGTTAATCCTGTTTGTCTCGTATACTGTCTTAGAACAACGCTGAGGGCTTTGCTGTTCCTATGCGAACTCCTAAGTATAGTAGTCTTACACGTTAGTCTAGCCTTACATTATTCAGTCTTTAAGCCTCTGTCTTAGACTTGCGATCCCTCTAGTAGCGAGAGACATGTTTCGCACCGATAGAAGGTTATTAGGCTATTTCGCCAGCTCTAGTAGGTATGTCTAGACTACAACTATATGCCTAACGACTCTATTACCTTTCTGAAACGACGAATCCAACTAGACCGCGCTTATTACGTAGTATAACAATAACGATCGGGACTTAGATCGAGATAATAGCAAATGCGAGGTCCTTATTACTAGATTTAAAGAAGAAATCGAAGGACGCGACTGTCTAGGCGATGCCCGAAAAAGAATAGCTTGTCTAGACACTTCCTAATTAGGAAAGTTAGCCGAGAGTCTAGTCTCCACTCTACATAGACTAGCTCCTGCCGAATTAGGACTAGTTGGAGGATAAAACCCTGCTAGGTTAGAATTCTAGTAGTTAAATTGTCCTGTATTGCTCTTGTGTAGCTTCTTTAGAAGACTCTCCTCTACTAGTTCCCGAAGACGATCTGCCTACATCTATTCTTCTACGCCGTTACTGAAGGGCTGGGTGCCTCGACATAAAGCGGAACCAAAGCTCTGGCAACAGTCTAACGATTCGGCAGACGCACAGCTGCGGCGAAGCAGGTCCGTGAAGATGGTCTTTAACCTATGGAAGCAAATCCGCGCCGTCGGCCCGGATCTGGGCATTCGTGCCGATATTAATGATATCGCACCACTCTTGTGCGATTTTGTTTTAATCGTAAGCGGCATCGAGCAACCGCTGCGCATCGAACGCAAACACTCCGCGATTTTAGCACTGCTTGCTGACAGAGGAATCGCTTCCCGTACGCGCGCAACCGGAAATGGCGCTTTGTTATACTCCAGGGGGAGCAGGATAGAGCAGCGTGCTTTCGATGTATTCGCCGCGCAATGCTCTTGCCGAATAGGCTATTAACCCAACGGCCGCAACCAGCGCCTAGTTGACCTTTAAAGGGGAGGGAGCGCTAGGCCGTCTTCTTGCGTTTATTCGCACGGAGACTCCGCAAGCTATAGCAGACGCGGAGGCCGTCGCACGCTCTATTACGCTCTATTGCACCCGAAGACGTCGATACTGGGGAACTCCTCAGCCTGAGCACAGGTATCGAGAAGTACCGCATCGACACACAGGTGCTAGCACCCTTCCTAGAAGGCCGGTCGGAGCATTCGCGAGGACTCCGTTGGGTTTGCTCGGAACTTCTCGGGCAGTGCCTTCCGACACCACTTGACATCGGCTACGAGTCCGGCAATTACGCCGTTATTTGCCACGACTGGAAGGCCCAAGGCAAGCAGTTCTTCTAATCGCCCAATAAGGGCTCCCCCGTGCATATCTGCGATCTAGCATTGAAGCAGGCGACTTGTTGTCTTTTGAATCTCGTGGACTGCTCCGGATCCGAGACTCAGTAGTATATGAGGAGAAAGAGTCCGTCCGTACTAGCAATGCGGGAAACATATTGGCGTTAGCCGGTGCAGAAGCAGCATACGCTTTGGCTGCCATCTGCACTAGACCCCGGGAGCACAGAGGTCTTCGACAGTTACGCCTTCGACAGTTATGCCCTAATTCCAGACATTCATCTGTCCCAGTTCGCCGACTAGTGGTATGTCCGCAAAGACGCCAATCGATTAATCGAAGACGGCGAACGCTCCCCAGGCGAGGAAGAGTCGTCGAATCATCGCTGCAGACAATACTTCCTGAAGCGCCAGCAGACCGAATCCGTTATGAAGAAGCCGGCGGCGCTGCACGGCAATGCCCACATTCGAGCCGCTGTCCGGAAGGAAGGTCTTTTTATAGGTGGTCGCTACGATCCTTTGGATTATATGGGGTAGGAAGCTCTCCGAGTATGCACGTTCAAACTTCGCATACCGAGACTGCCACGACGAGTGACTAATTCGACAAGTTAATCTTTTCCACATTAATGTCGAATTATGCGCCAATGCCGGCGCAGAAACCGGCAGGAAGGAGCACGAATAGGAACAATCGTCAGAGCGTGCACAATGGCATAATGTCTCGTAATAGACAGACGCAAAACTACCAGACAGAGCAGGTGGGGCGCGGCACACCTTAGCCGGCGCAGAGTAGTAAGGAGATAAGTAAAGAGGAGGTTACTTAGCTAGTAAAGGACCACAAGGAGCTCCGTAAGTTACTGTGGTCATTGCCTGAGTATGTATTTCAGCTGACAATACCCAGGCGAGAAGTACACCAAGGCGAAGAAGTACTATTTCGAAAAGGAAGACCAGGTCAAACAGCTCTTTCGTCCCGAGGTGCGCGAACTGCTTCAAGCCTTTTGGGACTATAGCTGTAAGTTCACGACCGATACTTCAGAGGGCGCAGAACTAACAAGACCAGTGTACCGAAGGCCCCGCAAGAACGAAGCGGATAAGACGGTTGCGAAGCATGGCGCTCCCAAACGTCGCCCGAATCAAGCACCCCACGAAGACGAAGACGACGGTAAAGATAAGAGCGATGACGAGAGAGAGACCGTGCTCTCGCGCAGTCGATCATAGTTCGGGAATGATCGACTAGCGATGCCTACAGCCCACAACACAGGCGAGCGCTTTGTACTGCCGAGCGCGGAAAACCTCGACGAAGCTCGCCATCGCAGAGATAGACCCACCGTTGGTGACAGCGACAGCGACTGAGATCATGGACTCGTGCAATGAACTCGTGCTCGTCGGCAATGGCGTGCCGAGGAGTCTCAAGGGTCGACGGTGCGAGAGTCCTGCAGGAATCGTCCTAATGCACCGTGTGAAAGTAGACACACGGAGCACATGGGTTGCTATCACAGCCGACAAGAACAAGATCGCCAGCGCATTGAAGCTCAAATACTCAGGCGTCTCAGAACTCTTCTGTCGACGACCACACTCTCCCCTTTGCCGCCGTTTAAGGCTGTGCATGCCGACGTCATGCCATCGTCGAGGAAGGTTAGCATGACCCTCTAGAATACAGGCCCAAGCTATGCACGGTCTACGCTGTGCACGCTCTACACGAGAGCATAGCTTTATTTCTTACACCTCTTTAATAGCTAATTTCTTTACAACTAATAGTTACAATAAGGTGTTTAATAGCTTAAATTTATTGCATTAATTATATCTATTAGCTCTAAGCAGCTTATAACTTCTGCCTTAATATTATACGTATTAGAGGCTAGGAGGATTTAGCTAGCTATAGACCCCCCCTCTAGTATAAGGACACCTTTAACATAACGATTAAGTACTTTTAAGCTACCTTATCCGCTCTATACTATCTAGCTCTTAGTAGACAACGTGTTGCTTTACGAGTAGAGGCTTAGAGGTTAGTTTTTAGCTATAAATTAGCCTATTTAGTCTCCCTCTAAGTAGCCTTTTATCTAGCCTTTAGAGCCGCCTTAGCCTATTTGTCTACTATAGCTTATATCTACTATTAATTGCTTATCTACCTTCTTATTTATAGCCTTACGCTCTTTCTGCTTCTTCTTAGCTACCTTCTTAGCCTCCTTAGCCTTAATTAGTATCTTACTAGCTTATAATTTAGCTAGTAAGAAGAACTAAGCTACTTAACCTTATAGTAGAGCAAGTAGCGGCTTACTACGTTATCGCTTCTACTTCTTATTCTTAAACAATTGCTGTAGGCTATTATACTCGCTCTTAAGTAGCTAGTTCTACATCTATATATATATAAAGGTATTAGTAAGCTTCTAAATCGCCCTACATTCCTTCTTATTCTCTAGCTTCTTTAATATACTCCTTATAAGGGTACGAGTCTTACACTAGTTGTTAGAGATAATAGAGGTATCTATGTTAGTAGTAGAGGGTCTAGTAGTACTTAGCCTTAAGTTGTTAGTAGTGCCTAGCCGAGAGCTATTACTAAAGTATACGTATTTACCCTTAGTTACTAGCTCCTTAAGCTTCTTTAGAACGACTACTAGATCTAATAGATATAGTCTAGTCTTACGGAAGCTAGAAGCGATATTAGCTAGTATAAAGGCTATCTTATAGGCTAGCTAAAATAGTTAGAAGAAGTTACGCTTAGCTACTACTAATAGCCCTTTAGTCTAGTAAATAAAGCGTAATAACTTAGAACTATAGAGGTTAGCTAATAGGCTAAAGAGACTAATATTAAGAGGTTATAAGTAGTATATTAAATAAGGTAGATAGACCGCTACGAAGATACAATAGTCTATATAGTACTATAAGAATACTATATTTATATATAAGCTATAGCCGTTAATAACTAATAATCTATAGCCTCTCTTACTAGCCTTATCTCTTATAAACGGCTCGAATACCTTCTTTAGCTAGTAAAGTCTAAGGTTGTAGTTAGTCTAGCTATTCGGTAAGGAAGCAAAGAATATATAATAGTTAGTATTGTCCGGCTCGAAGTCCTATAGCTATAAAGACTAGATATTGCCGGTTACGGCCTTATATATTAATACCGGAGGTAGGTAAGTGCTATTAGCGTAGATTGTAGCTATAAGGGTAATCTATTTACGACTGCCGTCTTATATATTACTAATAAGTAAGCCTAAGAGGTAGTGCTTCTTCGTAAAGATCCGGCGTATCTTTTAAAGTATACTAATTAGGAAGCCCTTCTCGTCTATATTATAGGTGTTATAAGGCTTAATGTTATACTACTCTATCTTACTTATAATAAGGTCGTAATACGCCTTAAACTACCTTATAGAGTCTACCTTCTTCCTACTCTTATCTAGTAGTTTAAGGTATCTCGAATTAATATTCTTCTTATACCTTTTAACAAACTATAGTACCTATTTACGATCTAGAAGGACCTTCGTAATATTATAAATAAAGGTTAGAACTATTGCTAGAGTCGGTAGAATGCCTCTACGTATAAGGGTGTCGATATAGGCTACGAGAGTGCATTCTTATTAGTATAAGAGAATCGCGTTATTCTCGTTGCGTTAGGCGCGTAAATCGGTTAGCTTACGCTATTGTCTCGATAAAGTGCTACGGTGCACCTAATATTTCGTCGCAATTTCCTAAATATTCTTTACCTTCGCGTCTGTTAGCTCCTTTAATACATCGTCTATTAGTGCTATAGTTGTAGTGCATTAATTCGTAGAAGTTTAGTTAAAACTATAGTTTTCGACGTTCTCGAAATTCGAGCGTGTACAGCGTGGACCGTGCACAGCTTAGGCCTGTATTCTAATACATCCGTTTTAATTGCAACCTTAGGCAGCATGACTTGCGAAGGGTCCAGAGGCTCCTCGACGATGCGCCGGACAAGCCCAAGCAAGACATTTGAACATCGTGATCGCAAAGCTCCCGCAACAAGCAATACCACTAAGAGACACATGCGCTAATGAGACATGGATCTGTAGTCTTCGACGTATATAGGGATGAGGCGGCGTCGCTGTCGCTGGCCGCTGGCCAGTATAACGCACAAACAGAGCAGCAGGTCGAATGTCAGCCACACTGAAGGTAGTCCGCGACGCCCTTAACCGCATCGTCCGCGGAAGTCCTGTTGCTAATAAGAGAATCGTCGAAAAAGCCGCAGACCTTCCCGAGCGACGGGCTGTGGTGTATAACTGGAGAAATATGCAGGTCGACTGTGCTAACTTCTCCCAGATGCTAGCAGTGTACGCCGACCACCTCTGCTTTCTGTTTGCCTATGAGCCATATGCGAGGTCGCCGAGGCCGACTGTGCAGTATCCCTTCAGCTTGCTCATCCCACGCTCTGCTCGCCTCATCAGCAAGCCCTCCCAACAACCTCCTCGTTAGCTGCCGCTTGCGTCCATCGACTTTGTCCGCGACAAACATCCGCCACTTTGTCCCCAACCGGCCTACTGCACCGGTTCTCTTCGCATGACGCTCCTGCAACATCGTCTCCACCAGACCTTCAGCTTCGGCCTCGCATCGGTCCTCAGGCCGCGCTTTTGCTGCAAATTCAAAGCAATCTTCGCTAGTGGGACGTAGATTTCCGGGCGGACGAGCTCTCGCAATGGAGTTGAATTGTAAAGATTGCTTCGTGGCGCGCATAGCCTTGGCTAGCGGCTAAACATCCGCACGGTTCGCCAGAACGGCGTTCTGCGGGAACACGACCGTCTCTGCAGAAACGATCAGAGGGAATCCAGCAGGAGCATAAGGGAACATGGCCCGACGGGTAGGTGTGACTTCGTCCACACTCCGGGCAGTGTTGCTCAGCGTGGAGAGGTCGTGAAGATAAGTTTCCAGTCTTGCAGCGATGTTCGGTGATGGCATGCGCGATTGCTCGGTGATGCGAGCTGGACGTTTCATGTAGCTCGACAGCTTCTTGGTCGACCATTAAGGATGTCGGAGTTGTTGGTGGCTGTGCAGTCGCATCTTGTGCATTGAACAGTGTTGTCAAGGGCTTGGAGCATTCGGCTGTGATGCCCGAAGTTGACACCGTGTTGTCACCCGAGGGACGTTGACTTTTCTGGTAGCCGCTTGTTCCTCACACCACCCGGCCTCTCATCAATACGCATATTCTGAGCTAGTCCTGACATCCTCATAATCAATCTATCTTCCCGAATATAAGTACATCCGAGTCGTTACTTCGTGAAAGACAGGATGCCATTAGGACCTGTCTGGCTCTAGGCCGGCTTTGACTCTCTCGCTAGATTCTAAACTGCGAAGACCCGAGGGAGTGTGGTAAGGGTTGACGCGAGTGCAGCTGGTTTGACAACTCCGGACTCCCGGTGAAGTTGCACCCGCCGTACGAGTAGACGAACCATTGGATGTTCGTGTCGAAGGCTTTCTCGCGCCGTCGCAATCGCTACGAGGCAAATGTTGGCGGTTCCTGAGACGTCGTAATCGAGGTTTTGGATGTATGGTGGCATAACCACAGCCAGCCAACGATCTACGGTCTCTCTCCGAGTAGGCGAGAGGTAGCAACGGAACTGGTCGGAGGTTTGTGACGCGGACCGAGCATGCTGCTCGTGGGTGCTGGTTTGGCGGCTAAGTGGACCGATCACAGGATGATGCCAGAAGAGCGGAGAGCAGGTGACGTCGAGGGTCATACCACTACTTCATCACTTCTCCTGCGTCATGCAGTCGGGTCGCGGTTTTTGTCGCCATCCCTTGCTTGGACATTTCGCGTTTCGGGAGAGACAATACTTCAAGACTAGTCCTTGCTCCTGCGCAGATGTATTCGGGTAAGTCAGTCCTTGCTCCTGCGCAGATGTATTTGGATAAGTCACTCCTGTAGTCTAGAGCTCTGCCGTGAAAGCATGCTCCACAGCCTCTGGCAAGAACCTGATAAGTTGACCGTCCGCAGGAGTCGAATTCTTTAGTCTTCAGTTTGTACAGTTCCGTGGTCGGTGGCACGGCTTCTTTGGCGAAGAGCAGAGGAAAAGATAACGGAGCAATGTATCGACTCCGTTCTGTTCTCTCTCTTTCACTCTGCGTCGAAACGCCGAGGACCTGGCCAGAACGGGATCGTCAGGCACGGACGATGTAGTCAACCCGCAATGCTCCTCCTCCTCCTCCTCTGCTAGCAACACTTCTTGGAGTGATCAGCTTTGTCCTGCGCTGCGGAGAAGTTCGGGTATGCGTGCCAGACGGCGGCGCTGGGCGTGTTCGACTCGTTCACGTCTGGCACTTCAATATTGGATAGTCGGGGTCGGAGACATTGTGCTGCCCCAGGGTGAGGTTGAAATCGTACCGGAATGCACTAATTTCCCAGGTGAGCTTTTCCACCCCGGATTTGCCGAGTGGAAGTGAGTTGGTGGTAAGATGAAATGCACTGAGAGCAAATAAAGTTATCTCTGCCGTTCCGTGGTTGAAGCTGAGTGAGCTGATCCGTGGTTTGGTCATGATTCGATCAGCAGGACTGGTCGCTAGACAGGCTCTTACCGATCTAGCGCTGTGAGATGAATGTCAGAGTAGAAGCTCTTGATTGTCAGGCGTTTCAGCGTACTATACGGCTCTCTCATTTGCAGATACAAAAATCAAGACGCACCGTCAAAGTCAACTTGAAGATCGAATCTCTACGGCCTGCAGCAATCTAAGTCCGCGCATTCGTCGCCACCTTCTCCTTCTCCTTCTTCGACGAAGACTGTCTGATTGCAGCGCAAATTGAACAGCTTTCATGACAATCTCTCCTCCCCGAGCGAGTACAACATGGCACTCAACAACCAAGTCCACGATTCCCTTGCGCTAAGTCTGTCTCACACCTTTGCGCTGCGATTTCTTGGGCGCATACTTCTTCGTGATCTTGGAGGCTGTTGGATTCGTCTTCGGGATTTAGGTGTACACTCTAGGCTTGGGCAGGGGCCTGATGGTGTTGGTCTTGGGCATTGGCAGGGCTTTTGCGGGTGCTTGACTGCGAGTCTGGCGAGGTGCAGACCAAAAGCAATGTGGGTAGAATGGTCTCACGTCGAAGATATACTGGATAATCCGGCCGATGGTCTGAGAAAGGCACTGGGCGATGGTGCGAACACGCATATATGCCTTGTGTATGCTCTTCACTGGTCCATCTCCGCGGCAAAGATGGCGGTTGAAGGGATGTTAATGTCTTCGGTTGCTCGGTCCCTCAAGAAATTCGAGAGATGAGGATGCGTCCCGACGCCGGAGGAGTCAGGCTAGGTGAGGACATCGCTCTCCGAAAAGCGAAAGAAATGGTTGCTGCTTAGTTCGAGGTGCAGTCGAGTGATGTTGCTGCACATACCGACGCTGTTCACGATTCTTGAACCATGAATGACCGTTGCGATGGCGTGGAGAATGTTGATGAATTCGTGCAAGTTTGGTGGATCATCTCGGCGGGATCGTCCACCAAGACTGCAGGAAGTGGATTTTGTCTCGTGGTCCGTAGACTCCGCTCACTCCGTGGTAGAGCTCTGGTGCGAACACACTGGATGTGAGCTTCCTTCCAGTGCTGATAAGATTGGACAGCAGTCTGTTCTTGCGCGGTTTAGTAGCCTTCTGAGCTTGTTGCGGTTGCTGCTGCTTGGTCTTGGGCTACATGGCTTGAGGCGCACTTTCAGGACTCCCTCCCTCGATGAGTAATTTCGGCAACGTCGACTGATGACCTCCAGAAATGGATACCGACATGCTAGATTGGCATTGTGCGCAAATGATGGCCATGGCGCCATGGGCTTCGCTTCGCAGGTTGCGGCGCGGAGTCGAGAGAACAGGGCTTGATTGGAAGTCGAAGTGTGGCCTGGGGCGAACGTGGGGTGACGTCGTTGTGGGTTGAGACCAGTAGGCAGTGCGATCGATGTGTGACAGGTCGTCGTGGGCGGCGATGCGATATGTAGCAAATCGCTGAGGCGCAAAAGGATGTCAGCGGCGGAAGTGCGGGTTGTGACAGGACTCATCGAGAGAGAAGCGAAGCGTGTGAAGCTTCCATTTGATACTCACCATCCGCCCTTCGTGTGTGTGAACCCGGTGAGAGGCAGTAGACAAACAGATGCCGTACACATTCGAGGCTGTCTTGACTCATAGCGGAGTATCCGGCGTCTTTGCTCTTCTGCTCCTCCTCATCGTGTTTTCTCCTCCTCATCTCCACCTCTCAATTCTTCAGGTGACATGCCAGCCGACCGGTCTGCGGTTACACGACTCCTGCCACGACGATCGATAGGTGTCATTGCTTCAAGGTCTGCTTCGTCCATGGACCCAGCGAGCAATTTTCTTCTGCTACAGCTCTTTTTCCTCCTCGGCTGGCAGGCAGACATCCGCATTCGTCGTGATCCATTCGCATCGGACGATGGCGGCAATTCAGGCCGGTGGAGGGCGTCGGCGCGATGATCGTGACGAGGAGTGCTTCGATGAGCTCAAGGGCGAGAATTCTGAGTAGTTGTTCTATTACCTGCCTCAGGCATCAATGAAAGATTCTCTGGTTTTGACATCCAGATCCAGAGTCTCTCCTCCAACCGAAGTGTCTACAAGGAGAACAAAATGAAAGAACATCCGGCTAACTGCTACTCCTACCAAAACCAGCCTTTATAATAGAGCCTGCGGCGCCTAAATAGTTTTGCTAACCTTTCAAACGAGCCTATACCTTACGCGCTCGGGTATTGTACGTACGACCTCGCTTTAGGCTCGGTCTAGTACTTACTTCCCTCGTTGCTAACGCTCGTCGCCTCGCTATGTCGCAACTTCGGCTCGCTTGTCCGGATATCTATGCCGGGATTTAATCTACGCGGAAGTAATTACTTTTACCCGTAGACAATTAGCCGGATTGTTCTATCCTGTTGTTCTCCTTGTAGACACTTCGCCTCCAACTCGTCATCGTCTCCTGATGTCCTGTTGCTCCGCGATCGGTCTCCCATTCCCGCACAGCGATTTATCGTTCCGCCATGGTCCGTCAAAGCCAGTCTAGATACTGCCGATCGAATCTGCAGTGATGAAGCATTTCATCGCGGCGATCATCGAGGATTGGCACTGTCGAAATGTCCTCAGGCTTCAAGAACGGGTTTGCCGGAAAAGGACGGAGAGGACTGTCGGAAAGAGGGAGGCTGCGTGTGCACGCAAGGAAAACGTGCAGCGTTCCGCTTTTGCCACGGCAAGGTCGAAATACTAATGTGTGCCTCAATCACTTCTGAGATCGGGCGTAGGGACTCTGCTTTACAGTTCAGGTAACACATCTATTGTCCATCCCACTCAGATCTCCTCTACCTACCCCATTCCTTCCCTATACTACCCCTACGACATCTTCAGCGACACGGCCTGTGACCCGGTCTTGCCGTCATGTGCCGGCCAGAGTAATCCGACCCGACTACCCCGAAACCTTGCAAGAGCATGCTCGTACGAGTTCTTGTCCCACCGTCGATATTCTGGAGGATACAACGACTGTCTAGCGAGATAGGATCCGGGCTCAGAAGGGTGGGAAGATTATTGCGCGTTAGGAAGCCAGCATCAAGACTCGGGAAGCCGACGCACTCCGGGAGAAGGTGTTGGAGTCGAACGGCTTGTGCGGACTGATGCGGAGGCAACGTCAGGCGCAAAGTCGGCGCTTCCTCGTCGAGCTGAAACAAAAGGAAGACGCCTTGCGAGTAACAGACCGCACGGGCACTGTCGCGAGGCAATAGTGCAATGGTGCCCTGACCGAACTCGATTCCGTACGGGAGAAGCTCAGTGCCGCCCAAGATCGGCTTGCTACGCTACAGCAGGATCGATATCGACTGTCAGTCACAGGAAGTCGGCTCCGCGGTGCAGCAGAAAGCCGAACTCGCATCCGTGAGCAAGTCACTATTGGTCCGGGAGCTTGAGAATCCGGCTCTGGAACTGGAAAAGAATCGACTGGCTTTCGAGTTGACTTTAGCGCGGCAAGAACTCGCCACGGCCTTGCAACAGTAGCAGTCGTTGGGCGAGAGATCCGAGCTCAACTTGCAGAGCAGCTTGGACGCTGCAAAGCAGCTGCAATTCGCCAATGCCAAATTGCAGACCGATGCCACATCTTCCAAAGACAGCCTCGACAACCACTACCACCTACCACCAACCCGTCTGCTGCAATACCCTTCATCGCCTACGTCTTGCTCAGCATTCTCATGCTCGGACTCTCCCTCGGGACATGCCGGCAGTCTTCCCCTCCTCACGCCAACGCGGCTGTCTCGAACATGAATTACTCGGAGATACCTTAGCGTGGCTTCATTGCCACATACCTTGATCAGTATTCATATACATCCATGTACTCAATCTCTCTCTGGTAAAGTATGCTGCATCATCATCATATTCATCATCCATCATCAAGAGAAGACTGCTCCGTCGCATTGTGATTGAAAATTCTTCTTTTGCATTGGTGCACAAAACTTCATGGGCCAAGTAGAACCACTCTACCTTTGTCGATTGACATTTCCGTTTTCCTGACCCTTGATTGATTGATGTTCAGTCATGGAAAGCGACGCATGCCGTGTGACCGAGGCGAGACTCTGCGAGCTCAATGATGCAAGGAAATGTCAAATACACACTCATTACCTATCCTTCCGAAGCAGCAGACGCAGAAGAAGTAGACATCCACGCCGCGATCCTAGGACTATCACCCCCACCACCACCGCCTCCTCCTCCTCAGGATCATCACCGCAACCGCCATACGACAGCGAAGCGTCATAGTCTCCTCGACCTCCAACTCCAGCTCCGAGAGCATATGCTCAACTGCGTTCACCGCCTATTGTCGTGCCGCGCTCTTAGAGCTGAATTTCCTCGAGAGAGATACGCGGTACGTCTCCCGACTGGCCATGAGGCCCAAACGAGACGAACCACGGGAGGAGAGGGGCATTTCGCTGGGTTGGCGGGTAGTCGCTGCGTTACTTGTCCTCATCGGATGACTCCGCATGGTCCAGAAGCCGCGGCCGCAGCCGCGGCCTCCTACTAGCTCCTTCTTACCGCTCGTAAAGACTAAAGTGTGTGCCTGAGGTTTATATTCTAATTTTAGGGTCTACAGCTTTAGTTTAGAGCAGCTAAGGATAAACCGCTCGTTTCGGCTGTTTTAGTCTTACGAAAAAGCCCGAATTTCGAGGTTTATCGCGAACAACTTTTTAAATATAACAGATGCGGCTAAATAAAGAAAAGCTGTTCCGGAGATGTATACCTTGTATGTATCTATCGATTCTAATCCCTTTTTACGGGTAGGAGACAAGGTCTTCGAATGCTCGATTTGCCCTCCGAGGCTAGAAAAGTACGAAGATAACGCATTTCGATAAAAGCGATACTAGGATCGTTCTTGCATAGCGTATCTTACCCTCTACGAAGTGTCGCATTATCGAAAACAAGGGTTTAAAAATCGTAAGAACAAAACGTCCGAAGTAACCGGCTTGTCCTTAGACCCTTCGGCAGCGAAGCTAAGATATAACATCTTAGATTCGGCTGCATACGAAGGGGATAATTGGAGATAGGGCCTCCTAACTCAACCTCAAGGCTAATCCTTCTCCGTCTCGAACAACGACTTGATGGTCCATGGTGTTAATGAGCAGTTCATTGTCAATCGCGTGCCGGTCAAGTTCTTCGCCTCGGTCGTCGCCGACAAGAAGTTTTCCCTAGTACACTGGCGACTCGATAGATGTGACGAGTTACTAAGAGGCCTCCTTCCAGCATGCCGCCGCCAACCCCAACTTCAAGTCCTGGTTCAAGGTCCACTCGGCCACCGAGGCGCTCAAGAAGAAGGCCGCTGCTCTGGAGCCGAAGTTTCACGCCTGGGCTCGACCCAAGCCTGACTTTTTCGAGAACACCGCGGAGAGGAAGGTTAACAGGACCAGAAAGATGAAGACCGTTCCGGTGGTCAAGAAGTCCAAGATCCGACTCCCTCCTCTGATACTGATCTACCAGCTCTGCAGTCTGCGCCCCTGCTTACAGGCGTGTGTAGAGAGTGTGGAGATTGATATGGGGGTCATCCACCCGAAGAAAGATACTCACTGTCCCTCATAACCATTCATCATTCCACGAGCATTTGGCAAGACCAATGTTACAATCGACAAACTCCTAGCCCGCAAACGCGCGCGCGCCCGACTCGGCAAATACGCGCTCAAGCTCCGACCACGAAGCGGATGTCCTCCTTGACTAGTGCAACGAGGGAAACGGGGACGGGAAGGACGACCGTGAGCAGGACGAGAACAGGGAGGTTGAGAAGGAGTATGCGCAGGTTTTAACGAATTGAAATGCAGGCTTGGATTAAGGGGAAGCAGGCTATGCAAGGGCGGAGAAGAAGGCGCCGGAGGAGAAGGCGGCGGAGAAGAAGGCTGTGGAGAAGGCAATGGCGGTAAGGGAGGTGGTGAGGAAGGAGGCTGCGGAGCAAAAGGCTGCAGAGAAAAGGGCTGCGGCGGAAGCGACGGCGTCCAAGGTCGCTCGGGATCGTGCTTATCTCGAGGATGCGTACGCCGAACGAGCTGTGCGAGAGAACGCGGTGGAGGAAGCCAAAGTTCGTGCTTTGTTCGAGAAGAGGAATGCATCTTTCCAACCAGCTGTCCGAGCTACTCCCAAGCAGGAAGCACGGAAGACTTGGGAGGGCAAGACGGATTCCGAGACGGTGGACCTAACTTCACAACATCAGGATAAGATGGAAGACATGCGTGTTGATCACGACCGCGCACTGTGAAGGCTGCAGAACCGAATCGACGGCCTCGAGGCTGGTGCGACCTCGCAGCATTTGCCGAGTTGAGATGGAAACTGTGTGTGTTGATCGCGATCGTGCGGATTCGGAGCCGCAAGGAGACGTCGATCACCTTCTACAGGCTGGTGCAAATCGTACAAGCAAGCCGACGACAGAAGTGCAGGTAAGACGACGTCTTCCTTCTCGCTGTCGTCAGAAACGCACGGACTTTTGAAACCAAAGCTGAAGTACCTCCAAACTCAAACGGGCATCAGGAAAGGGCTGTCTTTGGAATCGGAGCTGTTATGCCGGGACTGCAGGTATTAGGTCGAGGTCGATTGAGAGAGTGAGTTCCTCCGGTCAGAGCTTGTCAATCAAAGGCAAAGAATTGGACACCTACGAGGAAAGTCGCGAGGCAAGCTACGATGTTATTCGCGATGACGGTCGCCTTGTAATGACAGCCCCATATTCGCTTAGACGACTTCGTATCATCGACAGCTGCAAGTGCAGTCAAGACGTTGCAAGCTCTCTGGGACCCCTCGGTGACCGCTCAGCCCTCGCTATCGAGGTTTCAAGGCATACCAAAAGCATGTCAAAGCCTGCTGCTCACCCTTTCGAGCAGAGCGGCTTCAACAACTCCAGGGGTCTGCTTCTGAGACCCGACTTGGTCGATCTTCAAAGTCGGCGACCGTACGTGGACCGAGATGGGCAGATTCTTCACTTATGCAGTCGACTTGTTAATCATATTCAGGCCGAAGAACCTTTCACAGGTTGTGCAGCAACGGAGCAATTAATCATTGCATTGTGTTGGTGGGATCCATACTTTGGTACATGAAAGCTTTCATTGATTGCAAGACCACTCTGAGACTTGCTTGACCATCGTTCCGTCTCGATCTCAACCCCAAACAAGTACCATGACCACCGCTGCGACCAACACGAGCACATACCACTGCCACTCATGCTGAAGCATCTCCATCATGTCGCCTGCGTCGTCCTCCCCCATCTGAATCGTCACCCATTCAGCGGTGCGGACGCAGACCATCGTCACCCACAGGGCGGTGCGGGCGCAGACCATCGTCACCAATTCGGTGATGCGGACGCTTATGTTCGAGACATCCCATCCAGTCGGCGGGTCGACGAAATCGTCTGGGATGTTGTCGGGCGCGCCGCCGAAGCGGTCGCGATGTCGAAGTGAAGGAGGAGCCGGAGCCAGGTCTCGGCTCACGCGGCGAGAAGAGGGAGCTGCTAATAACAATGAGAAGAATTAGCTCGACTCGTATCGTGTGCAGGGCATGCGTCATGAGGAGTAAAAGGGGCGCAGTTACGTTGACAATCTCGACAGTACTTGTTCGCCTTCCGGCTTTTGGAGAGAGTCTCAAACAGACTCGTCGGCTGTACCAAGTTGCATTTGGGACAGAGCTTGGAGTCCTCATCGACGGCATCGGAGCCTGATGATGACGCTGTTGGTTTCGACATGATGTGACAACGGATATGGAATCGTGCTGGGGATAGGATGAAGCAAGAGGGAGCGAGAGAAGTGTCATGTTAAAAGGGATAGATGAATTTGGGGCGGCATTGTTCAATGTTTGCGTGTCTTGTACAGGGGACGGGAGACAAACGTAGAAAACGACAATGTTTGATGTTTGTCTTCCTTGTTTCGGGTAGAGCAGACAAATGTACCGTTACATCGCCAGGGTTTCGAGGATTCGCCGCTTCCCATTTCACTGCCTCATGCTGTCGACTGGCTTCGAACTTGGCTGTGCCCGGTGGGTAGTGAATGGGTAGGATCGATCGATCCTAGGCTGGATGATCACTGACTTGGAGGCGAAGAGCTGCAATGGAAATAAGCACGGGTGGAGGCTCTCATCACGTCGAGGACTCTCATCAGGCAGCTGACAGCCGGCAACTTCATCCTTCCCACACACGACAAAACCTACTCTCCAGCTCTCGCGCCTGCGCTTATACGATATTCGAGCAACCCAAGGCCGTTCCCCCCAGAAAAGTGATTGGTGGGTTGTTCAGACATACCTTGCGCTCGGGAGCTTGAGAACCGCAAGTTCCAGATGTGGTGTGGTGGGGCCTCTTGCTCGCCGCCGACGGCTCTGGAGAAGCCATTTTTTCGGTCTGCGAGCGACGGGAAGAGGTGGTGGAAGTAGTGATTGTCTAAAAAGTTGAGAAGTCGGGAAGAAAATGATACTTGTCTTGTGCGCGTTGCGTCTCCGCGTAATGTTGTGTACTCACATGTGACTCTGGATGATTTGAATAAGCAACGCTGCTGTATTGCGGACTCTGATAGACAAGTCGAGCAATGTTGTCGTGAATCAGAAGGTGAAGTCTCAAGTGTACGACGGAGTTCCGGATGTTGTCCGTGCTCGGTACTGCTCGTACGGCAACCGACTTTTCGCCATCAATTGGGAGAGTGGCTGATTGCGCAGTGGTCATTGCTGGTCATTCTTCTTACGTGGACGACGTCGCAAGAAAGATTGTGCATAACGAGCAAGAAGCGGTCAACCACTTCCTCCGACTCTGGACCCAAGAGGTCATCGCACAGGCACCGGGCACGTTACATGCCAGAAGCATGCACACGGCACTCGACACCCCACTTGCAATCACGCTTAAAAGCATTGTCACTCGGACTGTCTCCGAGGAGTCGACAGCTGGTCTGTAATGGTCGTCTGTAGACTTCCGGAAGTTGGCGGCACGATCTCACGCTGGTCCAGCAAGAGCTTACAGCCTCGCCAGGGTTCCTGGAGTCGAGTATATTGTCAGCCGAAGCGGACATCGAGTCTCTCGGTCGCGAGTGAAGAAGCGGAGGACTTGTACGTCGTGCGCAGAGGTATTCAAGGCTGGCCAACATCGGAATGGGTACAAGGACGCTGCGTGGGGTAAATCACTGCGAAGACACATCCATATCAGACCAGCGTGGTAATGGATGTTCTTATCTTCCTTGCCTTGCACGCCATTGCCGTTCACTCCTCGCCTTCTACCCCATC
Organism: Zymoseptoria tritici IPO323; assembly: GCF_000219625.1. NCBI lineage: Eukaryota > Fungi > Ascomycota > Dothideomycetes > Mycosphaerellales > Mycosphaerellaceae > Zymoseptoria > Zymoseptoria tritici. Next base: position 372,355 of record NC_018204.1, on the reverse strand, counting down.
GCCTTTCACTGTCAAAAGCCATTACAGCATCCCACTGTCCGCTATCCCAACGCCCTCAAGACCAGTCCTGAGTCCTCGCCACCTCGGCAATCACCATGTCGTCGCCAACAAGCCCATCTAAGGCACCGCGCAAGCTGCAATCACCATGTCGTCGCCAACAAGCCCATCTAAGGCACCGCGCAAGCTCCGCCTCTCGGCCTCGAGGACCCAGCAGATCCTCTTTTCTCTCGCACCCACCTGACATCGCCGGCACCCGCGCGAATCACCAAGGCGGCACCCGCCACCCCATTCCCATCGAGGTTCAACGAGGTGCGGAGACTTTTCAAGCTCGCCGCTCAGAAGGGCACCGATTGGTGGGTACCGCTTCTTGTGCTTCTTCCCGGTAGACTTATGGTATTGACCACGCACAGACGAAGACGAGAGCTGGACGACAGCCCACCTCAAACCACCGAGTGGGCCTTGTGGCTGGGATTGGCATTGCGGGTCGATGGGCTGTACACGGCGAAAGCTTGTTGATGGCTTGGAGCCTGAGTCGGTAATGCCGAAGACATCAGCTCGAAGGGCGAGGAGGAGGAGAAGGAGAAGGATTGCGGATACGGTGGTTGCTGTCTCAAGAACTCGAGTTCGCGGGTCGTTATTTGCGCAGAACGAGGCAAAGCGGGAGGACGTGTCCGACGCGAATAGATCTGCGATGGTGAAGGAGGATTTCCTGGACATCCAGCTTACATGTAATTGTGTATTGCAATGCAAATCCAGGTGTTCCCGCACGCCCGTTCACCAGGAATGCTCACCTCCTCTGTTGCCCTCCTTTGATCCTTTGCGCCGTCCCCTTGATGATGAGAGTGCAGCAGTGATAATGGATCCAAGACCACCGCCAGAATCGCGCAATCTGTAGATGCGAAGCTCTTGACACTCGATTGTAGCTTCGCGACAAGATTGATCGCATTCATTCGCTCGACTTTCCACTCGGCATGATAAGATCATACTGAACGGGGCATTCCCAGTCTCCGCTCGACTTCTGCGTGCGTTTATAAGCTCGTTGGCCACAACGATAGGAATACTGGGCCGGTGAAATGACCGAGCAGAGTTCCACGCAAACAGCAGACCAAGACCAGACGATTCAGTCCAGGTTTTCGAGAGAAAGGAGCGTGCAAATGGGACTCCAGCCTCGAGAGATCCAGGAGCCGTCCAGAGAAAAGACCGGACGTTCTCAACGATTGGGCAAATACCACGGCAAAGCTCTTGTCCACAGTCCATAGCACCGCATCTTGAGGGACCATGCTGAACAGTCGGGTTTTGCGAAATCTTTGCTCGTAACGCCATTAGCAATGTTTAACGCGACAGCGGTCTCCTGCTCGACCATTTTGAAAGATGTATGGATGGTCTCCATGCCGAGGTGAAGCGACCGAGGTCTAATCGGTTGAGAGAATGAAGGAGGAGTAGTGAGGTGTGAAATAGCAGAATGTGGCGAGGGACAAACAGAGCCCTTCATGGAATCCAGCGACGGAGTGTGGTATTAGTCGTAAGTTGTGCCCTTGTGCAAATTCGCAATGCTCAGTCTTCCGAGACATACTCATGCTCCTCTTGCCGTAGACCGCTTCGTCGCACATATACGTGTCTCTTGTGCGGCCTGACACGCTTGCGATGGATCTCGTTGGGATCGCCTCGAGGCTCGGACGATCAGGCTGCGGGTTTTGTTTTCGAGGACTGTGAGATTTCGAAGGTCTCGGTCAAGTGCGATTATTCGGACGGAGTAGCAGCTTGCATTTCCTTTGCTAGAAAAAGTATTGTCAGTCACCGAGGAAGAGTATGCTTGGGCGAACGAGTTGTACCTGCTCTTCGGTAGATGGTCCGCAAAGAATCGCCGTGTGGCATCCGCCGTCATGCCGACAATCAACTCCTTGAGACCATCGATTATCTTTCCGAGGATATTCGACCTCTCTCCAGTAATTCTGCCCATCATGGCCACGGAGCCTTCGGCGAGCGCCGCTTGCCTCCCAAGCGCAGCACGTAGGGCCTGCGGAGCATCCAGTCCATCTCGTGTGTGCTGCATCGCAGTCTTGAATGCGCCCACTCTCCTCTCGAAGCTGTCGCATACCATCATCTTGGACTCTTCCGCCCTCAGCCGTCACTGCGGCTTCCTGCTCTTCCAGCGCAAACCCATGGCCGGAGAGATAGAAGTCGGTGACGAAGAGCCTTCGGGTTAGAGCCAAGCTCCATTGATTTGAGTCGCCGTCGGCCGTGCGGGCAGGGACGAGGATGTTGTTGGTCGTGGGAGTCGCGAGGTTCAGATGCTCGTCGAATTCAATGTGCTGGTTCTAGGCGAGGGGTCGAACAGTGCCAATGACGGCAGCAGTAGTCGTTGGAGTGAACGGCCACATCGTCTTCCGTGAGGGCCATGACTGGTGCATGGATGTAGTCGGGCTGGTGGATGGTGGAGAGGACTTGGAGAAGGCCATAGGCGGAATTGAGGGTGTTGTGATGTTGTCAAGTTGCTTCGGGAACGGACCGCTGCCAGGGTCTCAAGTCCATGCGCCTTGCACTCACGATGATCCGACATGTCACTGCCCGAGTCCTCTTTTTCTCTCTCCACTTCCACTTCATCAGACGCGCACGTCTCACCACTGCTATGTCCATCATCGACCTGTTCCTCCTCGTCTGCTGCAGCATCCGAGTCCTTCCCTGGCTGCGCCTTCAACATCGACTCAACCGCGCAACTCATCGCATCGACGTGCTGTGCGCGCATTCGGAGACATGTCCAACAGCGAGAGGGAGACTTCTTATCGGACTACAACGAGCATGGGAGGCTTTGAAGTAGAGCGTACTATTCGAGTCGTTGCGGCTGGCTATCGAGAAGGCGGCGCACACCAGGAGAGGAGACCGGACAACCGCGAGGAGCAAGAAGCCTTTCACACCTGCAGAAGTCGGTTGCGTTCTCTTCGTCTCATCCGACAGTAACACTTTAGGTAACACCACCACAATCGCCAGCACCCAAAAAGGTACCAAATCGCTTCGACTGTGAGTAGTTTGACCTCGCCTGCTTGCTTGTGATCATGTCCCACCGACCTGAGGGGCAGACTGACCGCAGCACTGGAAGCATAACAGCAATTTTGTACCAGTGACGACCGCTCGATGATTCACTTCAGCATACCCGAGAAACCGCCAAATATCAAGCCAGCGATCGGGTTACCAGCAACCTTGGTCTGACCCTCATCATCTCTGCGAGTCCACCAGTGAAGCACAAACGCTCTTCCCACAGTCCACAAGATCTAGAAGAGTCCGCGAAGTGTCTTGACTCGGCCTTCAGTGTACTGAGACTTTTCGCAGGAAGACGATGTGGCCAACGCCACCCATAAACTCAGACCCCTACAGACTTCACTTCACCTACCATTGACGGTGGCTGAGGCTACCGTGGATGGAGCAGGCACGTGAGATTTCCACAGTCGCAGCGTGAGGTAATTACGACTGTCCTGGTGTCGGAAGAATATTTCTGGGATCTCAATCCTGATACCACTTCGACGCCCTGTTCTTTTCTCACAATTGCTTAAGAAAAGCCCGAGACTCGAGTACGCTCGCCAGCCACCGAAACGTTGAGATTGCGCCAAAGCCTGGCTACCCTCAATGTCCTCACAGTGCCGTCTTGTATTACTCCATAGTCATTGTGTCAGTAGGGTAGTTCTATGCTACACGCATCCGATCTCTGGATCACCAGCAGTCTTCGGGTCAAATGGCCCTCCATTTGGGATTTTCTTCATGCTCTCTTGCCAACTTCAAGCCGACTCTTCCTTCTTTACGTAAATGCGAACAACGAGGGAAGTGAGTACTGAGGAGCCCGAGCTTGCGAGGACAGCGACGGGCGTACGATACCCGAGCACGTGAGGCATAATCCCCTGCCCGCAGCGGCGAGCGCTTAGGCAGAACGAATATACGCCTATGGTTCATAGCTGCCCATAGCCTCGCCGAAAGATGACTTGAAAGCAATGTCCGGGCTTGATCTCGTGCGAAATGACGTTTCAAAACGACGTTTCCGGAACGACATTCTAGAACAACATGCATTTCACTCTGGTGTAGTCCTTACTGCCACTCAAGAGGGCGACTCCTTAAGACGGCGTCAATGTTGTCCAGGCTTGATCTCGTGCGTCTCGTACGACTTTTTAGAACGACGTTTCACAACGACGTTTCGGACATTCCCAAACGACATTTCTGAACGACATTTGGAAGGTACTCTAGTCCTTATAGCGTTAATGCAAAGTTCCAGAGAGTACGGCGGAAGTAGTCCTAAGGTAGCGAGTAGACGCACGTGGTCCCGCTCTTATCGTTGTGCAAATCTTGAAGGAGGATCAACGTCAGGCAGGAGCTGCCTCAGGCAAAAGTCGAGAAACGACCTGTGCAACTTCATAAGGCTTCCTCCCGCAGTGTCTTGTCACCATGAAGCAAGACTAATTGATGTCGCGCAAGTCCTCCATTCCGCCATCAGGTGAGCTGCGCGACCGCTCCGGAACTTCAACATCGAGCCGACAGCGATCTGAACCGGAGACAGTGCGCGACTTCATTCATGGCTACTCTGTCAAGGACAAGTCATCTCTGGATGAGGACAACAAACTGAGATGTAACCGCGGGCTGCGGCTCCGCAACATCCTCTGGACGAAGCTCCTTCTCATGGGGCCACCAATTCGCAGAGGAAATGTGAGTCGACTTCACGCTCGACGCATACGACCTAGTCCTCCAGAAGGCAGATTTCGAGCAGATCCAAAGGTCTCTGTCATTCCAATCTGCGTACCTCCTCGCTCGCATTGCGTCTGACCTACTCTCTCTATCCGCGGCATACGATGATCTCGACCAGGTTTTGAAATGGTCGTCGCAGAATCGGAAGTGGGAAGCCGAAGGTGGGACAGAGCTCGTTGACGACAACGACAAGGATATGAAAGAGCACAGTGATGATGATGAGTACGAAGACGGAGACTAGGCAGGGAACATGGAGATGGACCTGCTCAGAAGAAGAGCTTCCAGGGTAAGCATCGGTCGGACAAGCCCGGTGTGAGTGATTGGCGGTCGGACACTGAACATGTCGGCCAGGGAGTACAAGTCGCCGCTGGATGGTTGACGGTTGCGACGACTGAATGCGAAGCGGTGGAGTCGATTGCTGGGGTGGCCAACGATTGTGTGATGAGGTCGGCGCTATTGTCTTGCGAAACGCCCTCCATGCCAACTTCAATGTTGCGTTCCTCAACGCCAGCGCAGTAATCAGCGAAATGATGCCACGGAGGCGCTCGACGACAGCGCGTCTCCTGGTCGTGCCAGGAGCCATAAGCAACATGTTCCGGTGAGTTCTTTGCTGTACCAATTCGAATTCGTCGACTGATGCTTACAGTCACAGCTACACCACTTCTCACTTCAACACTGCACTCGTGATGCGCCCTTAACATCATCACCTGAACGAAGTGAGGTTTACCTTGAAGTCGCTCTCCTCATGCCTTTGGGAAAACTCCAGCAAGCGAAACATCGCTGAACCACCCCACGGACAGCTGTTCATTGTGGAACTTGCTCTCCTCGTCCCTTTGGGGTAACTCCATCAAGCAAAACATCGCCGAACTACCCACAGACAGCTGTTTGTCGTGCGTCCACGATCGAACTGGCTCCACAAGAGGATATGCTACCAGGAACCATTGAACGTATTCAAGAACGTTCAAAGGTCCCTTGCCACCCCTCATCAAGCGCACTATGCAATTGCCACCCTCCAGACCAAGCGCACTACTCAATCCGTCGACTGATGCCCGCCCAAATGGCTTTGAACATCGGAAACGGCAATCTCGTCATGTTCAACCGCGCCTACGTCGTGCGTATGTTGTCCAACAGAGGCGTGTCACCTGATTCCGCCAGCAGTCCCTCCCTCGAGTCTTCTTTTCTACCCTCTCTCGCCAAAGGACCATCTGCGCGCTGCCGGCCTCCATGTTGCCAACCCGCGACATTGACACGTCCGCGGAGCGCGACTCTTGTGCTTGCCGCCGCCCTCAACAATGCGGCCAGGCGCCTCTGTATTGACAGAACGCCCGTCGACCTCGTCGAAAGAACGGCAACGCGTGTGATGATGATGTTGCCTGTGAGAGGAGGCAGGGCGCGACTTCTTGTTATCAGAAAATCATGCGATATGTGCAGTCGGATGAATGCACGGGTTCAGTAGACAGAGTGTACGGTAGACTATCTAGAATGACCATTCCATTCTTTGCATCCAGTTCCTCTTCTCTTCCCGGCCTCGATGTTTGACGTTGCGAAGTCGTCTCTCCAAACATGAACTGTGTAGCATCGGCGAGGAATGGTACTTGGTGCCATTCATACTTTGACAATGCGAGAAAGATCGGTTGGTGTACGGGCTTTATGCATAGCGCAGCAGATATTTCTCCCAAATCGGAAGATATCTTGGCGAGTGTATCAGTCCGCGTTCAGTCTCGAAAATGGGAAGTATTTTGAGGTAAACACGAGCGAAGTTTTGATCACCAACGCCGAGAACACCTCGAACTTCCGCCGGTCGTTGCACCAGCATCTTCTTTGCTATCCGCAACAACGCCGATAATCAAAGCTAGAGGCCTGACCTTAGCGAATACGCTTCTGGCGGAAACGCGCAAGTAAGAGTGCCGAGTGGACCGGCAGGACATCACCGACTTCCATGTATGACAAAGGCGATGAAGCGCGGTCTTGGGTCTGGAGAAGTCGGCGTCTGTAAGGGGTGACACGGCCAATGGAATCAAGGAAAGATATATGGGTTGGTGATGGAGCCGAAAACAGGTAGAGGGCCAGAATCAGAATCCAGCTTCGCAGATATCGTAAAATTCACAGGCTCGTTCCAGCTTGCAAGCCCTTACATCGCTCCGGCTCCTCCGGCCAACATCGAGGCTGACGGCAGCCGCCCCAGTGTGATTATGTCCAAAACCAGCATTGATCCCAGAATCAGATATTGCGATGCGCTGACCGAAAGTGCATTTTGCTCCGCCAGAGATCTCGCTCGACTTGCCATCGGCGAAGTTGAGGCCGTAAAAGAGCCAGTCTGACTTGCAGTCTGAGGCCGGAGTCATCGGACAGTCCTTTGTTCGAGGAGGATGGATTTGAGCGGCGAAATTGTGAGCGAGAGTCTTTGAGTGAGTTTTTGGTCGAGCTTTCGACAGCAAAAGATTCCGATATTGGCAGGGATCCTCCACGATCGAGCAGCGAGGCTGGCGTTCCATTTTGTTCACATAACTTTCGGCCTTGATGTCTTCTGTGCTGGAGACAATATTTATGCTCACAACCCCTATTGCCCATTCAAGTTGAGTTGGCTCGCCGATATGTGTATCGAATGCTGCTAGCTGGTCTTGCAATTCCCTCGAGCAGGACCGCGTGGTACGATGTGCTGGAGCGGAAGAGCGAGAAGAGATGCTTCGTCGGAACGTGTGCATGGGGTAGTACGAGACACCGCACATGTGTGGCGAGGCGGAAGTGGTGTACATGGCAGTGAAAATCAGGTCGACAGGTCGAGAAGAGTTCGTTGGCGATGCTTCTACAACAGCCAGCCCGGAGTACAGAAGGTAGATGATATTGTTTGAGTACGATGGACCGAGTGATCCTCAGGATGTCCGGGACCGTCCATTAGACTGTGATTAGAGGTTTCGATGGTGGGCTCTGCAGAAGCCTTTTGGCAGGAGCGGTTCTCCCCGGCGGCCGAGCTACCTCTGCACTATGCCATGAGTTGCCAACCAAAGCTGCCCGATGAGACCACTATCCACATTGGATCGATAGTCTCGAAAATTGCATCGGCTTGTTGTGGAGTGTAGCGTCCCCAAACCTGCTCGAGGGCGGCCGCCAAGTCGGCGGCGAAGAGGGAGGCCAGGCAAGAGAGGAGCGAGAGGAGAGCGACAGTCTTCAAGCTGATATGGGAAGTGCGGCGCGACGAGCGTCCTTGGGCCATATTAGGGAAACATCGAAGACGGTGCTTCTACTTGCTTCTTGCCGCCCATGAAACATGGTGCGAGGCTCGACCGGTGAGCTTCGTCCCATACAGACAGGGTCTGATATGTTCACATTCTTGTAGCCCTCATGAGATCTCATACCAGCAACTGTGCGGCTGCTTGAGATAGCCTCAAAATCTGGAGGCAGTTAAGAGACTGAAGCTGGGAGGATCGAACGCATAGATCGGGTCTGCACAAAGCTGACAGGGAGAAATCGGACGTATCGAGAAGACGGTGCTCCCAGATCAGTTGAGAAATTCGTCTGCGTAGCGTTCCAACTATTCATGCGGGTCAAGAGGATGCTGGAGGTCTTGTCGCTGGAGTTTATAGCATCGAATTGATCTGTTGGAGCGCTGATATTGAAGCACTCAACTGGTCGACTCCTCGTGTTGCCGCATGGCTTCCAGGATATCTCCTAGCGGCGCTACCATGATCATGCTGCCTTCGTCGGCCTCTAGCATATTGGGCTGGACGCTTTTCGTACTCCCAAAAGTTCCGCGCAAATTGATCTTGGCGAAGTCCTTGAAGTCGTCAAACTTTCTGAACGAAGGATCCAAGCTTTTGCGGCCGTTGAATTGGGTTGTACAAGACAGGTACGGAGACCGAGACTGAGGGGGGGATTCGGAATGAATGGGCGAGTTTGACTGATTGCCAGGGATATCAAACAGATTGTTCTCGGCATGGAAAAATGATCGGACGGTAGCACCAACAAGGCCTCCGCGGATTTGCAATGGCACTGGCTGGTAGATCGGAACCCTTCTTGGACTTGCTGGCGGACCTGCTTGAACTGCGAACGGAACCCAGCGGATGGCGCTCTTCCATTGAATAGTGCGATTGACAGGCGCGTGCATGAGGTGGGCCATGCACGATCCAGTGAGCGACAGCGGAAGCGTGAGAGCCATACGCCGTGCTCGCGGCGGGATCTTGGACGGCGCCCATGATGCGGTCCACAGGTGGTAGAGTGGGAGTCAGGACCGCTCACCAAGTCTTGGAAGAAGAACCCGGAAGCTTCGAAGGTCAGGGTGCAACATAACAAGAATCGGACAGGTTGTAGTTTGGTACTTGCCTGAGCACATTCATGTATACTGCTTCGTCCAGGATGTAGCGCGCCAAAAAATTGTGACTGAACTTGGCTTTTTGGTTTGTGAGCGTTCGTTTCCCGCGGACCAAACGACCTTGTGAGACTAAGACTTCTCTTCAAAACAGCTCGTGTGATCTTCTCGGACGCTCTATTCCAATGCTGAAAAAGCAGATCCTGACTGTGGAGAGCTCCATGCCCTTGAATTTTGCGAGCGATGGCGGGTTTGATGCGTTTGGTATAGTATACTCTCCTGCGCGGAATCCTTGCGTTGCTCGTCCGTTCGTCCAGGTCGGTCGGCCTGTCTCAGTCTCAGCTCTCGGCCTCCGAGAGATTATTGACATGAGCTTCGTCGATGCGTCGATGCGTTAATGCTCTGGGCAAAGCTAGAAAAACTAGCTAGGATATTACAGGCCTAAGGTGTCACGTGCGGCATTAATGAGGCTTTACGTGCACTAACGAAGCGCCTTCTACCCCTCACGGCACGCACCACGCCTTTGGTACTCGAAGTCTATTGAAGATCCAACATCACATGCAATACAGCTCTACAGATCCGCCATTCTCACCACCTTCACCTGCAGCGTCTCCAAACCACTCTCCATCGCCTGGATCGACCTGGCCCCTCAGTACAGCGCGCATCTACTCCACATCTGCGAACGGGTTCTGGAAGTGCCACCACTAGTCGCGCTTCCTCTTCCTCGACGCCGTGCCCCGACCCATACACCCGGATTCCATGGGCTTGCTCAGCTCCTGCGGCGGATAAAGCGATGTCGAGGTGGCGGTTCCTCGATTCGTGAAGGCGTGCTGAGCGGAGGCGGGAGCTGTGTCGCCATCTGTGGACGAGACGGAAGCTTCCTGTGTGGAAGATGGAGGCCCGTGTACAATGGAAACTGCTTCCCAGTCGAAGTCTGGCTGTGGCCGCGATGGGACCGAGAAGGGGCAAAGACTGAAACTGAAGTCGAAGGCGGGAGAAGGTGGTACGGACGCCGGCGTTGCTTTCACATCTGTCGTTGAGGGTTGAGCATTCCGAGAATGCGGGAGAGCCAGCATGTCGTCGAGACAATGAGCTGCGGAAGAGATGTCAGCCGGCTCTCACGGGAGTCATATCTTGGAGGTCTATACGCACGACTGTTTGATGATCCTTCGCCCATCTTCACAGTCTGATCGATGAGGACTTGAGGGCGTGGCTGGAGGCGAGGCAGCGACAGGCTCTGAGGGAGTAACGGAGTCTGAGGAAGCGACCAGATATGTACGGGATTGACGTATTGGACTACATCATGAATGATCAGCTGGCTCCACGAAAACGAGAGGCGGAAGCCATAGAGTTGGTCTCGAAGGCTGCAACTCGATCGAACATACCATGATGATACGATTCGACCGGAGGCGTGTCTGGGTTCATGTTGAAGCTTGTGGGAAGCATGGCCGGTAGTCGTGGAGCGTTGGCTGGTGTTGATCAGAGGCGAAAATGAAGTGGACTCGATGGCGGAGGACCAGGCACAGATTGGACGAGTGCCAGTCTTGTATCCGGGAACTCGGTGCCGCGAACTCGTCTCCAGCTGCGTTCTTTCACGCTCTCTGTCACGGACAGAAGGTCATGTTGCACGAGCGGTTGGTAGCCGCGCCGGCATTTGGGACGCCGCATTGACGGCCGCGGTCGTGAAGCTAGCAGCCTTGATTTCACGGAGCGTGTTGCGCACTGGCAAGAAATCAGCAACCTCTGTCATGATGTGCTGGGTAGCTCATATGAATTATGGGCCCGATGCTTCAATGACTTTCCCAGCGAGTGTTGGTGAAATACAACGGCAGCGGCTACATCCATGTACGCTACCTTTGACGTCAAGATGGGCCACAGGTCGGGCATTGCGAACATGGGGCTCTGAAGGATCGCTGTTGTGCTTCCTTCGGACGCGCGAGATTGACCCGCTCCATCGTCTTTTAACATTCATCCCAGTGGCGACCAACCTGTTGGCCTCAAGAAGGTGTCAAATGTCAAACTACCAGGAGGCTCTGCCTCTCGACGCAGTCAGTGGGATGTATGCCGAAGTACACGATGCCACCACTCTCAAGCTTGGCCACTCCAACGCATGTACTCTCCGGAAAAGGTCTCTTGCTATTGCCACACATTTCGTTAATGATGCAATTGTTCTTCCACATCTCGCAGTGAATGCCCTGCACATACCGACATTCGGAGGATGCAAAGACACGGCTCATCCTGGAGCCGCTGCCAAGTTGGCCAAGTACGAAAGTACTTATCGGAGACCCACCAACGCTGGCGACAAGGAAATGCCGCGCCAACCGCCGCTCATACATCGATTGGACAGGACCATTCCCGCTCCATATTAATTGCCAAGACTGTTGAGGACTACCTTCGTATCCCGAGCCCGGGCCGGTATTCAACATACTCCAGGCGCATTGCTGATCTGGCGATACCGACAACTTCACTGTCTTTGCGTTGTACTTGCTATGATTCTGGTCCGGATAAATCAAGCTCGTCGAGGCGCACACGGATGTGCCTCCTCCCCACATTTGCCGAGAGGACGTCGAGCTGTGCGACCTGCGGTTGAGCAGTCCCTTGCATACTGCTGTGCGTCCACAACTACATCGGGCTGAACTTGCATACCACGATCTCACCGCAAGAGCGAGCTGAATTGCTCGGCCGGGCTGGCTGGGACTCGGGGAAGCAGTGAGTTGTGCTATTCCAATACCTCACATCGTGGCATCCCGCCTGACTTGGCCCTCCAGCGAAGTTCCAGATCTCCAGCAGATCTGACGCACCAGAGCTGTCGAAAGACCGGGGAAGGCTGCCGTACTACGTATCTTGCAGATCCTGTACTGTAGTCACGGAACGTGCACGCGGCCTGAACACGACATGGGCTTGACCATTTGACATTTTAGACCGCAGCTTTGAGCGACTTGAAGAGTCTTTGATCGCCCAGCATACTCAGCTCTACAATATATCGAAAAATGGCATCCCACTACTCTCCACAGCTCAGCTCGCCGTCGCTGGCAAGTGTTGAGCTTCAATCCGACAATCGGTCTTACGTCACCGCGGTCAGGAATGCCGAGCAACAGAAGAAGCAACCCTCGCCCTCGCCCACGAGACTCCACCTTGACGATGGAAAGGCAGTCGCCAGATCCCTACATAGATCGCTCCAGCTCGTAAAGTGGCCTGCCAAGGAGAGGATTGCCGCAGCTTGGATCGATAGCATCAGTCCCGACATCAAATTCAAATCGCCCTATCCGGTCCACCACCGTGCTAACGATCGAGCTGGAGTCCCAGGTTGGTGGCCATCAACAGATGAATGTCGCTTCGTCAAAATATTACATCTCGGTGCTCGAGGTTGGTCCACGCTCCTACCTCATAAGCTTCAAGCCTCGAACTAATGGAGACCAGAAGTTGAGGCCCTGTGCCTCCACCTCCTCCGCCTGCGGCCCAGCCCAGCAGACTTGAAAGCTTGGAATAATATAGCGATCGAGCCCAACGAGAGCTGTGCCGAGCAAGGTTGGACGGCGTACCTAAGGGGTTTGATCAAGGAAGAACTGTTTGCCAATTTGCCGGGAAACTCGCGCGAGAGCGCCGAGCAGCGCCAAAGGAATTTGGATCGAATGTTCGAGCTGGCGAGCATGGAAGAGGCCTGTCAACGGAAGAGAGGTGAGCATACTTTTGCGCAGCGTCCGAGTGCTCTCGACTGACAGGTTTTTTTCAAGACAGGGCCACGATCGCCTGCCACGACAACAGCGGGAAGCTCACACGGACATTGCCACCAGCAGTCAAGGAGTCCAGTGCATGTGCAGAGTCCTCAAGCACAGCTCCACCCATCTCAGCCTGCCTTTCGAGCCAAAAACGACGAAGGAGTGACTCGGCGTCTGGCGCAGATGGAAGGGTGAAGCAGCGAAAACGACGATCGACCGCGCAACCTCGCACGCCAGCATCCTCAAATACTAAGCGGCAAACCACGAAGCTTTCTCGCCGGCCCGTTGAGTACAGCAATGCCTCATCGCCTGAATTCGACGAGCCAACAACAGTCACGGCCATGTCCACGGCCGCTCTCCAAGAGTTCTGCAAGAATGCAATTCGCAGCGGGAAGATGATACATGTCCCTGAGGAGACACCCTTAGCTCAGCACAACTCTTCCGATGGTGATCTTGGAGGTGTTGCCCCGCAACAGCAGCCGCAATTGGAGAAGAGTCCTTGGAGCGATGGTGCCCTACGCCTACCAATGTATCATCACCACGCTCCGACTTCTTCCCCGTCATTCCCTGGCAACATCGAGCAATTCCATCCATTCCCTGGAAACGACAATCCGACGGCTTCTTGCGAGCAGCAGGGCAATCCCTGGCCGATCTTTACAGTGGTCCCGGAATTGGCTTATACTCAACATGCTCAACATGCTCAACATGCTCAACGTTCTCGGCAACTTCAACAACTCCCAAACTCGCCGTCGACTGCGATACCTGCAAATTCAGGCATGTTGTACCTCCCGCCAAACATATCCGCGATGCCATACCCAACCAACGGGCCAGGCGTCCTACCGAGCATGTCTGCCCAGACGAGTCTCACCGGTCGGGCACTCATCTCACCAACCGTGGATGCTACCCCAGACTCAACCGGTATACCATCATATTACGGCAGTGGTGTTGACTTTCTTCAGCATCCTTTCCAATCACCGCAATTCGGTCACAATGATTTTACGAGATATCGTCCGATCGCGCCGAAAAGTACTTCGTTGAAAGCGCCTATATAGTAGCTACAAACAAGCTATATATATCGTAGCTATGGCATATAGGTACACAAGAAGGCGACGAATCTTGCGATGATTCAGTGCTGCTGACGGATGTTCACGAAGAGAGCGAGAGAGAGAGAGAGAGCTCATCTGATCTGGCATTTCAACACGTGCGCCCTGTATCTTGTTTGAGCTTGATGTCTTGCCCTCTGGTTTACCGTTTACCGCGTCTTGACCTACGCGGCGGCGGCGCTTGTCTGGATTTTGCTTTCTTGTCCGCAACGAAGCCTTCTCGCATTGGATTTCTATTCGAGAACCCACGGCTGGATGTTATACCTTCCCAGCCAGACCTCATCATCGCACAACCTAGGCAGGGCCTTGCCACCGCACACTTCGCGGACACGAGAAAGATTTCGCTTTTCGAAGGTCATCACTCATCAATCGAGTGTCTCATCGCCTCCCGGCATCGACATCGGCGGGGTAGTCGACATATGGCCTTGCGCCGTCTTCAAACTTTAGCGGCCACCATCCCTCATGGCTCCGCGGGCACATTTCGGCTTGCAAGAGTATCGGTTGTCGTGTTCAGCTGTGACGAGACCGCTCATCGCAAGTCCGCGCGGGCGGAGGTCAGACGGCGATGGCGAGGAAGGGACCTGCTGCGTACATGGTGATGCTGAGATGTCCGTAGGTGAGTAGCAGGTATCTTCGAAGCTAAGATGTAGATATGTACTCTACGAACGAGGCCGGCGGCAAGGGGAGGCGTTAAGTTAGCATCGGGTAGTAACTAGGCGGCAATAACGCTACGGTTGTTACGCCCGGCGGTAAGACTACTATTATAAGCAGGCTACATAATATCTTAGTAGACTTTGAAAGTAAGGCAGATTCGTATAACGGTAGGCGGGGATTAGTGTAAGTCCCGTGCCGTTAACGTAGTGTCTTACTTTGCATAGGTCGCGAAGATTGGCGGTCGTTAACGAGGTGGTTGGTTTGTTAGATTGCAAAGGTAATGGCGGCGACTAAGAGGCTCTGTTAGGGATAGGACGCCCGACGGAGGGTTTCGATACGTGAGTGTGTTGTCGTTAAGGATCCTGGTTAGAGGGATGTCGAAGGGAACGGGAAAATCGCTGCACAGGCTGTACTCAGTACTTTAAAAGCCGGCTTCCCACATCGAAGAGCATACGTACTGGCTGACGTCGGTGTATGACCGGCATTCGAACGCAGTGCTAATTCATTGAAAGGAGCCTAATCTGGAGCCATGCTGTTTCACCGCTTCATCTTCAGAAGAAGCGAGCGGTGGGCGACACTGCTTGCAGTGCCAGCTTGGTGCAGTAACAGGTAGGTCATGTCAAGTATAACAGACACAGCCCGAGAGGACACTGTTTTCTAGAGGTGTATGGTGGAGGTCCCAAGTCGTCTCGACCGTACGGCTTACTATCAAGACACACTGCGTCGACCACCGGGCCGGGTCCTGTTGTTAGCTATATTTCGCACTCCATCGTGTCCCCCGAAGTTTCTACGCAAATGGCTTCGACAGCTACGTCCTCTACGTCGGCGCAATAGCGCAGGTCGCAGGCCGAAGCACTCTGATTCCTCAAACATGTGGGAAGTTTTGAATGCAATGGCCATTTGTTCGGAGATGGTGTTCATGTGGGCTTCCATTGAATAGCATTGGTGGAAGTTTATGCAACAGCTGTCCAGTATCACATCTGGATCATTGCAGTCGAGGAGTGGTGCTTGATATACCGCCCCTCGTCGCTAAAGGAGGAAGCCCGGTGGCCCGTTATGTTGGAAAGTAGCTGCAGTGAAGAGCAAGACGATGGTGCTGATCAGAAAGGTGCTTCGCAGCAATCGGGCGCTTGACAAGATGGATGGATATGCGTGTAAGTATGTGCGGGCGATGTTTGGTCAAGTGTGAGAATGACTGTCGTTGGATCAGGCGGAGCCGATGAAAGGTAGGTACTTTCAGGAGCGGGCGGCCTGACCTGGGCCGGTAGGTGCTTCCAGGTGGCAGCTGTCCAGGTGGTCGACGTACCGCGCAGTACTACTGTTAGAAGGGGAACCGGCTGAGCATTTGCATTCACGAGAGACCAAACCGTAGGTGGTGGGAAATCTGCAGCCAGGGTGCGATGCTGCTGGTCGAAGGTACTACTGGGACAAGCAGTGACCGACATTACCGTTGCTGGCCAATAGAGGTCTCGTACCGATGTGAGCTCGTTTCCATACAATTTAAGTTATGTAGCCATATAGTACGCTGGACTGCTGGAGCACGACGGCAATACTACTTCCCATGTTGGCGCCACAAGCGATGGTACCGTAGAATCCTCCGTCGTCTTCTTCTTGTTCAGCCACACGAGTCTGACATGGTTCGCTCGCATAGGTCGTCCCTTGTAGACGAGGCGATCGCGGCGATGAGGTCGAATGTGTTGTATGCACGATCGTACGGTATGCCGGCGTAAGTGCATGTTGGTGGGACTTTCACTGGTTGACCCAGAGGCGTCGAAGTGAGTCCGTAATATGTCGTTCGTCTTGATTTTTCGTCATATACTCTCTGCCGCGGTGTGTTAGTCTCTGTCTCTCTCTCTGTCTCTCTCTCTGTCTCTCTCTCTCTCTCTCTCGGTAGCCAGCCAGCCGATGTTGAAGAACAAGGTCGTTGCAACGTGTAACTGTAACTATACAAATGTCTCCGAAGTCGATCTTTGATCTTCGTCTTTCCGCGGACTGACGTTTAGTGAGGATCGAGGGTAGCGAGGATGAAGTGTGAACAATCCGGGTGAGACCAATTCGACAACATTTGCATCGGCAGCATTGCTTAGGTCTTACAACTCGCATAGCTCGCACAGCTCCCACAACTCCCACTGATCGAGAACTCCCACTACTCACTCTTACATCCCACAACGCCTAAGCACACCCGGCCGTCGGTCAATTGGACAGCTTTTCCGTGCAGGCATTCATGGCAGTGTGCAACCGTCGCTGGAGGTCCTCCAAAGCAGTCTTTCTCTTCTTATTCTGCGCATCCTCCTCCGTCTTGCAAAAGTCCGCAGACCCGAGCACTTTCCGCATCATGAAACCCATAGACATATAAATCTGCCCGGACTTTAATGTCACCTCTTTAATCTTCTCCTCGTACTTGTTCAAGATACGTTGCAGTTCGTCCCGTGACGACACATTCTTTGATACCCTGTCATTTTGGGATGTATTACGGAACCGAGCGAGGTCAGCGTCGCATGAGTTGTTGGAACTCTCCGGCTGAGTTCGCGCGCTTTGGCCCACGACATGAAACATCTCAAACGTAGCACGGCTTCGTGAAAGCTCTTGCTTGGTCTTTATGATTTCGATATCCAAGTTGAACAGTTGGCACAAGGGGATCGAGTCTGCATTCGTTGGAGATGTTTCGTCCTTGGGCACGCAGTAGACGCTGACCTCCTTTTCCTTGTGGTACCTCGCGATCATTGAAGCTCCAGGGTCGATTTCGGGCGGCACCGATATCTCTTCAACTCCGTACATGGCCCAGAGTGCGAAGACCAAGACCCGCGCCGAAGAATCGGAGCCAGGACTCCATTTCTGTTCGTGTGTACGCCATCGAATCGCACTCGGGTAGCGAACAAAGGAGCTCCTCGAGGGATCTTTCGATGGTGCGTGAGTGCTCAGGCTCAGACTCAGACTCAGGCTTATGAGTGGCGTAAAGTTCAACCGCACGTTGTTCCGGTCGCACGATGGCCAATGTGTAGTATTGCTGCGAGTCGTCGTAGAGCAGCATGACAGCATCCTCTTTGGCATTCGCCCAGTCGAAGCCTTGGGCGAGAGTGGCGGGGATGACGGCGTGCGTTGGTGGTGCCATTGATGAAAGACTGAGGATCATGGTGGCTTCCGTGCCGTCCAGCAGATTTTTGATTGTAGCTGCACGAGGCGTTGTGATGGTTTGCACATGCGAGGCTGTGGCTGTTGTTATCACTGCGGATGTGCCTGGCTGCGGGTGATGCAGTGTCGACAATGACTGAGAAGCGGCTGACGTCACAGTCGAAAGATCTCCTCCATCATTGAGGAAGTCCTCATCGCCTCACTGGAATCACCCCATTTCTTGCGCCTCGACTTCGACCGAGCTCAGGTGTATCACAATGGCTCTTATCAACCTCCATGCCCCCACCCTCGAAGTCCTCACCCTACATCCCGCGTTCGTTGTCGGAGTTCACTCCCTAATCTTCATCATGGGATGTTGTCGGGGTGTTGGTCTGCTTCTCTTGCGTCTCTGGTTGGGCCAAGCTCTCCGACGTATATGTAGTAGTCTTGCCTACGACGGTCGACCTCTTGCTGCCGGCCGTGGTTGTTCGGCTTCTGCGGCGAACGTTAGGCTGTTCTCGACCGTGCAGCTTCGAGAAGTACCTTTCGGCGGCCTTAGCGTCGCGAGGCGCCAAAGCCTTGTTGCTTTGCTGCCGCTTTCAATTGCCGTGTTTATCAATCCCGCATGGCTGTTCCCGGGCGGCTGCGATATGCTTCGCTTGAGGTAGAAAGGTGACCGATTCGACTGGCGGTTCGAATGCGTGGAGATTGGTAGCTGCAGTCCGTATGCGTCTTGAGAAGTCGCACGAAAGCGCATCTTCACCCAGGTCGCGGAAGATTTCGTATGGCCGTAGCTTCCAGGGACAGTCAAGAACTCCGTGAAGCCTGCTTTTCGATGTCGCTTAAGACTGTCGTTGTGGTCCCTCCATTTCCCTTCCGCCGTTTTCGTGTATTTGCGAGTCTTTTCGCTCTTTCTCGGACTACGTGACCCAAAAAGCCCAAACGTCTGCTCTGGAATGTTGCTTGCCAGATCCAGGTAGGGCAGTGGGCTGCTGGGCTCGAACGAGTCGGAGGTGAGATATGCGGACAAGAGATTGTTCTATGCGTCAAGAAGGTCTGTGTTGAGCTCCGTGAGTTTCAGTAGTTGTTCTTTCGAAACCTCGACACTGCTTGTGTGCTCCGTGTGTTGCACATGTTTCGTCGATTCTTGCTGGGCCGCCGGAGGCGAGAATCCATTGAAGCGAGCCATTGTAGCCTCGGATCCAGCTCTTATTGCGGCCGCATTGCCACATTGATGCGCATTACAGATGCGAATTCATCAGTGATCACGTCAAGGGTCCTTCCACTTCGCGGATGACCTGTGCAATGTCCACCGGGGGACCCTGGTGGAAGGCAATGACTGACATCTGCCGTGTCGCGTCCCTCACCTTTATTCTTAGTAATATCCGACGTCTTGTGCGTCTGATCGCATTTTGACCCTTCCCGTCGCCATCGTCGGAACGCCTTCTCTTGTGTTGTCGCACCAGTTTCCATTAATATTGTCGCCACCGCCGCGCCGCCTCCTATCTGCGAGCAGGCTCCTTGACGAGGAAGATGAGGATTATGAGGAAGATGAGGACGACGAGGACGATGGTGGGATGCCGCAGGAGGATCTTGATATGCTGGAGCCGTAGCACAAGGAGGTGGTGTTAAAGGAGCGTCCTTTGCGATGTAGAAGCCCTTTTGAGGCGGCGTTCCTAGGAGTCCATCACCTGCTCTGGATCTGGCATCTGAACGCCGCAGTTCGCATCGGCATTGCTGTCAAGTTGGCATTAGCATACTACAATCAACACGCAGACATGGCACTACATGTATTGAGTCGGACCGATGAATCTCAGCCTTACTACTGTGAGAACAAGTGGAGGAAGCAATGTTTGGTGATCAATAGCAACCGTACTTTGAAGGCCTATGGCATCGAGAAGGACTGCTGCCCGGTGAAGAAGCAGTCCATGCTATTGAAATCCTACATCCAGACTCTTCCATATTCATGGAGCTCTTTGGACCTGCTGTAGATCCATGATGTCCATGAAATGTTTCGATTCAGTGCGCAGGCGCGCGGAGGGGAGGAGAAGATCGTTCTCGTCGAGGCCGTGTCGATGCAGGGAAATTTCGTCAGATTGATGTGTTCGCGTATGTCGCAGGAAGAGGTCCGTGTTGCTGGCGTCGTGGATGCGTATGAGATGGCCGTGGTCGTAGTTCTACGTCAGTCACTTCGTCTTGAAATTCCCGAGCTCCGTCCGGTCTGCAGAGGAGATGTCCCGAGCCGTCTTCTCCAACGATTCGAGAAGCCGAACTTTACCCGGCCCCGCACGCCTTTCGATCTCACCCTTCACGACCTCACACCTTCACGATCACGACCTCACACCTCTACGATCCTCACACCTCCACGATCCTCACACCTCCACGATTCGCACATCTCGACGATCCTCACACCTCTACGATCCTCACACCTCCCCGATTCTGACACCTCCCCGATTCTGACACCTCCACGATTCTGACACCTCTACGATTCGCACACCTCTACGGTTCGCACACCTCTACGATTCGCACACCTCCACGATCCGCACACCTCCACGATTCGCACACCTCTACGATTCGCACACCTCTACGATTCGCACACCTCTACGATTCGCACACCTCCACGATCCGCACACCTCCACGATTTTCACACCTCGACGGCCCTTACACCTCGACGGCCCTCACACCTCGACGATTCTCACCCTCTCACGACCTCGGCACCAACATTACGAGTCCACGACATAAACGAAAGATATCATTCAACGACCCCGGACATGCGATCGTTTCTTGTTCGCCCATAACCATATCGAGGCTACCTCAAGCGAGCTCATCGGCACCGGCGTGTGTCAAAGCAGCAATAATACACACCTCACTCACCAAAGCCACTACTAGGGAGATGAGAGACTTCGGCTGCGTATGAGGCTGTGTAGCCCGAAGGTTTAAAGAGGAGATGGACGAGGAAGATGAGGGACTTCGGCTGCGTATGAGGCTGTGTAGCCCGAAGGTTTAAAGAGGAGATGGACGAGGAAGATGAGGGACTTCGGCTGCGTATGAGGCTGTGTTGCCCGAAGGTTTGAAGAGGAGATGGACGAGGAAGATGAGGGACTTCAGCTGCGTATGAGGCTGTGTTGGCCGAAGGTTTGAAGAGGAGATGGACGAGGCCGTCGATATTGGGGCGGAGCGATGGCAGCACTGGATCTCCGATGCAGGTGATTACAATGATCCGGAGCAAATCGAGCGATGGAGGAGGCATGCGTAATGCGGACGAAGAAGCAACCGATCAACGAAGCAACCGATCAACGAAGCAGCCGATCGACGGAGCAACCGATCAACAGAGCAGCCGTTCAACGAAGCAACCGATCAACGAAGCCGGATGAAGCAAAGGACAGGATTAGGGGGCGGAGGGCCATCAACTCCACCTCAGAGGCACTGCTGAAGAAGACGACATACCCTCGCAAGAAGGCCCTTCGCTTCTCGGCCCGGCATACTCTTCGCTTATGCCCCAAAATTAAATCGATCCTTTCCCCTCATCAACCACGACGACGGTCAATCCCTCCAACTTGGCCAAGTACTGCTCTCTCCGAGCCACGACATCCCCCAGGCCAGAGAAGCGTCCACCGCAGGAAGAGAGCTAAGTCCTGGTCGTACTAGCCAAGGTGTGCGCCAGGCATCGAGAGTGCGGAGACGAGATCGTGCCGAGGGAACTGGCGGTATCGCGCGGGTGGGAGTAGACTCTCATTCACGGACTAGGGAGAACACAGTGTCGAGCGGTTCGTGGAATGGGTCACTCCCGTTTGGGTGGGGAGGAAGAGGATGTGTTTAAACATATGATTTTTCTGCAGGGTCGAGATTTGAGATGATTTTGATGAGATGATTGAAGCAAGAGACGAGGTTCAGTGTTAGTTTTCTTGGTACCTACATGCACTACACATATGTCAAACGATCCGTCGCAGCTTGCGTCTCCGAAAGATACAGCCCAAGCCGCACCGAGCGAGGACCTTCTTCTCCCGTGTCCAATAGGCATGTCTGCGAAGCTTTACCCACTCATCCCATCCCATCCTGTAAAACGCATTTCGCATTACTACGAAACTCGACCAGATACAGTGTCCTTGCTTGTCATACCCTCGCGTCACCCCCAAGATATCAAGTATAGAAAAACCAGCCTTCCGACTTCATCATATCGTGAATCAATCGTAGACCGCACAGCGGGTGTTCAATCGCATCGCCCTACGACGGCTGCGACGCTGCCCTATTCCCCGGGTTCCCTAGTTCGATCTCACCGAGCTGTGTGATGAGGTACTTACGGCAGCGAGCAAGCGGAGATTTTTCTTTCCGTACTGGGAACGACTTGTCATCGCCAGCATGCCATCGCCAACTTCTCGTAGCTTTCTCGCAGCTTCTCCTTCTCGTTTGAGACTCGGAGCCCGGGGATGGTATGCGTGCTGCTAGAGTTTGTGTATTCAGATCGTCCACGCATCCTCGAAGAAAGCTTCGGTTTCCGTGTGTAGAAGTACGACGGCGATGGTCTTGTTCAGAAAGGTATTAGCGTTTGAGTCCGCTGGATAGAGAGTCTCATCCTAGGCCGGATGCTGGACCTCCTTCTTTGGGCTTCTATACACCATTTGTAAGAGCATAAACGTACACTCGACCGGGTCTTAAAGGTGGAGAAAATAGGCACCGTCCAGCTGCTTTCGAATCGACCCATCTGATTTGTTCAAGTTGCTGACCATGGCTGGCTCGATGTACGAAGTGAGGCATTGCAGAGTATTTGCGCACTGTGTCGAGGTGTTAATACAGGAGATCGAGGAGTATTCTCCACCTATGCATAACGATGGCAGCAAATCGGTAGGCAGCTGCAGTAATTGAACTCCCAGCGACCGGACGTTGTAATGCCCGCATCGTTGGGAAGGTTGGATGTTAAGTACTGGTAATTGGAGGTCTTGCAGCTAAGGCTGATGGCGCTAGAGACATGGCATCACCTTTGCCTGCACCTTATGCCGGCGCTGTGCCAAAATGCCACCTCGCCCTCCACCCCTCGCCCTCGCTCCACGACTCCTTCCACCGGCTCTCGCTCCACGAGCCCTTCCACCCCTTGTTGTTGCTGTTGCCACCGCCACGAACACCTCAGGCCCCATTGCCCTCTGCTCTGCGGCCAGCATTTCTTCCTGCGTGTGAGTCGCCCTTTGCTCTGCTTGTTGAGTAGCAGTCGCCGTCATCTGAAGCCGGCTGCTGGCGTTGTTGTTACCCTTGCGAGCCTTGCGGACGTTGTATTCATTCATCGGAGCCTCGAATGGACGAGCTTGCGGAAGGCTGGCAACGTCCGCTCTGAACTGAGACCTAGTGGGTGCATTCGTTATCCTGGCGCATTCGACGAAGATACTGTGTTGCTGCGACTTGTTTCGTCCATGGAATCCAGCTTGGGTGGAGAAACCGTTGGTAGTCGATATAATCTTCACATCAGATCTGTGCAGAAGTGAATAGAGGGTGCTGAGAAGGTGAAGCGTGCCACGTGCTGATCGGATGTGCGCGGATGCGACGACTAAATCTCTTTGGGCCCGGAGTGTGGACTTGACATCGCGAAAACAGCTGAGCCTTGCCGATATGGGCGCCCTCCCGTGTGTAGATAGTGGACTTCAGCAAGTGCAAACATCGCACTGTGGACCCAAGACAAGGAGGCGACTCGATTCAGCGCTGCCGCTAGAAACCAGCCAGCTGGAGAGAAAAGCGCCCGCAGACATGTCGAAGCAGCGTGCCGGGAAGGATTCTGGGGTCCAACATACCAACGAGAAGATGCATCGCTCTTGCGGGACGCCGACTTCAACCGGGAGAATTCCAGTCATGCTTTCCGAGCTTCCAGGCCCAGGCTACTCTCTACAACGTCCGCGGTAGCAAGCGAATCATGCAGACTTTAACGAAAAGCGGCTTCCCCTCGGGACTGACCATTGACCAGCTCTCTCCATCTTCAACAGCAGCCAGAACATGAACCCTTTCGCATCTCCCGTCATCTTCAACACCGTATTTTCCACTCCTCTCCCCATTCTCCCACGGTCGAGTGTGGTATTAACGGGACAACGTTTCCCCATCCTGCTCGCTTCCTTGGCAAACAGGCCAGTTATAGGTGTCGATGTCTCTGTCTAGATGCTTGGGAGTTGTGCGGTCAGAAACGGCAGAAGGCGAATGATGACCCTTGTCTTCTTGCTTGTTGCTGAGGTGTAGCGTGGTGCGGACGGGCGACTCTTCCTCTCCCTGGTCGCCAACGGGATGTGTTCGCTGCCGAGGGTATGGAGCGCTAGAGAGAAATGTTGTATACGGTAGCCAACTGCGCCGAGTATGAGTATGAGATGATGAATCGTAGGAGGCGAATGTTGGAGGAAGGTGAAATCAGCGTACGGTGCACACTTGTCGCCGGTCCACAGGACCGTGGGTTTCCAAGGGTTGCGTAGCTCTTCGAAGCAGTATGCATTCAGGCTTATCATCGCCAGTACGCCGTTTCTCCCCTGTTCAAAATCGGCCTTCGTTTCCTCGAATTTCGGGCTTCAGCGCGCAGGTCCTCCGCTTCTCCTCCGACCTTGGGGCTTTCTGGTCCATAGGCGTATCCCGAATCAGTCGCTGGGCACTCAGCTTCGCCTCGACGGATTGATTGATTGCGCAATCGTCTGTGTTCCGGCCAGACTGCTTCGCAAATGGTACATTCGTCAGGATCGCTGACCAGGTGTTGAATAAGGCACACCTCGCAGCAGCAGTAGCAAGCCCTCGTTATTGTCCTGGATTCACCGCAGTCCTTGGTTTTGGCTAGGGAGATCTAGTCGGCAGCGACTGTGAGGCGTTTTGCGAGATGAGCATTGACCTCCCGCGGTGTGCTCACGTTGCAACCAGTCTCCTCTTTGAGAGGGCTTGGCTTCTTTATTGGAGGCTCGGGTATGCTGTAGTCGCACTCGGGAAGCCATTTCAGGGTGGCAAACAGTGTTCTTCATGATCTACTCCAGATGTGATCAAGGTATCCCTTTTCCGGCTCCATTGAGACTCCGAAATCACCGGTCGATCGTCTCGGTGGCGGGGCGGTGATCAGCTTGTGGCTTTCCTTGATAGTAGCAAACGAGACTGCCAATGTGCCCTGCTTCCCGACTCACAAGGATCTCGATCTCCGACAATGGAAGCCATTCCGAATTTAGCGGGTCAACTGTCATTCGCAGCCAAGCCGGACCAAGACGCTTGATCACATCAAACGTTGTTGCGATACCCTGATATCCGACTGTAGGTCCATCGTAAAAGCGGCGCACGATCCTGGTGCGGATATCCTTGTAAGTAGACACATGCGAGCATTTCTTGATGTAGATTTTTTCCCGGATCGACAACGCATTGCATCGCGGCATCCCTGTATTCTTTCGGGGAACCGCAAAGGAACTCCGGCAACGAGGTCGGCTTGGAGGTCGCTGATCATCGCATGGGTTAACTCGGCTGTGTACGCCAGGTCGGTAAGCTCGTTGATGTCAGTCTCGTATTCGGTAGTGTTGTCGTCCGCGTTTGACGTCGAGTCGCTGCTGACAATGAGGTCAGCATGGATTGCCCAAATCATCATGGTAACCTGTTCTTCTGCGAAAGTCCAGTAAAGGCGTCAGGCCTTCTCCCTTTTCCGAGACATTCGACCCTTTGGATACTGAACTCGCACTTGTCGATGTCGACCGGCATCCTTCAGCTTGAAGAAGAACCCGAATCATACGTGCTTGGTACTCCGCGCGAGGTCTCCTCCAGTCTCGTACTTAGAGTGGTCATCGTTGAACTTGTCTGGGTACGGGAAGCGGTGTGCCCACGGATTGCAGAGTTGTAGATTCAAGTACGGTGCGGCTCCGCTACTTAAAGGAGCTCCTGGACAATAGTAGCCTTCAAGAGCGGCCGAGGAGTTCGAGGAGATCGTACAGCATGAGATGGCATTCCTGTAACAGATGGCGGGTGTTTAGGAGCTGTGACAGGAGGTGCTGGCCTATTCGCCTGTGCTTCGTAGAGCTGAGCTCGGAACTCTGCAATGTTGACGTTGTTGGCGTGCTGCAGGTCGCTGGCGGAGGCCTCGTACGGAGATTCCAATGCGATTACCTTGTCGTTGAATGCAGTGGTCTTAGTCAGGTTGGCGTTGTTAGCAATGTTCGAGACTTCCACCTTCCCACGACCCGTCTTCGACCACATCTTTGCAGTCCTTCTTCAACTGCCGTTTCTTCACCCGGGAGACTGCATCTCATACCCCATCTCCAGATCATCAATGTCGTAGCGGAGTTGTCCCACACTCTCTTTAGCAGCGAGGAAGACGCTGGCTCAATGGGACACAGAAATGTGCCAGAACACCGACCGCTCATTGATAGCGTCTTTGAACTTCTCCGCAGTATCGGCCTGGCAGTCTCCGACGGACACAGGACCATCCGGATTATTGTCAAAGAGAGGGCGTTGTAGATGTCCTTCCTCTTCACAAGTGCTTCGTGGGGGTGTGCATCCACATCTTCCACATCTTCCACATCTTCCACATCTTCCTCGTCATCGTCCATCATTGATACAACGTTCCCGGGATAGTAAATCTTCGCTTTTAATCCCTTCTGCTCTGCCTGGCTGCCTCCACCAGTAGTTCATGGCCGTCCGAGTTTGCCGTGTAGATGAGAGAGGCAGGGTGGGTAGGATAGATTTCCCTTCAGCCCGCACCAGCGTTTTATTCGTGATATCTGGGTCTCGTTGCTCTCGTTGTGATGTCTTGTTAATCCCATTGTAATACACGGTCATTAGCTCTGCAATCTTGCGAGCTACTCCGACTGAATCGGCCATGTCGTCGTCGGCTGGGTCAATGTCGGTGAGGTCTTATCGTCCAAGGGTCGTTGCGATCGCTCTCAGAAGCTTGCCATCCGCTGCGGATACTACCTCCCGCTCTCCTTCATCTTCAGAACTTTTAGAGTCTCCTTCTTCTTCCTTCGTAGAATCCAGTTCCGACCACCCATCGGATGCGCCTCACAAGATTTCTCTCCGCTTCTTGCATAGCCATCTTATTTCCGAGGGCTGACTGGAATTCCCTCGCAGCTGCTTTAAGCGAAGTAACGGACTGTTGTCGGTCTGTGAGCCGAGATGTCGTTCGTCTTTGCCGTCTCCGAGGTAAGGAGGAGCCCTCTTCAGATTCTGGAAAAGGCGTTTTGTTTCAGCACAGCTTTAGTCATACTTGTTTTGTGTCTCGGGTTCCGACGTCGCGTTGGTGGAGCGTGTTGCGTGGGATAGTGAGGAAGAGCATGGAATTGATGGTGTCTCGAAATTTTTGAAAGTCGCGATGGGGCTCAATACCTATGTTTATATCATTAGTGCGATAGACCACCGTATCGCTGAGTGATCGGCGCAATCATCCGACCACCTGGCCAGCGCTTCCATCTCTCAACTCGCTTTGCCAGCGTTCATTGTCTGTCCCTCGAGACGAGTTTCCGAGTTCATTAAGCACCACATCCTCCGCGATACTTGCGCTGCTGCTCCGACCGCGATCGCACGACTTCTGCCCTGGATACAAAATCCGCCCGGACATCCTTGCTCCTCGAGTCTTCTGGGATAAGACCTCTCCGTGCACCTCTGCACCACACAAGTCTCCCCGGACCATCAAGCACCTCCATTTCCCAGCGACAGTGATGACCTTGTCATCTCCACGACGGCAAGCCTCAGGCAATGCACCCAGCGAGCCAGCCAGCTCTCTAGCGTGCCGCAATACGTGGGCGCGTCCGCCAGTCGAAAGAGTCCGCTGTACCTGCTACTTCTCGCCGGCTCCGACGTGAATGGCCTCAAGCTCCATGTACATTTATCCCAAGTCCTACATCTTCAGCCAACATACATCTCATGCCGTCCGCGCTCGAAGCTCTTGCGGAGCGCAATCTCGGTGATTCAGTATTGAAGGCGTCTGAGCTGATTACTTCCAAAGACGGCGGGTCAAAGCGATTGCCGAATGTATCAGCTCGACGGCTGCGTTGTACGTGAGGCTTCAAGTGTACCCGGCTGCTTTCTTCGAACGATGGCCGAGGAGTGTGTCCATCATCATGCGTCTTCGCGGGGCGATGCCATCTGGGTCAATGTTCGTTTGGTATTGTGGTGTTGCCAAGTGTCGAGGGAGGAAATCGGACGATACACGCTGTGCTAAGGGATCCGCCGCTGTTGCAGGTGGGCTTGGTAATCGGTGGATGGGTGGTGAGCCAATCTGCTTGAGATGCGTTGTCAGTTTGTTGTGAATGATGCATGGCCAATGAAGTCAGCCTCACTCTGACATCGCGAGGATATCGCTTCGTAACTCGTCGTGCCGTTCCATGTTGGCGGTGAGGGTGAAGTGGATGTCTGCAAGGTGGAGCCGGACGAAGTTGTAGAGAGAAGGATGCCCTGGGATCGGTTGGAGGCGGCTGGACGAGGTTGATCCAGATGTCCACATTTCTTTGTCATCAACTTTCTCGTGCGGATATCCCCGCCCAGCCGCAGCCGCAGCCGCACCCGCACATCCCACCTCATCCTGTCGCCGCCTCTGTTCAATAGGTACCAATCGCGGACGGACATCTTGCGAGGATGACGAGTTTGGCGAAGATGACCGAGTCTGTTCTGGCCGGCGTCTGGTCATGTCCGACGTTCAAGAAGAAATCCACTCCGGCAAAGTGTTGTTGCATGCAAAGCGCAAACTCTCCTCCTCTCCTGTCACGCGTTTCAACATCACGGCTTTCGAGTGCTCGAGAGTGACGGTGTCGAGACTCCCGATCAGCGGCGTTCGTAGCTCGTCCAGCAACACATGCACTGTCCGGCGGGAGACACTGCTGCCCAACGCACAGAGTATGAGCATGAGATAGATTGCACTACGAGTCGATATGAGCGACTTCGACGGCATGTGGGATGGACCATGCTATTGTACTTTTCCGGGACAGAATATGTTAACTCTCTTGCGCAGATAGCTCCTCGCTTTGACCTTTGTCCGAGTGACCTTAGCCCTCTCCAAGAGTGTCCGATTCAGTTAGTAGCCAGAGCCCTTTCTTCGCCGGCGCGAGGCAGTGTGTTGGGTGTATGGCTGCTTTCCCTTTACCTTTTGCTGCTCCTGCCAGCCTCCAACCTCCTCGATCTCTCCGCGGTATGGATTCTGGGACTGGAACGGGAGACGGGATTCAGAGGAATATTGGATATTCGCCTTTGCCCCATGACGCTTTATGAAAACTGACCCCAGCGAGTATCATACGCCAGGTGCGCAATTGCGATGCTGTACGATACCGACCACTCTCAGTCTCGGGCTCAGTGCAGTCCTCCAGCATACCCGCCACCGACCTTCCTTACATTGAAGCATCGATCGTTCCCTCAGCCGCATTCTCCCGCACTATCGAATCTCCCTCCCCTACCGCCGCCACCTTTCGTACATCCAAGGTATCGATCAATTAACTGCTCTTCCGCGCCGAAGTCCCTTTTTCCCTCGACCGCGTTGCTGAGAAGATTTGAAGCTTTCGAAATAGTCGTCTTCGGCGTTGACGTTAACGTTGAACTGTTGACTGGGTTCGCGGGCAGGCCCTTTAAGCGGGATGCTGTCGTACATCTGACGGAGAGCTGCTCTCTCGTCTGAGCGTCGGCGAGCTGTGGATTCACTCGTGTCCCAAGCAACGGCTTGACCTTGGGCAGATTGAGCTGTAGTAGGCCGCGGTCTTTCCACCATCTTGCTATCGCATGACGGGAAGCAGGCTAGAGGAAGGCGGGGATGCAGCAGATAGGGTAGATAGTCAAGACCGTTCTGCTCGGCTTGTTGATTCTGAAGCCATTGTCGGTGGTCGAGTCTACAAATATTGTCCCTGGTAACAGATACGAACTCAAGTTGCGGAGTTTGAGGCCAGAGAAGGTCGACTCGATGTTCTCTCTGACGTGGGCACCATGTGCACTTCTCGATCGGATCGAGAAGTGCAGCAGGATCGTGAGCTCCTGCAAAGACCGGCAGACTTCCGCCTTTATGCCAAGAGCGTGGTTGATTCTGCGCCGTGGTTGGATCTGGTCCTTGCAGCGACGTCGCAAGTGACGCTAACCCGACTTCTCCAACATCTCTCGCATGCAAAGCGTTTTCATCACATCACGTTTGCTGGGATCCAGTCTCCATCTGAGGAGGACAAAGTGGCAGCCGCCCGCGTTGGGCTACGAGGACTCTGTGGTCTGAAGCAAGATAAATGACCGGGCCGCCCTATCTTGAGCGACTGCTGGGACGCATTACGAGCTTGTGCAAGGAATGCTGGCTTCACCCAAGTCAAACTGTCCGCGCCCGTCGATAGAGAATCGAACAGTCCTGTTCCGAAAAATGGCCGTAGAGACTGCATCGTGCTGAAGTCGTAGTCCCAGGCTTGCTTGCCGCAGAGGCTTAGTCCAGACCAGTCTCGCCAGGAACGACCCTCCACGCCTGATACTGCTGCTCCTCCTCGTCACACCTATCTCATTGTGCATCAATCTTAGAGACATCATAGGAAGTCCCCCGATTTTGCAACGCCTCGCTTCGGCTTCACCTCCAAACACTCCCCTATACCATAACTTCAGAGTCACCAATTCATTGCTTGCAGCTAATAGTGCGCTTGATTTGCTCTTGGATCTTGTGATATTTACTGAGACGTGGGGAGAAACCTTCTAAAGCAACGCGAGCTTCCTTCCTGGCCTGCCTTTCCAAGGCTGGCTTGAGACGTTGCTCGCTTTGGACGCTGTTACCTAACGGTAATTCGCTCGGTCCTGTATTTGGCGTCTTTTTCGTCGACCGCGCGGCGGGGAAAGCGGCGAGAGCTTAAATGGACTGACGGAGATTGTGCGAGAGGTATTGAATCCTATGCCGATAGTGGAAGGACGAGAGTACAGATTCGGTGACTACGACAGTGTCGCGGTTGCACGGAGAGGCGACCAGGGGGGAATTTTCGTTCCAAAAATGGATCCATCACCGAGCGACGGTGGTGCTTTCTATGCGCCGAATGGAGGAGAGGGGGTGGGGCGCCGGAGCAGCTGGTGCATTTATTATCTCCTGAGGTGTACAGTGATGAGATGTCGAAAAGTCTTCCGACTCTCCCTCCGCGGCGGATGGAAGGACGGCATCGGCGACGGCGTTAGCAAAATCTATCACAATGCTGGCGGGCGGGCTATAGCTCAGTCTGATGGTAGGAACTTTTCACGAACAAGAGACGAGCAACACGCGAAGTCGGAGAAGGCGACGGATATATGGAGGTTGAACTGAGTCTAGCTCACTCCCTCGAGAAAGGTCTGTCTGCTCTTGAACTAGTCTTGACCCTGACATCCGCGGCCACCGCAATGACGAAAACCCCATTGGTAATCCTTGCCTTGACCGCCGCAATAGTTAATCAACGGCGACCATGCTGCTTATTCAATGCCCAAGACGCCTGCATCGCATTTCGCAGCTTCTCCTTTTCTGACCACGTTTGACCTTTTGCTGCGACCCGCGTCGTTGCTGCTTGCGGGAACGATTCTCCACCTGTGCACCTCCTTGGCGATGTGCTGGCAGCAGCAGCGAGTAAGTGGCTTGCGGCGTCGTGGTTGTCGACGTTTGCTCCAGACTTGATCTTTCCATCTTCGTGTCCGCTCTCCGGCCTTGATCGTCACATCGCTCGCCAGCCGAGTCAACGATCACCCTGTGCCACTTGGTTCCCCGAGCATTTGTCCTGTCATCTTTCCGAAATGCCTCATGCGATCGATTCGTGGTGCCGATCGCCGTCTGCGAGTCGATGCTGTTATCGTCCGGGAAGTTTGCGTTGGGAAGTTTGATAGTCCGCTCGACTGCGAGTCTATGTCGGAGAGTTGGAAACCAGGCTTAGGTCTTATTTACCTGTCCGGCAAAAAATGTAGTAGCAGGGGCAGCAAGGGATGTAGGAGTTGTGCTATGTTTCGTATGGGCCGCTCGCAAAGAGACTAATCTGAGTATTGCGTGCGTAGGCCGGGAATGTAAAATCTTCCTGCAGCTATAGGCTGTGATAGCGTTGGATATGTCGTACCATGCTCGGGGTGATCACATTTCGTACACAGCCTACGGTGTGTTAACACCTGACGCAGCTTGAGTCGATGTTCTATGTCCACCATGAATGGCAGTCTCCGCTTTGTGGGAGGACGTTGCAACCAGGCAATCACTCCGTACGTCATCTTCACATTGGGTGGAGGTCCGGCCTGGTTGGTCATAAGAGGGATTGATCACGAGAACTCACTCAGTGAAGTCGTGGTCTGGTTATTGGTCATTGACGCGCTGGCCGTGATGGGCGACTAGTGACGATGAGCAGCTTCACCGACTGCACGAGGTGCATGTCCGCCGGCGCGAGGAGGATGATGAGGATCTTCGTGGTCTTCGCCAGGTGAGCACGTTCACGGTCTGCGTAAGGTGCTGATTCGGGGAGAGGAATCCTCGATAGCAGACGGAGAGGGTGAAGCTGTGGCCTGCATCATGCATTGCGTGAACTGGATAGTCTTGCCGACACCTGTGTAGAGCCATATGGTCGCCGCTTATGGTCTGATGCGATCGCGGCCAGTGTTGCGGTGGCGGGCGGAAGGTGAGGGTAAGGGTAAGGGTGAGTGCGACGGGTGGGCGAGAAAGGGACCGATCGACCAGGCCCGGCATGAAGCGGGATTCCTCCTACACCAGCAACATCATAGGAGTAGTAGTCCAATCTATCGAATCCGAGTCCTATTCTTCTTCTTCTTCTCCTTCTCCTTCTCCTTGTCCTTCCACTGTCACGTCACTAAGGTCAGGCAAGGCTTCTCGTTGCCGCCCGCCGCGCCCTCGCCCCACAATTGATACATCTCTATCACTCGTCCGCTCTTCGACGCCTCGATGGCATTGCTAAGCGGCATCTTCGGGTTTCTGCTACATAACTCCGGACGTGGACTCCCCTCTATCAGGCCGAGCAGTCGCCGTCCTTGTGCCTCCCTTCCGTCGCAAGCCATGATTTCCTCGCCCTCAATGGTCTTTTTGCATAACCCTCCGCTTCGAGCTTTGCAACCACCGCTTTGTACCTAGCTTTGAGAACTCTTGTGCGTCATTTCGAACACTATCTGTATTCCCTTCCCCCTCCCGCACATGCGAGCAACAGTCTCCGCTGCATGGAGATGCCGCTCGTGCCGCGTCCCGAGCACGGCAAAAATCTCCAGCGCCTGCAGATTCCACGCGCTCTTGCCCAGCCAGCGAACAAGAGTCCCACATCGAGGACCGTAGGTGATAGCATTGTTCAGAGCGGTGTGGATCTCGGGATAGTCTTTAAGAAAGGCGGATGCAATGGATGGTTGAATGGCCACGGGGTGGGCGAGGTCGGCGGCCTTCTAGACTGGATGAGCCACTGCGATGGACGAGGTTCTGGCGTAAATGAGTTTCAACATCGATTCCGTAATCGGAGCTGGAGTTTCTCGGCAATGTCGTCGTTTCGGTGTCGGAGTCGTTGTCGGCCTCACCCGCGGGCGATTGGTATGGCCGCCGTGTTTCTGATCCACGACCTTGATACAGGCTCGCCATTCCTTGCCTTGCTCTACCAGCTGTGCTGACGAGAACAAATAGCGCAACGTGTCCGCAGCGAGGCCAGCACACGCGAAAGATGATTTTGCTGGTGAAGCTATCCCGTCGATCGCTACGGTCCAGTCCGGGAGAAAGGAGGCTCGATCGACTTCGGCTTAACCAACGTCTGACACAACCTCGACCGACACCCCGATCCGGGAGCTCTTCGCTGCCATCGTCTTCGCCGTCTCCACCCTTCTTGATAGCTGCGACTATCATCCGCTCCCTTAAGACATCTACTACACCAGCATCGCCTCCGCCACGACACGAACGGCGACGACGACGACGACGAAGCCGGAGAGGACCGACAACGGAGCTTGTTGAATTTGACGGGAGACATTGTACTTTCTCCGAAACTAAATGGAGAGTTCTGGCTGTGGAGAGATGGGGAGGAAGCAGCGAGGGTTAAGGGAGAGGATGGAATGTCGCGTTCGACAATCCGTAGGCAGCTTGGCAGGCCTGGGTAGGAGAACCTTAACGTAGCCAGATCGAGACCGGTGCAGTACGAGGAGGCGGCCCGGCGGCAAGTTTGGCTCGAGATATAGTGAACAATGGAGCAAATGATTTTGGAGCTTGCCTCCTAGCAGTGTTCGATCAGCTGCCGAGGAGTAGTAGCTCTCATCGAACGGCTCTGCGCCTTCCGACTGGGTGAGGATACCTCCATAGCCTTCGTCTCCATCCCGACATGGCTGAGGACTGCGCAGCGATGTGCCAGCGTAACACGTTCATGAGATCTAGCAGAATTTCTGACTGCGGTTGCGCGGTGGCAACATGGCCACATTAAAAACACCACTCCAGGCTATCAGCCGTCTGGTCCGCACGGGATGTTAACAGTCCGTAGCCGAGCTCTCGGCCATCTAGACGTATTACTGGCCAGTACTTCCGGACACCCAGATGAATGAATTCTCGGCTGAGGTCCTGAACATCTAGTCTTATCACCTCGTTATCGGACCTCTCGGAAATCCAGGTGCCATCTCTGGACTTGCCGCCTCGCCGGAGCCACCAGAGCAAATGTCGAGATCTGATGAGCCGAGTTTCCCGAACATCTAGACCGATCACTTTCGGGGGACCGAAGTTGGCGTTGGGAATTCCCAGGTTCTCTCTCTATGGGAGCCGTGCTGGCTATGGTGGGAGCAAGGATGCAGCATGCGGCGGAGCAGGCCGAGGCGCGTGCGTCGATGGTTGCTCGCGATGGAGGGGCAGATGGAGGGGAAGGACGGAGTGGTGGGTTGGAGGAGGGGCGGATCGAGTGGAGGGTGTCCTGAATATCTCAAACTATGCCCTGTGAGTTCCAGTCAGGTGACACAAAGACAAGCAACTCTCCCATGCCTCGTCGGAGCCGTCTCAAACTGACCGGCGCTGCCGTAGTGTCCGCCCTCCTCACTTCTTCGTCTTCGCCTCCACCTACTCCTTAACCCTCTCCCTCTTTAGCAGACTCCATTCAAATTTATCACATGTTCGCCATGGATAGCCAACGACCCGCTACACCCGACCAAACCCACCGATGCACGACCCCATCCCGCCGACGACGTTCAGTAAGGTCGGAAAATTTAGGGACAGGATCCGAGCAAAGAACGAGAAGTTGAAGATCTTGGAGTCGTAAGGGAGCAGATCCGCGCCATAGTGTTCAGAAGACGTCGAGAGGGCTGAGTGTGGGTCGGGATATAGAGAGATCGACGTCGGTAGGGGCCAGCAAAGGAAGAGCAGACCGACAGGAGGAAGAGGATGTTGATGTCCTCCCTCCAGCTGATCAGACAACGCGGCGACTGCCCGCAGGTGCAACAGTCGCAGCATTAACAGCTACCGCCGCAATGCCGTCTTCAACACTCGCCACCGCGATCACCATCCCTGCCATCTGCCGCCGTTTAATGTCCGACGTGAGGACTCTTCAGGAACCGACTGCGAAGGTGCCAGAAGCATCTCCGCGAGCGGGCTAACGCGAGGGGTGGTAACTCTGCTAGTGTAACAAGACTTGCTTCGAACAGAACTGATCTATTCGCAGCCACTTGCAAGTTTGGAGCTTGAACCATGCCGCCGAGGATCTGGTGCCAAAGGAGGAGTGCGGAACGGGAAGCTTTTGTGTAAAGGAGGCTGTATGGAGAATGGGAAGTCGGCGGAGTCACCTCTTGTCATGGATGGACGTTGTCGTTTTCGAAATTCAGCTATTGATTGGGCAGGACTGGAACCTGGCTTGAGTAAATGGTCTATGGTTCGACCGGTGCAAGAGTAAAATGCAACTGTATTGCGAAGATCAAGCCGACGAACTGTTGATCTAAGCTAGAAGTCTTGCCTTGGGTGGCCGATCCGAGGGACAATGCCAAGGCGGACTCCAGGTAGATTTCAAGTCGGAGCTCAGATGGGCCGTCCAAGAGCCCGAAGCGCCAGTACTACGACTTGAGATGTTTCCAAAGCTCTGCTATGTCCGAGTCATATTCCACGGTCCTAGGCAGCTATCGAGAGCCAGAGTAGATCGAGCTTTGGCTGTCGACGTCTGTCCTGCGTGGGAGTGACCTTGTCCGCTACTCGAAATGTGGAGTGGCAAGTAGTGTGCGAGTAGTGAAGCATCGGCCTGAAAGGTCCATTCTTCAAAGTTGCGGGCAGTATTACCGATGGTGACGCCAGCTTAATAGTCGATCCACCCGAGAGTAGAGTCGATCCATTCGAGAGTCGATTCGTTTGCGAGCTACTGCACCGCATGATCTGAGGATGCATAACGTGCCGGCTCGATACATCTCGAAATAACAGCGTGGAATGGGATCGCTGCAGCGGATCTGGTGAATAAGAGTGTCTTATCGAGATCAAAACCTTCCTCACGAATGGGAAAATGACCTGTCAAGCTTTAGACCACTCGGCCAACGCATCACAAAGCGGGGCCCACAAAGAAGCATCCAGGCGTCGCGGTTGACGGGTCTGCGCAGATGCTTACTCACAAGAGCATCAGCCCCTCAGATGAAGAAGAGGACCGTATCTTGGAGGCTGAGCAGACTCAGATTTCAGGATTGAGAGCAGTTCGATATGTATGATGCGACGGTGAGACGGGGTCAAGTGTTGAGCTGAGGGTGTCGAGATGGGATGCATTGCGGTTGGAAAGCATTGCTCGAGGAGCCCATCATTTTGTATATGCGGATAACGAAAAGACAGACAGATTTCGTTTCGTGTCATCAAAGATTTTTCCTCCAAGATGTTTGGTAATTGCCGAAGTACGTCGTCCAAATTGAAGCAGCCAGAGATTGGTCGGATTTTGAAGTGCTACCCGACAGATGACTGCACTCCACTGCATTTCCAAGGACGGCGACGCACTCGTCTTCGCTGTGACTGTCAGCCCGCAACGTCAATCGCGCAAATCGCGGAGGTCGCGCACATGGAAGCGGTGTAGCGCGAGCTTTTAATGGTCTGCTTATCGAGAAGGCGGTGCTCCAGATGAATTGCGCTTGTCACAACATGAACAGAACAGAAAAGAAGGAAGATGACATGTTTATGCCTTCTTTGGTGCCGCCTTCTCCGCGGCGGTCTTCTTAATAGTAGCCTTCTTGGGTGCTCGAGGTGCGATGGACTTGGCGACACTGCCAGAGTTGGTCTTTCCGAGGATTTTTGTCATGTCCGGTGGAGGACGTATTCTGCCGCAGATATAAAGTTTGAGAGATCATGTAGTCTCAGCGCAGGGTCGGTCTTGACTGCCCGTTTTTCGAAGTTGCCACCGTTGCAAAACGATCCGTGCAGCTCCAGTCTTTATCCTTGCCACATCGCGCGGCGACATATTGAGCTATTGGCTTTTGGTCGCGATCCTCTTGGAGATGGCGTTAGCCGGTTCGGCGAATTGGCAATGCAACTTTGGTATGCGCAATAGCGACGATGCTGTTGGTGGTGTTGGACCTTTTGCTGTTCCAATGCGAAGATCCGGTGATAGCAGTCCGCCGCTGGTGACGCTGGCGGGAACGTCGTCATCGGTCGTCGCCGGTGAAGAGCGCATGCTGAATTCTAGGGTCGAAGTACCCGGTTGCGTGGATGAGAAAGAGAAGGCGGGTGTCATCGAGTCCGTCCTCATACCGAAGACGATCGGTCGGACCTTGATCAAAGAGCAGAGTACCTCGTCGTTCGCTGCCCACGGCCGTGGCGACCTTGCGTGTTTGCTGGCTGTGGACCAGCGTGCTACTCGGGAGCTTGACATTGGTCACAACTTCAGCTAGGCAGCCAAAGGCATGATCGTCCAGGGGAATGCATCTTCGATTGTCCCACCAGCCGATCGTTTCCAAAGCATTCATGGTGAGCATCTCACCCTGAAGTATGATCACGTTGTGGTACTGCTCGACTCGATCCTCGCCAGAATCTTCCGCTTGATGTGGGCTCCTTCCTCTCCACATATACTGCTAATGTTTTTCCTTTCGCCATCCTACGCATCGTCCGGGAGTGTTTGTACAGCAGACTGGTAGCGGCCTTCTGGTCTTGCCCGTGTTTTCCGGCCAAATGTGGGCTTTCGGTGGTCGAGTTGACGACTTGTGTCGTTGAAGCACATGATTGAGGTGTCTAATGCGACTAGAGCAGTGGAGGGTTCGGTTCTCAGATCGGTGTCTCAGTCGGAGAGTCAAGTCGTAGGGTAAGGTTAGACATGGTCGAAGTGTGACATGGCGCACCGAGATGACATGGAAGGCTGACGCCGGCAAACCTGCCGAGTTCAGCCGACGATTGGTTCAAGGAATATTCTGTGCAGGGTAAACTTCGGGGGTAATATTGCTGGGACGACCACGTTTCGCCAGATTCGACGACATCTCCCACACAATACCTAGGTAAGGTACCCCTCAGCAACGTTCTTCTCTCGTAAACTAATCCAATCCCTCACGATCGACACACTGAAAGAATCTACCGAACTTCATCGAGCCCACAGCGCATCGCGACAACGACATGGCCGCCTACGTCAATCGTTCATCGAATTGGACAATTGACTGCACGTCGGAGAGAGCGCCCACGACCCGAGCCTTCGATCACGATTAGCTGGACGCCGAAGATACCTACCTACCGCCTACGACCGGAGCCTTGGATCGAATTCCTCAAATCTCACCGAAATCTGGAGCTACCGTCCTGCAGTGATATTCCCTCGTCGAGAGTCCCGTTCAAGACTCCGGAGCGCGCTTATAGCAACCATCCCTCACCTTGATTACTCTCTCGGAAGAAGTTGCACTTCTCTGTCTGATGACCTTTGGGTTTGCGCCACTTTATCTCACTTTCAAGGTCCTCTCCAGCCTACGCTTCTGTTCTACCTGCTACGGCTATCGATTCTATTCTTACGCTGGACAACTTTGCGAGCTTTGTGGGCTTCTTCGGTAGTACGCTCGCTGGTAAGTTGTCTCTCAGGCGAGTGTAGCAGCAATGCCGTCGAAAACATCATCGGCCTGGCGCTTCTGTGCGATAGCCGTGACTGTCATGTGCCGCTAGAATACCCTCAAGATTCGTTCCACACTCGGCAATGCTCTGCCTAGAAGGTGTCCATCATCACCATGGCTTCTACGAGAGCCCAAAACTGCCCGTCGAACCCTCTGGGCCTGACGCATTACTGCGAGACATTTTTGGGGCCTTTGACGCATATGCGGTCATTGGAGATGCGTTCGCTAAGTAGGAGATTGTCTTGAGTGGACGCATACATCAGAGGACGTTCGCGGGGCTCGGAGATGGGAGATGGCGGATCTGCCGACTTGGGGGTTGTACGATTTCGCTTACCCAATTACACATCGTCCGTCCAGGAAGACATAATACCTGGTGAGTTCTGATACCGGCGATGGCCAGCAGTTTTTACACATCCGAGATGGCATCTGCAAAATGATCAAGGCCTGCGCGATGGGTACCACGGCTCCTCTTCTTCGTCTCGAGGTGATTTCTCGTTTTCTACTCCTTTGGCTTTCCTTGGACTGGACATGGATCTGCTTCTTGTATTCCTTGGTCAGCCGGTCTTGACCGGGTCGTGGGATATCAACGGCCGTGACCTCGCAATGATCTTTGCGCGGGAGTTGATTGAGTTCCTCGTGTGCGCCCGGCCATTGGGGCTGGCGATACTTCAAGAGGAGAGAAGTATTATCTGCCTCATCCGTGACCTTCTTACGTGCAAAGCTCACGCATATCTCAACAGATCATTATCGACAATGCCTGTCCGCTCCTGGCGAGCTCAGCACGACGGCGAACAGTATATTATATTAGAAGAAGGACAACATTCTATCATTGACAACCGAAGGTCTCTTTCAGGTCCGAAGTTCCAAGACATGGTCAAGCAACAACCTACCTTCAGCACCGCTACTCGTCCCTCCTCCCACTTTGACGACGCAGAGCTCGCCTATCAATCTACCTAGCCATCTCCAAAGGCGGTGTGGCCATATCCTACTCATCGGCGTCAACGCATTGGAGTGCCGTCCGTCTTGTAACTGCTCACTGCGCTCAAAAGTCGCAGCCTGAGGCTAGCTGATCGTCGAAAAGTCGACGATATGTTGGCCTGGAGCAGGATGATCGCTTCTCGCTCACACCGTCGACATGTCCGGTCATTGCAATGTCACGGCTATTAGCACATCGGCACCGCCGCGACCATGTTGTCCGAGACCCGTGGCGCGAACAGCGGCAAGAGACGCTGCGCAAGGTCTCCTCCCACCATACAAAGGCGCCCGCCTCGAAGAATTGCATCAGGGCATGTTAGTGTTGGCCAAACGTCGTGTCCCAAGATGACCTCTGCGACTCGAACCGAGAGGTATGCTCGCCGCCCTTCGCAGTGATAGTGTAGCTAACGGAAGCGCGGAAGTGCCCTTCCCTGCCCGCCTCAGCCTCTCTCTGCCCGATCAATCACCAGATATTAACGATTACCGACCTACAGCATCTCCCACGTTCAACAATGCCTCTTTTGCTTTCTACCTCCCGAGCATCAATGCAAGCAGTGATAGTCCAGACCCACCAAGAAGAAGCGCAGGCAGCATTCCAAGAAGCAGAAGGCATCAACACGGAACAACATGTCCGCCGACTCTTCCGAGGCGAGTTGATGACGACTTCGTTGTCGAATGGACATGGAATCAGCGCATCGTGCTCGCTTGTAGTATGTTTGCCTGGCTGATGTTCATCTGGCACGTCTGTTTGCTTAGGTGCGACCGGAACAGCCAAACTATCCGATTCAGCGTGACTGGTACCCCGAGTCGGCGGACCTGGAAGTGCAGTCGCTAGCGCATTGTTCGCTGCTGGCACGATGAACCTCCGTTGAGAATTTGAGCTTTTGCGCCTTTTCCGGGAGAGTTAGAGCTCTTATTAACAAGATTGGCAGCTTGATCGGAGTCCATATCAATGCCGGCTACCTTTACTCGCTCCTAGTCATTATTTATTACCTGCTTCCTTACGAACGATGCCGCTGCTTTATAGCGCGACGATGTCTCCGCAGATTTGTCTTGCGGAGGCCGGCAGTTGGTGTCGGGCGTAGCATGTCGCTCCTCCGTGCTTAACGTTGCCCGTCCAGGCACTAGCAGCGCTGGCTCCTTCGCGACGATGGCCCCTTTACTAGGATTGCGACCAGCCGGCGGATCTGGAATCTGAGGTTCAGGCACGACAGTCGACGAAGAAGGAGACGAAGAATGGACCACAGGAACCGACGGAACCAAGACTTGTCTACAAACGAGGCATATTCCGCAGAAGACAGTGAGCGCACACGAACGAGCTGGGGTACGTGGAATGCCCAAAAGTCTCGCCCGTGGATACGCTGTCACTCCCAGGGAGGCTCACAGCACGCTTCAAGATCAGGAAAATCCCAAGCATGGAAAAGCTCCCTCCTACGATTCCTCAGCGATCTCTGCTTTCACGCGCGTGTGAGCAGGACGTTCCGGCGGTGACGAGACGAATGCCGGTTCCCTGCCAATTGCTTCGGCTCCGTAGGTTTCGCCAGCGTGCGGCCGGACAGCCGCCCGGCCTCCCATCTTGCCTCGCTCGTTGGGCAATATCACCGACCGGCTTGTGCTACATCGGAGAGTCGGTCTACAGGTCATCGTCTTGCATTGAGTGAGTGAAGAAAAGTCCACGCGCTCTTGACATGCGGGAGAAAGTAGTATACGTCCCTGCTCTCGAGCATTCCAAGTGGGCTTCACAGGATGTCCTCGATGAACTTGCATGTCTATGCTAGGAATGCGTCTTTCTTCATTGCCGGCGGCACGCCCTTCGCCCAGTCCGCGATCGATGTGCACCAAGGGACCGGCAGTGCACGAAATTGTTGGGAGCTTGTCGGCCAGTCTTTCGCACAAGGTTTGGGTGGTCTTGCACGGCGGACACCAGTAGAGGTACCTGTGGAGCTTTACGGCTCAGTCTCCGGATGTGGAAGCTGGCCTGGACGTTGGCGCATGCTCGGTGGTTGGCGGATGGTGCTGATCGAGGGTCAGGTCGAGGACGTCCTTGGAAGTTGGCAGGATATTTGCTCTTCTGCACGGTTTGAGGTCCCAATGCCTGTAGCTCAGTGCGAGATCAGTGAATAGAAAAGAGAGGGTTCTCTTGCAAAACGGGATGGAGGTGGCGGGAGGATCATAAGGTACAAGGTACCGTGGTGCGAAAAGACGTACACCGCTTAGGCGTCTAGGCGGTGAGAAGCTGACAGCATAAGTAGTACGCACGGATCATGCGAATAGAATTATGGTCCGTGTCTGAAACAAATTTGGAGACTACATGTATTAGCGCTCTCTATAGTTTCGATGGCGTGTGGACGAAGGCTCGTGGTTGGCATCCTTATGTCAGGTCCATGCTCGGTATCGATAAGGTGATGTTTCGTGTGGCAAGACTCTTATCGGACCGGGTCGCTCAACGTCCGCTGCTTGCTCTCTGTCCGCAACTTCCTTCAACGATGCACGTCCACAAGAAGGCCGTATGCCGCACCGACAATCCGCCAGGTGGAGACTCGGTCTGTGGAACTGTCACCTTTGCCGAATGTGCTGGTCATGGCGCCGACCAGTGATCAAATGCAAGCGAAAACCGTGTTGTTTGTTCCTACTGGCGCAAGAACTTCCTCACGCCCGTCCTGTCCTTGGACTACTTCATCGCATCGGTGCTGCTTATCGATGTTGCTGATCGAAGTAGCCGATTGATCATTTGACCTTCAATATAATCGGCTCTCGAACAATGGTCCATGATGCGGTCCCTTCCCGATCGGTTTGGCGAAGATAGGCGCCGGACGAGAACATCTCCA
Organism: Zymoseptoria tritici IPO323; assembly: GCF_000219625.1. NCBI lineage: Eukaryota > Fungi > Ascomycota > Dothideomycetes > Mycosphaerellales > Mycosphaerellaceae > Zymoseptoria > Zymoseptoria tritici. Next base: position 330,030 of record NC_018204.1, on the reverse strand, counting down.
GCTAAAGTAATCGCCAGCTCGGGCCTCGCCTTGGGCATGCGCGTCGTGGGCGGTGAGGTAATGGAAATCGTTGTGCTCGCGGGCATGAGGTCCGGTGTCGGTGTCCTCCTCCTCGGCGGAATCGCGTACAGTATGGAGGGGCTCGGTGGCGAAGTAATGGGCGGTGAAGTGCTCGGCGACGCGGCCTCTGTTGTGACCATTCACACTGTCCTCCTGAATGCCTCCAACTCCGGCACAGCCATGCATATGCCGGGTATCCTTCTGCTTCGTCGTGGTGGATAGATGGGCATGGGCGATGAGATCGAATATTGCATCGGGGGTCGTCAAGCCAATAGAGCAACAGGCAAATGGAATACGATTCGAAGGCATGTACTCCGCAGCGATGTTGCGATAGGCGTGAAAGTTAGTAGCGGTAGCGGTGACAACAGTTTCCGCGACGGCGTCGTGTGTGGATCTTAAAGATGCGTCGCCACCCGTGTGGCGCTGGCGCTTGCGATCATGTCGCTCCTGTGACATCCAGTGTCGAATCGGCTGACGCGGGGAGAATCAGGCGGAGAGAGTAGAAGATGGAGGGATGGCGTCGAAGACGGACAGCAGGTGAGGTACGGTGATGTTGGCTTCCGACGAGGACTTGAGGAAGAGGTGCCTTGCGATGGTAGGACCAAAGTCGCAGTATCCGATCCGCCTCCGTGCTTGTTGCTCATGAATATGGGATTCGCCAGGTGGTACGTCGTCTTCGCAGTCTAAGGCTCTGTGCAAAGCTCGACCTCTTACTCCTCACCGACGGGCGGACAGGGAGAATGATCGTGTATAGGATCCGACGCTCGCCGTCCTTGCTCAATGCTCACATCACTGTCAACGTCACTTCTAGCTGCTGCGCTCTTGTTGATGTTCTGGTTCGCCGAAGTGGGCTCTTTATAGCCAGGAATAGCCTGCGTGGCTGTTGAGCACGACGTCGGTCTCCTAGTATCTTGACGATCGTCTTCCACTTTTCTAGCAAGACCCTTTTTCCTCCTTCCGGATGTCCAGCGCTTGAGAGCTTTTGCACGTCGTGCACATGCTGATTCCTGTGTACCGCAGATCGTGTTCGGCGCCTGCTGCATGTCCCGGGCCGTAAGAGCTAACATGTTGTCCAGTCTCGAAACGTGCACCTTGCCAGTCTTTCTCAAAGCATCAGATCACGTGGCGTGAGAAGACCACAAAAACATCCACATGACCTTGAAGGGTCGATGTCTGCGAGGGCCTCGCTGCTGGCGCAAGGTGACCAACGAGTACTGTAAAGAGCATCTCAAGATGTATAACTCCGAGCCAGTCGATCCGGAGAAGTGCTGTAGCATATGCGTCGACCATACCGCCTCGAGATACTGGAGTGGGATAAGGAGCCGCGGGAGCCGCCAAAAACACGCAGAGCATCCAAAGCTGGCCGCAAGCAGGCGGACTTCTTGCCCCGACTGCACGAAATCCTGCCTCGGCTTGCGCACAGCGTTCCGGCGGATGACCCTGAGTGCAACTTCGAGAACCTCCGCGCACATGTGCCATACAGCCTCTTCGTCGAGGACGGGTATATCCTCAAGCTCTGCTAGTGCGTTCGTCACCAAGTGTCCGAGAAGCTCAAGGCCGGTGACGAAGCGTTCTCGCGCATGGAAATCAGACAGACGGCTCCGGAGTTTGCGAAGTAGCATGCTAACGATGAGCGGCGCATGCGGGACATCAACCTGCCAGCACTGGCTCGCGAGATCGCAAAGGTCGCTCCAGAGGTATAGAACAAAATCTCCATTCATATTCACCCGGTCAAGGTCGTCCGTCGGCGCCGCCGATACTAGAAACGCTTCCTTGTTCAGCTAGGCCAGGAATACGCTGGCGCATTTGCTGGATCTAGGCAATGGACTTGCATTGCAGTGCTCAGCAGGGCCGACTTCTTGCGTGACAGAATTGCCGGTATGCGAGATGATCGCTCGGGGAATTACCCCTGGAATATCTTTTCGGAGAAGTGCTGCACATCCACCTCCCAGTGAAAGGGTCTGAACGATCCCAGGACTCAATTTCTGGCGCGGGACGGTTTCGATGGGTGACACGACCCTCGTTTTTTTGCATCTGCACGATGGCCATGTTTGTGATGAGTTGTACGGATGAAAATGGCGGCCAGAGCAACACCTTCGGCGATCGATCTCGCCGCGCCTACGCGGCACGTGGGAGCTGTGCCTCTGCTTTGCCGCTTCACGGGACTTGCAGCGCAAATTTCTCGTATTCGGCGTCGAGCTGGAACTTGACTCCGGCCTATTGGGACACTGAGCTCGGTCGGAAGTGTATATCCACTCCACGACACATCGGTCGCTGAGAATCAGTCAATCGATATGGTGGTTGTGAAAGGTGTTGTTAGGAATCCTGGGGTCATCGAAGTAAGCGAGCTCGGCGTTGACGTTCGTCTAGACTCGGTCTCACGACACATCGAGCAAGGTGCTATCCAGTGAGCTTGTTGGATTGGATCCTTGTTGGATTGGATTGGCAATAGATTGATTTGGCGGTGTTGGATTACTATATCGTCGTTGTTGGATGGATTGGAGGTGTTGTTCACTACCAATCCATTGCTAATTAGATTGCTAATAGTGTAGGGCTGTAGGGGTTGTTGTTGCACGGCATGTTAAAGACTCTGCGACCTTAAAGGTGTAGTTATCTCTATATCTATTATCGCTATTATTATCCTTATGCTCTTATAATGCTTCTATTCTCGTTGTTCGGACCGAGTAGCAAGGTTACCGACTATGTTACGCTCTATAAGACGAGCCCTCGATTTAATCTAGCTCTTCGTAAGGAAACCTTCTAGATCCGGAGTAGTAAATATACACGCTATGCTGTTATTACTACGCTATGCAACAAGACTCGTAAGGGCAAGTTACTAATCTAGAGGTCCGGTAAGGCGTTGTTATATATAAAGGACTTAAGGAAGTACTACTATTGCTACTACTATAAGGTAGCTAGCATAGAGCAAGTGCTTCTAACATGTAATAATAGCAACAGCCCTACTCTTAATTATTTAGAGACTAAACACTAGCTTAACCGGATTACTAGTAAGCTAATTGTCGGAGGTAGAAGCATTAAGAGCTCGTTCGCTAGTAGTATAGTATACTAGCAGCTTACTAAGGACTATAGTATAAACGAATTTAAGAGCCTTCTCGTGCGCTAGATAGTATATTACTATATTGCCTTCCGGATAGTTAAGAACTAATACTTCCGCGATCTTATTATATTCCTTAGCTCTTTAATAGGGGGGTTTCTACCGCGTACGGCATCGACGATTCGAGGGTAGATAATAGAAGCGTATACGAATAAGAAGGTTGCGGTGTAGCGAGAACTAAGAGACTCTATTAGTAAGATACACCTGTCCTTTAATAGCTAGACGAGCCCTGACAACTACTCGATCCTTAGCGTGTTCGCTTACTTCGTCGATAGTAGAGGGACTCGAAGGACTCGGCTGTTAGTATTTAGAAGAACGTATAGTGCGAAGTCTACTAAGAACGAGGCTACGGCTCTTATAGAGGTAATTAGCGAATATAACCTCTAGCGGAACATCGGATACTTTATGTACGACAACATTAGCACTAATATAGCCGTCGTAGACCTAATCCTAAAGGAGCTCTACCTATACTAGACTACGAAGTAGCGGCTGTTACGTAGACTACGCTGCCTTAGCTATATTACGAATCTATATGCGAGGGCGTTGTTACTCGGCGCTAGAGCTAGTAAGGCGTTAGCGGCGCTAGAGGCTAAGGTAAAGAAGGGAGCGGTAGACGCTATAGACGCTTTCTAGGCTACGAGAGGGCCGGTTAGTATACTCTATAATATAGTACGGTTTATTCGAGGATCGCCGTAGAGGATTAAGCGATTCGTAGGTGTTGTTATTAGTAGAGTTTTAGAGCAATTCGACAAGCTAAAGGTAAGTTTCTAAAGTAGGTCTATACTAGCTAATTTCCGAATTTATAATTAGCCCCCGTACGCGGCCCGCGTAAGGGACTTTCCGCTACCGCGCTCCCGCCGACCCCTTAATCTTTAACCTTATTGCACGAGGTACGAGTGCCAGTTCTATCAAAGACCACAGCCGTCTTCTTCCACCGGCAGGGATCTTTCAAAGGTCTCTTTTCATTGGTTTTCCTAACAAAAAGAGGGGTCCATCAAAGCTCACTTTTGATTAGTCGTCGCATCGTCGCATTCTCGCACTGTCGCATTCTCGCACCGTCGCATTCTCGCACCGTCGCATTCTCGCACCGTCGCATTCTCGCATTCTCGCACCGTCGCATTCTCGCACCGTCGCATTCTCGCACCGTCGCATTCTCGCACCGTCGCATTCTCGCACCGTCGCATTCTCGCACCGTCGCATTCTCGCACCGTCGCATTCTCGCACCGTCGCATTCTCGCACCGTCGCATTCTCGCACCGTCGCATTCTCGCACCGTCGCATTCTCGCACCGTCGCATTCTCGCACCGTCGCATTCTCGCACCGTCGCATTCTCGCACCGTCGCATTCTCGCACCGTCGCATTCTCGCACTGTTGCATTCTCGTACCGTCGCATTCTCGCACATTCTTACCTCGGGCAATGTAAGCTCCCTTTTCGTGCTTCTACGGCAGAAGAAAAAAGATAGGCAAAAAGAGAATTGAACCCGCGGCCTTCCGTTAGAGAGCGAGATTCAAACGCTCTTTCCAATCGGCTAAAACGCTATTCTAACAGTACTATTCTAAAATCCGTGAATATATACCTCTATTCCTTCTACCTCGTGCACATACTTGGACGCAGAGAGTCCGCTAGAAACCTTGTTTCTTATAGCCCTTACTAACACCTTCCTTCTTCTACTAGCTTATCTAAGACAACGACATACGCTAGAACTCGACCTACTATATAATTACGAGAGCTCTCGAGCTATAAGAGAGGATTAAGCGGTTTGTAAAGGGCTAGCTAAAGGAACATAAGGGCGAGGCAAGTTTAAAGGATAACCGGATAAAGGCACAACACTAGAAGCAACTAAATCGAATTTACGACGCTCTAGCTACCTTCGAGGTAGCTATAATCGACTCGTAAGGCAATTAGCGCTCGCTCTATAACTAGTATCCGACTATTAGCTTCCTTTTAGATACTATAGACAACTTCCGTATCGAATTTAGCGAAGAAGCGGCTAGCGACAAGTCCTTCTAGTATCTCTTAGACAACTACAACTACGCCTAGTATAAGATTAAGAAGTACTACACCCTCTGCGATAATATACCGATCCTCTTTGCCGTAGTCTACCTTAATCCGCTCCTTAAGAAGTAGTAGTTTAAGGGCTAATAGACGTAGGAGTCTTAGGCTAGCTAGGCTTCTATAGTTTACGAGCAAGTAACTAAGCTCTAGACTAATAACTATAAGGGCATCTTTATAGCGGCTTACATAATAGCTCTAGCACTACTACTAGTAGAAGATAGTATACAGAGTCGTATACGTAACTTTAAGCGCCTTAAGACTTCTTATAGAGCGGCCGGAGTCGCTCTTAATAAACTAACTAAATACCTATTAGCTAATCTACTGCTAGACCCTTAATATAACGCCGCCGGTAAATATAATCTAGTAGTCGCTCTATTCGACGTCCTTACATAGTAGTACGTACGCCGGATACAATAGCCGAATCTCTTACGTATAGCATTCGACTACCTCTCGATCCCTTTAATAAGCGACAACCCCGAACGATCCTTTAGTAGCGGCAGAGATATAATTACCTACCGCCGTTTATAGCTTAGTAGCGACATTATTAAGGCTTATGCCTTCCTTCGTAGCGTATATAGACCTCCTATTAAGATAAGAGGAGGAGTTACAACACCGGCATTTAATAATAAGGATAAGGTACACAACAACATAATAACGCAGCTAAGAGAGTAGTTATTCTAGCAGTTATTTATGTTAATAACGGTAGCAGACTCCTTAAGCTAGAGTAAGGAACTATATAGTTAATAAGGGCAATAGCAAGCATATAACACTATACAATACACCTTAGGCTACAACATAGCTAACAACACCTTTGGATCCTTATTAGATTGCCTTATTTGGACTGGATATCTAATGGCACTATTAGATCCTTAATGGATTAGATTGGAAGTGACCTCGAATCCAACGCCATCCAATCCAACAAGCTCACTGGTGCTATCGTAGACCTAGCTGATTTCTGCGCTGTTGGTCGGCTGTTAGTGGTGACGTGTAGCTTTGTTGGTACATCGCGATTGACGGTGTGCGTACCCAGTGGCACACTTTTCGACTTCGGTCAAGATGACGAGATGTGGTCCTGCTGCTGACATCCACGCGTGGAGTAGCCGTGGAGTGTTGAGAACGCAGACCTGGTTCTGTCTTTGTCTCGGAGAGGTTGCCAGGAAATATAGTCGTTGTGCTTTCGAGGTTCATGCAATTGGGGTGGCGATGAGCGAGGTGAGTAACGAGGCCGTGGAACAGCTGCCACGGCTGTTGTCTAAGGTTCGCAGGTCGAGCAGATGGCGGCGCTTCTCTTCTGCGCTGTAAGAGCAATGAGACAGTAGTTTTCTGCGTGCCAGTGGTATCTGTCGGTCTTAACACAAGGCCGGCCTTTGCTCGAATGCCTGGGCGAAGAGGGAGGAGGGAGATCTATGCGCAAATCCTCAGGGTTGTATTTGGTCACGCAGAACTACGAATCCGCGGAGAGACATTCTCCAGACACAAAATGCTGCATTGGTAGTAGTGCATGGCGATGCTCCACGATGAGGAGACACAGATCTTCAGGAAACGGAACTTGCCCGACTCGAGTCGTATACCATTGGCCTCTGGCAGTTATTTACAATGGCGTTCAAAAGCAGCAATTGGAGCTGGCGCACTCCATATCGCGGTATGCTCCACTCGCTGAAACGATGCAACCTGGCGTCTTGATGTCTGGGGGCGTTTGGTGGGCGCAATTATATGGACGATGCGTCAAATATGGCGCCGTTCGTGCGCGGAGATCCAGAAGTTGCTGGAGCTGCTGAGCAAACAGTGGTAGCGACGAGATCCACTCTTCGTGGTGCTAAAGGAGACCTTATGCTGTAGAAGGTAGTGCTGCTGCTGATGGGCTCCATGCTCTTGTGCGCGATGTGCTCCGTGGGCGCGCAACCTCAATGTCTGCTGCTTCCAATTCCTGCCGGTATGTCTCAACTGCATCACCCTTGGCCCTGCGACGGCAGCCACGATCATCAGCCACGCGACGTATTTTCCTCCTTTCTCCTCGATCTCTCCAAATCCTCTTCGCCGAGTTTTGTAGCCCCGGCGACCAACCTCTTATGCAAAGTGCCGCTCGGCTCGGACTGAGCCATAGTGCCAAACGTTTCGGAGAAGTAGTCACTGCCTGCGGGCTCGACATTTGAGGCCTACGCAGCTGGCGACGGGATGGATCAAGCGAGGCCGTACGATCGGAAATCAGGGTGATTGCTTCGTTGTTGTTCGGAGGTGAGCGGGCGGAGAGGAAGATGTCGTGGTGAGAAAGGCGCGACTAGCGGCTTTGCCAAAATCCATCCGCTTTGATCAAGCACTGGTGCCAATGGCTCCTTTTCGTCGCATCCTGCGTCCTCGTCCAAATCGGCCGCGTCGGGTGCGTCGCGAGGCTCGATGCTCCGCTCGCCGTCCTGCACATCGCTGCGCTCCTTTTCGCTTGCATCCTGGTCGCAGGTTGTCTAGGCAGTGTTGCAGAGGTGAGATCCTGAAGATCGTCATGTGAGACCCAGTACAGCGCAGCTTTCTTCCTCGAGTATAACTACTGCATGGCCATTCCGCAGGGGGGGTCCGACACGCTCGGAGAGGGAGGAGAAGAACCCGAGTAGCTAAACAGCGGCACCTTCATGCCGGGCGACCGCAGTCGGGTATTTCACAGTGGCCGTGGTTGTTGTTGAGGGTAGTCCTTCCACTTTAAGGCCCAGTCATACCACCACGACTAGCGAATCCGAATCCACCTCGTCCACTTTCAGGACCACGAGGTTGTCGCACTAGCATGTCCTGTCTCGGCATCGAGCTCATCTCGCGCTTTCGTTATCAGTCTCCTGCCCATATCGCCCGGATCGAACAGCTGCTGGGAGCTGGAAGTGGCCGAGGACGAAGGCTCAGCAGGAGAATCCGATCACCGATCTTCACGTAGGTGTGTACCGACCTGGACTGTGAGAAATGCTGTTCGCCGAACGCTTCCAGAAGACAGGAAATGTGTCGAATCTAGTCCCGTGGATCAAAGTCGCCGACTGTTTCTCCTCTGGCCGCATTCAAATCGCATGCTAGACGGTACCATGGAAATTCTGGCGCATACTTGGGTCGAAGCCGCAGGCATAGGGAGCTTGAGCGATCGCCTCGCGGGCTAGGAAGCCGCGGGAAATTGCCTGCTCCCAATTATGCGAATGCGCAGAGACTTGCGCATAAGTACGAAGGACTTTTGGATGAACACTTTGAGGATACCCCGGAGATCGCCGCCGCAGCAACAACAGCAGATTCGCAAAATCTTGAAATTCCTGGAGTGAGGTCCGAACGACGACGCGGAACTGTGGTGGCGACATGTTCTTCAGACTGCAACAATGTTAGCTGGGGTTCCTCGTCACCGCGGCATGAATTCCAAATCCAGACTGAGCTTCTTCGCCAGCACCATCGGACTCCGCGATGAGGCTGTTAATCTTCTCGCCGAAGCCGACATCGTCGGTTTGCTCTGGTCGGGCTCTCGGGTTCGTGACCTTCACTAGATCTCGAACCATCAGACATCCAAAGATGCGACGAACGGCTTCTGTGCCGGCCATGCGACCCGCCGTCGACTCGAGGCAGTTGAGTTGGACCCTCGCGGCCTTCCACAAATCTAGCGTCTGAGTCTGGTTCTGATCGTCGGGCAGACCAGCACCGATGGCGTCGGGGTCAATGAGAAGATCGTACGCGCATGTGCCGACGCAGAAGGATACAGCCGAGGCAAGGGTTGGACCGGACCGCAAAGTACAATGTAAGGCCTGGTACATTTGTCGATTCAGATCGAACCATAAGGTAGCCTTCTTGCAGGAGGGACTATCGCAGCCGCAGCTAACAAGCCGGAGAGTTTAGAATGATGCTTTGGCTGTCGGACCCGAGTTTGACAACAGAAGAGGTCGAAGAGTCCTTGGGACAGGAAATGATCTATCAAGGGCAACGGACGGTGGACAGGGTGTGTATGCGACAACCCTTGTACGAACTTGAACAGAGCGCCAGGAACAACACTGTGATGATGCGGCATCGGCTGTGCCAGATCAGCAGTCTCAGAATAGACAGACCGTCCGGGGCTAGCCAGACGGATCCGAAGTCAGGGGACGTGCCGGGAAGAAGAGGCGAGCGGAATGTGTAACACTTGGCCTAAATACAGGAAAGTTTCTTCAATACCGCATTCAGTACTCACAATGGTCTCCCGGTCATCCTATAAAATCGTCTGTTCAACCCTGAATTGTCCACAATTGCCTCCAACCACTTCCTCTTTCCATCCCGATCCGCCGCCCTTGCCTTTAATCCGTCGTCGTGTCTATAAAAGCAAGAGGAGGTAACATTCGACTTAAAGGCTCTACGAGCTTCGCACAGCGACAACGACAGTGTCAACTTTGTGCATGATCTCGCCGATCGCCTTGCTACTGCGACTCTGCCAGTCTCAGTCCAAGCAACAAACTTTCGGTGAAACGAGTTGGCCATGACTGACCGAAAAATTGTCGGATAGAGAACCCGGAGTTGGAGATGGGAGATGATCCAATCATTTTCAGTTGGACTTCTTGCAGCATACGTATGCTACAAAGGCGACAAGGCACTAAATGCAGTCCGTCGCGCATAGTGTGCCCAGCACCGCAGATGGCATTTGGTTGTTGTCCACTCACTCTCTGACATTAACCCCTGACTGAACCCGCTCCAACGCCGGACAGCACATATATACGCACCCTCAATTCTCCTTCACCTTCCTCCTCCCTTTCCAACCTCACTCGAGATCGACGTCATAATTAACACGGTTCCACGGGAAAGGAAGCTTAAGCGTAGAAGCTGTGCCGAGACATTTCCATGGATGTACTCTGTGCTTCATGAGAGTTCATGCTGATTGAGAAGCACCTTGCCGATCTACGAGAACGCAACGATTGCTAACCGAGGGACTGCTGAGGTACCTAGTATTTCGTGCATGCGTTCTTTCTTGCTCGGCTCCACCAATATGTTTTCACTTACGTCGTGATGTTGAGAAGAAGGTTTGATGGATCTGAGGCGGAATGAATTGAGTTAATGAACGAATGAATCATCCATCACCTTACGGAGGTATGTATCCGCGTGCGTTACTGCCGCCTTGAACAGAAGTCGCGGCGTTGGTTGAGTGGTTACGAAGGTTGCTCCGCTTGTTGCCCGCCTCCTTTGACACCGCGAGTTCGGGCTTCCGGTCGTGACGACGGGATCGACGTTGCAGGCGGGACAACGAGGATTGGGACACATCTTTGCCGGCTGTAGTTGCTATTGAGGTGCACGAAGCCTTTGACATGAAGTTTCAAAACAGCTCTTCTTGGTTACTTTACAACCCCGGAAGAGCTAGAGATGGAGGAGACGATCTTTCTAGGTCGTGAAGAAGCAGATCTAGGGGCGGATGATGCTTTCTGTTCGTTGTTGAGGAGCATTCACCTGTGCGACTGTTTAGAAACAAGTTCACGAGTTGCGTCGTCCACGAGGCTCAGGATCTCCACCGCAGGGCAAAGGTCAGCGTCATTGATGATAGCGATAGCTTTGTGGGTACTCAACTCTGTCTCACGGAGGATCTGCAGCTCCACGAAAGCTGTTTTCGCGAAGACCTTTGAGGGGACTTTTTTTGCTTGAGTTCCGCGACATGTGAGACTGATGTGTCGGGAGTCAACCTCGAGTTGATTCGCAACGAACTCCACTGGCTCACTAGGAAGAGCGAGCAGCTTGGTCTCGCGAGAGGGGTTGCTGGTCGTGTCGCCGCTTTGAGAGTCTTGAGCGGCAGAGTCCATGGATCTTGTAAGAAACTGCGATTGTCCGCGGAAGGACCTCTTGCTCGAGAAGTGGTAATGGCACGTAAGCTAATCCGTCGACGCTTACTGTCGAGAGTGGTCACTGCGCAGAGTCTACGGTCTTGCCTCGAACGGGTTTGGAGGTGCGTTTCGTAGAGGGTCAGTAAGCTGTTTGTCTTGAAATGCGGTTAACACGAACCGTAGCCAGCACCCGTCCTCTACCTTTTCCGACCATCAGTATAAATCAGTCGATGGCATCGCCGATATCATCCAACACCACGGAAATCCATTTAGCCACCGACCAGTCCTTATAGGTCCCGCCCTCGCGCAGCAAAGCGACAGCGTATGTCTTTGCATTTAATTCTCTTGCCAACTGCACTACTGTACGGGACACTGCTGAAGCCACGGACTTGCTAGCAGGATCCTGCTGTATTGCAGAACTACTTGACTTTGGTTGCAGGGTCTCCTTCTTTCTCTCCTTGCCTAAATTGTTCGTCTTAGCGAGTTAGAGTGTGATGACTCTCGGTCTGCATACTGTACCTGATTTCCACGGCCCACAAAGACGTGGGAACGCGGATAGCCGACTAGAACCGCAGCGGAAAATCAAGGGTGCAAATTTGGTAAGTAGTAACGAACGTGAATTGCGGCGAATATAGCCGAGACTACGGCGGGTGAGAATTCCAAGCTCAGGACAATCTGATTGCAGGAACAGCGTAGGGCCAAGTAGTCCTTCATGTTGGCATTGGTTCCGTAGCGAGACCCAGAGAGAGCTTTCTGGCATTTGCCACGTCTTCCGGCACTTTAGACGGTGTTGGCTTCACCGTGATAGCTAGCAAGACAGATTCGGCGTGCGGAGCGCACCGATCGGCTTGAGAGGTTCGTGCCTCCGGCTTAAACTCCTCTTCTTGTAGAGTGCTGGCATCCTATGTTAGTGTCAGACTCCTTTACGACCCTACGATCCATGCAATTCGCCTTCCGATTATGCGCCAAAGCGCAAGCTGCAACTGCTTGGAGCTGACGTAGGTCGATCCGTCGTTGACGCAATCGAGAGCCGAATCGACGCCGTCTAAAGGACCAAAGGCATTGGCCGCAGTGGGATAAGTCCCAGAAGAGATCTTGTCGTGCATGTGCCGAGTGAGTCTCCTCTCCCACCCTCGTCTCCATTTAACTCCTTCACTCCACCACAAACAACCGCGACCTCCCTCCACTTTCAGACTCTGGCATTGACTTGCTCCCTGCTCTTCGATAGCAATGGCAGTTATGTCGAACATCGCCGTGCAAGTCTGTTGAAATGCAGTCTTCAAGCATGCTATCGTCTCCTTCCCGATCCACGATCTCCGGCGTCGTCTCCTCCTTTCCCATTGTGCTCTCCCAGCTCATCTTCAATTTCTCACTTCCCGAAAGGACTGTCGCCCAAGTGCCGCCTTTGCATCTTCTGCTTCCCACCCCTTCTTCTACTTGACATTTCATCCTCTTAACCCAGCCTCCTCGACCTAGTCGTTCGGCATCGTGTCCATTGCCGATTGATGACCATCAAGCGTCTTGGTGAGCGAGCTCTCATTGCCAGTTCACTGAGACGCATCACTCTCTGTCCACCTCCGAATCTTATCTTCTCCACAAGACGCTTGACGGCCGTCGGTTGGTTGGAATTCCGACAAGTTGTAGAACTCGGGTGTTGAAGGCAAGGTTGCAGTCGGCGGTTGTGCGCTCGCACTTGATGATTAGCCAGGAAGGGCTAGGAGCTTACTGCAGCCTTGTCGTCGTTCTTGCTCGCCCGAATAGGGTCCCATACCGACGACTCCACTACATGCTCTCTCTAGTGTTCCAAGGACCAAGCATTGCAGTCCATGCAGAGTGAGGTTCTTGGCCTCGTAAATGACCCAGACATGTTTGGTGGTGGGCTGAGAGGCTGTTGGTGCGGGAGTAGAAGGGTGGGCTGAATTTTGCTGGAGTGTTGGCTGCGAGGAGGATGCGAGCCGAGTTGGCGTCAGGCGGCGTGTATCATGCGGCTTGGTGATGTTGACTGTTGGAGGTCAAGCTCCAGTGTTGCGTTGGACCAGCAGAATATGTCTGTTTGCTTTGGCCGCTGTCCCTACAGCCACGGGATTCTTCACCTTCGACAGCCTCGACGCTTCAGACCACTTCGCGAAGCAATACTGGCCCCGGCCCTCCAGAAGATCCTCGGGCCCACACATGCAAGCGTCATGATCTATAGAACATCCACATCTCAATCAAACAGGACACCTGAACCACCGCGGAGTCATCTCTCGGTACAACCCTCTCAAATCTAATGCAGAGGTCGTGAATGGACTTATTGAACGAGCAATCCGCTCGGCATATGGCCAGATTGTTTGAACGATGGTTCGATCCTTCAACCAATCAATCTGAGCGATGAATCGCTCATAAGCCTGATACTGGCGATTCTCGTTTCCCGGGACAAGGGCGATAGTACCACGGGAAATTTGTTCTCCACGACCGGACGCCAGAATCTCGCGGCTGTCTCAGCGCAAGGTGCTTTCGACGGTGAGATCAGCCTAAAAAGGCTTCGCACAGGCACAACAAGGCAATCGTTTCAAGCTTCTGCACGCAGCACAATCAAGAAGATTGCAGCAAAGTTCAGGAGATCGTGACAAAGCCAAAACCCTTTGCCAGCGTCTTGCTCACCCGGATCGCTGGTATGCAAAGAGTGCAACTCTGGGGGCACCTTCACGGCCGGATTGGCAAGGACACGACGTGATGGTCGGTCTGGCGTACAGGCAGTTTCGGGTCTCGACGATAATCATGGCTCTTCAAAGCCGGGCAGCAGTTCTCGAATGACGGCAGCGTGCCTCGATCAGGCGGTGGGCTCTCTTTCCAGGGAGATGCGGCGTCGTGTCTGCACTGGCATTAGCATCGCTTCCATCGCTGGAGGGATATGACATATACCTCGAGACAGTCGTACCCGATGAGCCGCCGGCATGCGCCATTTCACCAACTCGAGCGTCGTCAGGGCAGCCGTGTCCGAACTGTCGTTGAAAAGTTGCAAAGCCCTATCTTTCTCCATCTGCGATGCCTCTTTCCAGCGTGTCAACGGAGAACCACCCGTCCTCCTCGTAACCTCCGTCGCGAACTCTCTCACCGACGTCGGAATATCCTCTCTGCTCTCCGCTTCACCCAAGGCAGTCGCGAACTTTTTGATGATGATGGATGAGGTCAGCCGATAGGTTTAGCATACACGCGCGACATTCCACTTACGCCGAACCACATTCCCACTGGAATTCGGGCGGAGACGGATGACGTTGTCGAGTCTCTGGTATGTTCCCGTCTCTGGTATTTCCGCTCCGGCAGTGACACGGATCTTCTACCAGGTGACTCGGTCCCGGTCCGAACTCCGCTCCAATTCGGTCATGACCAAGTCCGTTCCAGTTTCATCCAACACATCACTCAAGACATCCCTCATTCCATCCCTCATTCCATCCCTCACTCCAACCCTCCTTCTGACTCATCCGACTCGTCTCCCAGCAGCCGCCCAGCCAGACTCAACCCCAAACCCAAAGACCGCCGCCGTGCGCGTTCGAACGCCGCTCAAGATGTGTGGTGTCCTTCAATGCTGCGAGGCAGCGAGTCTCAGTCGCTTGGGAATCTTCTTGGTTGACCGCTCCGCAAGCACGAGAACACAACTCGGAGATCGCTCGGATCTTGCAAAAGCGTGACGGAGACGGACGATGCGAGGTGGAATGGAAGGTCACCTCGGAGACATGAGGATCTTGATGGCACCGAGAACAATGCTAGTTTAGGGAGCGAGCAGCAAGTGGAAGAGGATTTCGAGGAGGAGGCAGATTCGCAAGTTGAGAATAATGCAAGCTCGGTCGAGGATGAGGATGCTGAACATGAGAGTCCTGGTAGCACTGGGAACAATGCCGGTTCAGAGAGTGAGCAGCGAGGCGTAAAAGTTTCCATTCTCGAGGATGGGGATGATCGGTTGGAGCAGCTCAACGAGGAGAACGTCGAGATTGCTGCAGAGCCGTCCGAAGAAATCCATCATTCACGGTCACCGCCTATGCAGTGCAACCACATTCCATCCTCGAAGCTCGCAAAACACTCTCCTGCTCTCTTACTGCCAACTGTCTACCATATCTAACCTCACCTGACCTGAATCTGACCCCATCTGACCTCGTCCACCTCTACTTCATCTCCTTGCCGACATTCCTCAATTTTCATGCTCATCACATCCATGTCGGCAACGTGGTGATGGGTGATGTATCCAGTCCCGGTCGATCGCGCGACGTCGTCGTCGGGAGCTATAGGAGCTGGCGGAGAAGACGGAGATGGGAGGGTCACAACGATGAGGAGCATGTCCGTGGGGAGGAATAGGAACAGACCTTGCGTGGAGGGCGGAGAATACAAGTGCGGTCTGGACGAGTCTGCTGGTGGACTGTCGGCATGCGGGAGTTGCATATTATTAGCCTGGCTGACATGTTGGAGAGGGGTGTGTCGAGGGTGCAATTAGTAGGAAGAAGCGCCAGCGAGGTCGTTGGAATGTGTGTTGTGTTAAGCAAGGACGACGGTCGTTGGAAGCAGTGCCAAGCTCTTGTCGGTACTGATCTGAGTGAGTACTGAGGTAGTTCTAATCAGAGCGTCAGGGACGGCTTCACCGAGGTACAGAGTGGATCGCGGGCGGCTTGCACGTGACGGACACTCGGCATCGCCTTTGATGTCAAATTCTAGGAAACAGAACGCCTGGATTTTGGCAAAGCCAAGCCGCTAGTCAAATCCCGGGCAGGAAACGCCCGGGATTTGACCTAAGGTGGCTGGCAAAACCGCTACCTTAGTCAAACGCAATTCGCACTGAGCAATACAATCACACTGCTTCAACTGGCATGACACCGCTCTTCGCAAGAAATTGAGCTGCTGCTTTCCCGTCTTCTCTCCCAAGGTAAGGTAGATGTACAGACCAGACCAGACATGTCGATTTTGCTCGGAGACGTGTCGTGCCCGATGGCCTCTTCCGCCGCCATGCCCGCTGGCGCGTCACATTCGAATCATCTCTGCGACTCCGACTGCGACTGCGACTGCAATTCACTCTCACCTGTCCGAATCACGGCAAACGCCATCGAGGCAAGTGAGCGGCGGTCTTGAGGATCAAGTCATCGGGTGACTTCATCGATGCAGGCAGGCGCGACACGTTTTGCTCAACGCGCTTGCTCAGGCGCGACACCACTTCCTCGCCATGGAAATCTGCTTCAAACTTCACCACCCGATGGCTTGACTGGACGGTTTGAAAGAACAATAACATCAGCTATGGCAACGTCCGTGGAGCAGTGGGCATTCAATGTCTGTCAGGCCGTTCAGGCTGCGCAGCACACGGCGAAACACGGTCATGGCCGGTAAGTTGGAGGCCACGAAAGCACCCGCCGTCTCTATTGCTAACCAGAACATGGCAGCAGCACTCCCCACGGGACAGCGTTCCAACGAGAGCCTTCCGAGCTCGAGGAGCACCCGTCGAAGAAATTGCGTACCTCAGCTCCCGCCGCACCGAACGATTACCAGTCGAAGAGTGACAGCAGCACCGCGTCCTCGCATACCATCGGCAGATCATACACGTCTCCTCCAACCGTCGAAAGTGACGGCAGCACCGCATCCTCGCATACCATCGGCAGATCATACACGTCTCCTCCAACCGTCGAGAGTGACGGCAGCACCGCGTCCTCGCATACCATCGGCAGATCATACACGTCTCCTCCAAGCGTCGAGAGTGACGGCAGCACCGCATCCTCGCATACTATCGGCAGATCATACACGTCTCCTCCAACCGTCGAGAGTGACGGCAGCACCGCATCCTCGCGCACACTAATTTTCCAAAAGGTGCGCGGATGCACGCAAGATGCGGAAGACACGTCAGCGACTCTGAAAGACGAGACGTAGCAGGATACATGCAAGACCAAGCAGGACACATGCGAGTTCAAGCAAGGCAACGCTGTCTCAACCGTGCAGAAATGGCAGAGCGATGTGAGGAGTACTGGGCTTGTTCGATCAGTTTAAAGCAGGAAAATCAGCGCTTATGAGAGAAGGACAATGGTCGCCTAATGTCCAGATAGCCATAACGAATTCGCAGATGATGAAATGAAGCTATTTCATTACTGCTCTCGCCGCAATGTGTCTCTTACTACAACCTCGTCGAACTCTACCCGACGTATACACGCTCGCTATCCGACTGCGCGGATCGCTCCAGCACCTCCGGACCGCCTGGGTCGACCACTTCACCGGCCAAGGACGTCAACAGCAAAGGTTACCCAGGAGACAGTCTGCAAGAGCGAGTTTTGGAGCAGCGCTGGCGCTCGAGGCATGTGTCCAATCGCCAACGCTATCAAACAGCTCCGACTTCTTTCGATGCTGCTGGACAACCTACAACATGAGCTGTGCTCCCAATCACGCATGCTGTCAAGCTCCTCCATGGTCACCACCATTTCGACGATTTCTCTGCCGAGGACAAAGAAAGAGACGCGCTCTGCGTGTACTCGACGCCGTCTTGCCGCGCCGCCACTACGTTTACACAACCTTTCTACCTCCGCCGGTCACCTCCAAGCTTGTTGCCGCTGGAGATCCGCAGGGCAAACAAGGCGTATAAAGAAGACCAGGTTCCTGGCGCAGGCTTGCAGCTTCCGCACGCGCAAGAACTCGAGTACCGGAGGACGCAGCGGCACTTATACCTTCAAGCCACACTTTGGACTTGATCACGAGCACTTGTCGGGATTCCCTCTCGTGGCGGTTAGAGATCATCGTCCATCACACACCAAGGCCTATGCGGCTTAAACGTGCACGGCAAATCAATCCCGACACGTCTCAACTCTCACTCGTGCGGCTGTACGGGATCACAGGTAGTGATCGAACGGTACGGTCTTCGACCATGAGCACACTTTCGACATACTCACGTTTCTCCAGAAGAGCGTCCATCCCACGCTTTGACCTGGATAGTCCAAGAAAACCTTCAGCATCGTCTTCCGTCAGACCCACGTCAGGAGTCAGACTCCTACCTCGGACGTAAACTCCAGCATCCTTTCGCGAACATCCATTTACTCAATGCACACTTCTAGCTCAGCTCAATAGTCTCTTGATCATCCTTCCGCTCGGACTTCGACAAGAGTCGGTGGTGCTATCTTGGTGAGGACGAGTGGATTGGGCAAATGCACGATTAGCCAGTCAATCGCCTCCATCATCTCCTGCCTAGTTCAGGTGGCCGTACGGACAGACTATTCCCTGCATCTGTCAACTCGTCGTCTCCGCAGATGGTCCCTGCTAACGATGTCCGCTGTGGTCGATATTCCCCAGCAAAAGTCATCGAGCGACTTCCCGAATACCTGCAACTTCCGAGCACCTCCAGACCCCTAAGCCGATGCTGCAGAATTTAGGCTGGCCATCTGCAACTCGCCTCTAAATAGATTAAGTGCTAATTTAAGATTCCGGTGCTACGAAACTCCGGAAAGCGATAATCTTATACCTCTCCTCCTAGATAGGCATATAGTTCTAACAGCCTCTACCCGTAGCAAACACTTAAGGCTATAATACCCTTAGACAATCCGCCTACTCTACTAAGAGTAGAACCGCGAGTGTCTATAAAGACATTATCGTATTTTTAGCCGTAACTATTCGCGCCTCTAATCGATACTTATACGGAATCTTAATAGAGTAGCCCGGCGGTACCTACTAGGGCGACGACAGACCGCCGAATCTTCACTCGCGCCGGCGATGTGGAGAGCTCACGAACACGGTCCAGGACCGTGATTTGCAGCTGAAATATCGAAGAATGCGACCAGGTGGTGCAGCTCTTCTCCCAGATCGGGATGCACTTTCGGGATCCCCTGCCATTGCCCGCGCACACGCACATCCATCAACGACTGCAAAGACATCGTGGTCCTTCCAGTCTCAACAGATCGCTCCTCAACCCAGCTCGTTCTCCTTTCCGAACAGAGATGTTGGCGGGTCGCAGCAGTCTCCGTTCGCAGAGCATCTCAGCAGAGCAGCAGCTTGTTGGCGCTACAGAACGCCGAATCTTCACTCGCGATTCAGATTTTCTGTCCCATACCATCGCCCATCTGCAGCCTTCCAATGGAAGAACCTCAGCAGAGTAGCAGCTCGTTCGTGCCAGCCGAATCAACAACGGAATGCCGAATCTTCACTTGCGATAGCGATCTCCGTTTCTGTACCATCAAGGCCGTCCCAACCCCACGAAGCCGTCCAACTCCCAACGGATCTATCAAAGACACTACCCGGTCATCCACCACCCTAACGGTTCGGCAAAAGGAGACTCATTTGTCGACTATGGGTTCTTTGCAGACCAACGACAGAACGCCGAAACTTCAATCGCGATAGCGATTTTCTATTTGATGCCATCACACCTTTGCAGCCTTTTCCGATGAAAACCGATGGACAAGTCGACGTCGTCGCAAGGATTTATGGCTGTGGTGGTTCTTCGCTGTTAACGGTCCTTCCAGCTTCGCCGACTTTCGCCTGTCTCCCTCAATTTGATCGTACTAAGCGGCTCCATCGCGCCGGCATTACGAACGGAACTGCCAATATCGCGCCCGACGCTGTTATCGAGCACCCAGTCGGGTACCGGTGCCGGCTTAACCGGCGCACCGTAGCTCTAGCCAGCTGCGAACTACCGACCATTACCGCCATACCTTCCGCATTTCCGCTTCTGGTCCGATTACCGACAATCGACGCTCGCTTCACCAGCTCTGCTGGACCAGTTCGTGGCTCTTAAGCGCAGCATCTTTACCACCACATCACAGCGCAGTCCCATGTTGATACCTCGACACGACCCTCACACTACCGCGAGAGATGGCTACTACCCTTCTCTCATGCAGTGGTGACCGCGGATACATCTTTCGCTGTGACATGCGCCGTGGCACAATGGCGGTGGCCTCGACTATGCCAACGATTCGATACGCCAAAGACGCACGCGACTGCAGTCATCCACTCCGCGAACAACATGACACCCCATCAGCGGCTTACGCGCCATACCATTGATCATGCTCCTGCGCCCACCTGTGCCTATGCTCGCTTGCTACGCCAAGGTCCTCAGGTTCGGCAATGCTGCCTTTGGCTAGCGTGCTTCGCCTTGCCTCTCGAACCCTCTGCCGCGCCAGACTACGACATTCCGAATCCGTCAATTGGCAATGCACGTCTCGCACGATCCAAGCGCACCGCCGGTGCCGATTTCATCTCCGGCGAAGGACGAAGGTTTTCTCTACAGCGCTCGAGGACTCCTGAGCGCCCTACCCTTCCCCCAGGCGGTCTGCACCGAGTGGCTTCTTGTTGTTCTCTCGAAGTTCCCTTGACTCCTCCGGCACGATCGTCGACGAATCTCCCTCGCGGTCTTCTCTTATCGCTGTAGGGTTGAACGGAGCCACCCTTCCTCAGCTCCTCAGCATTACTATCGTTGGAAGTTGGACTCCTGCGTGGTCATCGCTGTGTCCGCCGTCGCACGGTCAAGGCTCGGATCGGACGAGACCACTGATCTCGCTTCAGCAACGATCCAATGTCCTCAAGGCGGTGCGGCAGTTTGCAGACTCGTTACGGCGCTGACTTCGCGGCTTATGCACCAGCCATGTTGTATCTGAAGCAGAGACAATACGTTGGCCGACGATCACCCGGAAAGATCAGAGACATGGCCAGGAATTCCAACGCTCGGCCGCAACATGGAATTCTGCATGGCCTTGCGATCTTTCCCGGTACCAATCACGGCGTTGTACCCGAGTCAGTGTGCCTGATTTCTCGGCCCGTGGTGAGCATCAAAACATCGGTACTGAGCTCCACGAATATTGCTGATGAAGAAACTCGTGATTAGTTATAATCTTGATTGCACCCTCGCGCTTCATGAGATCGCTGCCTCTCGTCCAGCAGAACTGCAGTGGCGACAACAGCACAGCTCGGCGTCTCTGAAGAAATGCAGCTTGTTGCGTACCAGCCGGAGATGGAGCAAGCAACAAAGAGATGGCCGGCGACCGCTCCGACACCGCGATCGACACAACGCGCAGTCACCTCCGCCTCAATGTCATCGCCCAGCATCGACGTCCGGTGCTCCACTCTGCCGTCAAACCAGCATACAGCCAGGATGCCCTTACGCAACATCGATTGATACAGCGCGTACATGTCGAATTAGTCGTGGGCATTGACTGCATGCCGCTAGTGGAAGGAGCTGCATGGTCTTTTTAGCTGCCGAGCATCTAAACATTCACCGGCTCTAGTCGCACTGCCAACCGTCTCCGGCCAACTTCCGATCTCGCCGTTATGCGCACAGTCCGACTGAAAGCTAAAGCCCGGGCATCCACAAACCGCAAGCCGGGGATTCAGGGGCGGACTTCAGGTTTCGGTATTCTAGAGCTCACCCACCGACCCACAATCTTCCATACATTCTCGTCGGAATATATCCAACATGCCAAAAAGCACAATGCAGTACAACTCACTTCTCTGTTCCATTACTCTCTACCGGCTTCCTCTCGGCACATCAAATCCTACCTCGAAACCCTCTTCCCAAAACCGCACTTCTGTACCCCATCTAGCGCAAACAAGAAACCCCTCCCCCTCCGAGCAGACTAGTATCCCATCCTCCTCCCCTCTACTCGCTCCGCGCCGCCGACCGTAGCCAGGTCCGCGAGTTCATCCAGCGTCCAGGCTGAGCTAGGATGTCCTCCACGACCCGAGGTATAGTTCCTGGTAGTATTATTAAGGGCAACCGTCTTTGATCGACCTGCAGAGATAGGAGGTCAGCCGGGTGTGTATACACGTGCGACCCGTCTTGGACCGCGATACCTTCGTCGCAAGCGTTCGTTGTGCGGGTTCCGACTGAAGTGGTGGTTGGGATGGACTGTCGTTTGACTGGAACGGGTACTGGTAAGGTTGGACGATGGGGTTGATGGTGACGAGCTTGGGGACTCGTAGTGGCTGAAGACTTGAGCTTGGCGGGAGGAGAGGAGGTGCTTTGTAAGGCCGCGGGTGGATCAGCCACGTCTGTGCCCAAGGTGTGGATGGCGTCGGGGTTCGCTGGGGGATGTGGGACGCTCAGAATGAGCGGCGCTGTTTCGTTGTCGAAGACATCGGGATGAGGAGTCACGGTGCCGATGCTGTCGATGCCATCCAAGCAGTTCATTTGGTCTAACCCGGGTGCTCCTGCGACGTACAGCGGTTTCGAAGAGAAGACGATCTCCCATGGATTTCCGAGGGGCATCGCGCAAGCGTGCTAGTCTTGAGGCTGCTTTAGGAACTCTGTGCGGACGCTGGGACAAGTGCATTAGGCGGAGAGGACGCTGCACTTGTAGAAAGGTGCATAAGATTCCTTTATTCAAGTCACGCGAAAGGTCGTACATATGGAATTTATGTGGAATTCTTAACGCGTAGCAAGAATGCATCACCTGCTTTGACCCCCAAGACATCCGAGCATCGCTGGGAGAAGGTTTTGACTTCAGCCTGATACGGACCACAGAGTTTAACAACGAACATAATGGATCGATTCATGTCAATCCCAGGTCCTTCAACGACGCTCTCGGGCGTTTTCGGTGGGCCTCGCCTCCCAAGGTCAGCGCGCGGGTGTGTACGTGTTGCGCACAGACTCGGGCTGTAGTTCTATCCCTTGCTTGGGCGGCATAGAAGCCAACCGAATCATTTGACTGCCTTTTGATTTCGATTTCTGAATTCTTGATCCCAAATTGCTCGCACGATTTGGGTTGCACGCCGGGATACTCGTCAGTCGCGGTGATATTGACGGCGTTCAATTCTTTGGGAGTAGATCGCGCCGGATTCAAGATCTTGCTATCATTTGCTATTTGCGACTGACCAATCCGAGTATAGCAGGAGATCAGAGCTAAAGGAGGGCAGTGAAAAATAGCAAATTCGGCGAAGCGTGCAACCTTGGCTGTGCTTTGTGTGTGTACTCGATAATTTTGCGGCGAAAGCATCGTTCGAATTCCCGTAAATTTGGTGTTGATAAGGAGACGAGGTGGAGGGTTGGTAGATTGAAGGCAAACGATGCAGAGGACTGGTCGGGGTTCATCGCTCGCGCATGTAAAGAGTGTCGGAGTATGAGTTGTTGAGTGAGTCGAGCGTATTGGGTATAATGAACGAGAAGTTCACACTGCTCTCATCCAGGGCATGGAAGGCGCTGTGTGTCGTCGTGCTAAGTGTATATTAGCCGTAAAGAGGTCGTGGAGGCGTTGATGATCGAGGTGGGCAGCGGCCAGAACTTCCCATTCTTTCTGGCGACAGCCTACGTCTCACGGCCTCCACGATTGCCGACCAGCACCTCCGCGCATCCCACCATCACGCCTTGCAATCATCTTCCGGCGGTACGATTATTCCTAACTAGCTCCCGCAACATTGCAGGATTCACCGCCGACATCGCGACCGGAACCACTCCGCTCTGCGCTCGCGCGCATCTCATTCAGGACCACCGTGCCTGGGCGCGTGAAGACTTGGGAGAATGGACTCGATGGAGGCAAACAGTAACAACACACCACCCTTTCGGCCACCGGAGAGACGTTTTGGGCACAAAAGACACGTCGAAGGATGTAGCTGAATATATCCTGCACAGCGGGTTCCAAGATTCAGTACGAAGACTAACTGGCGTACACGCTCTCGAGAGCCTCGGTGTTTATCTGTTATTCGTCAGTCCTTAACAAACCCAAGAATCCCTCTGCAACGACTCAGCCGCTGTCGACGCCTTTAGCCTCTACGCCCAAGCAGCGACACTCTCGAGCATCATCGACGCCAGAGATCGATTCAACGGAACTCGGAGTCCACCGCTCTTAGCAGCAGCTATTTGCGTTGAAGAATTCTCTTCATTCAAGACCTCCCTCCCGAACGCCGAGGTATCTACGGTCGCTGCACCAGTCGTCGCCTTCCCAGACGGCGCTCCACTGCCTGCAATCACAGCAGTTGCTTCATTACCTTCGCCGATAGAGGACGTTGGCAAATTCGAAGAGATCGCCCTAAATTTCAAGGATATTGGCAAATCGAAGGGCGAGGCTGCAGACGTCTTCAAGGAGGAGGAGGAAATAAAGAGGCGACCATCGTGACGTGACAAGGAAGGCCATAATAAACGGGAAAGCGGTACAAAGTCCTCGAGAGGAAGTTGAAGAAGGTCTGGAGGAATATGAGGAAGACGAAGAAGACGAGCAAGACGGGAGGCCAATCACCACCAAACGACCGACACGACCGAACGACCCAACATTGATCCACAACAACACTCCGCAGGTCCTTTCCGTGCGCCAAGTTCATCGTCGAGCTTGGTTCAAACAACTGCGATGAATGGATTCTTCTTGGGTAAGAGAGTGGCTGGAGGTCCGCATGAACGAGGCAGCTACTGCGCGGGAAGGACAGGTAATGCCGCTTTGGACCGCATAGCACTCTCTCCTCTGTTGAAAGTGCTCGGGTCGATGGTCTTGAACACAACGATGCCCAGCCGAGATTTTGAGAAGCGTTGCAGAAGCTCTCCGACTTCCAATTCGTGTAATATTTGCCGGTTGCTGCGTGGGTCAGGTTCAACCCGCGTGACTCGACCTTGTTTTCCGTCGCCAGCTCAAGCAGTTCGAGCGCTTTTCGGTACCAACTCATGCGATACTTTTCCAAGTTCCAGATCGGTATGGCGAATTGTTGTCCAAAGATGCACAGCTGCCGGCCAGCAAGGTCTCGTCTCGATGCGTGCGTGGCTCGGCGATGGGAATTGTCTCGATAGACCCGCGAGGCCAGTCTCGGGAGTATGAAGGGCCATGGTTCAGTTCGGAGTGCAGCTCTCGGGTAGCTGTCATGCGGAGGCGGGTATGTCGAGCAGGGACTGAGGTGTCGAAAAGCGGGACTTACGCAATCTGTTGCACTGCACGTTAACTGACGTGCAGGGCGAGGGCAAGCGGTTCATCCTATCCGTCCGCGCCGAGGTCGGCGGGCGAGGTCAAGTCGAACAAAGATGCGCCGTTGTAGGCGAGGAAGCCGAGAGCCAGCATTTCAGCAAGAAGTAAAGTTCAGACTACAGCGGTGAATCGGCTGAGGTGGCGAAGAGGAGGAAGGTGGCGAGATGGTGGTCAAGTCGGAATGGTGGTCAAGTCGGGATGTGGTCAAGACGGATGTGGTCAAGACGGATGTGGTCAAGTCGGATGTGATCAAGTCGGATGTGATCAAGACGGAGAGTCCAATCCTCCAAAGAATAGCCCAGTGATCAAAAAGCGGAAAAAGAATGATACTGATTTATAAGGGCGAAGGCCCTTAAGCTATATAGACTAACTGAAACGAGCGAGTCATATGATAATGACGAGCCTTCAAGTAAAACGGTGCCTGAGGCTTTAAGGGTTTAAGTAAACCTGAGCGAGGTTTTTAGTGTTTTTGAACACCCTCCCCTTTGGTAAATGCGTAACCTTAAGCGTTCGTAACAACCTTAATTGAAGGCTCAGGTCATATGCCAATGCTCTCAAGTAAGTGTCCGTGATCGCGAATAAACAAGCGTAATCTAGGAGGTCCGTGATTGCTCGGAAGGTAAGGGCTCAAGTGCAATCGTCCAGCTAATTCCAGCAGGTAAATAATCCAATTCACGTACTATCACAAGCCTTAAGCTGGTAACTGCTGGCACATGGTCGAATTTACTAGTAGGTCGCCCCTCTAAGGGCACAAAAGCGACTACGTTCTTCTTTTCAAACCCTCTCTCTTTTATTAACTTCCGCAACCCTTTCCTTCCCTTTTCCTTGGACCTTTACACAGTCTAATATTACCACACCTCACAACATCACAACACACCTTAAGCAACAGTTGCTATGGCGAAGGGTAACGAAGACAAGCGCAAGAAAGACGAGAAGAGCAAGGACGACAAGGTCGACAAGCAGCTCCGCCGGTCTCCTCGCAAACTAGCCCCTAAGTTCCCTCCTACGAAGGCTGTTTAAAGTGCTATTAAGACAGTTAAGCGTAGATACTTAGATGCAAGGATGTTAACTCAAGCATTTAGCTCGGTCTCAAGCAGCAAGAAGCAGCCGTTACGAGCTGCTGCTACCTAAGAATTAATAGACAAGTTCGCCTTAAGGAAACTCTACGTCCAGCCTAATATTATGTCTCGGCGTAACCGTATAGAGTACACCAAATTCGGGTATAAACAAGCCACCGGTCACAAGTCGGCATACGATACTTATCGCGATAGGCTTAACATGTCTGCCTTAAGCCTTAGGTCCAAGCCACCAGGCACACGCACCCCTACAAGCAACAATTACGAAATCCCTTAGCGCAACCCTTAACTAGCGAACTAGGGCCGTAGCTTGAGGAGTCGTACTACCGCATAAGGTTAGGACCCTACAATGCCTCGCAACGTCCTTAACCGCTCTCCGGATCTTCGTAGCTTGTACCCTAAGCTAGATCGCTTCGACCCTTAAGGAAACATTAATAGCATTGCTATACACGCCTCTGTCGGCGCTCGACTTAAAGCTCTCCTTACTCCTAGCCTAGCCTCTAATCGCATCGCGGTTACAGACGCATAAATAAGGGAAGTGATGTATTATCTGATTATAGTGTCGAATGCGCCTATCAAGTACCTTCGGCAATTTCTAGCTGCCTTCACGATTTCCTAACTTAATGCCTTAATCGATGGACTTTAAGCGTTCAAGCTAGGCGATCTGCGCAGCTTAGACTAGCGTAAATCGGACGGTTACCTTATCAGGGCCTGCAAGCAATAGCGTCTAGTCTCTCTTTTCACTTAAGCTCTCGGTAGCAGCCCTTAAGAAGGCAACTGTAGCTGCGAGTCCGGAAAGCGCAAGGCTAGTCCCTTCAAGTTATACCGCAGTAGTAGAGGCTGCTTTAGCTGCTATGCTAACTATAGCTACACTAACTACTACGATCGCTGTTCGGTTAGAGATTCTGAACTCTAGGGAAAGACTAGGACTAAGAAGAGGAACCCGAAGGCTAAGGAAGGTAATAACGATGCGGAGGACGAGTAGGTAGACTTTAAGGAGGAAGTCTTAATTCCGCTCCCAGAAGAGCCTATCCAAGTGCCCTTAAGCCCGACGCCTTCTAGCCCGAGACCTTTCGATTCTGGATCCGGCAGAGTTACGCAGCTGCTTAACCTATTCCTTACTAGTTAGACGAATATCGCCGATATAGAGGACATTAACTTAATAGCTGTCGCAGCTCGTTCCCCTAACTTGAGGGGTCCTTTGTCTGCTCGTGAGGAGATGGACACTACTCCTTCGCGGCTAGAGCGTCCTTACTTAGATCCTTTAAGGGGGTTCGGTAGGTCTCCGGGTGCTAGGCCTTTGTCCTTCTAGCTTCCTAAGAACTACGCCTAAGGAATGCCTATAACTATAGATAACATGTATCGCCGCGACAACCCTTAAGCTAGGCGTACGACCCGTCCGGCCGACGCACCTCCACTCTTCCGCACAGGGCAACAAGGTTCCTCTAGGCCTGGCCCCGCCCTCTTCCCGACAGGCGATCGTCAAGGCACTCTAGCGCTAGGGCCCCCTAGTTTAAGTACTCGTCGGGGCCCGCCTCCTCGGCCGAGCACCATGCCCGCTCCCGTTCAAGCTCCGGTTCGAAACGCACTAGCTTCAGCTCGTCAATCTCCAAGCCTACCGTTCTATAATGCGGCGGAGGATTTCGTAGATCTGATGCATAAAGGAGAGAGGCTCTTATACGCTATCGATCAGACCTTGATACTAGTACGGACCGGCTTAACTAATAATTACGACCTAATTCCAACCTTCTCCGGCCGCCTTGTATACGAGCTAGTGCTTCCCTTAAGCAGTTTCGCTACCCAGGGGAACCTGTTTTTTAGCACGGCTCCTCGGGCTAACAATGGGCGTCAAGCATACGGCGCAGAGGGCCTAATAGTTCCTTAAGGAAGCTAACGTACGCGCGTGTACACGGAGCACATTAAGCAGCTCTACCGCAACCGCTTTAACAAGCGCCACTCCGTATATTAAGTCGTCTAGATGGCTCTCTCGCGGGCTTAAGTGCGTCTTAGGGCTAATCAAGGCATCACTCCTTAGATGCTGCACTTGCAGGCGGTAATGTCAGCCCTTAAGACGCAGCTTATTACTAAGAAGGAAGAAGATGCTAAGAGGGAGCAAGCTAAGAAGGGTTAATTCGGGTCCAAGTAGGATCGGTAGAAAATTCGTAGGCTTAAGCAGGAGCACCAAAAGCGTTGTTTTTCTTGTTTTTCTTTTTTCTAAGCCCCCTCATCTGCTAGGCTGTGCATACGATGTAATGCGATACGACGCTAGAAAGCCAGCGCGAAATAAATGTATGATAGCACTTGAGGACTGGCCTTAAGTATAAAAAACATAAAATGAAAACCCTCCGGGGGATCTATCAAACTTAGGCCCTCGCATTAACCTTTCGTTTAGACTTGAAGGTTGGCTTCCTTCGTAGCTGCACCGCAGGATTACGAGGAGCTTCCCTTGTGTTCTGGGGTGGTCGTCGACGGGGCACAACCACAATAGTGTCCTCGTTATTACCCGACTCCCCTTAGGGTTTAAGTAGAGTCTCCTAGAGCTCGGAAGGGATCACAAGTAGTTCCTCTTCCGTTTCTTCTACAACAGGCTCCGTATAGACAGGAACAGTTGCTGCAACAGGGTTAACTTAAGCGTCTTCCCTTAATGTTGCTGCTGCATTTACCGGATGCATAACCGGCTAACTTAAGGGTGCTAACTTCTTTAGCTCCCTAAGACGTTTCTTCTCGAGAGTAGCCTCAAGTTTCTCTACCTCCTTAGCATTGTCTCGATTCGCGCGTGAAACATCTCTATACTTCCTTCGGATCTTATTAGCAGCGAGTTCAAGCTTGTGTTAAAACTTTGGCTAATCGTCAGTTTTTAAAGAATCTAAAGGTTTGCCCTCCCCTAAAAGGAATCGAAGGGCTCCTAACCGTTTAAGCTGCTATAAAGACAACTTGTCCCACTTCTGTTTGGGAATAGTCGCTAGAGTAGAGAAACTCAAGCGTAGATTAAGTGCAAGATCCTTACGCAAGGAGTCCTTAAACTCCTAGCTAGCGGCCTTAAGTGAAATCTCCTGTCCACAGCGCTTCTGCTAGTCCCTGAAACTAGTACAGTTAGCGCGGATCAGGCGATCACTATGCACTTAATGCTTAACCACAGACCCGTCGTGGGACTCTAAGGTATACGTACTAAGCCAGCTTCGCTTAATTACCTTAAAGGGACCTACGAAGGTCGGCTAGAGCTTCGTCTTGGTCTTATTTGAGACAAGAACAAAGTCTCCCTCGATGAACTTGCTATTAGTTTCCTTAAAGGTGTGTCCACTAATAGCGCCGGCTCTTACTGCTTTCGCAAGCAGCTTTTCTGCGGCAATCGTCCTAGCGTTCTGCATCACTTAATGCCTAGATTTAGGATCCTCGGGCTCAAGCTGCATCGGACGCAGGTACGGATGATCCTCAAGTATTTGGGGTTGCTAGCCGAACAAGAGGAAGAAGGGGCTGTATCCACAACCGGACTAGGCCCGGATTCGGCTTGAATACAGCGCCTTAGGAAGGTACAAGTCCCAAGCGTGCACGCTTTTACTATAGCACATCTTAGAGAGGATCCGGCCGAGAACACCGTTCAAGGCCTCAACCTTCCCGTTCGTGCGAGGATAGTAGGGCGTCGTCAGCCTATGGTTAGCTTAAAGGGTATCCATAAGGATATCAAACGCCTTGCTTATGAAGTTAGATCTATTGTTACTAAGGACTTCCCTTAGGGGTCCAAAGTTCGCATAGATCTCTTCTTAAACAAAACGAGCGACCGTCTCGGTTTCTTAGTTCGAGGTAGCCCTTGCAACCGGCCAACTAGTGGCATAATCTACGGCTGTAATAATGTACTTGTTACTATTAAGTGTAATAGGCATTAGACCGACAACATTAATCGCCTAGCGCTTAAATGGCTTAAGCTTAGAATTAGCTTGGTGGAATCGCGGTTCCTACAGGGGACTCCGGGACTTCTTCTTCGTAGCTTAACACTAAGGGCAAGTAGAAGCGTAGTTATAAACATCCTGTTTAAGTGACCACCACCAGCCCCTCGCTCGAAGAATACTGCAGACGCCGGGCAGTACGAAGTGCCCGTAGTCATTATAGCAGCGCTTAAGGAAGTCCTACCGGAATTCCGGATCTACGTAGGGTACAAGGCTTCTATCAGCCTCGCGATAATACAGGAGGTCGTCCTTAAGGACAAGATCTGACACCTTCTTTTCAATTAAGCGGCTTAGCTTCTTATTCTCGGGCATCTCCCCTATGGTTTTGAAATAGATCACTCTATTAACTACCTCACGCTCGGAGAATCCTCGTATAATTGTCCCCCTTATAGCGTTCTCCTTAAAGGAGTGAGGCAAAGCGGTCAAGAAGTCCGCGGGTTTAAGTAATTAATCCCTAGGCCATGCAGAACCCTCCCCGGCTATGTTAGCTAGGGTACCTTCCATTAAGTCCGGCCGGCGGGAGAGGGCATTAGGGACTATGGCCTCACTCCCCTTGCGGTAGCGGATGTCGATGTTATAAGCTTGAAACTCCTTAATCTAGCGTGCAAGCCGCTTAGTTAGAGTCTTCGAGGTTTTTAGGTACTACAGGCTGTAGTAATCCGTAATTACTTAAGTCTTAGTCCTATTGTCGATGTAGTAGTTCCATTTTCGAAGGGCTTCCTTAATAGCAAGGAGCTCCTTCTCGTGCACTAGATAGTTCAGTTCTGCCCCTTGCAGCTTGCGGCCCTCGAAAGCAACCGGATGCAATTTCCTATTAGAGTTAGCTTAATGCAGGACTGCACCAAGCGCCTACTCACTTGCATCCGTTTTAATAATAAAGGGCTTCTTAGTGTCTAGCATAATTAGCACTAGCTTACTACACAGGGCTTCCTTAAGCTTCGCAAAAGCGATAGTGCACTAGGCAGTCTACTTAATAGGGCGCTTCTTCTTAGCACGCAGCAGCAAGTTATCTTCCTTAAGGAGGTCTAACAGTAGAGCAGCGTGCCTAGCAAAGTCTCTAACGTACTTACGGTAGAAGGAAGCTAGCCTAATAAACTGCCGCACTTCTTAAGCGTTAGTCGGCTGTAGCTAGTCTCTAACAATAGAGATCTTGTCTTCTATAGGCCTAACTTAATTGTAGCTTACTCGGTGCCTACAGAAGTCGAATTCCTTAACCCTAATGTAGCATTTCTTAGGGGAGCAATACAGCTCTTATGATCGCAGGATATCCAGGACTTCCTTTAAGTGGACTTCGTGCTCCTCCAAAGTCTCGAAGAAGATCATAATATCGTCCAAGTAAACTACACACGTCTTGTAAAGGTGCTTTCTTAGGGCTTCGTTTATTAAGCTCTAGAAGCTTGCCGGTGCATTGCACAAGCTAAAAGGCATTACCTTAAAGTAGTATTTGCCCTAGCGAGTGTTAAATGCTGTCTTGTGCTGGTCCTCTTCCTTTACCTTTAATTGCTAGAACCCGGAGGTTAAGTTAATCTTAGTAAAGTACCTTAAACTATAAAATGCATCTAAGCAGTCGGAAATCCGAGGCAGGGGGAATCGATCCTTAACGGTAGCGTTGTTTAGAGCCCTGAAATTAACGCACATTCGCTATTTCCCTCCTAGCTTAGGTACAAGTAACACAGGGCTCCCCTAAGCCGATTGGGATTTGTTAATTAACCTACGTTTCCAGAGTTCCTCGATTTAAGACTCCTGTTTAAGCGATTAGGCATAAGACAGCTAGTAAGGCTGTTAATTAATCGGCTTATAGTCCCCGGTGTCGATTAAATGCACAATAAACCGGTCCTTCGGTAGCTTGTTAGGCAAGGAAGATCTAAACAGATCCCTGTTATCTAGGATAATGCGGCTTAAGCTGGGTTCCTTACTTAAGGGAGGAGGAACGTCGTCTTCCTCAATAGACATAGGGTCGTCCTTAGGATCGCGTTCCCTCTCCTGCTGCCGCTCCTGGTATTCATCTATGTTTAAGAGATATAAGGGCATGTCGGGATCAACGTTAAGTAAGTCCTCTAGTTCCTTAAGGGAACAGAGGTCCTCATCTACCGGAACGCTCCTTAAGTCAGGAGCGTATCCAGAGCATGGTATAGCATACTTGACACCGTTGTCGTATAAGTACACCTTGTTCGTAAAGAAATTGATAGTCGGGCAGTACTGCCTAAACCATTTAAGGCTAAGGATTACCTCGTAATTAGCGAGATCAAGCACTCGGGCAGTGATTTCCCCCTTAAAGTTACGCAGCTGGTAAGGCAGCTTAACCCCAAGGGTTGTCTCTATTGCTGTGCCGTTAGGCAGAACCACGGTCTGGGAATCTATGGCCACTTAAGCCTCCGGAAACTAGTCCGCGATCGTTCGTAAGACGTATACACGCGTAGCCCTAGTGTCGAACAGGAACTTGGCCTTAACAGAATGCTTACTTAAACCTAAGCGTCCAGAGGTAACCAAAAGGTTTGGTCCTATAGCGTTAAGGTAGTCAAGTTAAGCATTAGGAGAGATCCTAAGCAATGAGGGCGACGCAACAGACGACTGAGAATCCTTAGCATCTAAGTCGTTGTCTATTTTTTTGTCGGCTTGCTTAAGCCCCCCTTACGTCTGTTGTAGTCGTCCTGCTTCTTCTACAAGTCTGGCTTAAGCTTCTTCTAACAGCGATACTAGGTGTGTCCGGCGACTCCGCAGTTATAGCACTTTAAGGAATACTCCTAAGCCGGTGGCTTAGAGCTATTGTCGTTAGCCATGTGTTTAAGGGCAGCGGCAACATACTCTACGGTAGTCTTGTTCACCTTTCTTAGTTTAAAAGCCTTCCTAGCAAGAGCATTGCGGTTTTCCTTAAAGGCAGGGGCATCCATTCTTGGGCCCCTTTAAGAATCTACGACCTCCTAGTTGGCTACGTCGATAGCTTGAGCCTAGTCCATAATCTCCTATAGTCTAGCCTTTTAAGGGGTAAGCTTATGTCGAATAAGCTCCGCTCGAATCGACAGCTTAAGCCTATTAAAGAAGACAGTAGCATTAGAGAAGTCATTGGGCCTTAGCTTAAGCATACGAGCTACGGAGAGGATTTTGTGATAAAAGGTAATAACACCTCCTGTTTGCTTAAGAGCTCGGTATTGTCTCTAGAGCTTCTCTTAGTAATAATAATCTTAGAAATAGGAGACGAGGTTGCCGAGCATTAAGTTAAGGGTATAGGTTCCCTCGATGATTTCAAGCCTACAAGTCTCTTCCTGTTCCTCCTACTAAGCAAGGGCGTTACGCTACATCCAGCTACCTACTAATTCGATAAGGTTAGCTTCGGATAGGCGGATACCCCTCTATCTCAGGGCAATCTAAGACCTTAAGTAACGCTCCATAGACCTAACCCAGATATCAGCAGCGTTGTTTCGAGTGTCTCCCCAGTATAGTTCTAGTGCCCGGACGGAAGCCTTGATGGAAGTATCCAAGGAATTAAGGGGAGTTGTATCCCTGCCTAGTGTTCTAGACGTGTGGCGATGGGGACGACTTGGTCCCTTATCGTTACTTAAGCCGTGCCTAGGGTCATCTCCTCGATATGGGGATAGCTTAAACCGTACGGCTCCTAGCTCGCTTAGTCCCCGGATAGGCCTGTTAGCAGATCCTACTCGAACAGGCTCCTAGGACAAGCGGGCGTTCTCGGCCTAAAGTCGGACAGCGTCCGCTTCAAGTCGATTAATATGTTCCTCTATCTCCCTTAAGGCGGCCACATGCTCGCTAAAACGAGTAGGGCCTAAGCCTACATTAGCAGCAGGTCGGCTTAGTTAAGTAGGAGTTCGGAAGGTAACATTAGCTCCAAGTGGAGCTAGGGGATCCGTCTAAGGATCTCCTTCAGGGAAGAGACGAGCAGTAGTAGATAGTGCCGCCCCTGCATCGCTACCTCGTTCCTTAATACAATTAAGTTCGTCGATCAGGCTTAGATAGCCTTGCCTATCTTCCTTAAGCCTTTCTCCTTTAGCAACTATTAGGTTTAAGTCGTAGGAGGAAGGAAGCTCTATAGTTCCTTTAGCTTAGCTAGTAACGGACATCTTGTCTTAGTAGGATAGGTTGTTAATCGAACTGAATTAAGTTGCTATTGTTGTTACTTCCGGTAACTTAAAGGGTCATAACTTCCTCCTTGTAGTTCCTTAAGCGGCTAGGCAGCTCTGGCCATTATCGTATTCAAACATAGCGCGCTTCAAGTATTTGGGTAACTAGTTTTAAGTGCGGTAATTCCATACTTTAAGTCTTAAACTTAAGGCAAAACGAGTTTTGCGTTAACGTTTAAGTAGAAGTTAGCAATCTAGCACACATAGCACCGCTAAGTAAATCGCTATATATAGGACCCCTAGCTATAGAAAACCCGGTGCTTCTAGTTAGGTGTACAGTCCAAGTAGAAAGTCCGGTATAGTCCATAGGTCTAAGGAGGTCTTAAACCAGAGTCGTTTCAAGCTAGTTTAATTAAATAGGCAATGAATCGAGCATCCGGCCAGCTCTGACCCTTAAGTGGCAGAGCCAGCCGGTAAGACGGCTAAGGAGCCGCCTTAAGTGCTCTCAGCTACTAGATGATCAAAAAGCGGAAAAAGAATAATACTGATTTATAAGGGCGAAGGCCCTCAAGCTATATAGACTAACTGAAACGAGCGAGTCATATGATAATAACGAGCCTTCAAGTGAAACGGTGCCTGAGGCTTCAAGGGTTCAAGTAAACCTGAGCGAGGTTTTTGGTGTTTTTGAACACCAGCCATCCACCATCGTGAGGTCCACGGGCGGGTATGCATTCTACGCACGCTAGTTCTAGGTCTACGCACAGGCATGCAGAAGCGTGCGAAACCGCACACGCATACGCACGCGCACATGCACGCGCAGTTTCGCACGGACTACTCATCGCCACATTCAAGACTCCGTACCAGTAGGGTTGACATTGAAGCCGGTTCCGACAATGGACCCAAGGCCTGCTATCCAAGCACGCGTCACAAAACACCAAAGAATTCGTGGTTTCTGTCGAGGAGAGCTTGCAAGTGCCCCAGCGCTTCGACGCCACATACGAGAACTCTCCAACCACAAGACATATGCGGTTTTCTTGCGGCTACTTGCTGACAGATCCGAAGCACTTCTCTCGGGAGACACATCAGACCATTGGGATGCCGAAGATATCGTCAGCTGGGAGGAGGAAGAGAGAGAGACGAGGCGGAGAGTGAGACCAACCTAAGCAAGCGACACAGAGTAACAAAAGGAAGCGACCAGTCCATGGCACACTTCCGGGAACCCGTCATGCCATGCGAGTTAGAAAAGGCATCGATGTTAGAAGAGATGGGTGTGATTGGACAGCCGGGTTTATGCAAGGCTTTGAGCGATGCTTCCTTGACGCCTCTCAAGCACTGTTAGACATCAGTGAGGATGATGTGGGAGGGAGCAGGAGGCGTTCCCGTTGGTTTCGAATCGTCAAGGGCCTATCATGGCGGGAAACATCACACAAACCGCGCTCTACACCACCACCTGATCACTGCGACGCGGACGCGAATCTTCCGCGGCGGAGTGGAGAATCCCAATCTACAGGGCTCCATCACCCGAGAGATTCTGCTCGATCTGGTCTACGATTACAAGACGGCGAATCCGAAGGAAACGCCGACCAGCGCCATGTTTATATTAAAGGATGATCCATACTTCTCCGTTCCTCGGCTTGACCAAGATCCGATGCCACAGGAACAAGATGACACGGAAGTGATATTGACGACCAAGGGCGGTACGACGGGCCTCCACATCGGTAAGTATACTGTATTGACAGGCGGGGCATCAGTTGATGTTATGCTTTCGAGACAACGGTCAGAGCGTGGTGTCTAGTCCAGTTGAACAGAGCAGGCGAATCTTCTTCTTCTGGCCACCGACAAAGCGAAATCTCGAAGTCTTGGACGAGCATGGAACCCGTGGGGGCCTACTAAAGAATTGTTGCCAATTGATGGAAGGCGGGCTGTTCTACATCATGGGCAGCGACGACGCCATCCGCATGAGATCTGGGACTATTCACGGGCTGGTCACGATTGTGGGAGGCTTCATTGCGACGAAAGCGTACATCGACCAAGACACACTGGGATCCATGACCTCGTGGTTAGTCCACAGTCCGTCTTACTCGCAAGGATTGGACGACAGAGGACTCGAAGAAATCGCATGCACGTGGCTAAAGGCGGCAGAGCACTCCCCCATTGAAGGACTCGTCAAAAGCTGGCCCAAGGTAGAGGCGTTGTTAGGGAGGACAATACGAGCGAAGGCCGGGCTGCGAAAGCAAGCAAAGGAGATTTGGCTGCGCATTCACGATCGTATGCAGGACAAAGAAGAGATCGAAGGACAAATGCGTGGACTGGGGATTTTGCCCTAATCGAGGCACGCAAGTCGAGGACAACGTGGAGCAGGATGATCGGAGAGTGGCCTGCGTGAAACTTGCGTTCTGCGGATCAGAAAAAGAGCAGCATAATCGTGATAAGACCTCGATCGCCCGGCAGCTGGAACAACCAGCGGCGAGGATGAATATACACCCATCATCGACTGCCAAGAGACCTCAAGCTTTCGGCACGAATAAACCGCCAGTCCCAACCCCGAACAAGCTATTATCTCACAATTAAGCCGGCGGCCCTCCTGCACTCCCACTCATCTCGTCCCGTCACTCCCGGAGCAACGCGAATGGGTAAGCGGAAGCTGCTGGAAACCGGACAAAGGAGCTAGAGAAGCAGTGCAAGCGCAGAGCCCGATTGCAGCATCTAGCTAAGGGCTTGCCCGAAGCTCGACTGGCGTGGGCGGGTTCGTGGTTTAGTAGTAACAGAGGAAGGCCAGGTTATTAGAACAGCAGAAGTATACATTGTTCGAGTTGCCGGATAAGGCACGACCGCGGACATGCTTAATAGCATTGTTAGCCAGATTCCAAACGCTGCAATTAGCAGCCCTCAAAGTCTAGCACGCCCGCGCTGCTGCTTCCACTTAGCTTTAAACTTCGGAAGTCCGTTCAAAACCATGGCGCCGTTGTCCGCTGGAGTAGGGTGTCCGCGACCACCGGAAGCGACAGTAGATGAATTGCCGTGGGCCAGGATCTCCCAAGACACTTGTGTTCGCAGCAGGAGACCTCGGATGCTCTATAGGCATCACAACACCCCACATGCAGCTACAAGGACGACGGTGTTACTCTTGTGGAGCATGTTTGGGCTGGACGCATAGCTGTCGTGTAGCACAAAACTACCTAATTCGGGTCTTCCCAGGTTCTCTCGCAACAGCGACGGAGAGCCATGCAGCACAGTGATACCGGCTCGATTAGACCTGGCCTCCAGTTATTCGCGAGGAACGACGAGATTCTTTCGGAGTCGCGACAAGCAGGCTGCTGTTCGGACTCTCCCAAACCGCCGACCTTGATGCATTTCGCTTTCTGGGAAACCCTTCTACTGCTCATTCCCACCGCTCGCCGCAGTAGCAACCCAAAGGCAAGGCTCGATGCATTCGGCCAGATTGGCCGGATAAACCACATGAACCACCTTCACCTCGGCTAGCACTCCCGCCCTCCAATAATGCAGCGGCTTAGCCACGTCTCCGTTGCTAATGCTTCCGTCCAGCTCACAATCCGACCGCTGTGGTCTCGACCCTAAAAGCTTCTTCGACCAGCTTCTCCGTCTCCTCCGAGTCCGCCGCACCAATTCACTTTCAGCTTGTCACGTTGCAAACTCCTGCTTCCTCTTGCAAATGTATGTTGCGGCGGAGCTCCGCGCGTGAGATGTTCCGTGGTTCGGTGGTTGGCATTGTCCGAGAGGTCGACTCCCGCTCCGATGCTATCGTCCTCTAATCCACCATTCGCTGTTCTGGCTCAGCGGTGGACTCTCGGTTATCGTCGTGGCCGGGAGGCGGTTGAAAGCTATTCTTTACTCTGGGAATTTAAAGACATGTTTTCCATCCTCCGCGCACGCCCGCGGGCTTTGCCCTCGGCTCCTCCAGCACCGCGGATAAAACTCGCGCCAGCCCTTGCTAACCCGCACTCTCTCCTCTACCATTCTCTGGGCGGAATACCTCTCTATTCCCAGCCCGGATGACGGAGAAGACAAAGTCCTGCTTAGCAAACCCTCCTCTCTACCTCCAGAATAGCTCGCCGAGATGGAAAGCCGACTCGCCGTTCTCCTTACCTTAGCGGGACCTGGGTGCATGGGCATCTACTTCAACCCTTCATTGTCGGTGTTTCCGCGCGAGCCGGATGTGGTGTTACAGGCGCTGAGGGAATTGGCGACTTGTATTGCGAGGGAAGAGGTCGGTGGAACGGGTGGAGATGGCTGTGATGGCACAGAGGTCCTAGGAATCCTCGAGCAGTTAAGCGATAAGGGATAGGATAGTGCGGCGGCTAACTCGGAGGGCGATTGTGACGTGCTGGCTGCTGGCGATGCTTCTGGTTGTGGTTGCGTATTGCCAGGCGTTTGCTGTAGATCCGGCGGCGTGGGCAATCGGTATGTTTAGCTGGTATACTTAACCAACTCAGAATTGTTGCGAAACAGATGCCTCATTTCGTACCAGCCATACCGTACATTGAAGGCGCAGGGATCCTCTAAACGCCTCTCAATCCGACGCCGCCCGCCACGGTGGTCGCCGGCTTCGTTGTCCACACCCATTATCTTGTCGCCTTTCCATCCGAGGAACGCCGAGTAATCGAGGTCGTCGTCTGCCTGCTGCTCAATCTGCCCGCCGCAGGATGGCCTAAGCTTCACGCGGAAAACAATCGCCTCGCTCTACATCACTAACCGCTTCGCCACTCTGCTGATCCCGCACTAGTGCCTTGCCCCAGTCCACTTCTCGTTCATCATATCTTCACGACTTTCCCAGGGACCGCACCATCGGAGGGTCACTCGGATTCCCCGCCGTGCTGTCTTCATCGTCTGCAGCCTAGCAACGTTAAGCAACCGACGGTAGGGATAATTCCCTCGGCATTGCGCTCTTAGCCCGCTATCGTACGCTATAATACTTTCCCTAAGTCGGAGGATTCTCTAAAGGACTCTCTTCCTCTCCTCTACTACTCTTCTTAAAAGTTAATAACCCGCCCGCGATTATAGAAGTCTAGCGCTCGAAGCCGATTTCTATAGGGCCGAATACGCCCTAGAATTTCGTTCTCCTATCTATTATCGAGGGAATCGCCTGCTGCGGTTCGTTCGTTTTCAGCTCGAGATAAGAGTCTAGTGTGCGGATGGAACAAGTTTTTCCTTGGACGATGGTCATGGCAAGAGGTGCAGTGCCGTGGACCGAGCTGTGCCCCTTGAGGATCACGAACATGTTCTCGGCAATAATGTGGTTGCATGTAGAAACCTCGCCAAAGGGAAGCAAATGTCGATGGCTATGGTGGCTGGTGTCGAGAAGGTCAGCGCTGGTAGATTAGTGACTGTGGAAAGTGGACCTTTGAGAGGCCGAGCAAGAAGACGTGTCGGTACCTTAATACTAAGTTTCTTACATCTTACCGTCAATTGTGAAAGTGAAGATCGTGGAAGTGATCGTGCCCGGATGTAGACAGTAGCCTGTAGTGCTGACATCTCGACATCTGCAACGAACTAGTACTATGTGCTACTTGGCGCAGGACACGCTACGGAACCCAAGACGGTGAAGAACAGCGAATATTCGGTGTGTTGGACCGCAATCGAAGCAGACTATGGGCGGCAGGAGCCAGCATATCTCCCGCCACCAAGGGATCGCGTAGGTGGCAGAAACTAGTCATCGCATCGCGTGCAAGTCGGAAGGTCGAAGAGCGACTGCGGTGCTGGTTCCAGAATTCCGCCGTGGTACCGAAGTGCTTGCTTTCACAGTCGCCGGTTGGGGAGCGTGGTCCAAGTCGCTTATGCAGCATGCGGAAGAGAGAGGAGGACAGTAGAAGCAGCAGCAGCATCTGATCAACGACAACCATCACAGCCGCTGCCGCTGTACGATCTTTTATTCCAGCAGCAACACCAGTGTTTTCGGACATGTTGCCAGTCGAATTAGCACAATCATCCAGCCTCGAACGTCAGTCTTGGTTACCATCACGGCCTGCGATGTGCAAGAGACAGACTGCGCTGCAAACGCTCCTTCCCTCCGGTATGCGATTGTGGATGGTGGGACGTGGTTGACGCGGTCGGTTCGGTCGCTCAGCTGAAGTCCCTGACCGAGTTCGTCAGACACGGTTTCCGTTACGCGGTCGATGCCCTGGGAGGCGCAGCGATAGATCACGGATCGCCACACATCGCGGCCAATCGTGGACTTGATGGATTTTGGGAGGTTTGCTTTGGTCTTGCGATGGGCAAGAGCTCGCACAATTCGTCGACCTGGACATTTGGCAGCGACCCGGTGTCCGTGAACTTTTCGCTTGCCGTGCGGACTCCTCTAGTAGCAAGGAGCTATCAGAGAATGGTATCTATCTGATGCATGGGCAACTCCTTTCGTGGTCCGATGCACTTGTGCCTGGCCGGTGTTATTATCAGCACGACTGGAGGGTGGAGTCGTATGCGGACTTGTAGTCATTGTTGTTAGCTTCGTCGGGACGCTCTCTCGGATTGTGCAGAGGAGGCTTGACGAGTTTCGGCGATCGGGATCCATGACTTCATCGCGGTCGTCGTCCGTGCCCTTGGTTGGGATTTGTATGTCCGGTAAGGTGCTGTTGTCCATGCCCTCAGTTGGGCCTTGTAGTTCCAGTTCGATTCCAGGTTCGGCAGATTAATCGACGTCTTCGATTTCGTTGTCGTTGCCATCATCGTCGGAGTCTTTGTCGGAGAGCCGTTCTTTATAGCTTTGTACTCTGTAGCGGGAGTGATACTCCTGTGCACACCACCGGATCGGCCGGCGCGCACGCTGCCTCCGGCGATGGACGGAGCGGGACTGTTAGGTCTGCTCAGCATCCAGAAGTTTCGCAGTTCTTTGCCGAGTTCCTGACTAGTCACCAGGTAGCCCAGTTCATGAGGATGGTGTCTCGCAGTTCGGCGACGTGGCGCTTGATTTTCTGCTCGTTCTTCTTCAGCTAAAAGACGTTCAATTCCTGAAGAGAAATTTCTCGCTTGTCCAATCCATGAAGCGGAAGACTTTGTGACGAGATGCATGTCTCGAGTGTCGCTGCTGTTGTCCTGCGAAGGTCCTTGCCCTCCAACCACCCATCAGCTGCTTCGCATAGACTGACTCCTTGCGCTTCCTTCTCCTCGCCTTCTTCCTCGTTGTTATCTTTCCCCTCCGCATGCTTTACACTCAACGCCGCTGCAAGCTGATGAGCGAGGCTGTCCGTCTTATTCTCCTGCTTCTCCGCATCTTCCGAGTCCGCGTGTCGTCGTGATCCTGCTCGTAAGCTGAGTCGGTGCGTTGAGGGGAATGTCGGTCTCGCAGAAGGACGTAAGTTATACGCTGTGAGGGGTGCATTGTGCAGATGTGTGGTCGAAGTGTTTGAAGACGACGGAACGATGCGAAGACGTCCGAGGTTGCCCCGGATTTGCCTATAACAACCTTTTGAATCGTCTGTGCATCTGCCCTCCGGAATTAATTATGTCCATGCAGCGTCACTTGGCAATAGTGTTGTTGTTGTTGCACGCGTCCATGCGTTCTTGCCCTTACCACTTCGCTGGATTGTGTCGTCTCATCGGATGGAGTTTGTCCGGAGGCGCCGGAGAAGGATTGCGATGGATTGAGCTTCGAAGGGCCATTCGGCCGACTCGACGTATGGAACCTTTGTAAGCTCTGTGAGAGTGTTCGGAATTGGACCGCGTAGGCTCGAGAGAGAGGCTTCTTGGGCTGGCGTATAGAGCTGTTGCAGAGGTTGTCTGCTGAGCCACTGGTGATGCTGTCTGTTAAGCCATCGGCGAGGCTGTCTGCTGCATGCGTAGCAGAGGATACGACCACAGGGAAAAACGGTGCCGACGCCAGGAATCTCCAATGTTTCGGTGAAGCCTGATTGGGATTTCGGGGAAGCGGAGTCCGAGCTCTGTGGCGGAGAAGTCGTCTTGTAGTCGGTGTGCCTGCGGAAGGCGGGAGGACTGCATGGATGCGGTGAAAAGTCTCGCGACCCGCCTGGCTCCGTTGGGCATCTGCGCTTGAAAGACTGGCCCCGGAAAGGCTTCCACTCGTGCCCGTCCGATCATCCGAGTGTGGCCTGCAGTAGCACAGACTCCGACAGTGTTCGTCTTGCGAGGGCAGAGTCGACCGCAATCGACCGCTTCTGGCAGCTGTGTACGGTGTTGAGACTCCACTTCTCCAAAGCACCGAGTGATGGCGCCGAACTTCCACCCATCTCTAAGCTTTGCCCACCACACCTCGCCATCATCTCGATTCTCCACCCTGAGAGCTCCCGTGGTTTCCATCCCTACCCGCCATCTCGCCTTCGCACAGTCTGCCCTTCAATGCCCCGCCTCCATCTCATCTTGAGCTCTTCTCTTTCAATCGCCTTCCTCACTCTTTCCGCAGATCCGCTCCTTCCTGAAGGCTGGATTGTGTTCAATGTGAAACGGGAAGGTAGAATCGATTCGGCTCTGGCGTATTGCACTGAAGACCTCCCAGGTGCTCGCGCGGGGCTTTGGACGAATTGGAGCGATTCCGGCAGGAAAGAGAAGGAGGGAGCATGGCTGGGGCGAATTGATTTCCAAGGGGTGTTCAACGCGGAGAGGCCTCGGATGCTTTGTCGTCTGGAGAAGGAACACGAAGATGCGTCTTGCTGCGATTTCCGATGGGCGTATATGAGGTTGCTCGGCGTATGCGACATGGTCATTGTCGTGCTTCACACGCCATACAGCTCGACGGCTTCTTGGTCGGCAGGTGCGGTGCTGTTGTTGTCAAGGACAGCGTCGTCCATTAGGGCGGCCGACTGTAATGATTCTGTATGTTGAGGATGTCGGTGCCTGTGCAGTCGCATCTTAGCCATTCGACGGAGGAGAAGAATTCGTCAAGGCCATGACTGCCCTGTTGCATAGAGTGGACGAACTGCTCGCGCAAGCGTAGAACGACCTGGAATGCGAGGATTGGGAAGGACTGGAGCGGTTCGTGGAGTGGGTGCAGGATCTTGCGGGGGGAGGAGGAGATGAAGTGGTCGGGGGAGATGGTCAAGGATGCAAAGTTCCGAGCGATGCTCCGTTGATATT
This sequence comes from Zymoseptoria tritici IPO323, assembly GCF_000219625.1. Taxonomy (NCBI): domain Eukaryota; kingdom Fungi; phylum Ascomycota; class Dothideomycetes; order Mycosphaerellales; family Mycosphaerellaceae; genus Zymoseptoria; species Zymoseptoria tritici. Next base: position 287,011 of record NC_018204.1, on the reverse strand, counting down.
GCGTGCTTGCTCGATCAGAGCAGTACAGTAGATTAGGTACGGTGACAAGACAACGCTCGCAAAACCACAATTGCCGAAGTTGGGACTATCGACTTTGATTTCACCGGCGATATCTCCCGTCTGATCGGTCCAGCTCCATCAATCAACTCCTCCGGCGTCCTCTTCCTGTTAAGCTGCCTCCAACATCTGCATGCTTGAATAATAGTTCGGGTGTTGTCGAGAACGCAACGTTCGCTGCTGAGAATATTCACCACGCACTTCAGCAAATCTCGATGCCACTCATGGTAATATCGCAGCCAAAATGATAACAAGCAAAAATCTGCATGCAGATTAGCAAGCCGGTCAAAAGCCCATGGTAAAAGAGTCGCCTCACCATGTTCCGCGGACCGGCGGGAGGCCTGCAAATCCTTCGGCATCAATCTTCGGTGATGTCGGCATCGCTTACAGACGGATCGTCGTATCGCTGTGCGGTTCGGCGTTGGCGCTCTCAAGCCGTCACAGGTGTGTCGTTTTCCTCGAGCGGGTTGTGATGGGAGTTGTTCGACGGTGGTGAGAAGAGCGGCGTAGTTGCGAGGCTCTTACGTGTGGGATCCAGCCCTCCCTGCAACTCGGCAGAGTGCGGCGCGGCGACGAGGCTCGCATGGACCATATCCAGCACTCCTTCCAACTTCGCGATGCGCGCGCTTGCAGCTCCCAAGTTTTGTTTGTCCAGCCCTCCCTCCAACTCGGTAGAATGCGGCGCGGCGACGAGGCTCGCATGGACCATATCCAGCACTCCTTCCAACTTCGCGATGCGCGCGCTTGCAGCTGCCAAATTTTGTTTGTCCAGCCCTCCATCCAACTCGGTAGAGTGCGGCGCTGCGACGAGGCTCGCATGGACCGTATCCAGCACTCCTTCCAATTCCGCGATGCGTTGTTTGTCCCGGCCTCGGAGGGCTCTCAAGGCGGCGATAGTTTCCTTCTGCACCTCGATGATGTGTTGTGAGTCCTTTTCCAGCTTTTCGAAGGTCTTGGAGAGGGCGGCATATCGCTCGTGTATCTTCCGATTGGATATCACGGATGCTTCCGCGGTCTCTACGGCTTCAAGGAGATCGTTGCGCATGGTGACGATGTGTGCGGACTGGACGCAGCTGAGAGGCGGGTCGTTGTCGTGGAGGAGGAGTCGTGCAAAGGCTGAGAGGCGGGTCGTTGTCGTGGAGGAGGAGTTGTGCAAAGGCCGAGAGGCGGGTCTCTATCGTGGAGGAGGAGTTGTGCGCGGGTTGAGAAGTGGTGTTGTTTCGTGGAGGATTGAGGGAGGATGCCCGCTCTGCACGGAAGTAGAAGTAGGCGTCATGGCGTGCTCAGAGGGAAGGAACCGCCCAGGCTGGAGATGCCCTGATTCTGCTGAGCCATGATGTGTCACGCAAGAGTGTGTGTCGAGTGTGTGCCGATGGTGTGTCGATGGCAGGTCGCAGGGAGGTGCAGGTTGGTACCTTGGCGAGTTGGACAGCCGAGGCTCAGGCCAGTTCACCGGATCGGATCGGATCATCTCTTCCGCTCCCTGCTTCCGTCACAGTGAGCCTCAGGCCAAATTGCCGAGTCATTTGGTTTGTATGAGACGTGGCCCTCACGTCACAATCAAGCACCTTCAGTTTCCAAGTTTAGTCAATGCAAGCATCTGATACTCTCGCAATACATGGCCCAGATTCGCTCAGGTGGGATTCAAGCGCTGGACGTCAGTCCTTTACCATTGTCCTTTGCTGCAGGTGCCCGGATTGCGTCCGATGTTATCCTCTTCTGTCACCTCAGTTCGAGTCTTTGGCTCAATTGCAGGACGACTTGGACATGGCAACTCGAGGCCGGACGATCAATTGCATCATGCGACGGTGGACTACCTCGTCTTGCACGCCGCACGGTCGCGGCTCCTCGAATCCACATTTCGCATCTCCCGTCCCTAGCATGTTACGATTAGTAATCATTGCTTGTGACGTGAGCGTCACGTCTTAAGCAGAACTCACGTGGTCGTCCTACGGGCGTGAATTGTTGGAAAGGCAAAAGGCGACGCCGCCACTAACTCTTGCACACTTGCGGCTTATATTCCTTCTAACATGAATCATTCAACCTTTCAGCGACCTCACCGTACTGTGGACGGCGACTATGCTCCGTATTCCATGCAGTCAAATCTACAAAAGGGGAAAAGACGACAGGTTAGATACAAGAGCAGCTTTTCCGCGGAGGACTTGTTGTTGGACAGGCAACTTTAGAGGAGCAGTACGGCGTTGAGGAGGTCTGCGGCACTTAAACAGGGCGGAGGGGTTAAGTAGGGGAGATGTCGTGTTGGAGAGGACAGAGCTCTTGTTGGTATGGTTCATTTGGTCGTTGGTTACGGTTAAGCCGGTTACCGGTTGGTTTGGTGAGGCCTTACCGACCTTTTGGTTAGTGTTGGTTAGAGCATGTCGCCGACTGGTAACCAACCGGAAGTACGTCCGCAGCCAATAAAACGAGGGCAGCGAGGTCGAAGACGTTACCGAGTTACGAAGGAAACGAGTACTAATCCGCGCTATCGCACCTCGCGATGTTTTAATATATCCGGGCTACCGCTGTCTAACTTAGACGTCCTTTTCTACGGTAATATCGAAGGCGCCCTTTACACCCGGACGGTATCATTTTGGCCCCCGAATTCTTACGTAAGTTGGTATTATACCAGTGGTGCATTTGGTATTGCCTCGCGGGCAGTTGGTTGGTATTGGTGAGAGACCATCTTCAACCGGTAACCAAACCAACAAGAGCTCTGGGAGAGGAGATGCGGTCGAAGGAGAATTTGAACATGTAGATAGAAGAAGTAGGATAGTGGACAGACTCCTCTCCCTCTTGTCTCTCTGTCCAACATTGCAACAAGTTGCCGACCTGCCATCTCTAGCAGTCCGTTTTCGGCAATCTCAACCCGTGAATCAAGCGGAAGCCTCTTGAAGGCTAGGTGTCGGGGCGGATAATAAAGTTGAAAGACTGCCCAGAGGTCGAGTCCGTTATCACTCAGAGGGCGAAGAGAATTGGTGCTGGTTTGGGAGCTTGCGACCTTGCTTCGTATCCTACTCCACGACGGTCCGGGTAAGGGATGTGTTAGGCATAATTAAGGAAGAAAAGACAAGGAAGGGCAGAACCAGCACCATCAACCAGACGATGGCGGTGCTGGCAAAGGCAGGCCTTTGCGACATGATCGAATTCGCTACCAACGCCAACATCGATTCGACTCCCCGAAGAAGACTGCCGGAAATACCGCCATCACTACTAGCTCGATTAAAGCACCTCCTGCCACCAAAGTTCGCCACGGCTCCGACTCACAACCCAACCACCTCAACCTCGGTGGACCGTTTATCTCGCTCTCCTTGACCACTTCTCCTCCTCCTCCTCCTCCTCCTCCTCCAACCCCGGTCGTTATCGCTGAGACCCTTCCTTCCTTCCAAAATCGATCCCGCCGCAAGATCTCGACACGAGCTCAAGACCGACCAATCCATCCTCGACGCTTAGGCCTTTGTCGCTGCCCTTCACGAAGACACGTTTCGACCGGTCTTGCTCGTTGGTATCGTGTGTGGTTTCGGCCAAAGGGGAAGACCAAGCTCGCGCGGTAGTACGGATAATAACAGGCATGCTGGTCCTAGGAGTGGAGTTCACGGACGAGGTGCAGTAGTCCATTCCTTGGAGGACCAATAAATGGATATTCTTGAACGCTCTGCTTGCCAACACAGCCCCACTTGAAGACCAGTCACTCTTGAGGTAGTCGACCCTCTAGCCGGCATCCTGCTCGTCGCCTCGGTGGAGATTATTATTCGCCGTTCGAATAAGGAGCGGAACCTCAGAAGGCTGCCATCTCGGGAGATACAGAGCGTTGCGCCAGTAGGTGTAGTCGCTGTGGGTGAGAATGAACCCGCTGTCGTAGCTGGGGATGTGCTTGGCCGGGTAGGTGGTCTTCAGGACGGCGCAGAGTCAGCCAGTGAGTCGGAACTTCTCACTCAGCTCGACAATTCCCGCTGCCGGCGCATGATCGTCGTTGCGATGCCGAATTTGGCAAGGTAGCACAAGACGAAGCCGTTGGTCGTTGCCCAGTAGTTCCTCCGGGATGGGTTCGGTCATGCCGACCGCGCGGATGGTCCATGTTGTAGGGAAGAAGAAGAAGAAGACGACGACGATGTCGTTTGGGCCGGTGGTCCAGAAGCCGACCGTATCGACTGTGAAATCAGGGCAGGTGGAAGAAAATGAATTGCGTGCGCATCGCTATTTGGGAGTGAGCAAGAGTTGAGTTGGTGGATCAACCCTCCAAATCTTTTTCGGCCGCAAATGTGCGCGCTGGCGCCTCTTTCATCGCCGCAGAATCTCGACTTGCATTCCACTGGCATCTTCGAGGGAACCGGTCGGTGTTGTAAGGGCATTCGAAGGTTTAGAGATGGGCATGTTTGGCATGATACCTCAGGCAGAAGTTTGTTTGTGACGTGACGGTCACGTCTCAAACAAGGCTTACGTAACAAGAAAACTCCGCCCACTCACGTCACAGTCACGGCGGTGGGTGATGCTGGGACCGAACGTTGAACCTCCATCTCGCTTTTGGCCTTCCCTTCTCGCCAGACCCCTCCCTCGCTTTGCACGCGACACACCCCTCCGACCATCATCTACGAAGCATTGGGCGGTCCCTCCTTCACCACCGCCTCCGCCTCAGCCCAACCCAAGATCGCTCGCTGCCTTACCTAACCTCCCACCTCTCGCCAAACATCGGCGGGCGCTATCTCCTCATGCCAGCTCAATAACCTCTACGAACATCTTGAGCACGATGCGGACCGTGAACACAAACAACAAGAAAGAATTTCGTCGGCGTGCAATTCGCAGAAACAATAGCCGAGTTTGATGTTAGTCAGCACTGTAGATCGTATGTGTTGGGTGGGAGGGAGGCCAAGATGGAGGATGCCGATTGCAAGAAGAAGGAGAGGATGAGTGCCGCGTACGATGATGGCCAATTTCGGCGCCGCGTGGAAGATCGCAAGTCCAGGCAGAGGAGGACCGGCGGGAGCAGAACGCGGCCTCGTCGAGAAGGAGATGGAGAGGGAGAAGACGACGATTCGGACACCGCAGCGCAACGACAACATTCTCACTTGGACATACACTACTACGGAAAATCATGATGCGCACAGAAATGTCCGAGAAGGAGTTCTCATGTCATGTCATGTCCATTCGTCTGTCCGTCCATTCATCCTTCCGTGCATCCACCTCTCGTATACTTCATGCGGAAGAAAAGAGCTCACTCTTACTTCTCCAGCAGACCATTGATCGTCGTTCGAACCCTCGACAGAGATGCCTTGATCTTCCTCACATCCTCATCGATGACGTCTGCCAGGTCGCTCACATCCACATAGATGGTGTTCAAGTCATTAAAGAGGCACTTGAGCGTTGCGGAATCCTTCTGCTCGCTGGACAGCAGCTCGGCAAATTGTTTCATTTGGCTTTGGACATCCGGCCTAAAGCGACTCGTGGCGTCGTTGATCTGTTGGAACAATGTGGAGCACGTCCTGTTGTGGGAAACGGCGCTCTCAACCATCTTTCGAATCAGATGGCTCTCGTCTCGGATTTTGGTAAGGTCCTCGCGCACGAGTTTCATGTCGTCCATATACTGGGATATCTTTGTAAGCTTTCCCTCCAGCGCAGTCCAACTGTGAGTACCGGTAGCGACATCGGCCTCTCGAGCGTTCCTCTTTCCATCAACGTAGGTTTTGAGATTGATCTGGCTCATCCTAGATTGCTGCTGAGGCGCAGCGATATCGTCGACGGCATACCTCCATAGCTGCATAATGGCAAACAACCGCAAGGGACTGTCTGCATTTTCATTGCGTGTCAGGAACATGGCGGCGAGAGGAAGGGAGAGATCCTGGACGTCATCCTGACCCTCGGTTTCGTATTGAGGCAAGGAGGTTGATGTAAAGGACAACTTTCCTCCATCGGAGAGATGGTCAAGGAAGTCCTGGATCACTTTTGAAGAGTTGATGCTCCGCCCGTGGGGTGGGACATACGAAGAGTACGTGCCTCCACCTTTGTCCCATTCAAAAACCACGAGTATCGTCTGGACATGCTCGCCTTCCGAACTGAGAAAAGCACAGCCACGGTATGTTGACGAATTGTTTTGCTCGTATGTGGAGATGTGTTCTCCCAATGCAATGATCTGCGAGGGTTGATCTCGAATAACAACGGCATTCGGTGCGATTGCTCGGAGGAAGGTGTCGATGTGTTCTGGACTGCTTTCCGTCGATATCTCAATAGGCGCACCCGTGGATGTGTTGTTCGGCGTCGAGGTACGCGCATGTTTGGTGGGTGGGAGTCCCAACATCTCTTCAATGCGACGTCTCTTGGGCATCACGTCGATGTTGTCGTCGTCCTCCTCGTCCGTCTCGTTCTGCTCATCCTTCTCGTCCACCTCGTCCGTCTCGTTTTGCTCTTTCGACTGGGAATAGTCCTTCTCCCATGGACGCTGAAATGGGTTCTCGGTGGAGGCGGGCTTTCGGACGAACGCCAGTGACGAGTCGTTGATTCGCCAGAAACGGAAGGGTGACCGAGCTGATTTTGGGGACGCCAAATGACGGGGTGGTGAGAGTGATCGTTCAGGGCTGTGTAAGAGGAGAGATTCGTCGTCGTGGCCGTCGTCGTCTCCTTCTTTGTAGGGGCTGGGTGAGCTTGTGATGGATGGAGAGCTGCGATCGTCGAGGAGCCCAGTCGGAGCGCAACGACCGACTTCGGGTTCGCCGCGGTCGTCGCAGGATTGTGAGGCGGTCGATGATGGAGTGTGAGTTGGCGAAGTATGTCGAGGTGATGAGGCGGGTGATGTCGGGGTGGGAGATGTTGGGGTGGGAGTGCGCGGAGGTGGTGGTGGAGGAGGAGTGAAAGTCGAAGTCTCGGCCCGCGGATCCGGCGGGGAAGGTCCAGCTTTTTCTCCAGCACCGTCATTGGCATCATCGCCTTGAGCTTGTTCATGAGCTTGTTTCTGAGCTTGTTGATCACATGCCGCATTTCTCGCCTGAGCTTCGTGTGATGCTGCCAGCGCTTGGATCTCGTTTTGTAGCTGCTTCTTCTTCCTCTTCAGCGCCAACTCACCATCTGCCGGCGTCCAGTCTCGATTGAAGTTCCGGTTGGAGACTTGGACGGACCCATCTTTACGATCCTGGCGCGCTTGACGCAGCCACTTGACCGCTTCCTCCCTGTCAGCGAAGATGTCGCAGTTTTTGAGATGGTCCAACAGGCGCTTGCTCCTGCATCCATCCAGGCCAAACAGCCCAACCATGTCCAGCAGCGGCAGCCGCCACAGCGCGCCATCTTCCAGGGATCGTAGGTATCGTGCGCACTGCTTGTGCATTGCCTCGGTCACGATGCGAGTGAGTGTGTCGTAGAGGCCGGCGTTTTTGAGAGCCGTGAGGAGGACTTGGGCGTGCAGTGTGTTTCGGGCTTCGCTCTCTCGACTCCAGAGTTCGCGGAAAGCGTCGATGGCGTCCCGCTGGTTGTCAAGCATTTGCTGGGCGAGCTTGTTCACCTCGGCTTCGGCATCGATCTCATCATCACTCGCCATTGTGATAAGACAGCCTGGTCGGCGTACCCGTGTAGAGGGACCGTGCGCCGTGGTGAAGGTACCTGAAGGACGGGACCTTGCGTGCGTGAACAAAGCTGACTCATCACCTCTCGTCCTTCTCCTCCGAGACCGACAACAACCTCCACCACCGACCAGTGCCAGTCAGTCAGTGCTCATTCCCGTACATCTGCGCTTTCTCCCAGCTTCGACTGGCTGTTTCCAGCTTTCACGCACCCACTGTCTCAGCCCGCAGCGAGAAAGATGCCATCGGCGGTCACGTCACAAAGGGATTAGTAAGCCTCGTTTGTGACGTGGGCATCACGTCTCAAGCAAACTCACGTGACATCAATCGATCCCAGTCCCGACATTCGAAGCCTTTGCGAAGCCAGACCCAATAGATTCCATGACGAGCAAGTCTTTGCGACGAACATGAATGCAGCACCATGTCGTCCAGCTTTCCAAAGATCGGGTGGACAGTCACGAGCAGGTCCTTAAGATAGTGGCGAAGCAGAACAAGCAACCAGCGGCCCTTAAGATCTACGTGGCACTTCTTTTTGACCTATGTACCGTAACTGTATGCTGACTGCGTAGGAAAACTGTGAATTGAGCATGCTGTCGAAGTAGTGGCAAACATCACCGACATGGAACGTTTGAACGCTTCGCTCCGTACCTGGACCCTCTTCGAGCAAACCCCTGTTCTTCTCCGCGTTCCAATCTGCAAGGTTGCGACAAACCCTTGTTTTTCTCCGCGTTCTAAATTGCAAGTTGCGACAAACCCTTGATGTTCTCCGCATTTCAATCTGCAAGCTGCGCCAGATCCCTGTTTTTTTTGTGTAAAGCTCACGCGTATTAACATGCCTTTTGAAATGTGAAAGTCGCCAAAAAGCTGGAGTTCTTGCTTGCCCTCTGTTCTACATCTTTCCTTGCCCATGTCTACAATCTCACAGCTCATACGAGCGCATACTCACTTCCGAGCCGAGCGCCTCAAAACTCTCTTCTTCCCTCGGAATTCGAAGGGCTTCTCTATCTTGATACTCGCCTCCGCCAACCTGGCATCAATGCTCTGTATTCATGTCAGCGATAGCTTTCGGGTACCAAGACCTGCTACTACATACCTTGAGAACTTGGAAAAATTGCCCGACGTTCTCGTTACCTCCAAAGATGCGGGCCCAGTCTTTTCTCGCCGCTGCTCGAGCACGAAGCACATGCTTCGCGGCCAACAGGAGGTAGACCCAGACCGTGCTCTCGGGATCCTCGTTCAGTGCGGCAGAGCTGGGATTCTTGAGTTGTTGTCTACACAGCGACGCGAATCGTGGAAGTTGTTGGGGATGCAGGAAGTGGCCTCCGAATGACAATGTGGGTGAATCTCCCGGGTTGCGAATCACGGCGTGCGGCGTGCCAGCGGGGAAGACGACGGACTGACCGGCTTCCATGACGGTACAGTTCCAATCATGGTTCTCGAGTGCATTCAGGAGGTCTTGCTTTTGCCATTGCTCAGTCTCGGCATCGTTCATGGAGTCGCACCACAGAAACAGTATTTCCCCTTGTGCAATGGTGATGTATGTCCCCAGTCCGTCGATGTCCACATGCGGCGCGCTGAGAGCACCAGATTCGGCAAAGGTTGCCCATCGACATGGCGAACGACCACCAGCCATGGCCTTGGCCTTTGGGGTGCGATTTCGCATTACTGCAGCCCAAAGCTTGGGGAGAAGGGTATGCTCTCCAATGAGCATCTTGTGTAGAGTCTTAGTAGGCTCATCAGTTGCAGGTGCAAAGTCGAGGACGTTGAGAGGTGCGCTAGAGGGTTCCGCAGGGTAGTCGAACTGGTTCATCAAGTCCAGGAGAGATAATTCCTTGACTGGCGTCGAGCTCATCCCCACGCTTGGATCCTGTACGGAGAACAATTTGTCGTTACCAACGACCTCTTGCTTCTCCTTCAAGACACGCGAAATGTCATACCGCTCTACCAGCTTCCGGACATTTGGATCATCCACGAATACGGGCTTTCGACAGCCCGGGGCGTTTCGCAGGACTTCCTTGACTTTGGTAACGTCTCTATAGATGGCATCTTCACCGTTGAAAAGAACTGTTCTAGTTCTATGCAGCAGATTGTTCAGGGTCCCCGCTTGGCTCCATTGGAAAGTCTCTTGAATATTCACATCCTGAGTCTGCATGTCCAGTTTGCCGTGTACCATCGCTCTGAATCGGACGGTACGTTCAGCCATTCTTGAGAATGAAGGCTCTGCTACGTTTGGATTCGTCCGACCCAGCTCTCTTGCATGAGTCTCGATGAATGGTACATTGTTTTGTTGCAAAGACGAATGGGTAGCTTGGGTGGCGTGTCGGAATGATGAATGGGATGCTGGCTGAATGCGATGATTTAGATGCCCTTGATGTGTCAAGAGAGGCGATGCTGGCAACATAGTGGCAGGCTGCGGGTCATTTCCATACCGCAGCGAGGGTCCTCCGTGTGGGCGGAATTGCTCTTAAGAAGGATACGGCGACATCCGACTTGGATACTCTGCGGAGTAATATTGCTGCGCATGAAGTGGTGGAAGTCGAGAGGGTGGTACATTTATCGGGTCCAGCCATGGCCGCTGCGTGTATTGTCCAAGCGGTGGGTGTGAAGCTGTATTGTCTTAATCTGCTCTTGCAGCTGGTCCGGCAGTGTACAGGTTTCCCGTTTCGAAAGTCGCCGGATTGTATGAATCTTGGGAGAATTGCGAATTATTGTAAAGAGCATGGATCCGATCCGGTTGAGGCTGGTGGGAAATTTGGGGAACTTGTAAAGCATAGAATGGAGCACGAGCGCGATGCGCATAGAAATCGTAGGAGGATGGAAAGAATTGTAAAGGACCGAGCGGAGCACTAGCTCGATGCAGCGTCTCAGAGGCCACGTCCAAGGGTGGTAGTCGATTTTGGCGACCGAAAGGGTCGGCTAACGCAGGTATCGGTGTCGCTGGCGGGCGCCTGAGTTTGACCAGATCAGTTGGTGTGCGAAACGAAGTTGACGCGAAACGAAAGCACTGACTGGAAATCGGACGAATCGTTATAATACTCCTCGTAGATTATCCGCCTCTTCAAGGCCATGTCGCTTCGCCGCGTGAGGTTGACACTCTGGTGTCTCTTGCTGTGTGCAGAAGAGAGTGGTTATTAAGCCAAGAGGAAGAGGAAATCCAAATCCAGACCTTCTGCAGGAACGGAGCGCATATTACATAAACACCTTATCCCGTGCGTGTGTCTGTGAGACTGTACATGCGGGTCGCCGACTGTTGTGCCTGCTTCCAGGTTAATGTCTTCTATTGCTCCTGATGGAATTATCTAATCGCTCTTGATGGACTAGAGTCATCTGGCGAGCCGCGGGCCCTCTGTGTAGAGGTAGAGCTACCTTACCTGACGCGCATAAGGTACGGCGTGTCTTGATATGTTCCATTAGCTTAGCATCCATGCTGTCCGTCAAATCTACACAGTCTGCGCTGTCGTTGTGTAGAATGTGAGAGGTACGCTAGCGCTGGACCGTTGGTGTGCGAGTTCAGCCAATCAAGGCGTGACTTGGGCTCACAAAAACTCCAAATGTCTAGGGGGAGTACAGTCGGAGGGAACACTCGAGTTTCCCCGGGGCGTAGGATGCATCACGACTGCGTACTTTAAATCGAATTTAGACAAGCGAGCCGAAGTTGCAATATAGCGAGGCGACGAGCGATAGCAACGAGGGAAGTAAGTACTAGACCGAGCCTAAAGCGAGGTCGTACGTACGATACCCGAGCGCGTAAGGCATAGTCCCCTGCCCGCAGCGGCGAGCGCCTTAGTAGAACTATTTGGCCGCCGGAGGCTCTATTACAGAGGCGTGCAAAGTTGAAGTTCGCCCGCAATTCGAGTGTTCTTTCCGACTGTACTCCCCCGAGACATTTGGACAAAAACTCCACTCCGCCCACATGGCTAAAGTTTGACAGGTATTCTCAAAGCGCATCGGTTGAAAATGACTGTCGCTGGCCTCATCGTCCTGCTCCGCCACGTCCCGCTCCGCCACGTCTCTCTCCCGCTCATCCATCCGCGCCGGCCACAGTCATCTGCTGCAGATTCCGACACTTTTCAGCTTGACGAACCGACCAAGGTCGAGCAGTGTATGTCGGCATCTCCATCTCGGAAGACATCAGGGCAGCATCACATCATTTACCATTTCTACGACAGCCTCTTTCTCCGCTTGTCGAGGGATGTCCGAGGAGTGGAGACCCTCGGATGCGATGCGAGATGGCTCGTGTCACTCGGCAAGATATCGCATGCTCGCATAGGAAGTCGCATTCTGACCCCACATGTAGGCGAAAGGGTGCTTCGTAACAACTCGTCGAGATGCCACGTCAGTTTGCATCTTGGCACTGAGGAAGGGCGCATGCAGGTGGTTTCATCTGTGCATGAGGCTTTCTGGTTTTGACTGGACATTGCGACATCTTGGTGTCACAAGCACAGCGGGCGGACTGAAACGGTACGGTGTTGACTGGACAGGATTCTCATCAATTTTCGATCAGTCGGCGAGACAGCACAACAATGTCTTTTCTGACATGAACACGAGTCCAACTTCGAGTGCGATTTGAATAAGGTAGAACTAGAACTACGAAGACTTGGCGCCGGACGACCTAACAGACGGGTGCTCGTATCGGTCACCTTCACCATCAATCACACTCGGCCCTGCACAAATGTTACACGGCGGACAGCGCGGCTCTGCAAGAGGATGAGGTTGGTCTACAAGGTATGCTCGCAACGAGGACGGTGGCAATCCTTCCATCATTCTCTCAAAGGGAGCCCATCTCCGCCGCAACACAACGGCACCGATCTTTTCAATGCAGTCCACAGTCTTTCACCCTTGATCGAGTCCTTTCTCGTCTCCATTCTTTGAACGACTCTTCCATCGTTATTCCTCTGCGATGACTTTGTTCTCTACTCTACAGGAGCCCTCGCCTCCTCTCGGAACAGATCTCAACGACCTTCCACCTCCTCGTCAATCAGAAGAATCTCTGCCCAAGATGAATCAACCACCATCATCGTCCGATGCTCGGCATCAAGCCGCCATTCCCAACAATCACGCCACCCGTCAATCCACCAACGGCGGCCGGCCCACTCCTCCGCCAGAGAAGCTCGAACCTCGGCTTCAGGCTGAAAAGGATGCTCCCCAGACACAGGTACGTGACTTCCCTTGCCACTCAGCCTCGCAGTTCCGCTGACGGTCTTCAAGCTTCCAATCAGCACGGGCGACCCGACCGACATCAAGACATGCCACGGCGCTGCCAACCTCGCTCACCGAGTCAACAAGTTGCGCACAAAAAAATGGCGTGGGCTGTCTTACTTGCCGCACGCGCAAGAAGACGTGCGACGGAGCCAAACCACACTGCAAACGCTGCGAGCGCGATGCGTACGTATGCCCTGGATACGTTCGTTATCGTTATGTTTTCCGGAGCGCTCGTCGGCCGAACGCCGTCCAGGACATCGTAGAAGGCATGGCACAATTTCGACTTTGAGCAGTTCAAATCGGGTTAGGAGCGGTGGGAGATGTTGTTCGACTTTCGGTTCCCGTTTGGTTGAGGCAAGACGCAATAGATCCGTGCCCGTGCGAATTCTCGGGAGGCGTGAAGCGAAACCAGAATAGTGAATGATGACGACGTTTATCGACACATTGTGCATCTGGACGGTAGCAAAAGTGATTCGGTGAAGACGTCGTTCGAGTTTTTGTATAGCATGAGCTTCAGTCCAGTCTGTATTCGAACTCTGTTGTGGCTCGCCGGAGGGTATGAAGCCTTTTGGAAAACCTTTCTTCTCTCATGGGTGCTCGCAGAAAACTCGACGTATGGACACGATGCGGGTGTCTTGACATAGCAATAGTATGCTTTTGACTAGATCCAGTTTCGCACTAAGGAAGAATTCGTGAGCTAGCATCGAGTGGCAGAATTTGTTGAAGGTATAACTTCGAGAAAAAGAAATGGAGGAGGACTTGACTTGGAGAGAGGGATGCTATCGATCGAGAAGGGCCTCGCCAGTAGAAGTTGTCGCAGGGGATGCTGACCGAATTGAGGTGTTAGCAGACTATGGACGTGCGAGGCCTCTTTTGCTGCTCCGGAGCCGACGCTAGCACGAGCAGACTTGGAATGTTTGTTTGGGGAAACGTCCTACAGCTCAAGACGACGCTCCCGCTCTCTCGCTCATCGGCGCTCGCGGCTAGTTTCCTCGTCCCCGGCTCTGTTCTTGTCATCGCTGTCTTTCTGCTCGTTGCACCGACTTTTTCATTATCACCAGGAACGACCTTGAGGAGTTGCTGGTAACCTTGTGCTGATTTCCTTATACTACTTGCATGTGCTGCGACTGGCATTCTTCTCGCCGGCCAAGGAGGCATGTAAGCTCGTCTAGTGACAGTGTAGATTTCTTGCAGTCAGGTGTGAGATGTTCGCGACCACGAGGGAGATGGGAGCTTGAGTCGAGTTCGTATTAAGCGAGGTTTCCTCATGGCTCTGTGTGCTTGCGGGAAGACAAGACCAGAGTCAGCGTAGGAAATGCTGGGCCGAGAGAGTATCACGGCAGGAGGCAGGCGTCGAGAATGAATGGTAGAGCGTTTTACGGGCGGCGAGTAGGATGCAGGGTTGTCATGTCTGGCGTAGGCTGTCGCGAGAGGATTCTCTTCAGATGATCCGAAATTGCATGCCCTGCCCGGAGCGAATCCCTTTCTTGAGCATACTGCCGATGGGTCGGACCACTCAACATCCAAAGCCGACGCTTGTGTACTAGCATAGACACTGAAGTTTGTGGTGGAGTTAAACCCGGGACATTGGACCCGCAGACAGCTTGAGGCTCACCCTCAAGACTTTGGGTATGATTGAAGGTGAGCGTGCGGTTGGACAAGTCTTGTTGGTTTTCAGATGAGCTTGAGCCTGCAATTGAATTCAACCTGGATTGACCTTCGCTCTATCCTTCTTGGGTAGCATGACCGTAATCTTAAGGATGAGTCTGGTGGAATACTTAATGCGTGCACTAGCACAGGTGCGAGCAGAAAAATGTCGAGGCTTTTGAGATGTTGATGAAACGAAGCCGTATCCCTTTGATGAAGGGAAGTGGATTCTGGAGATAGTTGTGGTGACCAAAAGACGACAGTGAAGTTGTACGAGACCTCAGAGACGACAAGCTGACCCGCCTTATTCCCGTTTCAATCCTCATTCCGACTTTGTTCGGTGACCAAAAGACGACAGTGAGGGTATACGAGACCTCAGAGACGACAAGCTGTCCCGTCCCACTCCTGTTTCAATCCTCATTCCGACTTTGGTCACAATTTCCCCTGGAAGCTTGCTGCGAGATCTTGGCATGGCACATTTTTGTCGACGACTGAGGAGGAATTTGCTCCAATTGTGCAGTGATTGAGATGCTTGCCTGGTCACCAGTGTTGCAGACCATCTTGAGCGATGCGGCAGCTGGCATCCGCATTAAAGATCCTTTTCCTCCCTCCGTCCCATTCTCGACGTGCTCGATCTTTTCGGAAGCAAGTCAAGGTCGACGTCCGGCTATGGCATCCCTTGTTGTCTTTCGATGCCGCGCCAGCTTCGTCCAAGCGTATTCATGCCCTTACTCTGGCCGAGCCGTTAACGGCTGAGGAAGCGGTCCTGCACGTGTTGGCAACGCAATAGGGCGCATGGTGACAGTGGCGATTGATATTGGTGGCATCAGTGGCATTCGTCCGGGCCCCGCTCCATCAGTGTTGCGAGTGGTTAAAGGGGCGTGGACGCTGTCTGCAAGGGAGGCGCAAGGACTTGTATCCTATCGTTCCAGGTACGAGGTTGCACTTTTGCATTTCGCGTTTCCCACAATCGCCAGCCTCCTCACGACCCCACGATCAGCTCGACTCCCGCCACTCCCACTTCCGCTTCCATTTTGTCCATGTCTTCCGACTCCAGTGCATTGGCCAGAAGTTCGAAACTCTTATTCTCTAGGACAGGCGACTGTGCTATCCGACCATCCGAGAAACGGCCCACAATCTCTCGCGGACGGCGCATTCATCGGACCAGACATGTTCCTGCAGACGAGGCCAGACGAGGCCAGACGTGGCGACTGGAACTGGAGGCTGTATAGCCCGCAGACTTGTCGGCTCATCGGAAGTCCGAGGGTGTAGTTCAAGGCACCTTGCTTCTCCGCCAACTTGCCGCTGAAGGGATAGCGTGGCAAATTGGACGGATTGGTGTGCTGGTCTGTTGTGAAGAGGATGAAGGTCCGCGAAGGAATCGATTGGTCGCGGTAGGCTCTTGGGCCGCTATCGAGTGTCGCCTTGATCGGTGTATCACACATTGAGATTCTCGAAGCCGAGGCGAGAACGGACAAGGAGACGGTCCCAGCAGCCCTTGTTACTGCTGCTGTGTGGTAGAAGCGTATTTCGGATGGGGCGGTACCTCCGTTTCGAGCCGCTTATACGGATGCCGTGTGGAGTTTGAGCTCGGGATCAAGTCGAGGCTTGGGTCCCGGTCAGAGTTCTTGGCCAACCCTTCCAATTAGCTCCAGCAGAATACCGAGGCTTAGACACAGACTCAACGTCAGCAGCAGGCTCAGTAGTTGGCCCAGCAGCAAATTGAGGTGCCATCCTAGCATCTGTCAGGGATAGGGCAAGTAAACTCATATTTGACCCACGGCGAGTGAACGCTCATCGTTGAAGGAGCTGGCAGCTAGGTCTTTTGATCTTCGGTCGATGCTGCCATGCAGACGAATGCCTGAAGACGGACTTGTTCTAGGTTGTTGACATTGATCGAGTCTTTGACGACATGAGACCATCGACATTGGGGCACTGCAGACCAGGAGCCAGAAGCAGTCCTCCGAAGTCGGATTCTTCCTCCATGGAGATCTCACTTACCTTAAGGACAACGTCAGGTATGTGCGTTTCATTGGCCGTGGTCCCCGAGCGGAATTTACAGCCATGATGCGGGACGAGTAGACCAGGACGAACGTAGAGGGTCTATTTGGTGTGCTGAAGGTGCTGCTGCTCCATCGTATCCTCCAAAGCTTGTATCATGCCTTGGTAAGAGCCAGCGCGCGGACGCGCTCATGACACTTCGAAAGGCTCCTCGTCGCTGTCATGGGCTGCCATCATACGAAAGCCGCGCATCATGATATTGAAGATGACCCAAACTTCCTTTGCGGTCATGGAAGTCGCTCCTGGCAGTAGCAGTGAATTCGCCATGCACGGTCGGAGAGGGGAGCGACATGGTAGCCTGAACGCTTGGATTTCGAGGTGGCCGATCGTTTCTGTACTTGGTATCCTTGATCGTTGAGACCTGTCGACAAGTGACCGAAGGCCCACGTGCCGATAGGGACCGTTGTACATCTCACATGACCGCTCATCCTTTTGAGACAATGCTTGTTTTGTACACTCGGTGAGCTCTTGCGAAGCGACCTTTCCAATTTGGTTCCTGGGGTCGTGTCCTCACACTCCGTCGCCTTCAGCTCTCCTGACGTTCGGTCATGGGTCGTAATAGCAGGGCTCCATGACCTGGCTTTGAATGACAGTAGATGGGCTCATTGTTGGATTCGCTCGCATGTACAGTTTAGCTCGCTGTCCGCTACGTGTGGAAGTTCGGCGGTTGAACTGAGGACAGTGATGGTCCAAGGAGAAAGGAGTCATCTGATATCGACGCAGTCGGTAGCAGGATTGAGATGAGTTGTTGTCAAGGTTCTGGTTGGATCATTTCCGGTCAAACGTTTAACCTACCTCATCGCCGATGAGTCCGAGAGTGCGAAAGAAGACCTCGAAACATTGCTCATTACTCTCAATGTCATCCACACCATCCTCCGTCGCACACCCGCCAGAGAAGGAGGCGTACAGGTAGTATCAACGGAAGATGTCATGCGTGACTCTGAGACGACGAAATGTTCAAGTCTTCCCAATCCTTACCTGTTCCGAACACTGTGCGTGCATCGTTGTCGAGCGCTTTTTCGGCTCCTCCTATTGCGCGTCCTTTCTCAACGGATCGTCTGAGGGTGGTTTTGTTCCAAATTCTTCTCTCTGTCACCAGCTCGCAGCGTGGTGATTTCGTTTGGTCATTCTCGAGCACTGGCCGTAATCGTGACCGTGTTGTGGGCCAGTCTCACTCACCCCGCCACCTCAAGAGTGTCAACGAATTCCTTGTCTTCCGAATGCTTCATTGGGTTGTGCTCATCTCTCTGATATCTCTCCTTCCCCTCTTCGGTGCCGTAGATCTTCACTTTCATCCCAGCGGGTTGCGACTTGAGCCGTCAGCGCCACGTCGCCCGGTGGAAAGCGTATCATCACCACCACCCAGTCCACAACGGCAGTTTTCGTGAGATCCGTCGCATCCTCTGAGGAGTTGGTCGCGAAGATCGAGTCCTCCACCTGAAGCTTTGAACAACTTGACCGCGTGCGTCTGATCCTCATCCTCCTCATCCTCCTCTTGTTCTGACATTTGCTCCTCCTCCTCGTCCGCAGATCCATGTTCACTCTCTCACTCGGCCGGAAGAGTCGTCGAGCTCTTGGTCACTGTGCCGTGGCGTGGTCTGATTCATTTTCGAATTCCGGGGCGCTGTGTGCGATCGGAAGTACAACGTGCCGCTTGACCACCAGACGCACAAGTAGCTAAATGGGAGGTTCACTGATGTGCGAAAACGTCCAAGATATCGCGACGACGTCGATGGTGGGCGCGACATTGGCGATGGGAAGGCAGTGAGCACGCGAAATTGCTTCAACAGAGCGCGAGCTTTCGTCGTCAGTCTCCAGGAGGGGACATGACATCTCTTGCGACATTCTCGGCCTCGGTCTGCATTGAATCATCGGTGAAGGCGTCGAGGTCGTGCATGGTGGTGTGCGATTCGATGGTCTTGGTGGAAGAAGGGCACATCGGCGAATACCAGTGTAATGTATTTGGCGTCAAGGATGGGAAGTCGAGAGTCGAGGCCCCGCGGTGCAAAGACGGGAAGATCGAAGCCAAGTCCCGTCCCACGATTTATCATGATGTCATCCATCGGTACGGCCGGCAAAGGAACGGGCCGAATGATGACATAAGTGCTCATACACATCTTTGTTTACTACCTCACGTTTCCAATAACAACACGATGTACAATGGCGATTCGGCTCCAGGAGCCCTACGAGGCTGTCCCTCCAGCCGACTATGTTAATCTCCGCGCCCACGCAAAGCTGCGGATCCGCCACCCCGGCTATGACGACGCCAACAACGAGCTGCTGAGTCTGGTTGCGGCCGACTGCGCCAGCGGTGGGGATGATGGCCTGGGAGTGGGAGGAGAGGAACAACAAGGAAATCGAGGACAAACGAGATACGGGATCCAGTATCAGCTCGTGCATGCAGCCTGCGCCATCGTCGCCGGCAACCGCTTCGACGGCGTCATCTCCCGACAAAAAGACTGGGACAACGACCACAGCTTGCCCCTCGACCCGGCCGCGCTTCTCCCGACCGGCGACTATTACTTCCACGTCCCAAATGAAAGGCAGCCTTTGCTCGGCACTGAAAATCCTGTGCTCAATCTTAACCCACCATATCCCGTCGTGCCCAATTTCCGCAGCTGGTCGTTCCCCACGGATCAGTTCCGGGACTCACCTGCCCTCCGCGCATGGACATCGACGACGATTGCGCCGGCAAGCGACGGCGATCAGTCAGCCAAGGAGCGAGATGTTTCCTGCCGTCTTACACACCATCATGAATGTGTCCAAATGGCGCACATCGTCCCGACCACCGAGGCCCATTGGTTCATGAGCAACGACATGGGCCGCATGAGCGTCAAGGACGGCAAAGATGCTATCGAAATCGGCAATGAAAATTTGATCCTACTTCGTGCGGATGTGCACACCATTTGGGACCGCTCGGATTTCAGCATTGTGCCCAAGATGGATACAACATCAGTAGGGAAATGGGCCGTTCACGTCCACAAGCTATCAGGCGAGCTGCACTACCTCTACCACAACCGTCCGATGCAGTCTCTTAAGGGCATCAACGGCGAACTTTTGTTCGCTCGTTTCGCCTATGACATTTTCCCAAAGCTGCGTGGCTTTTTGCAGCGAGGCGTGAAGCGCTGCTTACTAGTGTCGGGGGAATCGAAGTCTTACAAAGCCGAGGACTGCGAAACATTCTGTGAGCACCAGGGACGACATCGCAGCACGTCGCCGAGAAAGAGCAAGAGCGGTTCTCCGGCCAAAAGACCTCGCACAGATGACGACGAACACCAGGAGCGGGACAAGCGCGAGACAGACCGCGTGGGCAGTGAGAACGGAGACTCTGCCATCAGTCTACAAGACTGTAGCGGCTCATCCGATGGTCATGAGTCTGATGACCCGTACGGATACAAGCGGCGCGCGGATCAAGCCGACTTGGAGGAGCAGTTGAGTCGAGGAAGGAAGCGGGTGCGCCGAAATGAACCAGGTGTCCATCTCGATTGAGGTCTTAGCAAAGTCGTTGGAAGGGAAGAAGAAGCGGAGGCGATGACAAGTGTTGGTGGGGTTCATGCCGAGGAATATACTGGCGTTGGTTGGGAGGCGATGAAAGGGTCGGCATTCCCACTCAACGTTAGAAGATCTTGTTCTAACCTGACCTTGGCCGCCGGAAAAAATCAACTGGACGAGTTCGAACCGAACAACAATATTATCTCCCTCCCAAAACGGATGAAATTGGATGGATAATGTCTCCCTCCCTCAGCCATCAATCCCAACTGGAAGGTCATTGACGTCTCATTTGGTTCCATGTCTTCTCCACGGTTTCAATTCTGTTCCTTCATCCTTCGACATCGCCTCTCCAACATAATATCCAGCCCCAGCCCCTCGGCTCCAGGATCTCTACTCCTTTGAACTCCCCGTTTTTGACTCAGCCAAGCCACCGCCAGGGACGACTCCATTGGAATTCCCTCGCGAGATCCGTTATTTCAGATGGAATATGCCAACCCTCACATGGCTGCTCGTACCTTGTGCTGTTCTGGCATACTCCAAGTACCCAATCATCAACAGGCAGAGGATGCAGCGAAAGAGGTAAAGCAAATCCATGTCGACAAATGTCCAATCGCTCCTCCATTCTTGCGTAACAAGCAGCAGCAGCATCATTCTTTCGGTAACGAGCGTTCCCGAAAAGCATTGCTAGCCTCATGCGACAAAACGCCTTCTCGCTCCCGCATCAGATTTCGACATGGAGCCGAGCTTCCCACACTCTTGGCTTGTTCGTCTTTGCGGCTCGATGCTCCCCTTAGCAAGGAGCATCCCCAGTCGAATATGGATCTTGGCAATCTTGTGTCGCCCGCGTCGCATGGTATCCCGGATATTCCAGCCGTAGTGACTACCGCCGCCGTCGGCGACACCTCCTCATTCCTCCAGGCTGGATCCTACCAAGTACCGAAGCTGTACACGATAACTATGCCAAATTCCTGACCTCGCCGTTCGTCATATACAACATAAAACAACACGAGGGACATTGGACATCGGATAGAGGCGTCAGATGAGAGGGACGATTTCAAGACTCCATTCTGCGAGCAAAAACTGTCCTTGCCAACAGGGATACTGACACGAGTGAGAGGGAAGTGTTGAGGATTTGTGATATCGGTGACAAAAACCCACCCTCTTTGAATTTTCTTCCTCTACAAGTGCGAGTTGCTGGCGGCATCGACACAGCAGAGCAAATTCTCCCTGTCTTTCACATTGCTGATACAGAACGCTCCCGAGGATCAGAAGGGTACGATTTCCTTGTCTTCAAGCATCCCTTGGCCGTACTGCTCAGCTCCTTCTGCAGTAGCGGCAATCGCCTCCTTGCTGGTATCCTGCACGGCAATTGTTCCAAACCCCATCTGCCAGAGCGAATTTGACCTTGTTATTTCAATCCAAGCGATACTCCCCGCAATCCCTCTCCGACCGTTGGCCCAAGTTTTTGAACTCTGAAGAATTTGAGAGGTTTGTATGCCTTTCTTGTCCCGCGCCTTCACGATCTGTGACACCTGGCCATGGTACTTCTGATTCTGCTGGTCATACCGGAGCCTGATCGACTTTGACGTGTCTGCCGGTAAGATCGAGAGCAACAACACGGCGGACTTGAAACTCGTCTTCGTTTGACGCTGTGCGACTCGAGGCTTCGTGGGAGCGTTGACTTCTTGCGACCGCGCAGTGTCGTTCGAGGCTGGAACGGACTGCTGCTTTCCACAACACTGATGCTCTTGTGATTGCAGGCGGAGGCTCCGGCGAAGTTCAGCCGTCTGTTCGCAATCGATGCATCGCCAGATGGGGAGGGTCCGTCGTCCTCGTCGGGAATATGTCGCGAGGCGCTCCGGTGATCATGAGCGAGGGAGATTTGTATGCAGGGAGGACTTGAAGGTGGAGGAGGACTCGAAGGTGGAGGAGGACTTGAAAGTGGAGGAGGACTTGAAAGTGAGGGAGCAGATATGCCATGTTTCAGCGATGGAGTGTTGGGTCGAACTAGAATACTTCATGCCTGAGGCATGATCTCTTGGGAAGGCCAGTTTTTCTGACAACGCCGTAGGACTCTTGTCCTTGGCTACGACCAGCAATACCATTGTCTTCGCAAGCCCATGGAATCGCATGTTGGACGCCGAGGTTCGCACCCGTCTTCCCTGCCCAGAGAGGCTGCAGGAAGCCTCTCAAGAATCAAGATGCCATCGCCCGGATGTTGCGTACTCCACTACTCAAGACGGAGAAATGTTTCTGCCATCAATCTGCCTCCCTCCTGGTTGCTCGAGCAGCTCAAGACCCGGCAAGCGGCTCCTTGTCGCCGCTCGTACTCGAGGGGGCCTTCCTGCCGTGACAAGAAAGCTACTTCCAGACTTCCCTCGGAGAAGAAGAACTCACACAAATCTAAACTGGCCATCTCCAACTTCATTCGATCATTGCCGATCATCTCGCACCAAACATCGCATCACCCGACCAAACGGCGATCCCGTATCTCTCACCCCCGCTGATGGAGATCCGAGCCTTTGATCAACACTTCAAGAGTCCTGAGACTTGATGGAACGTATGCCTTGCAATATTCCGGGCATGGAGGGGCGAGCAACGGATCGTCAGGGTTCGGAGCAGAGTGGGCTGAGCCTACACGAAGCCGTCTCTGCCTCTAACCGTCGGAGAACAGCAGACGGTTTCAGATACTCATCTCCACTCCCACGCAGCCAGTCAGACAGCAGTCCGTCCAAGCTTGGAGACCATCTCGCCGTCCCAGCCCGCAAGCACTCTGGCCATGTCCAATGGCGCGTGACCGGCCCGTCCTGTGTCCTTTCTTCACGGTCGGGAGCTTCGGAGGTCAATCAATGTCTACGAAGTGGCAGCCAATACCGTCCTCTCCCATCAAAGACAACGTCATGTTTCGAAAAGACGGAGAGGAATACCCACATTCATCAAAGTCTTCCTTGTCCAAGCACACATTTCTGGCAATGCCCGACACCGACCCATTTGCCCGTTTGAACACGCTCTGTCAAAAGCTCCATGTGCCGGCACCGGAATTAAAGACCACAACCACAACACAATATCAAAATCATCTGGAATTTCGCAATGGTCCCAACAGCTTCCCACTCCGATGCGGACTACATTGGAGCGCCAATGTGAGGTCGGCTACACCTCAAGCGACTACAAATCCTCAAAGGGTACAGCTGGTTGAAGACATGGTCCCAGGCCTGGAGTATTTCACGAGGCAGAAAGATGAGCAGGATGCCCTGGAGCGTTTGGCAAAAGACAGAGAAAAGGTGGAACAAAAGTGCAACCACCGGATACCCACACGAAAGCACCGCGCGCAGAAGTCAGGGCAGCACAACAGAGACACCGTCCAGGGAGAAGCATCGAGAATTTCGAAGAACACTGGAAACTCAAGGTTCACCTCAGCGGCTACATCGACAGCAGTAGTATCTGGCCTTTGTCATGAGTTGGACGAAACTTCCGTCCCTTCTGCGACCACTATGTTCTCCAGTCATACAGGCGCTCCGTCACGATCTGGCCCAAAGAACAGGATAGCAGATCGGGCTGGGGTGGACGGTGACATGGCGCTCTGTTTCGAAAACCTGGAAATGACGGACAACGAGGACTCTGGCGTTGATGGGTGCGAGAATGAGTGATCTCTCCGGAGCTGGTTATGACTCTGTGGCTGATCAGTCCGCTGTGCTTGTGGATGCAACAGAATTGTCACAAATAGCCCAGGAACATGAATTTCAGCCTCTGTCCGCGAGATGAGAGAAAGACACCTGGTGGCTTCCAATAATTCACATTGATGACACACCGCGCATGCTGCGAGCGGGATCTCAACAACTATAAGATTGCAGTTGGCTGTTCGACACTCCACAGCTCTCAGATCATTGCGCTTCCTGGAGTTCTTCATCGGCATCACGAGCCCCAACATTGTGAATCGATTCTACCGACCTGCAACAACCATAGTCCGAGATCGACGAGCTCAGAGCACGTTAGACGCCTTGAGTGTCAACCGCGAGACCCCGGACCGTTTTGCGAACAATCGCTAACCCAGTCCGAAAACACGTCGGACGTGGTGACTGTTAACGACGACGCCCGGGACCGTTTGTAGCTCAGCCCAACACAAGCCATGGTTCGTCAGCTTCTTCGATCGCAGAGCTTCGCCAGGACCTATTCAACGACCTCTTGAACAACGAGCATTCTCCCGCAACGACCAACTTCTCGTTGGGCATTCGTGGCTGGGTCGACAGGGTGATGCCAGGGTCAATACCGGAGTCCATCCAAGCACCATCGGACACATGCTTCGCAACGACCGCACCTTGCCAGCGTGGAGTGCCACTTCGTAGGCTCGTCTGGGCCGCTTCGATCGTGGTGATACTCTCAGTTCTGATCTATTCGTTCAAGGCATCATTCTTCCAAGCGAGCGTGGATGACGATGTTGGATATCCCGAGACCCGACCCGTGCACATCGAGGTGATCGAGCTGTTCGCCAGATTCCGCGAGATTCAGCACGATGTCAACTTCGACTTTTCCAAGAGAAATGGGCATGCCTGTGCCGCCGAAGTACCCGCGGACATCTGCAGATTAATGCAAGAGGCAATTGGAGACTTGAAGAAACATTTCAACTCAGCACACCCGATCAATCTCGAGATCCAGAAAACGATGATCCAGGATCGTCAATGGATCCGTAGCTTTTCCCATGCGCCCAGGACGAGGCATTCGACACTGACTGACGACGAAGTGCGACAATACGAGACGAAGCGCGTCAGTTGGGACGAAGTGGCAAAACTTTGTGCCAAGGTCGTTAGAACGGAATGGATC
This sequence comes from Zymoseptoria tritici IPO323, assembly GCF_000219625.1. NCBI lineage: Eukaryota > Fungi > Ascomycota > Dothideomycetes > Mycosphaerellales > Mycosphaerellaceae > Zymoseptoria > Zymoseptoria tritici. The sequence continues at coordinate 262,193 of NC_018204.1, read as the reverse complement.
TCGCAGAGCTTCTGGCGACTTTGAAGCCGCGCGTGGACAGGGAATTGGCCTTTCACGGCGGTCGGTGCCTAAGAAGCCCTCTTATCTATTAGGGTAAGATAGCATTCCAGGGCTGGGATGATTATAATGCTCTGCCCAGGATTCTGCGCTTTCTCGACATGCTACAGAAGACGTTTCCGCGACTCCACGACACTCACAAGGCGATTGGAGGCATGTAGCAGCATACGAGCGATACGTATGCGTTGTCTTCGGCGCCGCGGTAACTCCCTCTCGGCATCGGACTCCACAACTTCCTCCAGAACTACCTTATGTTGCTCACGTCGCTCAGGGACAAAATCGCGACATGCATCGATGCAGTACGGCCGCAGGCGGTCCTCCTGGAACGGGAAGTGAAGAGGCTTTGATGAAAGATGGAGCCCACCAAGTAAGAATCCACAAGAGCTCCACGGACTTTTCGGCAGCGTTTGGAAGAATGTGTGCCCGCTGCGATCGAGTCAGGGGGAGTGTTGCATGGAGACTCCTAACATCTTCTATGCAGCTGTCAAAGAGACAGCAATCGTGGCAGTAAACGTGCTGTCCGGCAGTTCAATGCCACAGTTCTCTTCAGTGTAGGTTGAGTTCTCCAGACAGAAATGCAGAATTCATACTCGTAGCCTTCGTCAACAAGCTATGGACATATGCTAGATCACTGCTTTCGTTTCGATGGACTCAGATCATGTCCTTTTCTGAGATCTTGTCCGGTTGCTTACGCTACTTGTGACCCTCTCTGACTCTGCCAATGTTGTTTCCGATCACATTCATTTCTCTCATCACCGTGAGTACATGTGCTATCATTTTTTTCCGGGAACGATTTCCTACCTAGTGACTTCTCGCCGCCTTCGTCGTATAGAACCTCTAGCGAAGTGAGCTCTTTGGCCCAAAACAAAGACATCTCTTGTGTTACAGACTACCTGGCATAATGCCTCTCAGTTCAGGGTCGACTTTGAATTGTATATGATCAGGTTTACATTGCTGAGTACAAACAAACCCGTCCGCTTGCCAAAGTCCGTCTCTCCCCACGACTAGCAACGACTGCGACCTAGACTATAATAAAGTCCCACCCCCACGTCCTCAATATACCTTCCCAATCCCAGCTGCCCATCTCGTCCGACCTGTCCATCCTCGCCCACACCTCTTTCACCACCATTTGCGTAGACGCCACCTTTCGCAAACCAGTCCGGGACGAAAGCCGATGGAAGATTTCGTCGATGATTTCCCGATGAGCTTCATCCCAGGCCGCGCATCCGATGAGGAACAAGGGCGAGAGCAACCAACCGTGGACATCTTCTAGGAAAATGCTGACGAATTCCAGTGCTGTATCGACCGCTTGCGAAAATTGCTCCGACGGGCAGGAGAGACGGATTGTACGGATGAGGTAGATGTATATGCAGGCTCGCCAGAGCATGGAAATGGGGTGTTGGGTGTTTTCGACATTATATAGCGACGGCCAGCTCCGTAACGCAGTGTCGATGGCGTAGGCTTCAACCATCAGCTCAGTGTTGTAATCTTCTGGTTTTCCGGAGGCGCGGAGGGTACGGGCTTGGTCTCGCAGAGTCCTGATTCTTGGAAGCAATGTGAAGAGGACATCCATCATGAACCGGCAGTCGCTGGTGGTTCGGTCACGTTCGCTGGAGGATTCGGGAGTTGATTGTAAGGAGTTTTTCAGTTTCCAAAAATCATAGTCGAAAGGAGTCGATGGGGATGTGAGGCAAGAGCAGTAGTTGTGGTACAGAATGAACATCCGGACTTCAACTTCGAGGGTGACATTGTGAGGCGAGATGGATGTTCCGCTTACTATCCATTTCATGCCGCCGAGGTGAGACTGAAAGAATAAAAAACAATCAGCACTATGGACAACCTAGCCGGAGGGAAACATACGCGGTCTTGTCCCTCACGGTGACCTTCACAGATGACCTGTAGATACAGGACAAGTGATTGCACCACAAGCAGCTTATTAACCTCGAGTCCGCCATTTGCTGGGCTTGCCGCTCGCTCAATTCCCTGTCTCAACAGCGACAAAGCTTGGCCGAAATGGTAAGCCTGCCGCAGCTTCCAGGCAGAGTTGGGAATCTCCTCGGCTGCTTGAAGTAAGGTCGCCGAGAGGGACAGTACACCATGCAGTAGTCCCTGGTGCGTGATAGTTTCCGGATTCAGAAGTTCCAGCAAAGGACTCGGATCGTCTGTCGGCGGGAACAGCATTGCGAGCCTCGGCTTGAGGTTTACCTCTCCGTCTTCCTGCGCAGTAGGAACTGTCTTGCTTGATCGCCGCTTGGGATCGTAGTAACACTTTGTGCCCATTTTGTTTATGATGAGATTTCCAGACCTCGCCATCAGCAACGCGCTGTGACTGGCCATGATCGGCGCGCAAGGGTGGTCCAGTGTCACCTCTCTCAAGTCAAGACTGATGGCAGACGAGTGTTGCACAGGTTCCAATGACGGGCCCACCGCATGCGCCGAGACGTCTCGTATGCAAGGGATTGTTGTTGCCGACGTTTGCTTCGTCCCATGCTGAAGTCGAATGCTTTGGTAGTGTGTACGGCGGATCCAAGAGTATCGGTGGTGACGGCTGCGAAAGAAAGTCATTCACATCCGGGCAATTGCAATTGCCTAATTCTCGATCACTGTGGTTAAGGATAGCCGAGCTGGTCGTTTTCCTCCCGACGTCCCACCACAGCACGAAATGCAATGCAGCGCAGATCTCCCCACCTATGATGATCGGATGGATGTCAACGACGGGCGAGGCGGGCGGAGGCGGACAATGGAAGCGGACAAAGCTGGGGCTGGCAGAATTTCGGGATAGAAAAGACAGGCCATGGCCACAACCAACCTCAACGTGGCACCAGCCGTGACTATTCACTTTGTCTCAATCGGCAGGTCCACCGCATTCCTCCATCTTCCGACTCCGCTGCCGCGCCACAGGTCATCGGCGACGTAAATGCTGCGCGACACTTTCCTCTCCTATACCGGCCGAGAATCTCGACGTTCCATGACGCACCATAGGCCTGTTGATGGAGAAGAAGTACCACCATTCGAGCGTTACGATCAAGACCGAGCCCGAGGAGGATTACAATAGCAGAGGCATATGGCTGCCGTGCCGGACGGAGAAGAACTATAGCGTCACGATCAAGATTGAGCCCGAGGAGGATGATGACACCAGCGGACAACGCGGCTGCCATACCAGGAAGCCCGCTCCCGGGGAAGAGCGCGGACCTGCAAGCAGCATTTCGGTTTGTCGTTTACGTCCTTTTCTCACCAGCTGCCGGAGCCGATTTCTTCCACGCAGGAAGCGATGATGCCTGTCAACGAGGATAAGGTCGCTGTTGCTGTCGCTGCCGCGTCCTGTCCTACTAGCCTTCTGGGTGGGCTGAGTCGATGCCGTCAGGAAACATGATATGCATATGCATCATGCTGTGCGACCTCGCCTTGGTTCGCCCGATGCATGCCCTGAAACCCTCCCCACCCTTCCCACTTCCTGCCCAGTGCGTCCAACGAAAAAGAATGACTTCTCCTCTTCCGATAATGATAATAATGATTACGACGACACGGATGCAAATGATCACGACAGCTGCGATTCATCCGACGTTCGAGAGAAGCAGAATTGCTTCTCCTCTTCTGACGACGCCAACGCCGACGCTACGGATCGATGCTTTCTGCATAGTTCGGGATACACAACGCCCCACATAACCGTCGAAAAGCAATGACATTTCTTTGTTGCTTTGCGCTCTCGCTTCCTGTACGAGTAACGAGGTAAAAAAGTTGTCGTGTGGATACATCGTTTTGCCAACACTTGTGCAATGGAGGCTGGGACTCGGGATCGCATATGCAGCCAGGTACTTGGGATCAATAGCGAGTGGGTCGGCCGTACTGCACAGTTCACCACGCAAGTCCCTTGCCTCGAACGCGATGCACGGAAGAACATCTCTCCATCATAACAAAGACGAGCGGTCATGTCCCCTCCCTCCTGCCTCGCCTTAGCAACTCCACCCAACACCATCGTCGCTTTTGCTACTCTATCGCTCGTTCAAGTCCTCGGAGAGAATGCGCAGCGTAGCAGCTAGCCCGAAATGTGTGAGCTGTCGCATTAAGAATCTCGAGTGCGAAGTTCTAGTAGAGCTTGGAGAATGTCGGCACTGTTGGAACGCGGGAAAGCGCTGCCTCGGATGGGTGAGTGAGCTCCTCGTCGTAGTTTGGTGACATATACAAAAAATTGCACGACGCTGACTCCTGCAAACAGCGAAAGAAACAAATGTGCGACTCACCCAACGAGTCGGTTGGCCGGTCTTTTCTAGATCACCGAGAATCCATCGCTGCCGGTCACTCCCTCGCGACTTACAACGGCCTGCAGACTACTTCGGAGTCTTTGGTACCCTACATCATTCCAACCCGACCGCCTTCCCATCCCTTTCCGATCGTACACGAGACGGCAGTCTTCGACGGCAGGCCTCCACAAGACCCACACCGCCTGCCGTCTATCCAGGAAGCTCTCTCGGAAGTTCCGGCTTACTTTACACCTTCTGCGGCAGGACTGGGACCCTGCGTGGACACATCCCCCGACGGGCAGGCTGATGGTGTCCGGACTTACTCCCCATCCTCTTCCCACCTACGAGCGGATGCCTTTGGATCTCCCTCCTCTATACACCAATATCCCACCGACACTGCCCAACACGTCCACCAGAGTGTGCACGTCCACCGTCCAGCACCTCCAGCACCTCCGCCATGGTCAAGACGACCCCCCTCACATCTCCTGGTGACTCAGGCGCCATTGTGCCAAGGTCGCAACGCTTGAAACTCGTCCAGGCCATCTCTCGGTCAGAAGTGCCTCCTGCAAGCCCGCCGCTTGAAGAGCTCCTGGATGGAGATGGAGTTGCCGACAAATGTCGACGACATGTTCAATTCACGAGGAGGAACGGAGTGCAGAGCGATCTGAACGTTGTTAGGTATCCATTCGGCAAAGGAGGTAGTGCTCTTTTTCTGGACGTTGCGGATCTGATCCTCGACCTCTCCCATCAAGACGTAATTTCAGCTTGTAGCATTCTTCAACGCTCCTTCTTCCTCTTCCTCATCGAGTATATCTTGCAGACGCATCTCAACGGACTGTACACGCGTGTGATATTCTGTGACCGACGGTTTGACTCGCGGAGTTCGTCATTGTCGTCCTCCTTCTCCAGGGAGTTCTGATCATCCAGGTGGTCGCCGAGAAGTCCGTTGTGGTCGGAGGCGGTGGGAACGAATGAACAGGTGTCGCTGTTGGCGATGCAGGAGTCGAAGATGTCGGCAAAGATGGCGAAGCTGGTGAGGTCGCTTGTGGGGCGAGTGAAAGCGGTCATTGCGTGGAAAGGCCGTGTTCACAGCGCTGAGATGGTCGAGCTGGCGATGAGGATCATGGAGGCGCGCGTAGCTAGCCTTGGAGGGTGACGCAGAAGGTGTGGTGAAGGGCTCGGAGGTGTCATTGTTCATGCTTTTGCTCGTGCTCTTGCTTCTGGCGCAGTGAAAGGCTCGGTGGAAGGCTCGGCGGGGAAGGTTCGGTGGTCGTGAACGTGCAGCAATCATGGCGTGATTGCGCAGTAGATGATCAAAGCGGTGATCAGTCAAGTGGAGTTGTCCAGTCAAGTGGAGTTGTCCATGGCGATGGACTGTTCATGGCGGTGAACACAAGGCGAAGCTGCTAGCGAGCAGTCGATCATGGCGGTGATCAGTCAAGTCTTAATAGTGGACCTACTGGCGAGCAGTCTATGGTCATGATAGTGCTGCATTGACGGCGGTCAGTCCGAGGATGCGGAAGGTCCCGAGGTCCGTCACAAAGGATTAGTAATCCTCGTTTGTGACGTGAGCGTCACGTCTCAAGCAAACTCACGTGATACCAATCGATCCGTATCAGATGGAACTCGTGGAGTCGCTTTTGAACTTGTCTCCATCTCACGGTCTCACTTCCTTGATACCCTGACTCACGACCTCTCACCCTCACGATTTCGCCGCCGCCCTTGACAGCAAATACTCCGGCCGCTCTCTGAAATCGCTTAAGCATTGGTCCTGTCATCAGGCCCAAGCGAGCGACTTCGCCAGTTCAAGCCATCGAGATCCTTCATCGCGGCTCGACAAGGACGAGGCTACGATTCACGCATACTAATTGACTGACGCGGCCTCACGAGTGCACCGAATCCGCCTTGGAAGGGCTCTGTTTTCAGGATGCGACATACTCCACGGGTTGAGAGAGCATCCCGAAGCTTTGGCACAGCATGCTCGTGGGCGGCCATCACCACCAGCTCACGGATATCCACCACGTTTCCATCGCTCGGACATATTATTCGTTTCATTCTCACGGAGCATCTTCGGTTGACTACTTCCACAGAGTGGGCTGCGCAGAACATTTTTTGATTCTCCAAATTTTGAGCGACGCCTCCAGCACCAGGCTACTCTGGAAACCCAGGATCACATTTTCTGAGACATGTTTCAACGTCTCAATAGATCTCCGGGATCGAGCACGTAAAGCAGCCAACAATCCTACTCCGGGCTTTCTTCATACTACTTCGCCGCGGACTCGTGGGAAGATGACACCGAATCGTCCGTCGACAAAGAACCGCCGCCGGACGAGATCCTCGAGGATCTGCTCCATTCGGTAGCTGCGATAGAACTAGCCCTACCTGCATTCTAACTTCAGCCGCAGAGCTCGGTGTTCAGCCGAACTCCCGGAGCATCCCTAGACTTCGAGGCGTTCCGCAAGCTCGTCAGAACAGACGTGACTGCCCGCGAAAATCACGATTCTGCGCAGCGTCTCCATCCTTTCCACTCGACGGCGTACAGTCTCGATTCATCCGCAACGCTACAACTTTCCGTGCTACGCCCTACTCACCAGGCCAAGTTCACAACTCGGAGAACTGTCTAAACGCCACCTCTCCCACAGTCACCGAACGCCTCGAAACAATTGATCCACATGTTCTCAATACAGCCCACGTCCCTCCACCACCACCTACTTCGGCCTTGTAGGACCCGATAATCTCCGCAATCATCTACCAACAAGACCCAAACTGGAACTACTCGCGGGCAAGTCTCTTAGCTTCTGAGCTTCGACATTGTCAATGGCACGACGACATCGACAAAGCCTCATTTTAATTGCAACCTCCATGCTTCATCCAGAAACTCTGCCTTGCACGGATGTCAGAGCCCACTACGTGCCCACCACCGCCGACCCACAACGGCAGCATGGCGCTGTCGTCGTATTCACCACAACGGCTATCGGCCTAAGCAGAGAGCCATCCGCAAAGGAGTGGTTTCTGACTTGCCTTTTCTCTTCATTTCACTTTCCGCAACATGTGCTGACGAGCGTCACGCACCAGAGTGCCGCACCGGCACTCTCTCGCCCTCGTTTCCCGATCTTAAATTTCTCTTACTAGACTGCACACCAAACAGCATCACCCAGCTTGTGTCTATACCCTGCACGACCACAATTTTGGCGGCTGCAAAGGGGCGCCGTTCCTTCCAAGGCCTTAATAAGCTGACCACAGGCGAAACAAGGGCACTTGTACTGCTCCGGAGATCAGGTTGGGCATTTTTTCCGTTTTTTTGCCCTGATGTGGAACGGCAAGATGTAGTCCGAGTGGATTAGACCCAATTGGGCGGAGTTTTCTTGTTACGTAATCCTGGCTTGAGACGTGACCGCCACGTTACAAACAAACTTCTGCCTGAGGCTCCACATTCTTCGCTCTAGTCGCACAGCTATACGCCATGAATTTAGCACCCTCCAAGGACTTGTAGTAGGCGAAAATGCCGGTTTTACGAAGGATAGCGGGGTCCTCGAACGAGGTGGGATCCTTTCTGCGCATTGCCTCTACTGTGTTGAAATTCCGGATCACGCAAGGAAGAAAAGACATGTTGCGAAGTCGTTAGTGATACTTCCTTAGCGCTTTTGTGTTGCCGCTGCTACCAATACCGGAGACGAAGGGTTTGAGCCTTGACGCGCCGATAATCTGGTGTCCGAAGTAACCGCGATGGCTACCACACTTGGATTGAAGACCTAGTCTTCGAAGGGACACTCCTGGACCAGAGCTCTTGTTGGTATGGTGCTTTTGGTCGTTGGTCATAGTTCAGCCGGTTACCGGTTGGTTTAGTAAGGGCAACGAGGTGAGTTAGTTAGTGTTAGTGTAAGGTGTATACCTACTAGTAACCAACCGGAAGTGTCTCCGAGCTAATAGGATTAATAGAATGCGTGAAATCCGTGTACCTCCTTTTGCAACGCGTTGTTGTGCCCTTAAGCGTATATTCCTTACTATTACTATTAACTTCCTTCTACTACTACTACCTCTATAGCGTTCTTATAGCTATTAACCTCCGGTAAGAAGCACACGGATTATGTTGTTCTTAATCCTTCTAATAGCTTGTACGAGAAGGCCTTATTACCTAACTATATTACTATTAATAGCGTAAGCTATATACGGTAGCTCGAGTTCGCACCCCTTAAGGACATTCGGAAACGTAGGAGCGAGATATAGAAGCATAGCGAGTAGCTCGTTGGACCGGACGGCGAGAGTTGTTGTTTGTTGTTTGTTTGTTTGTTTGTTTGTTCCATTTACGTCCTGTAGGAGTCTATGACTATGTAGGACGGCTGTCTCGCGACAGCAGTCTATCTATGTACAATCGTTGTTCTCTCGTATCTCTTGACCTTAGGGAAAGACCCGTGCCTAGGATAGTAGCCAGCTAGTATCGAAGGACTTTAAAGGCGAGAGTTGTTACTATTACTACTATTATAAGGATTAGTAAAGGAAGCAACACCTCGCTATATTAAACGGCAATTAAGGCCCTTTAATACACTTGCTTAAGGTCTATAGCATCGATAAGGACGGCTAGTCCGTAAAGAAGGAGGCGGCTAAGGGCATAGTAAACACTATAATATCCGTTGTAACGTATAATAGCCTCGAGCGCTTTAAATACCTCCTAGTACGGTAGATTATATATTGCTACATCGCCTTTTATATACTCGAGAACGAGTACTTCCGTACTCTTATTTCCTTTATAAATAAGGGCCTCGTAGGCTACCTACCGCGTACGGCGTCGACGATTCGAGGGTAGGTAATAGCTAAATATTAGGCTCGGAAGAAGGCGTTAAAGGAGGAGTTAGTAGGTGCGCTAAGTAGCGTATATATATCGTTCGATAGATAGACGTCGCCGAATAACTACTCGATCTTTAGTATTAGTACTTACTTTATCGATAAGTCCGGAAGAAGGAGGACTAAGAGACTAGCCTTTAGGAGGATACGTAGCGAGTACACTAGCGTTAATATTAGAGTTATGCTACTAGAGGTTATTAAGGAGTATAGTATTAAGTAACGCACCGGATACTTTATAGCCGACAATAGCTCTGTCACATCTGCCTCCGCCGAATACCGACAATCGGCATCTGATCCCCTGCCTTAGCGGCATATGCACCCCTACTAGGGCCTTTTGAGCTCGTTTAAGCTAGATTGCGCCTGTAGTATAAGGATACGTAGAATCTCCTCCTTCCGAGAGAGTATCGAATCGAGTCTGTTCTAAAGTAATTCATACTGCTACTCTATTCTTAACTACACCTTTTATACACGATTCGATCTACCCTATAGTACGACGAATTACTTCCGAAATAGCTTCGTCTCGTCCCGGCCTATTAGGGAGCAAGAGCACCCGTCGCCGTGCGAACGAACCCGCTAACGACCCGGAGACTATAGAAACCTCTACTTAGACTGCCGTTAGCGACGACGAAGACGCCGAAGGCGGGCCTAAAAACCCGGAAGAACCTATCGGGTACTAGGATGCCGCTAACGAGGGCGAAGAAGAACCGGAGAACCCTCTACAGGAAGAAGACACTCTACCTAAGGAAGAAGAAGACGACATTAATAAACAAATCCGTAAGGAAGAGGCCGCTACTACTAGACAGGAGCGCCTCCTCTAGCTTAGCCTTCTCTAGGCACGCAACAAGGCTATAAGGGACCGCATTGCCTAGGTACAGAACGGATCTATCCCTACTGTCCTACCCGATGCCCTAGTTCGGCTATCTATCCCTAAGAACGCGCTCCTAAAGGCCCGGAATCCCTACATCTTCGAGGGAAAGAACCGCGCCGACTAGGAATAGTAGCAGGAAGACATTAACCAAGCAATTAACTAGGCTAGCATAGCTACTAACGAAGAAAAGATAGAATTCGCTAAAGAATAGATGGCGAGACCCTAAAAGCAGCACTAGAAGCGCTACCTTCTCGACAAGGCACCTGTTCGGCTAATATAGAGCGACATACAGCTCGTAATGCTAGATTCTATAGGTATAAAAGACGAACGCACCTAAAGAGCTATAGACAACATTAAAGAGGCTAAACAGGGCGACAGGACCCTAACTAGGCTAATAAACTACCTAAAAGAACAGTAGGATAAGATTAGTTGCACCGACATTCCTAGGATAATCTATAAATTTAAGGGAGCTCTTACCCCGGCGGTTAGAAACAGGCTCGAACAGGGCTAAGTTACCCTTATAACCCTCGTAGATGCAGAGGAACGAGCTAACATATTATACCGACAGATACAGGAATTTAACAAAAAGCGCTTAGTAAAGACTTCCGTCGACGAGACTAACGGAAGGCGCCCAAACAAAAACAACAAGCCCCCGAGTAGGCCGAGAAGGGCTAAAACCCCCCCGAAGGCGGCTAATAAGGAGAAGTCGGCTACCGCCTGCTAGATATATAGCAAAGAGGGCTACCGGCGCTAGGAATGCCCTAACAAGGACTAGTCGGGAAAAGGGAGAGCCCGCAGTAGATCTCCTCTAACCGCTGCGGGTTAAGTCTAGTACTTAGAGGCCTAAAGAAAGGCTGCCGAGCTAGGAGGAATTCCCTAAACTATAGGGGAAGGGCTAATACGCCTTAAAGTAGAGATGTAGGGTCCTAATAGGACTAAGACACTCCGAGCACTGCTCGATTGCGGAGCGCAAAGCAACTTTATAGACAACATAGTAGCTAAAGAGCTAGGCCTAAGCCCCGAGTTAGGGCAAACGGCCTAATACATAGCACTAAACGGCTAGAGGATAGCTGTTTAGGGAGAATGCCGCGTCCTATTTAAAGTAACGGACACTTAAGGACACACAAGAGGATATGTAGAAACCTTCGTAGTCGGAAGAATCTACGGGTTCTAACTAGTCCTCGGCATGCCCTAGCTAGAACGATAGAACCCGAGGGTAAACTTTATCCGCAAAAGTGTTACCTAGAAGGGGACGAAAGGCAGACAATAGAGGCCGGTTAGGCTCGTCTTACCCGAAGAGTTCTAGAAGGACGCCTCCGGCATCCCTTCGGGGCGCGTTTAGGCCCTTACCGCTTAACGCACAGACAACGCGCCAAAAGAACCGGAACTTCTAAGCGAATTCTCGGATTTCGCGGACGTTTTTGTAGAAGGAAACGAGTCCCTTCTCCCCGAGACGGGGCCGAATAAGCTTAGTATCGACCTCGAAGAAGGTAAGGAGGCCCTGTACGGCCTATTATACAACCTCTCTATAATAGAACTAGAGACTCTGCGCAACTACCTCGCCGATAGCCTAGAGAAGGGGTAGATCCGCCCCTCGACCTCCCTAGCGGGGGCAGGCATCCTCTTTGTAAAGAAAAAGGACGGTAGCCTATGTTTATGTATCGACTATAGGGCCCTTAATGCCGTTACTATTAAGAATAGACACGCCCTGCCCCTCGTCTAGGAATCTCTGGACCAGTTAGCGCCGGCAAAGTTCTTTACAAAGCTGGATATACGAGACGCGTACTATCGCATCCGAATTAAGGAGAGCGACTAGTGGAAAACTGCCTTTCGGACGAGGTATGACTACTTTGAGTACACTATAGTCCCGTTTGGGCTAACTAACGCCCTAGCAGTGTTCTAAGGATACATAAACTACGCCCTCCGGGGCCTGCTAGACTACTATATTATAGTATACCTCGACGATATCTTAATATACTTATAAGACGCCGAAAGCTACAAGAAACATGTTAGGATAGTCCTTAAGAGACTTAGAAGATACCGACTCTTTGCTAAACTGTTAAAGTGCGAGTTCTTTAAGCGGCAAGTCGGCTACCTTAGGTTCGTAGTAACCCTAAAAGGGGTCGAAATAGAGGTAGAAAGGATCTAAGCTATCGCTAACTAGCCCCTTCCGGCCTTAGTTAGGGAGATTCGTATCTTTATCGGATTTGCGAACTACTACCGCTAGTTTATTAAGGGATTCTCCCGTATAGCTAGCCTACTAAACCGCTTAACAGAGAGAGGCCTAAATAGTGCTAAAGGCGGACACCGACAGAGAAAGGAGGAATTAGTTCCCCTCGAACTCCTACCTAATGCAGTATAAGCATTCTAATAGTTAAAGACTAGGTTTATTAAAGCGCCTATCTTGCGGCATTTCGACCTAAAACTGCCTATCCGCGTCGTAATAGATGCCTCTAGGTTCGCCGTCGGGGCAGTACTGTCCTAATCGCATAAAACGGAGGGCAAAATGCACTAGCACCTAGTAGCCTTCTTCTCTAGTAAGATAAACGCGGCCGAAAGGAACTATAATACACACAATTAAGAGCTTCTCGCTATAGTCGAGGCCTTTAAGCACTAGAGACACTACGTTAAGGGCGCTTCGCACTAAATTAAGGTCTTAACAGACTATTACAACCTAAAATAGTTTATAACAACTAAGCAACTAAGCCGAAGATAGGCAAGATAGGCAGAGCAGCTGTTAAACGTCGACTTCCGCATAACGTACAACCCGGGGTCGCTTAATGCCGCCGCGGACGGAGTAAGTAGACGCCTAGACTTGGAAGATAGGGACTACTTAGGACGGTGGATTAACGAAAGCGACAGTGCTCCTGCATTAGACACCCTTCGGCACTAACTAGGTCTGTCTAAAGGAATAACGGCCGAATCTAGCCCCGTTCAGTCTATAATAGCAGTTATAACCTACTATCTGTAGCTCGCTAGGACCTACTGTAGCAAAACGTATATAATAGCGAGCACTCTAATAGAAGAATTATCAGACTCCCCGCTAATTAATACAATACGCGAAAGCCTGAAACATAACCCTATAGCATTAATAGTCGAACTAGCTATAAATAACCCGGATCCGCCGGAATAGACCTAAAGGTAGGCTATATAGGGCGAATTCCTCTTCTACGAACGGAAACTATACGTGCCTGCGGGCCTAGTACGCCTAGCAGCTCTCTGCTAGTGCTATAACGATCCCCTAGCTAGCCACTTTGGTTTTAAACGGACCCTAGAGCTGTTACAACGGTCGTTCTACTAGCTAGACATAAGAAAATACGTTAAGGACTACGTAAACAGCTGCTAGACATGCGATAGGGCGAAGCTATAGCGATATAGCCTATATAGAGAACTCTATGCGGAAGCTCTACTAAACGGGCCCTAGGAGGACCTAACATTAGATTTTATTACCGATCTGCCCCTAAGTACGTTTATAGGGCACACATACGACTTAATCCTCGTCGTTATAGACAGGTAGTCCAAAATGGCCTACTATATTCCTATACGGAAGGACATTAACGCCGAAACCCTCGCGGAGGTCTTCCTAAGAGAAATCTTCCACCTTTACGGAACTCCTAAGTTAATTACGTCCGACAGAGGACTAATCCTTACATCTAAGTTCTGGAGCACGCTTTGCTACTACCTTAGGGTCCGAAGGGGCCTAAGCACTACATATTACCCCTAAACGGACAGTTAGACGGAACGTTAGAACCAAACGCTAGAGCAATACCTACGAGTGTACTACAACTACGAACAGGACGACTAGGCATAGATACTGTCGGTAGCCGAATTCTCTTACAACGATAGCGTTTATGCGACAACAGGGGTAACACTATTCTAAGTATGTAACGTTCGCGATCTAATTGCCGCTAGATAGCCCGACCTGCCCTAATTAGAGGGCAAAGCTCCTAGTATAGCGGAAATAGCGCACAGAGTAATCGGCCTATAGAAAACGCTATATAAAAGACTAGCTGCGTTACAGGAGAGATACGCACGATACTATAATGCTCGCAAAACTGCGAAAACATATAAGGTTGGCGACCGTATGTACCTCTCTACTCGATATTTAAAGTCTATCCGGCCGTCGGAAAAGCTCGATCACAAGTATATCGGCCTATATAGGATTAAGCGAGTCGTGAACGACGTCGCGTACACGCTAGAACTACCGGAAACGATAAATATCTATCCTACGTTCTACATCTCCCTGCTAGAGGAGGAAAAACCTGCTAAAATTACCGAACAGGCCTAGAATAGCCTAAAGGAGATCCGATTAGAGGAACCTAACGTTTACGTAGTAGACAAGATCCTAAAGCGTAAGAAACAACACGGCAGATAGATGTATAGGATCGCGTAGAAGGGCTAGCCCGCGTCTGAAAACACTTAGGAACCTGCGACTTATATTAGCCCTACTACGATAAGAGCATTTAATAGAAGCACGGAAGGTACTAAGGGCGGTAGACCAGCACGATAGATATATAAACGCGTTATTAGTTACTATTAAGGCCCAAAAGACACTAGTTAACACTACACAGACTCCTTAGTCCGGTTCCTAGTTACCTGAAAATTTTCTCTACCTTAGAAGAATTTTAATCTAATAAAATCCTAGGGGGGGAAATTAGGGGCCAAACGGGCCCCTAAGGACGACATTATTACACAACGAGAGATAATCGAGCATAGTAAAGTCATTTTGATTCTATCTGATCTATAAGTCGCCAAGTCGTAGCAAAAAGAAACAACCCGGGCGTTACCGCGCCTATCAGTCCTAAAACGAGCCTAAAAGAGGCTAAAAGAGACAAAAGAAACACGAAAAAGCGCTTACATACTTACTCCTTAGGCTTAAGGTCCCTAGAGAGGTTATACTCGGTCGGACAGAGCACTCCCTCTATAACGGAGGCCTTCGAGCCCTTCTTAGCGCCCGCATAGGTGTAGACGGTGTCTAGAGCGGCCGAAAGGGCCCGAACGCGACGCCTTAGGCGGTCCTCGGTGGATCCTTAGGCTAGAATAAGTCGCTTGTAGGGGGTGTTAGGCACGTCTTCACCCTGTTAGGGTTAGTAGGGCACTTTTAGGCAAGAAGGGACCTAAATACTTACAAGCTCCCTCTTTCGCTTTATAGCCTCCTTAGCGAGCAACTTCTCGCGCTTTCCGAACATAAGCGGTCCCTTCTAGTCGAATTCGGCCTTGCCTTAGTATAGATAGAGGCCGTTAATACCGGTAAAGGAGTTGAAGCGACTAAAAGGGGGTTAACGGAGCCAAATAGACCCGAACTAACCACACATACCCCTAAATGCGCACGTAGACCGCCTTGTAGGCTGTACAAGCCGCCGCAGCTATCGCTCCGGTACTATCGGCGGCAATAGCGGCCCTACGGAGCTTATTAGCCCTCGTGATGTCGCCTTTAACCAGTTCCGGCATCTTTTGACCACATTAGCCCCCGAAAGCCCCCTTTTGAACCCGTATATACCTAGAAACAATCGCGGTTGGAGCAATTGTAACACTTTAGGTGATATTCGTCCTTATTATTAGTTGCCTACTTATCCGGCGATTCGCGCGCAAAGAGGCAGAACTAGGCTAAATCGGCCTTGTTTAAGGGCTTGTTAAGGCAGTTTACGTACAGATTGCCCTTAAAGATGCCGTTAGCGGCGAATTGCTTACGTTAGGTCGCGATAAAGGCGGGTTACGTTATAATAGGCTCGTTCGGTCGCGGATAGGGTCGTTTAGTAAGAATGGCGGTTTTTCGATAAAAGTCGAGGTCGTCCGGTGGAAAATAGGGCTAGAAGGGAACTAAACGCTACGTTAGCACTATACAGGCTACAAATGCCCCTTAGGAGGGCACTTTTGGACCTGTTTAGCCATCGGATAGGGTTAAGTCACACTTACTAAGTCTGCACAAGGTTGTTAAAGAAGAGAAGAACTCGAGGGATCCGAGCCTAGGTTTTAAAGCCGCAGTAGACCCCGATTAAGGCCTTAGGCTATTAAACTTAGCAAACACCAAAAAGAATTCACTCGAGGTAAAACTGTTTAGAGCGCGACGCTCTACGCAAGGAGGGGGGCTATGTTACATCTGCCTCCGCCGAATACCGACAATCGGCATCTAATCCCCTACCTTAGCGGCATATGCACCCCTACTAGGGCCTTTTAAGCTCGTTTAAGCCAGATTGCGCCCGTAGTATAAGGATACGTAGAATCTCCTCCTTCCGAGAGAGTATCGAATCGAGTCTGTTCTAAAGTGATTCATACTGCTACTCTATTCTTAACTGCACCTTTTACAAGCTCTAACAACGACCCTACTATCGATATAGTCCTAAAGCATCTATACCTAAACCGTACCGCTAAATAGCGTAAGGGTAGACGCCTTAGATGCCTTAGCTATATTACTAACCTTATCGCGAAGGCTATGTTACTCGGTAAGGGTAGCGGTAAGGTAGTAAAGGAGTTAGAGCGATAGGTCGAGAAGGGGGCTCTCGAGGCGGTTAAGTAGTTCTAGCGTAATCGTAGGGTAGTCGGCAAGTTGTACAACATTATCCGATAGATTCGAGGGTCGATATAGAGGCTAGAGGCGTTTATAGAGGTTCGGTGCACTAGTACGGCGGTAATATTTAATAATTTAAAGGTAAGTAAGGTATTTTAAGAAGTTTAAAGAATCTCGAGATTTAACGCTAGTAGAGCTATAGCTCTACGGTAGCGGCCGAAATTCTACTAGCGGCCGCTCTAATTAGCTCCCCTATACGCTAGGGACTAGCCGTTAGAATTTCGGCTACTACCGTAGAGCCGTAGCCCCGCTAAGAATACTAACTTTAAGATATATACCTTCTTTCTTTAACTAACTACACCCTTATAGCTTATCTAAGACAACTCTATACGCTAGAACTCCTTCTACTATATACTCGGCCGAGCATAGAGTATAAGGGAGCGTCTTATAAAGTTCTATAGGCTCTACCGAACCGACCGCACCGTCCGAGATAATACCCTTACCGCGAACAATTAGTAGTAGATTAACCGACTTTATAACGCCCTTTACGTCTTCGAGCTTACGATAATAACTACTTAGGGCAACCGTAAGCACCTCTACGAGTAGTACCCGACCCTACAATTTATACTAGACTATATATTAAAGTTCTTAGTAGAGTTTAAAGAGGAAGCACTAATAGACGAGTAGTTTAGCTACCTCTCTACGTACTATAACTACGTATAGCTAAAGGCTAAGAAGTACTAGAAACTTACTAACGAGATGCTAATAGTTTACGCTACTATCGTTCTTAACCCTACCCTTAAGATAGGCTAGTTTAAAGACCTCTAGCTCTATAGCACTAATAAACAATAGGGCTATATTAAGTAGGTCCGAGAGCTCGCTAAGGACCTTTAGATTAGCGATTACCGACCTTCTACTACCCCTTCTACTACCGCCCCTTCTACCGTACGCGTTCTCGAGAGCGACGACCTCTACGATTACCTCCGCGATTTTAAACGACGTAAACTTAACACCTTCGTACGCGTAGACCCCCTCGATAACTACCTCTCGACCGACTACGTCTAAGACATACTATACGAGCCCCTTAACCTTCTACAATACTAGTTCGAACGGCGGTATTTAGAGCTAGAGCTCTTACAACTAGCGTTCGACACACTAGCTATTCTAGTTATAAGTAATAAGGATAAACGTACCTTCTTAGTAGGTAGGGATTTAATAGGATACCGTCGCTCTTGTCTTTAAGGAGACATTATTAAGGCTTATAACTGTTTACGTAGTTAGTTCGGTCTACTAACGAAGAGCAGTGCATTTAATAAGGAGCAAGAGCTAGTACAATATAAATATACGAAGAAGGGCAATATTAGCTTATTAAGAGCGGTTTAAGAGTAGTAGATTGACACTATATCGACAGTAACAACACTAGCAGATACAGACACAATTTGAGCCTTATTTTTAATGCAATTTCCTATTTAGGAAGGTGGTTACTATTAGTATCCTTAGTGAGCAACCCCTACTATTTGGTTAGTATTAGTGAGAGCCCTATCTATACCGGTAACCAAACCAACAAGAGCTCTGTCCTGGACGTTGGTCCTGTAAGCCGGATCGCCCAGATGATGCTGTACTGCGCGAAGGAGTGCACTCAGCGGTGTCGTGAGTGTTACCGCACCGCGGACCGCGATCGGACTCTCGGGCAAGCGGTCGAGAATCTCCATCGAGTGCACGAAGTCCGAGTATGGACCAAGTTCCTTGTACTTCTCCAGGAGGAGGTTTCGGAAAACCTGCCGAGTATTGAGCAATTGTCCCTGAACTGCTGGCATAACCTGCTCCCGGATACTATTTCCGCGATTATGGCGCGATTGCAAGACCGCAAGTTGCTCGACATCTTTCTATATGTTTAGCTAATGTCTCAGCCAGAACGCATGGAACGCTAATGCTTGACCCTCGTTCTTAAGCTTGCCTGCCTCCAGCGTTCCTTCGACTGCCGTGGCGACATGACTTGGCTAAATGGCGCCGAATGCGAAGCGGTGCCGACAACTCTCCCTCTCCCGTCCCATCGTAGAAAGGACACGACGATTGAAAACGAAAAACACGTTGTGCTGCGCCGCCGGGATACCGAAGGTGAAGCGATGTTGAGCTAATGCTCGCTCTTGTCCCAGCCTGGACGGAGTACGCTAGAGGACCAGCGCTCGCCGGCCCTGGAACCAAGCCACCGACATAACGAGTTGAGATTAATTAAAAACGTGTCCCGTGCAAGGACGATCTGTTGAAATAAAACTTGTTGTGTTGTAGATCTTACTAGTCTACGAGACTGCTCTATGCTAAGTTAATCTCTATCGTTGTTTGCCTACAGACGACATGCATATGCGGAGAAGGTGGTTTTCTTTGTCTGCGTCGGCGTTAATGTTTGCTGCAGTCTTATCGTTGTTTGCCTATAGACGACATGCATATACGGAGAAGGTTTTTTTCTTTGTCTGCGTCGGCTGTTGATGTTTCTCTTACGGCAAGGTTGTTTAGCTGTCCGAGATGAAAGCCCCATTGACATGGTCGCATGATGCGATGCTTGTGCTGAGTCCTCTCCTATAGAACTAGAAGCTGAGGGAAGATGTCCGTACCCGCTGTCGATGCTATACGTCTCAATGAGGTCGTCGGATAATGCATAGCGTTCAATGTCCTACAGAGATAGGAGAGGCAATCTGCTTAGTGAGCGGGCGATACTCTCCTTGTTTGCGAAAGCTTAGAGCTACACTAGACAGTGGGTTGCAATTAACAGTAGAAACAAACCTCTTTTTGGCAGACTCTTGCAATCTATCTACACGCTCTATTGTCCCGGCTATATTGCCGGTAGTTTGACTATTCTTTGCGACCTACTATAATTGCCAGGCGGCTCAGATTATCCTACCCGCACCCGCAGCCGCAGCCGCACCCGCATACTAGTAATTCTGCCTCTTTGTCTCTTCTACTATTCAACCTTCTTCTCCGACAAAGCTCGTAAGTGAACGATTTACAAAGTCCTCGACACGATATCCACCTTGCGCAGGATGAGCCAGGCCACGGGTGATGGAGATACTCGTGCTCGCGCTCCACTATGCCATCCCGCTCCCCCGTCAAACGCAGCATTCTATCCGCCACCGACGACAAACAGTCACGAGCAGTGGCTTATTATCGAATCTCTGGGTATCGACGCCGATCTGGAGCTCAAACGTGTAGGGAACAAACAAGGCGAGTTCAGCATCGGCGAAACACCAGAAGGAGAACATTGGCATGTGCTTGGAGATCCATGGAACGATCAGGATGAAGTCCACGACTGTCCGCCTGGCCTACGATCCCGGTATCTTCCCGAACGCGATGAGACCATCACGGCGTGGTGCGCTTCTGCACCGCTCGAAACTCGAACACTCGGGTACTTTGTGGTGCATCGTATTCCCGGCGGATGGCGCCGTGAGGATGAGGTTTCGAGCCCGGATATCTGTCGAGTCGCATACATGAATCCAGGTTGGCGCGATAAGCCACGTACCGAAGCTGTACACTCCTTGACCCAACTCGGACTCACGCATCAGGACGCTCGCGCGATCTTTTCCCTGCACAAGCAACGCAAGACACTGACATGGTGGGTAGAGCTCGATCACATCCGTCCGCTGCTGGAGGCCGTCTGTCGGTCTCCCTCGTCCTTCCGCTGCCTGGATCTTTTCCGGCAATTGTGCGCACCCAGAATCAAGGACCTGGGGCTCATGTTCGGCGATCGGCACTTCCGTCTTCACTGGGATTCGAGGCTTTATGGCTTGGACAGGTCCACCAAAGACAACCAACATATTATTCGCATTCACAGCTTAGACGGCAGAACTTTCAATGCGGTTGATCTCGGATGCCTGGTTGAGGGTGCGAAGGAGGTTGACAACAAGGTTGATGACAATGACGATGACGATGATGCCGATTTCGATGATGAAGCTGAAGATGAGGGTGGAAAAAAGTCACGAGTGCTGTTGGAACTTTCACTCGGACCGCTCAAGTTCTACAGATGTACAATCACCAATCTCGAGCGTTCGGACGGCTCGACTACATTCGTCGAGGGCAGGCTCGCGGAGCTCGGTGACGTCTTGGCTCTACGGACCATCGTGCCGAAAGATATTGGCGAGGTCTGTATCACCAGCATCCGTTGCCATCGATTTTTCACCCCATCGACCACCGTCCGAGATCCAGTACCAGACGAATCACCTCCCGAACTCCAGGAGAGCTGTCCGCCCTGGGGAGCGCCAGATCTGCTCAAGCCATCATTTTTCGAACAATCCCTCCGAACGCAACAGCCTGCTTCGAATGTGCGCATGGCGAACATAG
Source organism: Zymoseptoria tritici IPO323 (assembly GCF_000219625.1). NCBI lineage: Eukaryota > Fungi > Ascomycota > Dothideomycetes > Mycosphaerellales > Mycosphaerellaceae > Zymoseptoria > Zymoseptoria tritici. The sequence goes on along the minus strand of NC_018204.1, from coordinate 241,345 downwards.
CATCCCAATCGATCACGCAACGTGCGGCGCCTGTACCACCAGCCAATCCAACGGCGCTGACGGCTCAGCGCCCTCGCCTGATCTCTCTTCACCATATGGCTGGGCGTGGCGAAAACATGGGGTTTCACACGGCGTCTTTCCGTGCATCGACCACGAAATATCCGGCGTGGGTACCACCAGCCACCCCAACGGCATCGACGGCTCGGCACCCTCGCCTCATATCTCTTCACCACAGCGCCGGCCGAGAAGTTCGTGCATCAACTATGCACCATCTGGCGTTTTTACCATTAAGCAGCAACCCGACGGCTTGTCACCCTTCTCACCGCCTCGTCTACGATCGCTACAGCCGCAACACACCTCCGCCGTATCCAAAGATACCTTGGTGCTTACACCAACACCTTGCCTACCTTCGCAACAGCTATAACACGCCTGCTTTGGCTAGTCGCTTATGGGCTCGAATACTTGTCAAGCTGGTGAAGTGAAGGCTGTCTTGGAGAAACCAGCAATGCGAAGCAGGCAAGGAGGAGGGACGTCAAGAGGACAAGGAGAGAGTGCGTGTGGCTTTGAAGCCGGAAGAAACAAAAAAGGCGCCGAAGGAGAGCAGGAAACAACAGTCCTCATTCGACCTGGCATGCTGTGCATTCCAGAGTGGCCGGCCGGAGAGATGGGCGATCAAGGCGATATCCAGCATCGTTGACGACATGTTCGATGTCACACCGGCTTACCCGATAGAAGATCGTCAACAGCTGAACAGAAAGATGGCCAAAGTCATCCTGAACTCCTTCGGCGGATGCATCAACTGAACCACGATCGACCGAATGACCAAGGACAACGAGAATGTTCTCATGACGGGCGTTGAGGACAACTTGGAGAGGCATGTGAAATAGCGGCCATCAAAGCACGCAGTCGGCCCACTCAGCCTGGTCGACGGCGGAGATCTACCCAAGCCCATGCATTCTCGCCACACGTCGCGAAGACATGCTCACATCCAAGACCAGACCATCGACGCTTTCGCAAAGCAGAACAAGGGCAAGGCTCCTGCATATCCGGTGTTGCCGGGTGCCTTCGACGCTGGATTTTCGGGCCGTGCTTGGAAAGAACAAGATCCTCGTCATGATGACCATGTCCCTGCGACTCCAGGAAGAACCAACAAGCCGAGCAAGAAGAAGAGCAAGAGCAAGGCGAGGAAGCAGAGTGATGAGGAGTAAATGTAGCGAGACGAAACGATCCGGCGAACGACATGGCACAACTGATACATCGGCGAACGCCAGATGCACGGAGGATCGGGAATCTGCCAGGAAGGAGGAAGTTCGCTTGGAGTCCCTTGGCGAGAGGTCCCTCAATGTCGGTGGTTGAGACGCGGAACGGCAGCAGAGAAGTCGCTGCTACTTACTGCTCGAGCTCAGTGACCCTTTGCCATGTCCGCAAGTGTGTGTAAGCTGTCTCTCCATCCTGTCTCCTTGGCTCGTTGACATGGAGCTGGAATTCGGTGCATTAGTGTCTACGATAGAGCAAAACTGTCTTCAGCGTGCGTCGAAATCGGAGCATTACTTTACTAAGCCTTGCCGTGCCTTGCTATCCAGGGAACTGGACATAACGGCGGTGACCTGTCGTGGTTCACTGAGGAAGTGGTAGATCTGAAGATGAATGAGACGGTTCTCGTAGAATATCGACCGAGAGGTATTTCCGGATCGGAGTGGCAAGGCAGAGTGTGCTGCTCGAGGCGACCGTGCACCATGCGCTATTGAAGCTCGAGTGCAGGCACACTCCGATGCTTTCATTTCGTCGGTATTGCTTCGAGCACCCGTATGTACGGCAGTATTCATTGTCATCCTGCTTACGGACTGCTCACGAGGCTAGGAAGAGCTCTGCTGTGAGTCGCAGCTCGTACCCTGCCCGGTACACTTCACGAGGAGAAGTCCGTATTTCTGTCGTCGCTTGGAGGCCCTCGTAGTCTTGAATGGAATGCAGCAGAGTCTCACAAGTCTTTTCGTTGCATTTGGTGCTAGACATATATCACCGCGTATAATCGTAAGAAGTTTTGCCTGCGGCCTCGTGGTCTTGTGCATCTTTCGTTCGAGGTACATCCTAACCGGTCTAGCAAGGTCGAAGTGGAGATTTGAGTTGGCGCCTCTGTCTCCATCGACCAAATATTTCCCCAACGGGCAATATTGATGAACTGACTTTCTCGGTACGCAACCCGAACGGTGTGGAGATATACAAGAGTTGGCGATCGGTGTATCGGCGTCGAAGGTCTCCCAGGAATAAGACCGGGCTTGATCCGGTCGAGGACGGCAAGACCAACGTAGGAGGTCGCTGCAAGTGTCCGTCCTGCCGCAAGTTATTTACGACAACCGTTCTATCGAAAGCGTCCTATGTAACGACTTCATACCAAACCCGATGACTGCGTTCATCGCCACTTAACACTTGTAGCAAGCGAAGCTGTGGACGGGAATAACCGTGCATCTAGTCGTGAATTTCACGTGCTGGTAAGAGTGTTTGCCGGCACAGTCGGTTGGTTGGCGGTGGCCATCGATTGCTCTCGATTATAGTACCTTCTGGTCGCATGCAGGAGTAGGTTAACACGAGTTATGTCGACGGCTGCAAGAATTGCTTCCGCTTGAAGTTGTCCGTTTGCCTACACAGCGGTATGTATCCACCTACATTGATCTTGATGCCAGGCTATACTCTAGAGTCCAAGGACTCTGCGTGCAGCTGCGAGCATCGAAGAACCGGAGGAGATGGCATAGTGCGGTCATGCTCTGGGAGCCATGGGAACCGAAGCAGCCGGTCTGGCGTCGCAGCTGATCGGCATGCCAGAGTTTGCACATACCCCATAACCCTGTCCCGATTTCCCGATCAACACCCCCACGCTCCACGACCTCGGCATCACCGTCCACCAAGCGCACAAACACAACGCTCTCCTGGAAGAGGCCACCTCACCGCCCACACCCCAAAGTCGATCGCCAAAGACGAATTCGACCAGGTCCTGGGCTGCATGGAGTGGTAGCTGCGGGACCCGCGATTGCCGGAATCGCGTTGGAGCCATGAGACGTGGAGTCTGTTGCAAAAGGAGAGGGACACGACGAAAGTGGTCGTGCTCGGCGGGGATCGGGCGACGTTGGGGCCGAACGTCAAGAGGAATGCGACGAGTGTGGAAGCGGTGAAGAGGAAGGGCTTGGCGGGGTATGTGGAGCGCTGGGGTTGGCCGGAGTGGGCGGAGAGGGTGGAGGGGATAGAGCTGTGTTGGGATTTCCTTGTGGCGGTTTTGACAGATGATTGGGATAGCGGCTGCGAGAGATGACTGGGAATGAGGGTGGAAGGGGATTAGGAGGACGTCGGCGGGATGTATAAGGGTGGGTGTTGCACGAGATTTGGCTCGGTAAGAGCGCCCGGGCGATGTGAAAGGCATCGTATTATTAGCAGTAACGGACAGGATGGATCGCATCAACACAAAAGGGAATGTACCGCTGCTCCTCCTCCTCCGCCCTGCCGTCTTTGTTGCTTAATCTCCACTGCCTACGAAAGACCTTAGGTCTCCCGTCACCCTCGTTCTCGTGGCGATTTGCGCCTCGCAATCTCACAATCTGCTATGTTTCCAAGTGCCTTCCCAACTATAAGCGCTAGGAGATGTGGAGGCGGCGGTCGTGGATTAACGAAGACGGGAGGCGGAGGACATCGGTTTGTAGCCAGCCTTCGCGGGCGTAAGGCTAGCGGCTGCACGTAAATGGATGTCTTTGCGCCAGCCGAAGGGTCGACCTCTCAGCTTAATCTCGTTGCCATTCTCATCGTATTGCTTAAAGGCGGCGTAGCCAATTGCAGTACCCCTTGGGACGGACATGGCGGATTGCGGCAAAGGCGTGTCGGCGGATGTGGCGGTGACGGGGCGTGGAGTGGAAGTGGATGGATCGGCAGGAAGAGACGGTCTTGGTGCCGACACCTTCTCAGAGTCTAGAAAGAGAACGCATTAGTTTGCGAAGAATGGAGCTGGACATGCCCACGTACTAGTGGACGCACTTGTCTTCTAAGGACAAGGTAGTTCTCTTCTCGATGAGCTGTCTATGCCAACGGTCTTTTTGCCAACGGTCTTTTCTCAATGCCCCTTGATCGCAGCGTGGAGGTGCACCTCGAGTGGAGAGTTAAATTCCGTGTCACATTCTGTACAGAAGTGCCGGCAGTCTGATCGGAGCAGTCTTACGTTAGTAGGTAGATCTGCCTCCTAAAGAGTTATTAAGAGCGGACAGTCGGCATCCTCGGCCACTTTGTCTCAAAATGTTGTTGGATCCATCAGCGTAAGCAAAGGCGACGTCTCCGATGAAGCGGCATGGGCCTCGACCAGGTGCGAATGGATGCTCTCTATACTAGATCGCGTAGCACATACCGGACAGCGAGGTTTCCGCTTGTAGTAAGCCTATTTGTCGAGTGTGCCCTGTCTGTCGTAGAGAATTCCCTTCGTCTTTCCCGAGACGCTTTGGAAGGCAGTTGGGAGCCCACGCTCAAGGTTTGGACTGCTCCGCTGAGCGAGGTACGGCGCAGAAGTCTGCGGAAGGCTGGATCCTTGATGGATGTGGTCCGCGTGATAACCAATCGAGCCATACGGTACGGCGCTGGAGCCGCTGGTGCAGTTCAACATCCGATCGTTGGGAGTGTAAGGCTGGAAGTCGAGGTTTGGGCGGAGGTTGCCGGCAAAGGCTTTCTGAAGATCGAGTTGATCGCGGAGGACAACGAGACTGTCGGGAGATCTGTCCGTTGCGTATGCATCGGCGGAGAAAAACGAAGAAAGCAACGGGGAGGGCACGACTCTCGTGAAGACGTGGGTATTGGGTAGCCGTACCTTGTCCTACCTACCGCAGCCAATGATGTCGGCGTATATAATTGGCTAATGTGAAAACACTGCTGTGCTGGACCCCACCAGCAATGTCCTTCTTCATGCCTCTCCTCCTCACTGTCGTCTTCATCCCGCGGTTTGGGGGGTTAAATCGGGTGGAGGAGGGAGCAATGGGTGGTGCTGCGGCGAAGGTTGGGTGAGGCGGATGGCGGAGAGGATGATCGGCGGATCGGTAGGGGATCGTATTGTTGTCGTGGTCGTAGTCGTGGTCGGAGGCGGCTCTCCCTGGTCAAGCTGGTCGTCCAATGGTGTTGCAGATGGTGGAGTGTTGGCTGATGGTGGAGGATCCTGGAACTGCATGGTTCAGATCGCCTGACAATTGCTGACTTCACCTTTTCGACACCTTGCCACCCACGATGCGATGGCAGGCGAAAAAACCGGCAAAGTGGTCGTATTGGAGTCGTTCTACGTTGATTGAGAATTTCGAGTCTGTGGGTGCGGACCGACTCAGGAGGCATACGCTTTGAAGAATGAGGGCGGGCTTTGAAGAACGCCGGAGCGGATGAAGCCGACGAGGTGCGCCATGCGGTCGAGACGAATGTCCTGCCAGCGTTGATGCACTTGGTCTTTTGCTTTCAAGAGCCTTCGCATCGTCAAGGAGAGAGCACTGGGATCAATCCGCACTCAAGGCCCATACAATCATCGTCGAGCATTCCGGAAGTGCCATTCAAGAAGCCTGCAAAGCCATCATCACTGCCACTGCCAGACCGTGATGATGAGGACTGTGTACTTTATTGTGGTCTTGTCTCCGACTTCCATGTCGCAGACCTGAAGGTGTAAAGGTGTTTCTTCAAAGCTGCCAAGACTCGACAAGCGACAACTCTGTGAACTTCCAGCCTCAGGCGACATCCGTAGTTCTGGTAATCCATCATGGCCAAATCAAAAATCTCATTTTCCCTCTCTCCATCCATTCCTCAATCGAATCCAACCTAAATCATCGACTCCACTTGCAATCATCACCTCTCTCCTCCGTCCTATTCCAAGCATCCAGCCTCAAACATGACTTCCATGACTGATGCTGGCCGACATGGACTCGACTCACAAGAAACTCACCCGCGAATTCCCACCATTGCCGACCGAAACGACAAGATCGCACACCTTCTCCGCTTTCGATGGCACATTCCGAATTGAACAGCCATGGATAGATTAGTCGGATTGGTTGGAAGGAGACCAGGAAGAAGAGAAAAAGATACGGCACGCACGTCGTGAAGGTCGAGATGGCCAACCGCGGAAGAGGCGTCAGAGTGCTTGGATCATTCACACTCCTCCACACGGAACTGGAGCTCGTTAAAAGATGAAGCAGCCTGCCATTGCCATGGACAGCAATACAGACCGACCGGCAGCGGGCTCGACGAGGAGGACGAGGAAGAGGCAGAGAGACGAGAAAGTGAGGCGGTCCGCGCAGAGGCTCTCGACAGACACACCTTCGGAGGATTTCCAAGCCAAGTCACAAAGTCACAAGGTTGACGACCGAAAGTTTTCCCCTTGGATCGAACTTGTCTCTGCTCCCGAAATCGGCGCCATGTCTCTCGCTCTATGGATGGGTGTATGAGGAAACGATTCACTTTGGCAAGACAATCGTGGATTGGCTTGGCATGGTCCCGCCTACTCTCCACCACCACAAGACAGGACTTTTCTCGTACGAAATCTTCTCGACTCTTCAGACTCTTCAGATTCAGACACACTCCAACCTCGACATATCCAACCTCGACACACTCCGACCTCGACATATCCAACCTCGACACACTCCAACCTCGACACACTCCGCATCACAGATCTGTCTATTTCACTCCCCCCCATCATGAAACAAGCACAGCCACGACGACGACGACCGCAAGGACGAGCGGAGAGTACGACCACCATGTCCGGAATGCAGACGTCGCACAGCTCTTCTGGCTTGACCGATGACCACACCGACAACACGCTAACGACATACACCGCGGTCGAGAAGTAGAACGCTGCTACAGCGTTATTCGACCGTCAAGCCATGGACTTGCCCCCGTCCACCGTTTCCAGCCGATTGGCCAGCTCCGACTCCTCGCGTCGAGGAGGGTAGCGCCTACTCCGTCGCGGCGATCGTTGAACGGACTGCCTGTCTCGGTGTGGTGGTGGTCGTGATCGCGTTCATGCTCTGGCAACTCCTCCCCAGTAACGAAGCTGCTCGCCCAACACCGGCACCGGAACCGTTCCCGTCCACCTCCCCATTTCAATCCGAGTTCATTCGCACGAGCGCGCGTTTGACGAATTCAGCACCATCGGGTCCAGCTCCGTCTACGAGGACCAGCTCCAGCAAGCCCGGTTCTGCTCCTCGACGATGCCCGTCAGCATCTGCACGTCCTTTGTAGCGGTGCTGCACGACCTCGAAGCCCTCTTCGAGCGAACCCTGCGAGTGGACACTGACATCCTCCGCGCCATGCTCCGCGATGTCGAATTCAAGAAAGACCTCGATGCCCTCTCCGACCCGGACCTCCAACCCGACGAGCAAGACCGCTATACCCAACACCGCGCCAGCTGGACCGCCGTCGTCGGCGAATGCCGACAAGTCAGCGACTCCACCGCCGCTACGGGCGCCCGTCTGGAGGCATTCTGCCTGGACCTCGAAACAAAACTCGCCTTCTACCACTCTAACTGCTTCCCCGGTCCCCTCCGCCAACTCGTTACCCTCCTCTCCCGAGTCTGCCACCACCCCTTCCGCACGCGTAGGGACGAGTGCTACCCCGACATCGTCCGCGCCAGCCTCGCCGTCTCCCGCGTCGTCAAGTCCCTACGAGCGGTACCGAGGCGTGCAATAGCACTTTCGAGCTTCTTCCATGTCGTCGGCGCCACCTTAGCTCGAGACGAAGACGACGACCAAGGACACGCGGAGAACGAGACCCTGCCATTCGCTTCTCCATCCCACGAACGATAACACAACTTCACAAGGAGACGCACTACGAGACCCTTAGCCACCGCGGAGAAAGAGACCCTGCTATTCGCTTCTCCATCCTACGAACGACAACACAGCTTCACAAGGAGACGCACTACGAGACCCTCAGCCACCGCGGAGAAAGAGACCCTGCCATTCGCTTCTCCATCCTACGAACGACAACACAACTTCACAAGGAGACGCACTACGAGACCCTCAGCCATCGCAGATAACCGACCACTCACTATGTGGCACTCGATCGCCTCTGCCCTCTCCGAGAAGGACTCGAACCTACAACTCGCGCAACAAAACAACCCAGAGTCCTCAGCAGCTGGAGAGGAGAACAAGTTTCTGGACACGGAACAGCAGAACAAGTCTCTGGACACGGAACAGCACAAGCAGGTGCTCGAGAAGATTGCGGAGCAGAATAAACAGCCCGGCACATATGTTAGCCCTTCGGATGCGATTCTTAGTCCGGCCACGGAAGGTGGCGATGAAGAACGTATGTAGGGTAGTAAGGAAATATGTGCGAGCGATGAGGAGGGATGAAGCGCGTCGTGGGGCGGTAGCGGTAGTGTAAAGAAGAAGCAGGAGTAGGTTAGAGAGGTAGTCGGTGTAAAGAAGGGGTTTTGGAGAAAGGGCAGTGAGATTACACATATGTTTACACGCAACTCTCTCTCTCTCTCTCTCGTTTTCCCGAAACTACATTACGGGGACGTCCTATTATTCTATATTGTTTCATGTTTTGTTTTTTATTCTTTATTTGTTTATAGTTTATTTTCAACTCAGTTCGACCCTTTCATCCTTCCTTACACCACCCCTTCTAGTCGATTCCGAACAATCGTAAGCGTCGTTGACCTACCCAGAATGAACGACTACGACGATAATAATGAAACTACAGAAGAAGAAAGCACACCGCCAACCACACACATGTTCCTCCGTGCTCGAAAAGCGAAACCGAGAAAGCGAGGGTGAGCAAGGAGGATTCATTTGGTCTTCTTCTTGGATGTCGCATCGCCACGGCCTTCTTTCTCTCTTCCTTTTGTGTGGTCGTGAAGGGACGGGACTGTGTGGGGCTGACTGAGACTTGGGAGGAGATTTCTCCGCCGTCGGGGTTGTCTCAAATTGCATGCGGGAGATTGTTGTGGCGAGCGGGCAGGGAAAAAAGGGAGGGCTAAAAAACGAATATGCTGCGAAGAGACTTTTTTTTTTTCTTTTCTTTCGCTGGGTGTTTGGACCCTACTCTACTCCTCTCTTCCTCGCCGCTTTTTTCTCGTTTGCTCAAAGACCTACCAGCGTTTTTTTTTTGTCTCCTTCTTCCTCAGGACTACCACACCGAGGTGTGCATTTCAATTCTCTTTTTTTTTTCTGTCGGCAAAGAAGAGATTAGAAACAAGAAAAGACGCGCACGAAAGACGAGGGAACAGTGCCAACCGAACCCTAACCCTAGTATATTACCCGGAAGATCTCCTCCTCCTCCTCTAAATGCAACGCCTACAGAACGACTCCGCCTCCTACCACGACCTCCTCTGCGAGCGCGACGCCGCTATTACGAAGGGCTGCACGACCAACTCCGCGGCGTGCGGTACGTGAACGGCGAGCTGCGGGTGCGCAACGCGGATCTGGCGCGCGAAGTGGAGGGGTTGATCGGACGGGGAGGGTCGACTGCTAGTACTACCACCACCACTACTACTACTAATTACCGCGCCGCGAATGGATCTGGAGGTTTCGCTCAGGAAGAAGGCGGACATGATTATTGGGGAGTCGCAGGGGGGAGTGTGATCGGCGGCGGGCGAAGTATGAGGTTGCGTGCAAGGAGAGTCGGCAGTCGAGGGAGAGGTCTTTGGAGAGGGGAGAGATGGAGAAGAAGGTGGTACAGCTAGGGGTTATGGTTAGCCAGCAGAAGACGATGGCTGGCGAGAAGGAGAAAGAGGTGGTGGAGATTAAACCAACATAAGTCGACGCTTGAAAAGCAGATCACGAAGCTAAGAGAGGAGCTAGGCAAGACCTACTCTGAGCTGCTTCAAGGGTGCGATATGTTGTCAGCCGAGAATGCAAAGCTTGCGGAGGTAAGGCAAGCGTTGGCGCGGGTTTAGGCGGACTAAGGAAGACGGCATACCTAAGCTGCAGAAGATGGAAGAGGACAAGTCGTAGCTTCAACGCAAGCTTGTGGAATTTGAGAAAGCTATGGCTAAGATCCGAGCGGAGCAGGAGTCGATAACGGCAAAGCGAAAGGAGGAGTCCAAAGAGGCCCAGAGCAACATCTCTAAGCTGCATAATGCAAAGCTTGCTGAGATGCGGCAAGCGACGGCTCGGGTCCGTGGAGACCGGGAGGAGGAGGCAAAACAGGCCACGAGCAACGTGCTTAAGCTGCGGAAGACCTAAGGAGAGATATCTCACCTCCAACACAAGCTCGCCGAAGCCGAGAAAGCCATGACCAAGATCCGGGGGGAGCGGGAGGAGGAGGCGAAAAGCCTTCCTCAAGAGCCCGGTGGTTGCGAGAATTTTCATGATCCTTCCTGAGGCTGGAGTGGTGGAGAGCGAGCTGGGAATGAATGGTGGGCGCTGCCTGATGCCGGCAAATCCTTTCCTCCCCTTCTGGCATAGGAAGGTCGGACTCTGGTTCAACGATGGGTCAACACTCCCAAGTAGGCCTTGCAAGGCCAACAACAGCGATTCTTTCGAGACCCCGCTCTTCGGTCACGTCTTTGCAAGAGTAAGGCGGCGGAGGTCCTCCGCAGAGCTGATCGTTTAATCCCGAAGGATGATTCTTCACTCGTTCAGTCTTGGACCTGCGATTGTTCAGCCGTGATCTCTCTCTTTGATATTGTTCGCCTGTTCTGATGTGGTATTTTTTTTCTTTCAAGCTGGTACGTCTTCTTCTTGCTCTTCTTCACATGCTGTCACGAGAGTTTTGACATGTCTCAGTCTGGTATCACACTAGATGAGCTGACCCTGTTAGGCTTGTTACCCGAGCTGAGTCTTCGCATCTTCCAGTACGCATTTCACTTTGACGACTTTAAGCGTACACGCTACGACATGGACTGCTATACATCCAAAACCCGTGCTCGAGACTTTGTCGACGCATGCTCCGTCTTAAAGCAATTCCGACCCGAGATTATGCCAATCTTCTACAGTCACCACCCCATCACGCTCGAAGGACTGCAGACCGATACAACCTCGCTAACACAACTATCCAATACGGAGCACCTTATTTCTACATTCATTCCAGACCCCGGCTTTACTGGCGCGGGCGTGGATTAAGACGCTAAAGCTACGTCTAGTCCCGCCGCGGGTTAAGCGCAACAACGACGATTGGAGTTGGGCGAAGATTCAGGATGAGCGGTATTCAAGCGACTTTCTCTGGTCGATCACTAACCTGCACAAGCTCGGCTTCGATCGGCTGAGACACCTTCCCATATAATTCGAGTCCGAGATCCATGGCGACAACGTTTTGTTTGCATTGAACGATCGGATGTTCAGGTCTAAGCTGAGGTACTTCATCGAGCGCATAGTGGTTCATCCGAAGCCGACGATCGGGTGGAAGCTTGTTTCCATAGGGATGCCTCTTCCCTCGCGGACGTAATTCGACGACTAGACATAAGGTCAGACTTGCTCGAAACCGTGGGGAGAATCGCATTTGGAGTCGAGATAGTAAAGAACAAGAGGAGGAATCTGAATGCTACTACCCTCACGACCGTCCGTGGCACTCCGATGGCCGAGCCGTATTCTTGTTGCGATGTTCACATCCGTCGCGACATTGCGTATGCAACATCGGCGGTGCTTAGACGGCGACGGATTCGGTGTTTACAGCGTTAAGTGATACAGTGCACTCGGGAGATTAGTCCCTCCTCGGTAATAGCGTTAGAGGAGGTGTTGCACTAGGGTGTTAAGCTAACTTAAGCATCATTTGTGTACCGACTACATCGGGCATATTTGGGCACGTACTAAAAGTCGATGCACATGCTGTCCCTTAAACAGACAGTTACAATATTCAGTCCGACGATACAAGACCGTTCCGTAGCGGGTAGGAGACAGTAGGGGAATTGTTTATTAGCAACGAAGCTCTGGGTCATGCTGCCTACTGTCGATACCTACAACAAAACTGGTCCAGACTGCCTAGACTACAACACGCAGCCGTCGAGTCGTAAGGGCGACTAAGAGGCCATAGGAGATTTGTTCTGTAAAACAGTGCGGTAACGAGACAGAATGCAGCCACGTTCAAGATCCAGGGTTCGCGAGGAGGTGGAAGTTCTCCAACACGCCATGCAGGAATGCGGAATTTCATCTTATCAACAGGCACGTACTGCGAGGAACTCGATGCCATGCAGTGAGCCTCAAAGACAAAGAGGCTTTCGATACTCCGCAAGATGCAGTGTCGAGGAGGTCAGTGAAGTGGTTCAAGCTGGCGACGTGGACGACGCCCAGACGCTGTGTGGTGAAACCGCCTACAGGGGACGCACGTTGGGAGTACTAAACCCGGAACCGAAGAACGAAGACTCCCGGGTTCTGATAATACTTCACTCCTCGAATTAAGAATACTCATTAAGTACGATGATTGTTCATAGAGTTCCGATGATACTATCCGTTACCGCTACGAGCTCTCTCCAATTCTCTAGCAAGATCGCAGAGAGCCGACACACCTAAGACCAAAACGCCTAGACGGTGCTACTGCTAGCATTTAGGAACGCCGATCTGTTTTGCCGGATGCCTAAGATCAAGTGAGATAGGATGCCAGCGTCGTACGCGTGTGGATCTGGCCGTGTATGTAAGTCCTGGGAGCGAAGATTAGCGGGGCCGGCGGATCTAATAGTGGTAGCATGTGGCTTCGATAGCCACCGAAAGCGTACGTAGTGATCGAGGAAGCTTGTCATGCTCTTCGTAAACCACAACATCTGAGACATGAATCCTCCTGTCTTCGACCACCACTCTTCGATTGTGACTTTGCTACTAACCTACGCCTCTGACTCAGCCCTCCGAAAACACCGTCGTCGCTCTCCCACCTTGTGATGAATTACCGGGAGATGGATCCTCGCCGACACGGCCTCCATAGTTCTCCAACGGAATCACAAAATGGCCCCCGAACTCACACAGGGCAATTGTTATGAACTACAGCAAGAAACGGTTCGTGCGCACCTCTTCGATACTCCGGAACAAGATGGATCCTCGAGACAAACCGCTCAGCCATACGCCACCGCCGAGCGACTACGGACAGCGGCACTCTCAAGCTTCAGACTTCGACGGGCTGCAGCGTCGTTTACTGTAACAGACTTCGAACTTCAGCTGGACGATAGCAAGCCGCGATTGGACCCGCATAAACAGGAGGTTCGTGTACGGTCCCGTCGGTCACGCCTAACCCAGGGTTCCTATCTGCCGCAGAATTGTTCGTAGCACTTTTTCCCCATTCCCCCGATACGCTTTTCCTGTTCGACATTCCGGAGACATGGAACATCGTCACAATACCTTCTCGAGCACCCTTATGGGTACGGAACAGGCGACAGCATAGTTTGCCTCATCTTCTACGCTCTATCCGATCTCTATAGGCCCCAGCAGCAAGCCAGGTAGCACACCAGCATGCGCCGACGAGCTTTCAGCTTCAGCTTTAACTACAAGAGAGAGCTGCCGCACCACTCATTCGGACACGACCTTGACTTAATCTGGGCTAACCTGGTCCGAGACCTCTCTGCAGATCTGGGAAGCAATGCGAAAAGCGCTCTCGCATCAGCACGAACCTCTCGTCCAACATCCGGCAGTGTTCTGCACGCCGACTACCCATTCCAGCCGCATCGCCGAGGCTCTCTTGCGAAATGCCACCCAGCATGGAGACAGGCGGGCTTACAGTGAAGCTGCTGGCTCGTTCGAACTTCTGCGAAGGTCCAAGAGCCGTAGGAGACCAGACATATAATCTCGAAGCTGCCGCTCGCGGTGTACCGGGAAAGGGATGCTGCAGAGACTAAGGTAGGCCGGACTAGCCGGAGGCGGTGATTCTCGGCGGTTGGACTATGATCGTGTGAGGGGGTGAGGCCGGCAGACGGTCCACGATGTTGACACAGTCCGACCGGGCGAGGGAGGGAATCTCGGATTCAGAAGTGTGATTTCAATTTCGGCGAGTCACGGACATACGTTGCGGATAGCTGATCAGTGCTCGTTTCCACAGCATTTTCTGCGATGATCGCCGACCATCCATCTGCCCTCGCCAAAACATGTGGATCGGCCAATGTTGGTCGCCTAGTAACCACTCGGACCACAGCCTTTCCATACGTCTCAGCATCCAACTACCATTGGACATCGCCTTCGACAGCAGCAATTACTCGTCCACCGCGACGACCGGCGATCTCGTGACCCAGACGACCCGTGGACCGTGTGTGTGTGCACGCCGACCGAAGAGGGTTAACGGGATCCATGCGAGCGAGTGAAGCTGGGCTGGCTGCCACAGTGGTGTTGGAGAGGGTTGAGGGGAGGAACGCGTGACATTGCGAGGTCCAGTCGTGGGGAGGAATGGAAGGAGGAAAGTGGATTGAAAAGGCCTACCCAGAGCTGCAGTAACGACCCACTGTGGCGTTGTCGAAGTCAAAGAAGAAGAGTCGAAGATGCTGGACAAATTTCCAAGCAGGCACCCAAGGCGATCGTTCTAATCGCCCGAAATCCTCCACCCGAGGGCGAATAAACGGATAGAACAGCCACCATCTTCAACGTCGAGAGCAGTACTAACGGTAACATTGCCGACGCTCTGTCGCTGCTTCGGAACAAGCATTTTGCCGTTGCAGGATACCACTCGGAATGGTGCAGAACAGGACGGAGATCAACAAGACTGCGTCTGATAAAGCAGATGTTCTTTCACTAGGCTGGAATGAGCGGACAGGGAAACTATCGAACTGTGAAAGAAAAAGGAAGCAGAACATATCCGTTTTACCATTGCCAATGGATTGGCAACGTCGAATCTGAGAGAGATTTCGGGAAGGATGCTCACCGTCAACGGGTCAATGTACCTCGCGCAATCCAGACAGCAGGGTCTGGCCAGCAGGTGGCTTGGCTGCGGTCTTGGACACAGTCTGCTGCTCCATCACGTCGCCAATTAGCATCGCTTCTGGACAGAATTACCGAGCGTTGCGAGCAGACGTTGACTCGTAGAATTCGGCGTCGGGAGCTGTCACCATCTCGCCTGCGCGAACCAGTTGCACTTGCAAATCGATGCTTCGATGGTGGTGCACGCGCGGTTCGCAGGTCGGCCGACGGGCGTCCTTTGCGCCATGAAACCAGTTCACGAAGATCCGCGCCTGAGGGTATCCAGAGCCATGCCAGATCCCGAGTGCAGGGTAGATGGAGGCTGTCCACGCTCCTCTGACTTCTGCTCTCTACTCCCCCAGCTTGTACCCCAACCTGTTTCTCCCCATCTTCTCCACATCTCATCTTGATCGGATGGCTCCCTGGTATTGTCAATCCAGTCCACGGTGCCACAGCTCTCATGAGATGGAGGTTTGTAGTTGTGAATGCGTCGTTCTCGCGTCGGCGCTTCTCCGTTGGCGCGATTCGTCTTGGAATTCTCGCAATCACGTGAAGGACTGAATTGTGACTGCTAGGCTGTCTCGTTTTGTTCCTGAGACAACACGTCAGATCGATGTATGTCGGTGTCCATAGACGGCCGGTGAGGAAGCTTTCAAGCCAGGGAGAATCTTCGAAGGTCGGGCCAGGTGACTAGAACTAAGCAGCTGGAACAACCTCCCGTCGACTCCCGCTCTTGTCATTCTCGCCAGAACGTCTTCTTAGTCCACGCCCCGACAAACTAAGGTACCTCATCTGCAATTTCTGTTTGCCGAAGCCTCTTTCGTCAAGAGCACATTCTCCCGAGAAGGGAGGATAGGAAGGACCGCCTCCTTGACTAGCAGCTAGCGCTCGGAGCTGAAGCTGTGGCGGAGCTCGTCGTGCAGTCGTTGTGAGGAGTGGAGGAGGTTGACAGCTCCCAGTGGACGAATCATGTGCGAACCTCAGGTGAGACTGCAGGGCCTGAAAGACCATCCGATTCCAGTGCACCGTTGGTCTTGCTCATTGTTCGACGTCGCAGCCATCGCCGACCAAGTCGCTTAGCTTTTCAGAAAGTAATCCAAGCTGAAGCAGTGTTCTTGTTGGTGTGGTTACCGGTAGACAATGGTCTCTCACCACCACCACCAACAGAATGCGAGGTCTATACCAACTCCACCAGTGGTTAAATACCAAATTACGTAAGAATTTAGGGGCCAAAAGGAGACGTTTTAGGAACGACCAGAACTATCGCTTCCCGGCCTTAGTAGACAACGAGACCCGCAGTATCTTCGAGATTTGGTCGTTTTACGAAGCCACCGAAATGCGTTTATGCGAATTTCGACTTCGGAATTTCGACTTCGACCTCGCCGCCGCGATCCTATTGGCCCGGAGCTCGCAACTCTTGGTTACCGGTAGAGCATAGATCTCGCACCAACACCAACTAAAAGGCCGGCAGAGGCTCACCAAACCAACCGGTAACCGCACCAACCAATACCAGTAACCAAATCCACTACACCATCAAGAACACTAAGCTAAAGAAGTCGACAACGCAAAGCGTCAGAGGTCCCCCTTTCTTAGCGAGCATAGCGTAATTTCTTTGCTTTCAGCTCGCGCAACCGCTTTTGGCGTCAGACCTTCGTGGGCTTTGCCGAGACGATTCTTCAAGCTATTTCTAGGCTTCGACGGCGCTTTTTGATTTCTTCCTTTAATCCGTCTATGCCTCTCTCTATTCGCTCTTCTATCTCCTTCGTTCCTTCGATCCCGGGTCCCGGTCTTGCAATGTACATATTCTTCTGCGCAGATGTTGTACACGAATCCAGGATCGGACTTGACCTTGATGAACTCCCGCTCCTTGGCGGAATCCAGAGTAGCGCAGGATGATCCGTCCGTGGGATCGAACCAGTTAAGGAAGAGTGTGTCCTTGGTAACCTTAGCGAACAACTCTACGGGAAGTGTGGAGATAATTAGCTTCGAGGTTGTCTTAGGCTTAGTGAAGTTAGTAATAGGGACTAGCGTGTTCTTCTCTATAGTGTCCATGTAGTGTTTATAGGCAGCGTCTACCGCAGCCTTTTGCTAAGCATTGTGTTTCGTAACATCAAAGTCTGGATGTGCTCCGAGACACTTCCATAAGTGAAGGGAGCGACGTAGTCGCCGTCGGGATCCAGACTCTTCTTAGTGAATTGCGCAGTCAACTCGGACTCTTCGTCTAAGAAATCACCAGCGGGGCGATCCAAGCCACGCTTAGGAGCTGCGTTGTAGTCGAGCCAACTAGTAGCGCTCTCGATTAGAGCTCCCGCGGGCTTGTACACACGTTAAACGGAGGGTCTCTAAGTAATCTTCTAAGTGCCCTTCGGAGGCTTCGGAAAGGTCTTATTAAGGACGAAATCGGAGTCGTAGTCTAACTAGTTAACGGTATAGTCGGCCTAATATAGGGTTAGGTTAGTTTCGAGGGAAGGAGGAAGTATATGTTGTAAGACGCACCCATTTGCTCTGCCAATCCGCCATGACTTCACGACCGGAGGACTCGGAGCGGGAGCGGAAGTAGAGGGAGGAGAGGAAGTAGAGGGAGGAGAGGGAGCTAAAGAGGAAGGAGCGGCATTAAAGAAAGCGAAACAGCAAGGACAATCCGAACCGGGACAAAAAGTTGGACGAGGAGGAGGAGGAGGAGGAGGAGGAGGCAAAGGATGCTATTAACACACACGAGCGAGTGTTGTGCGTCTTCGTGGGATACGTGACGGCGCTGGTGACTTGGTGGGTTATACGAACGTGGAAGGCGAGAAGGTTGGGATGAGGATAAGGCGGGCGGAATCGGGAGGAGAGAGGTGCGAGGTATTGTCGTTCTTAAGTGTGGAGAGCGGCCGGCGGGGTGGACCAGGGATGAGGTTGGAGCGTGCAACAACATGCACCCGAAGCAGTTCCTTGGAACCAGAACATAACGATTATGATGCAGCCAGTGGTGAAACGAAGGACGGTGAGAGCAGGAGGCGGATGCAGCAAGCGGCGTTCGAAAAGGAGGTATTCGCTGCCAGGGTAGACCATTGCGTGTGGCCAGCCCTGAGGGCGAGAGCATTCCGTAATTGATGTTCACCGGAAAGATGCAGCCTTCTACTCCAGACAGATCTTCATTGAGCCTTCGAAGCTTCGGCATATCCACTCAACGTGATGCGCAAATTGGTCAAGACCACGGACTGGTATGTTGGGGACGATGCAGACAGGACTCCAATGACCTTCGATGTGGCACTATCCGATATAGTTGCGGCCTCCTCCGATCCAGGCTGGACCGAGCATGAGGCACATTTCGCATATAATCTTCTGGGACCAGGTGTTAATGAGAGGATAATCGCTCCATGAAGCTATCGTACCTTTGCACACTGTCTCCCTATCTGCTTTACCTTTATATCGCTGCCGTCCGATCTCCTCCCATACCCTGGCTTGTAGTGATTAAGGACTTGAGCCATCTCTGTTGCCATCTTCTCGGTATCCAACTCTTGAGTCTACTCTCGGCCAGCTCCGCTCTCTGCAACGTCGTATTCATCTCTAATCTCGGCTGCCTTTATGCTCTAATCCAGTTCGGTGGTGTTCCGAGTCGCTCTCCTTCTTCCTGGACTCACTCCGTTTCCCCCCAATACGCATCATCGCCGTACTTTAGATCGTCCTGGCAGTGGTAGAACTCGTAGTCGTAGAAGTCGTTGTCGATCT
The DNA here is from genome assembly GCF_000219625.1 of Zymoseptoria tritici IPO323. Taxonomy (NCBI): domain Eukaryota; kingdom Fungi; phylum Ascomycota; class Dothideomycetes; order Mycosphaerellales; family Mycosphaerellaceae; genus Zymoseptoria; species Zymoseptoria tritici. The sequence goes on along the minus strand of NC_018204.1, from coordinate 222,833 downwards.
CGGCATTGATGCCTGCATAACCAGACTTGGGAACTTGACACTTGGCGTGCTGGTCCTTGAAACGTGATGAGCTGAGCGCGTGGGAAGAAAGCCTGAAGGGTGCGAGTGCAATTATGTAGCGTCGTCGTCGAAGCCGTCCAGGTCGTAATCGAAATCGTCGGCCAACGCGCAGGGTGTCGTAGCGATGTGCTACTTGCTTGCCGACTTGCTCGCTTCCTTTGCCACGCTGGCTTGCTTGCTTGTTGGAGATAGCGTGTCTAAGCATGCTGAGTTCTGCCCTCTTCATTTCTCGGTAGATAAGATGTCGACGAAGGCATACCTGCTGAACAGAATCGAATGGAATAGCCGGACAAATCGATATCCGTGAGTTGGCGATAGCAACAGAACAGGTGTGATAAGCAGATGTTATGCTACCGGTGGTGTTGGTATGGTCGACAGGCGACGCTCCTTGCTGCCATCAGCTTTGGGCGGCGTCGAAAAACGCAATGCTTCTCCGCACGACCGCCTTGGTCGTGCGGGTGTTGCTTTTAGGCGCGGGCGTCTCGATGTTGAACGTTTGCGTGCAGACTGCTCGTCCTTGGTTCTTCTTGTCCTTAGTCTTCTCGTCCTTGGTCTTCTCGAGTGCTCGTAGCTTCATTGCTAGCGTCGATAGCGAATTCTGCCGCAAATGCTCCGCTGGCTCGAAGGTCGTCTTCCGGCTCACTTCCCGAAGTCCAGACATGGTGTCGCGCTCGCTCAACTCCTCCTAAACCTGGCTCTTGTATTTCCGCACTGCTTGTCTGTGATCCACGACGATACTCGACGTGTACGTTCTTATCGGTGCGATCAAGGGGGATCAGGTTTGCGACCACGGGGACATCATCTTCTTGGTGTTGGTACTTGATCTTGCGCGAAGCAGAATTGTCCTCTCGATCAGGGCTATAGCGGAGGTCAATCAGCGGCGAGCGATCGGAGCTTGAAAGACGAGCGCATACGGTAGCGTGGCCATTGGAGGCATCTTGATAATTCAAGATTCAGGGCAGAGTGTGCTGGAAGGAAGAGGTAAAGCAACCCAAGGTGAGATATGAATAGATGGTGCAGACTCGACAGACTCGACGGCGTGGCTGGTGCTCTTGTGCAGTCGGAAATGGAAGCTTTGCAAGCTGAGTCATCAGGTCTTTGTCGGTGCGAACCTAGGTACCTTAACCAGAGGTCTGGTCTGCTTCTATTGTTTTATTATGCACCTCGCCGACTCTTGAGCACACACGCGCTTTCACACCCAGCCGTGCCAAGGTCAGTCATTCACTCACCTCACCGTACACCCCACCGAACACCTGCCTGCAATGACGACCCTCATCCGTCCGACCGGCCGACCGACCCGATTCAAAGGAACCCGCTTCTTGCTCACAACAGTCACGCCACGAGCATGACGGTCGCTGCTCGACTACAGTCCTAGCGGCGAAGAAAGGCACATGGCACGAGAAAGCTATACGGGACACTAACGCATTGCCGGATGGGGTGTTGTTGGAGGGCGACAGAACAGGCGGGTCGGAAGAGTTCGACGAGGAGAACAATCGCGTGGGGAGGATGAGTAGGCCGGTGTTGGACAAGAAGGGAACGTTGGGCTGGGCGAGGGAGGACTCGGTGTCAAACAACAGGAGATCCAGGGCACAGCTGAATGTGATCGGCAGGATGTCCACGCGGAGGGCATTCAAGCGGATTCAAGGAAAAGAACATCGGTAGATCGGAGGAAAGGGAGCTGTCGGATGAGGCTGGAGGAGAGCGGAGTGGGAGGTGAAGGCTGGAGAGACCACCGCTCTCAGGATTGATAATGTGCCGCTCCCAGCGTTTGCAATTCGCCGGCTGGTGCATCTCGAACGAGACCGCAGCGACCTCTGTCCTCGTATCTTCGCTACATTGGACATCGCCTCCGCCTGCCCTATCGCCTCTTTCCTCTAGATTCTAGAGATTACGAACACGTTGGGAAGGGAACAGAATGAGGTCTGCAGCCTAGGTCGGCGAGAGGAACCTGCTCTACTCTTCATGAATTGTGATCGTCAATTACACTGAGGCACGAGCGCATTGCCGACCTCCACAACAGCAGCGCGCCGTGTCTCGACAGGTGCCAACCCAGCCAAGGCACACCGCAGAACATCGCCATTCTTGGATCCGGACTTCTTTAAGGCACTCGCAACGACCCCTCCCGAATATCAGCTTCCTCCTAGCAGCGCCCTTGGCACCGCTGAAGGTATTGGTGAGAGCCCAGGCGTGATCTCTGCCGGCGCGTCCTCGATGCCATCTCTTGGTCCACGAGTGTCAATACTCAACTCAGCTTCCACCTCTGCCATCACCCCTACTGAGAGACTTCGGGACATTGGTTTCCAAGCAGACTTCGGCTGCGGCTGCACTGCGGATCCTTCGGCCTGGTGTCACTCCCGACATTGCGCTTTCTGCGTCCTGCGACGTGCCAGCACCCCACGTTGTCTTCGCCAAAACCACACTGGCTGCCCGGTGGGTCTTTCAGCCACTCCTGACGTCTCTCCCAGCCATCAAACGGCCTATCGTCGACGACCTTGTCGCTCCATACTCTCCAGCCGCTCGAACTACCCCGGCCGCCGTCTGTCCGTCGCAGCTCGTCTCGCTAGCATACGCCACAGGACTCGTCTCAGATGGTGCTCACGGGATGCAAGGAACGTGCTACCGCCGCTGATCGCACCGCCATAAACCTCGCAGCTCACCGTACGCAGGCAGCAACGCCGGCGCAACTGCTACCGCCGCGGTACCTCCAGACCGCTGCATACTATATGCAATTGCAGAGCGACCTTTCCAACTCTGCAATCCGCCGCCCTCAGAGCTTGGCGCTATGCCAGTCACAAATGAAGCTCGCCTGTGTTTCGCCCCCATGCGCCAGCTACGGTCTCGCCTTTACCTCCAAAACGCTACTCCTCTCATCTCCACCTCGATCGCGGCTCCTACCACTAGCGTGACCTCTCGAAACACTGTTGGGTCCGCCAAAATCCGCTCACCTTGCCGTCTTTTACCGAAACCAGCCGGATCGCTACTCGCCAACAACATCCTCTGTTATCCCACACGACAACGTTGAAGTCGTCTACCTTCAACAATGCACAGACCAATGATGGCATTTGGGTGCCCGCCCAAGAACTCCACGTCAGCCACGACGACTGCAGCCACTGGAAAACTTCTCACACGACGACGACTCAGATCCTGCACAACATCAACGTCCGCTATTCTCACCATTGCCATTCGCCTTGCGTCAAGCGGTCTTTACAAATAACTGCAGCAAGATCAGGCAGGCCCCTTGTCTCCCATTCGAAGGAAATGAACACGTCCTTGCATCCCGAGATCGGACGAGATGGTTCATCTCCATTGAACCCGCGTTCTCCGCCCGATTCTGCGAGCTCTCTTCTGATATTCCCATGCTTTGCGACTTCTCCACTACCGTGCACCCACGTGTCAAGACTCCCCACACCGATGCTGGCATCAGTCGGACTGGCGCATCTCAGCTCTACGTCATGGCTCCGTGCGACTGCCTTTCGCAGGAAGATGTCGTTTGGTGATGTTGGGCAGTTGGACTCCGGACCACCCACACCCTCGAGACGACGGCAGACATCATCGGTCCGCTGATCCCACAGAATGGCCTACGGTTTTGCATCGAGACAGAGACACAGTGAGTATCCGTACCCTGCTGCCCGGTCAGAGCCGATAATGTCAGGACCAACAGATTCAGGAAACCCGATCTGGCCAACGTTCACGCACACCGTTCGCAGCATGGCTGCCCTTTGACACTCGGGCATCGGTGACACAACCCGGCAATTGCTTCGCTCCGATCAAAGCTGGTAAGCTATGACAACCAGGCTCGTTGCACGTATGTATGTTAACACCACCCTGCAGAAGAAGCATAGTCACAGGCTGTCGATCGCTTCCTCATGTCGATACACGATGTCTCCCACGAATCGGCCTGCATATTCATTGCACGAAGTCAGTATCCGACTATGGACAACGACTGGATGACGACGGATGACGATGGTGTGCCGACAAAATCGGCGGCACGTCTTGCTTCAAGGCAGGCTGGTCATGCCAGCACAGGCGGATCCTTCGAAACGCTCGGCTCCATTTCCGTCATCCAGGAAGCCAACAACGTCGCCCAAGACACAACAACCTCACAGTCTGATCTCGTCAGGTGGAGACGCACGCATAAGTACGAGCACAATCAGAAACGAAACCGCACCGCCGAAACCGCCGCCAGTAGCCTCCTCACGAGCACCACGCCCAGCCATGACGAAAAGCAAAATCATGAGCGAGCACTGCAGAAAGAGACTCGATCTCGTTGCGTAGTCCAACAAAGCGCACCGACCGCCGACGCGCAGCATGCTACAACTACTGTCATTAAGCCTTCTACGAGCACGGTTATCCGCTAGGCGCTAAGCACCGGTTTCGAGGTTATATAGCACACCGCTTCAACGACTTACTGCTAGCACCGACTGCTCCTAACTGTCGACTACCGCTATGTACACCGCTACGCTATTCACATTCACATATATAACCTTCGCGCCTTACTACCGCTAGTTAACCGCACCGCATGTTACCTCGCTATCGACGGCTAGGAATAGGAAGTCGCTAGTAGAACAATCAGATACGTTATCACCGAGAACTTTAGAACTAACGACACTTTTAAAGTCTCCTCGACTCGCTTATGCACTTTTTACGTCTTAAGACCGCACTACTAAGACCTAACGTAGCCCTCCTCTTACCAATCCTAGCCGCTCCCCGCGCCGTAGCAGCCGTCTTCTCTGCCGTCTCCCTAATTGTCGACTCCGCGCCCTCTCTCTTCTCCTACAACAACGCTACTAGCTGTTCGCACCCGTAACTCGCCGCAACATAGCCCTACCCGCCGACGTAGCCGACATTGTCGAATACGAACCCTATAAGCTCGCCAGCACTGTCTCTATCGTTAATAAGTCCGCGGATTCCGTAACTAGATCGAACAATCCCGGAACGCGCTCTCCGTGACCAGCTATGCTAGAAGCCTACGCGCTAGGCAAACAAGAGATTAATGTAACCGGTCTCACCTACAAATCGTCTAGATTTTACGCATCACTTATCGCCGAGGTATAGTGCGGTGCTACTGTCTCGTCCTCTACTATATCCGCTGATTTGTTTCTACTAGCAACTCTTAACACCGATGCCCTCAATCCAATGCCTGTCTGGCTCGTGTAGCCTACTAATCTCTGCCTTCGCTCAACCCGCGTCATCTCCCGCTAAAGTGTCCGTACGCGACCGACCGATTCCTTCTAGCTATCTTGCTTGTTCTCCGTTCCACCTTAGCTATGTCTTTCTTCGACCCGTCTCGATACTGCAGCCAAAGCTCTAGACCTAATAGCGTAGTACTTCAAGCTCCTACGCTAGAAGCATAATGGGGCTACAGTTGATGTAAGACCTACTACGACGAATCTTTCTAGGACTGCAAAGCCCGCTGTGCCACCTCGATCCCTTCCCACAAATCCGCCGTCGCCAATAAGGACTTTCCTCCAGCAGTTCAGCCGCAACAACATCTGCCGTCGGGACTTCGAAGACGACCCTCTACGCGTGCGACCGGCTTTCTTCGCCTAGTGTCGACCAGACGGGCATCTCATCGTGAGTACCGTGATCATTACATTCCACCGCCCACCTCCAATCCCGCTGGATTATTCCCACAGCGACACACTCGCACACATCAAGTCCGCTACCCTTTACCTCGAGCAAAGTCAAGACCACTACACCAAGGCTATTGTCCACGAAGCTGACGATGACGACGGCTAGCTGTCCCCGGCCTACGATTCTCTAAGCTGAGTTTGACGTCTGTTTTACCCTCTGCATTGCCGAGCGTCCGAGACAGCGGAATAGTTCTTTACGGCAGCGAGTCATGCCATCTACTCGTGCCGTCCCGAAGACGAGACTTGCAACAAGGTCGACACTCAATTTTGATCAACTTCACTGGTACCTTTTGGGGATGCAGTCGCTGCTCTGATGCAACTTGACCTCCATCGACGCTCAGCACACCGATCTCCTCTTGCCAGGGGTCGTCATTCCCTTGGAGGCACTAACTTCCTGCCGTATCTACTACTCTGTCTCAAAGCACGACATCTCCATCTCCATCTCCATCGAACCTGCGCTGCATCGCGACATAGTGACCATCGCTGTGCCTAAAGCCGTGTCCGACTAACATTCCGGTTCAATTCCTGTCTTCCACCGACGCAATTTCCGCCCACGGCTCGCATCTCGAAAATTCTACACCAAGCCACCAAGCCATTACGAACAAACAGCAAGCGCCTGGCCGGCAATGTTGAGAACGTTATTTGAACCATCCTCAAGCCGCTTGACATCAGCACAGTCACCTCCAGGGTTCGACCGCCTGGGACACCTTGCTTCCCTCGTGGCTCGTACACACTGCCAGATAAATGCCAGACACTGTATCGCAAGTTGCGCACGTGAGGCTTCCAGTCAAACCTGGACATGGCTTGTCCTGTGCAAGGCCACTCTCGCTCCTCGGACTGCATTTTTGGCACGGAACGTTACTGTCTCCATACGCAATCACGACAGACTGATACGCTCTCCTCAAGACATACGCGTTTCTGGCCACGCAATCTCGGGAGCAGGCGGCCTCGCACCGGGCGACTACCGTGTATCTGTCCGAATAACGACAGGCGATCCCACTCATGAACGCCGTCCTGTTATTAGCTATACGGCAGCGATGTGACTGCGCTTCATCCAACCACCCGGACGACCTTGAGAGTTTGCGGTTCTTCTATTCAGAGACGGAGGCAATACTCGGCCAGCTGCGACTTCAGTCGAGCGGACTACTACGAGGTCAGATTAGTCTTATCCACTGTCGAGCCAGCCGCCGTATCGGGTTCACCGGACGATACTAGCCTTGAAGCAGATCGTGGAATTGGCCGCCGAGCTTGTCGCGGCGCCTTCACGAGATTGGGGAATTCAGGCCCAGCCTCCACAGACAGCGACCTTCCTCCGACCATCACAACCTTCCCAATCCTCAGCCAAAAACGACACCTCCCTCCCGCCGAGAATCTCCTATCGCTATTACTACCAGCACTACTAACACCAGCACCGCCAACTCGTCCCAGCGAGGTCGACAACAACCCACTCTTCTGGTCCCACGCTGACGCCATAGACACCGCCCTGACCTCCCCATCCCAAACCTCCGTCCCCCACAATCCCATACGCGAAGACCTCTTCACCGACGAATGGTTCGCCCGCTTCTATTCCGACCTCCGTGCGAGAGGTACCCCGATATAAATCGCCAACTTCCACGGTGCCCTTGCGACCATTCGCCAAACCCTCTCTTCCACGCTCACGCCTTCGACCGACCGGCCTCAGTTCCGCCATCGCCCCTCTCAACGCTATTGCTCGCCCCAAATCGAGCTTCCGGAGATATCAACACCCCCCGCTCCATTCGAACGGCACGCACGCACGACCCAGACCGCCATTCGGAGAGTAACAATCCCGACCGAAGCACTCAGCTGAGCCCAACGAAGCAGCGCCCTGCGAAGATGCGCCGCTCCCTGCCGGAGGATTTCGAAATCGGTCTTGGAGAGATAGGGGAGGGATTTGGGGACATCGAGTAGTCCCAGACTCAGGATCGAGAGCCGAGCCTTCGGAACCGCTATGCCGCCTTTATTGAAAAGAGGTTGGTAGGAAGGACATGGACATTGGCAAGTTCGACTTCTTCCCTGAAGACACGGCGACCCGGATGATCTAAGAGTTCGCATCGAACTTCCAGACCTCCCGGCTGTGAAGCCCAGCCTCTGCACCCTGTCCGGATTGACACGCGATCGGCCAGTTCCGTCGAACCTTAGCCATGCTAACGAAACCTCCGGGCTTCACTTCACCAGCCTGGTCGACATGTTCATGGACGAGCAATGCGCCGAAGTCAATCGAGCCGGCAAGGCCTCTTCCTCGACATGGACGACCTAATGCAAGAGGAGAAGGAGTCGTTCGCTCAATTCTACCTCTGCCACCTCCCTCTTAAGGCCCATATCGACTGGAAGCCGGCCACAGCAATAACCGAATGGCCTTCAACGGTCTCGGACTTTAGCCGGACGTTCTCGTTCTTAACCTAGGCGAGAGGTGACTGCAGACCCTCATACTTACGCAATAGCGCTTTTTCTTCGCGCTGGAGCCTCGCTCAGCCGTGTACGCAGCGCAAGCATGCAACCTCAGTGGCAACGCTCTGGTAGCCAAAAAAGGTGCTGGTAGATCTTTCTCCAATCCGGTTCCTCTTCGTCATTTCTCTTCATTACTCGATGCAAGCCGTTGCTGTTCGAACTTATCTGCGGTGGCCGTGAAGTTTGTATTGATGTCCATGGCAACGACGTTCTCGGAGGGTAGTCGTCCGATCTTGGAGGGTATATCAGCGCGACCGTTCCTCTTGGACCGTAGCGCAAGCGCAAGATTGTTCTTATTGCGATGCGGTGCGTTCACCCAAGGCTGATTGGGGGCAATGGGGCGAGGAGTAGACGTGGTGATCAATGGAGCGAGCAATAGGGTCGAGGATTTTGCAAGGGTTCGTCCTGGCGGAACGGCGGTGCACTTCCTTGAGATCATAGTTCATCTATGATCTTGGCGACCAAAGTATTGGACTGATGGCAAATCTTGCACAAGCTTAGTATCTTAAGGTAGGATCAACTTCTTCGTAGTGAACGCCCAGAGCATAATTCTTGCGTCTGGCGACTCGATGAGTTTTGAGTCCAACGCTCCGTAGTAATCCAGAACCTCTTTCACGCGTTGAGTTGTGTTGTGGCGTTCTTCGGTGCTGATGTCTTCTTTGATCGTGAACATATAGTCGTTTGTTGATGAAATGGAGGATGATCCCAATCGAGTCGATTGGGCAGAGTTATATATGAACAACATGCTGCGCGGTGTTCTGGAGGAGAGGTTGTGTCGATGTTGGGAGATCGTCAATACTGTAAGTATACTCCGAATTTAAGCACTTCCTTCAAGCTCGTAATTGCTCCGTTCTTTCACCCGCGATTTTTCTGTTCTTTCATGTGCTTTCCCGCGATTGCTCTATTCCCTGAGATGCTTCTACGGTTGTGGTGGACATTGCGATGCAGCGAACGGCAGACATCTCGGAGCGGAGCAGTTGACAGAACGGGTGCCAACCCCGAAGCGATAAGATTGGCTGAACGCGGGTTCTTCGCATTGATGTTGAACATCGAGGTACTTAGAGGCGATTTAGAGATCCGTCGTAGCTCTCTTCCGTTATATATATATAGCTTTCCTCTACCTCGTTAGTATTATAAATCTATCCGCTATTAGATTATCGCCTCTAACTACCTAAATACGTTCCTCTTTATAAGTGCTATTAAGTTAAGGTTACACTCCCGCTAGTTATTACGATATATAGACTGTACGTACGTTAAGCGTCGTCGGAACGTATATATATAAGCATTTCTTTATTATTATCTCTGTCTGTTAGTTCCGTTTGTAATTAACACTTACTGCTGCAACGTTTGATTTTCTTTATAAATAGAGTAACAATAGAGCTAGATGCACGAACTATTAATCGGCGAAAGGACATAGTTCGGACTACTATTTCTCCTTTCCGGGCGAACCGCCGACGACGATGACGCAGGAGACACCATGTCCACAGCATCCACGTGTTTTACCCTCCATTACCAAAGGCTACGCCTCACGACCGGAGGAGGAGGAGGAGGCCGACGAGGACGACGACGACTTGGGAGGACAGCTCTCCGCCAAGTATCGCATCATCCCAGGATGACACTACCAACAGATCATCATCGCATGTCGCGGCCGCTTCTATTCTTCTGTCTCTCGCCCGCTGTTACAACTTGGAAACCCAGCAGCGGCGGCAGCAGCAGGAAGAGCAGCAACACACCTTGACTCCCAACCCAGATTCCACCCACAGCTTCCGCCAGAATGTCCGAATGGCCGTGATACTCGGAACTCTCCAGAAGTACCACCTTCTAAATCTATCCTTGTCGTGGCCGGGATTCCAGATCGAGCAGCGGGTGTCCAGCAGCAGCAGCAGAAATTCCTCGTTAAGAAGAATAAAGGGGAGGAGGAGGATAAACAGGAGGAGTCGTACAGCCGGCCGCTATCCCGAGACTAATAATAAGACAGGAGTCTTCTTCTTCCTCTAGCAGCATCGCGACAGTGAGGACCAGGCATAGGAAAAGGAGAGGATGATGTGTCGGTATGGTCTTCTCGATCCTACTACTACTACGGCGCATTATAGTCGGCAGAGAATCACTGCACCACCACCATTTACCTTCGGATGCGTGGAGCACACTCTTCCTTGCACCTCGGGCAACCTCGAAGAGATACAAGGAGAGTTGTTCAAGATCTCGCATGTGGAAGAGGGGTGATCGACGGAGCTAGTCTCGAGCGCCGAGTCGGCTGCCAAGCTGCTCGAATGTTACGTGGCCACCACGTCAAAGTACCGCTTACTTTTTGCATTAAAAAAACAACTCACATTCGAAAAACGTTGGGCCCGAACCCCGTCTTACTTGCGATGATCAGGACGAGCTCGTTGGAGACATCGCCACTACGACCAGCTGTACGTGTGAAGACGGCGTCTGCTCTCCCGGATCTCTGTCAACCTCTCTGGAGATCCACACATATCTGGAGGAAGCCGCTTTTGTAAGCCTCCGTCTCTAAGTTTGCGCTTCAGCTTCAGCATTGGCGATCGACTGCCTTCAGACCACTAAAGCACACAGCACAGTTCTTGAAATCCGCCTTTGAGTACTTGCACGCAGCGTCCTCGACGCTTTAGGCCGAATCCGCTAGTATCAAAGCCCAAGAAGGTACAGCCAACTATTAATCACCGAGACGGAGCGCTTCGTGCAGTATATAAAGCGAAATCAGCAGAATCGCCGCTTCCCCACTTTCCACGTTCCATGGACCTGCGTAGATCTCAATCTCCTCGTGTACGTTGGACTCTATTCGAAGGGAGAGTCGTTTGGACAGCTTGCCGGGAGAAGTCGCGGGTTTCTGGCTGAACCACGAACACGATCAACAAGTCTGCCTCGTCGCTGCTCGACTTGTTGAAGCACCACGCCGCCGATGGAGTTGAACTTTGATGGCTATAGCCATGGCCATGTTTTCGACCGGTCGGAGGTGAGGCGGTTGGCGGAGTAGCCGGACTTCTGTCAGGGTACAGCAGAACGGAAACGTTTGACACATCCCATCTGTCTGGTATGATGAAAACGGATGGAGTGACTGCCATTTGCCCGATTCCTCTGCTCTCCTCCCCACGCTCAGGCTCCTCTATCGCTTCCGCATCCAGCATTCATTCCATCGCCGCCACTTTCACCACCGCCATGTGCCCTCGACCTCGTCATGGGGATGCTGTAGATCGAAAACATGATTCTGCTCGATTGGGCATTCCTCTGTGTCGACCTCATGCCTGCCTTATAATTCCTCGGACTTAGGCTTCGAGTGGCCGTAGCGGCGTCGGCAGAGGGAGTGGTGGCGACTCTGGTTGAGGTTGCTGCCAAAGACGGGATGGTTGATCGTCAAAGGTACGAGCTCCGGGAGTTCGCCGGTGTCGTCGTCGCCGTTGGTCAGGATGAAAGTCGTTGTTGTTAAGGATGAAATAGCCCGTGTAGCGATGCTCTAAGGTATAATGTCGGACCAAGTGGGACGTTGATGGTGTACACGACCACCATGCACGCCGGTGCTGACAAGTTGACTGTTGATCAATGCCGTCGCTCTGATCTGCTACCGCAGCATCTCCGGCTTTGAATAATGCGAGTGTCCCTAGAGGTCGCTGTGGGCTGCTGTTTTGGAGATAGAAAGCAGTGTCCATGTACGCCAAAGGGAACTAATGCTCGCGTTTGTGAAGCCTGAACGAAGTCTCATTTCGCCTCTGCTCAGCCGGGCCGTTCCCTTCCTCGATCGCTTTGTGACCATCTCCGCTCATCGCACACCGCAACGGAGCATTGAACAGGGAGCAATATATTCCAGTCCTCTACAGGACTGCTACACGATCTCCCTTTCAAGCACTGCACACCCCATTTGTGTTGGGTCGGATGACGATTGTGGTTGCTCCACAGAGATTCAGATGTGACTCTGAACCTGTGCTGAAGTCTTGAAGTCTCGAAACTTGGCCGGTTAATGCGAGAACGCCGTTGCGAACATGTTGAATTAAGGTACAGAAGTCGAGTTGGTTCCATGCTTCGTGCTGTTCCACTGTAGACGGCGAAGGCTCCGATGGTATGAAGGCTCTGGCTGATCTTAACGAAGACTCTGGCTGATCTTCACGAGAACTCTAGTGCAATTAACGTGGTGACTCCATCAAGATGAAGGCGTAGAATATCGTCTTCGAGAGCTGGCTCTTGCTACTCCTCGCGCCCACTGCTTCTTGCGACCGGCAATCTGTAGCGCATTCCAACTTCCGACTCCCAACCGCTGCGATCAACGCCTGCACACTTGTATCTTGGAGGATGAACGTGCTAGACTGAAAGTCGAATTGGTGTAGCTCTGCCTTCTCCTCTCAGCTTCCTTTCCTCCGCCTCCTTCCCTCTGCCTCCTCCCCTCTAGCAACAAATTCTCCGGCAACAAATTCTCTAGCACCAAAGTCTCTCCTCGGTCGGAGTCTTGTCCACCTATACCTCCTCCATCTTGCTCGTCCCGTATAGCATAATCGTATGCTCTACTCCGAGATTGTTTAGGAATTCGCGATCGGAGATCTCGTAGATAGGCGTAGTAAAGGAGTCGTACGGGACGCGGAGTAAATAGAACGGATTGTAAGTAATAGTAGAGTCTATTAGCGGTGTAGACGAGGTCGTTCCTATGCAAGGCGGACAGTTATATAGAATCGGTAAGCTACGGTAAGTAGAGGTACATCCTATACTATAGTCTTAGCGAAGTTCGAATGTACGTCACATTTGAAATCTGACCTAGTTCTAACCTGATTGAGATAAGTTGTCTTCCCTTCCTCAGATCCTCCCTTCGCCTTCGGTGCATCGTCGCCAGCCCGTACGTTCGTCCAAATTCCCTCCACGGAGAAAGGCTCCATCTGGTTTTCTCTTCTTTGCCATAGCAAGCAAAACTTCTCGGACGAACTATCCTAGGCTTCGTCGGCCAGCCATTCGACATGATTGACCGCCTCCATAATGGCCCGCTGCCATCGAGTTTGGCCGACAATGTCTTGGTCCATTCCCTTAACTACCAATTTTGAACTCATCCGGTGTAGCTGCTGCACATAGCAGTTCTTCAACGACTTGGTATGCGAACTGCCGAATTCCAGGCATGTCGTACGTGTCTCCAGACTCCATGATACGGGCTTTGAATACTGTATCATCTCCACCAGCACGCGCTGATTCTCTTTCGATCGAGCTTGGATGTCCACAAGCAAGCAGTCGAGGCTGGCCAGCTTGTGGGATCTGGATGCAGGACGCATTGTAATGGGCGATCTGGGAATATACGAGGAGTCGAGAGAGAGAGGATCGAGTTGGTAAGATATAGTCAAAGGCAAAGCTTACGGAGAATGGTCGCAGCACTCACGGCTGGTACTCTTACCATGCACCACTTTCCCTCGTCTCCTCCCCCTCAACCATACATACCGTCCACGACATCTGCGCCATGGACAAACACCATCGTCCACATCACCCCGACGCGCGGCCCGACCGACCTCAACATTCATCACCAACCCCCTCAACCCCGCTCGCTTGCGCCGATGACCACTTATCCCATACCTCCCCGGCTACCAGAGCCGAGATGCAAGCCATGATCAAACACTTCAAGAAGAAAGAGCGAAAAGGCCGGGGCGACCGCGAAGCTGCCTCTTCTTCCGCGCTGACGACGCCTGCTGCGATCAATACCGGAAAGGCCATGCGGAGAGAGGAAAGAAGGAAAGATCGTCGTCAATGAGACCAAGAAGGAGAGCAGGACGAGGAAAAAGAGCACGATGGAAAGGGAAGATGGGGTGAAAACGGACAAGACCACGTTGGGTGGCTACCCGACTCCTTCTCCTGCTTCTCGGCCGCAACCCGGTGATTATCCCACTAACCGTCGAAACATGGAGCCCTCTCAGCGACCTGGCCGGATTGGACACGGCCCAGAGGAGTATGACCGCCATGAATACAACCACCGCAGTGGACACGACCGCAGTGGATTCGATCGCTATGAATACGATCGCTATGTATACAACCGCAGTGGACCAGACCGCAGTGGATACGACTCAGGCGGCTGGCGAAAGGTACATTTGGTACTACTACTCCTACTGCTACTGAAGAGGAGAGGACTGCAAAACCACCACGCCCGGAAATCCCTCGAGCCTCTTCTCCTTCTCGGCATCTTGATCATTGCATTGATCCCCAACCCCGAGAGTCTCCGCCGAAATCCTTCCATCACGAAGGCCTTGCCCCGGAGAAGCGGCCGCACCAAGAATTTGGCCAGCACTTGCCAATCAACGCCCAAGCTCATCAGCAAAAAGTCTCCTCGACGTTGGTGTACTATCTTGTGCTTTCAGTCTGCTTCCTTGTCTTCCTCCTCTTGTATTGGTTCGTCTCGCGATTACCGACCTCTACCGACCAGCCTTTCGATGGCCTCGTCAAGGCAACCTACTCCACAGCCTCTGCGCTCAAAGAACTCAAGAACACGGCCTCTTTACACGCCGAAGCCCGGCTATCTGCCTGCCTGCTGATGGACGTCTCCGCGGAACTCTACAGCGAATCGTACTCCCATGCCTTGCTTGCTCGCGCCTGGGAGGCCCCGCCATACGGATGGGGCTGCCCTGTGCCTCAGTGGTTGAAATCTCCTGAAATTTATCCTCGCTTCAAAACGACATTTGACGAGAAGCTGGGTTATCTCGGCGTCGAAGCCGCGGGGCAGATGTGGTATGTTTTTTTGTGGTCGTTTTTCCTCCCCGCTTCCATTGTTGAGAGCTAACACTGCCTCTTGCGGCACGGACAGGAACATTACCATACTACTCCTCCAATCCTCCTCCGCCTTCCTCGCCGTCGCGCAAAAGGCCGCCCACGCCGCCGCGCAGATCCAACAAGACGCCTTGAACTCTAAAGTCTGCCACAATTCCTACGCGCGGACTTTTCTCTGGCCCACAGCAACCCCCACCGGTCCTGCTCCGCTCGAACTCCTTAATACCCGCCTCTCCATGTTCAAATCTACCCTCGCAGTGTTCGTTGCTTCTCAGTCCTTAATCCTCGCTCAGCTGCCAGTCAGCATAGACATCTTTCGCTACCGCTTCGACACCGCTTCGACACCTGGACGCAACATGCGGCTGGACACGGCGCCGGCGACGAGCTCGGCCTCACCGAAACAGCCGGTGAGGATGTGAAACGCTACGTCCGCGCGGTATCCGCTGCGCTTCACGGGTTGAGCGAGGAAGACGAAGTCTCTGATCTATGGCGCGAGATAAGAAGGAAAAGCGTGCATACTCGTCCTTCCCCGCCGCAAAGGAGGAGGAACGTCTATCGTCATCCTTCCTCGCCGCGAAGCAGGCCTTTAACAACGCTCTTGTCCTGTTGACAAATCATACGTCGGCCGGCCAACCCGTCCAGTGGATCGATCGTCCGGCTTGGCAGTGGCTCTCCTGATTTGGGAGTAGAGGAGGACGGGAGGCGGAGGCGGCTCGGGCTCAGAGACGCCGATGCTGGTTGCTAGACCAGGGTGTTGACGATGACTGGACGGACGAGGACATTGGGACGTACGACGAGGTCGATGAGGACACGAACAACTCGGGAAGCAATAGGCAACTGCCGGACACACTCCCTTAGATCGCCCGCCGGATGTTAAGAGCAGCACTGCGGGCGCAGTCCGTTCCGTTCTTGGGAAAACGAAGATGAAGAGTGAAATACTATGCAGAATGTGCTGTATCATCAGGGAGAATCAAAGGTATTCACTTGTCATGTATTTCCTCGCTTGAATGGAGTGGTTCTTTCTTACCTTGGCTTACCGCTACCATTTTCCATCTCCCCCGCCTCGCGGACCCAACTCCGGTCCAGCTTCTCCGCATCGCACGCGCCTCGTAACCTTATGGACCTCTCCCATCACCGCCGGCTCGGCCTCCACCTCCATGGCCTCCACCACCCCCCTTAACGCCACCAACACGTCGTCCAACACCCGTAGTGCCCCGGCCAACTAACCAAACTGCATGTCGATTGTTACTACCTGCAACTGCCTCGTCCTCCGCGCCTCTCCGACCCCTTCCTCTACTACCGTCGTCTCCGAATCGTGTACCTACAACGACGGCTACCTACTAATCCGCTACGCGACGCTCCTTACTAACTACCTAATAACTCTTTCCCGCTCCCTCGCCCGCTTATCGCCCTCGACTACCTTACGTATTCCTGCCTCCTATATCTCCTACGCCTCCTCTACGACCCTGTCCCGGATTGCATCGTTGTCCTCTTCATCACTCGCCTCATCGGCGCAAAAGCCTGGATGCTTTGAATTGTCGAGGTGGAAGTGTAAGACGTGTTGCAATCGAGATCCACCTCTGGGAACTTGGGTACCGCGGGGAGTGTCGTGATATCGAAGAGATATCGTGACGAATGTGTGGCTCCGAACGACAGTCCGTGATGGTCAATGCATGCGAGGCCGCAGCCGAGGATGAGGACCAGCACCAGAAAGAGCATGGAGATGATGCTGGTGGCGGCGTAGAAGCCATGCTTGGGTAGTACGTGGTGAGGAGAGATGGTCATATCCGGCACATCATGGACGCCAAAGTTCGTTGATGCCTTCTTCCCGTCCGCATCCTCTTTCTGGTGTAGTTTGATGTGACGATGCTCTCGCTGCAGTCGCTCGGATCTCGGCAAAACGCCCTCGCGGTGGAGGTGGCGCTTCTCCCGCTCGACTTCGTCCGGGGTTCTAGTATTGCCGCCGATATCGGTTTGCTTCGGGCGAGAAGGCCCAGGAGGAAGAGGACTCTTCGCCGGACATAATGTCGTCTCCAGCCTGGATCTGGATCAAGTGTTAATAGTGTCGCTGTCGCTGTCGAACATGGAGAGGAGACAATCGAGTTACCGTGCGGCGAAACTTAGAGGAGCCTGGGACGTGGGTAACTTGCACCATCTTGGAGTAGAGGGTAGGCGGTCTGGCTGGTTGGATCGGACTCATTTTGCTGGCGCTGGAATGTCTGTCGTTGCTGGATTGATGCTGCACGATTGTTGATGCTGCTGGATTGATGCTGCACGATTGTTTAATGTTGCTGAAACGAGCCCGTCGGATAGGTGCAGGATTCATTCTAAGGTACGATTGAACATACACCCAGGCTTCTTGGCACTGTGCAGCATGCATCCAAGGATTATTATCCCTCCGACCGGACCAAAACATCCCCATTCCCGCCGTTCGGCCGTGCTCGGTCTGCCTTTACACTACGTCGCATGTTTTGCACACTGGCCAACAAGATCCGCTCACAAATACCACTACACACTCGTCTCTACAAATGAGCTCGTCGGGATCCCCCAAAGTTCAATCGAGAACCAACCACCTCTGTTTCACCGAGTGGCTCGAAACCCCCGAGTACACCGCCATCTCCGTCAAAGCCGCTCTGTCCTCAACCAGAACTCCTCGTCTTACTACGAAAGATTGGGAGTCTTTCCATCGCAATCTCGACAGTGCAGAGATTTCACAGACGACTCAGACCGACTGGAAGAACGTGAACTCTACAGACCGACAGACAGATCGATACAGCGATACCATACACGACCGGCCAACAGACAGAGACTTGTACGAGCCTACGACTGCCTCAGTAAGCGCCCGCCTCAAGCGACTACAGGATCAACAGTCCACGCTCCGAGGAGCCTACGGAAGACCAGCCAGAGCATCTTTGTGGACACCTTCCATCCTTCATTTGATGATCTTCGTGCTCCTTCTTCAACCCATCCATCTTCTCCACCACCGCCGCAAAATCTACACCGTTCCCATCGATCATCCTCTTTGTCCAAGGCACTCACCCCTATGGCCGAGCATCCGTCGCCGACAAGGTCCGATCCTATATCGAGCCCAGAGCGCTGCTATCCCGGCGCTCGTCCTCTCTAACGACGGTCTCAATAATTCGCTCGCCGCCGCCAATCAACCCTACCCTAATCCACCTTCATCATCCAACGAATCCTCTTCTCCGGCTTCACCTTTAGACATACCTAGTATGTAGGATCCGCTCGAGGAAGAATTAAAACAGAAGGAGGGTAAAGAGCTATCTATAGAGGAGAGAGAGAAGTTCGCGCATTTACAAAACTAGTAAAAGCTGTAAAAGGTGCAGTTAAGAATAGAGTAGCAGTATGAATCACTTTAGAACAGACTCGATTCGATACTCTCTCGGAAGGAGGAGATTCTACGTATCCTTATACTACGGGCGCAATCTGGCTTAAACGAGCTCAAAAGGCCCTAGTAGGGGTGTATATGCCGCTAAGGTAGGGGATTAGATGCCGATTGTCGGTATTCGGCGGAGGCAGATGTAATATAGCCCCCCTCCTTACGCAGAGCGTCGCGCTCTAAACAGTTTTACCTCGAGTGAATTCTTTTTAGTGTTTGCTAAGTTTAATAGCCTAAGGCCTTAATCGGGGTCTACTGCGGCTTTAAAACCTAGGCTCGGATCCCTCGAGTTCTTCTCTTCTTTAACAACCTTGTGCAGACTTAGTAAGTGTGACTTAACCCTATCCGATGGCTAAATAGGTCTAAAAGTGCCCCCCTAAGGGGCATTTGTAGCCTGTATAGTGCTAACGTAGCGTTTAGTTCCCTTTTAGCCCTATTTTCTACCGGACGACCTCGACTTTTATCGAAAAACCGCTATTCTTACTAAACGACCCTATCCGCGACCGAACGAGCCTATTATGACGTAACCCGCCTCTATCGCGACCTAACGCAAGCAATTCGCCGCTAACGGCATCTTTAAGGGCAATCCGTGCGTTAACTGCCTTAACAAGCCCTTAAACAAGGCCGATTTGGCCTAGTTCTGCCTCTTTGCGCGCGAATCGCCGGACAAGTGGGCAACTAATAATAAGGACGAATATTACCTAAAGTGTTACAATTGCTCCAACCGCGATTGTTTCTAGGTATGTACGGGTTTAAAAGGGGGCTTTCGGGGGCTAATGTAGTTAAAAGATGCCGGAACTAGTTAAAGGCGACATTACGAGGGCTAATAAGCTCCGTAGGGCCGCTATTGCCGCCGATAGTACCGGAGCGATAGCTGCGGCGGCTTGTTCGGCCTATAAGGCGGTCTACGTACGCATTCAGGGGTATGTGTAGTTAGTTCGGGTCTGTTTGGCTCCGTTAACCCCCTTTTAGGCGCTTCAACTCCTTTACTAGTGTTAACGGCCTCTATCTGTACTAAGGCAAGGCCGAATTCGACTAGAAGGGACCGCTTATGTTCGGAAAGCGCGAGAAGTTGCTCGCTAAGGAGGCTGTAAAGCGAAAGAGGGAGCTTATAAGTATTTAGGTCCCTTCTTGCCCAAAAGTGCCCTACTAACCCTAACAGGGTAAAGACATGCCTAACACCCCCCGTAAGCGACTTATTCTAGCCTAAGGATCTACCGAGGACCGCCTACGGCGTCGCGTTTAGGCCCTTTCGGCCGCTCTAGACACCGTCTATACCCGTGCGGGCGCTAAGAAGGGCTCGAAGGCCTCCGTTATAGAGGGAGTGCTCCGTCCGACCGAGTACGACCTCTCTAGGGACCTTAAGCCTAAGGAATAAGCATATAAGCGCTTTTTCGTGTTTCTTTTATCTCTTTTAGCCTCTTTTAGGCTCGTTTTAGGACTAATAGGCGCGGTAACGCCCGGGTTGTTTCTTTTTGCTACGACTTGGCGACTTATAGATCAGATAGAATTAAAATGACTTCACTGTGCTCGATTGTCTCTCGTTGTGTAATAATGTCGTCCTTAGGGGCCCGTTTAGCCCCTAATTTCCCCCCCTAGGATTTTATTAGATTAAAATTCTTCTAAGGTAGAGAAAAATTTTAGGTAACTAGGAACCGGACTAAGGAGTCTATATAGTGTTAACTAGTGTCTTTTAGGCCTTAATAGTAACTAATAACGCGTTTGTATATCTATCGTGCTAGTCTACCGCCCTTAGTACCTCCCGTGCTTTTATTAAATGCTCTTATCGCAGTAGGGCTAATGTAAGTCGTAGGTTCCTAAGTGTTTTTAGACGCGGGCTAGCCCTTCCACGCGATCCTGTATATCCATCTGCCGTGTTGTTTCTTACGCTTTAGGATCTTGTCTACTACGTAAACGTTAGGTTCCTCTAATCGGATCTCCTTTAGGCTATTCTAGGCCCGTTCGGTGATTTTAGTAGGTTTTTCCTCCTCTAGTAGGGAGATGTAGAACGTAGGATAGATATTTATCGTTTCCGGCAGTTCTAGCGTATACGCGACGTCGTTTACGGCTCGCTTAATCCTATATAGGCCGATATACTTGTAATCGAGCTTTTCCGACGGCCGGATAGACTTCAAATATCGAGTAGAGAGGTACATACGGTCGCTAACCTTGTATGTTTTCGCAGTTTTGCGAGCATTGTAGTATCGTGCGTGTCTCTCCTGTAACGTAGCTAGTCTTTTATATAGCGTTTTCTATAGGCCGATTACCCTATGCGCTATTTCCGCCGCACTAGGAGCTTTGCCCTCTAATTAGGGCAGGTCGGGCCATCTGGCGGCAATTAGATCGCGAACGTTATATGCTTAGAATAGTGTTACCCCTGTTGTCGCATAAACGCTATCGTTGTAAGAGAATTCGGCTACCGACAGCATCTATGCCTAGTCGTCCTGTTCGTAGTTGTAGTACACTCGTAGGTATTGCTCTAGCGTTTAGTTCTAACGTTCCGTCTAACCGTCCGTTTAGGGGTAATATGCGGTACTTAGGCCCCTTCGGACCCTAAGGTAGTAGCAAAGCGTGCTCTAGAACTTAGATATAAGGATTAGTCCTCTGTCGGACGTAATTAACTTAGGAGTTCCGTAAAGGCGGAAGATTTCTCTTAGGAAGACCTCCGCGAGGGTTTCGGCGTTAATATCCTTCCGTATAGGAATATAGTAGGCTATTTTGGACCACCTGTCTATAACGACGAGGATTAAGTCGTATGTATGCCCTATAAACGTACTTAGGGGCAGATCGGTAATAAAATCCAATGTTAGGTCCTCCTAGGGCCCGTTTAGTAGAGCTTCCGCATAGAGTTCTCTATATAGGCTATATCGCCGTAGCTTCGCCCTGTCGCATATCTAGCAGCTGTTTACGTAGTCCTTAACGTATTTTCTTATGTCTAGCTAGTAGAACGACCGTTGCAACAGCTCTAGGGTCCGTTCAAAACTAAAGTAGCCGGCTAGGGGATCGTTATAGCACTAGCGGAGAGCTGCTAGGCGTACTAGGCCCGCAGGCACGTACAGTTTCCGTTCGTAGAAGAGGAATTCGCCTTATATAGCCTACCTTTAGGTCTATTCTAGCGGATCCGGGTTATTTATAGCTAGTTCGACTGTTAATGCTATAGGGTTATGTTTCAGGCTTTCGCGTATTGTATTAATTAGCGGGGAGTCTAATAATTCTTCTATTAGAGTGCTCGCTATTATATACGTTTTGCTGTAGTAGGTCGTGGCGAGCTGTAGATAGTAGGTTATAACTGCTATTATAGACTAAACGGGGCTAGATTCGGCCGTTATTCCCTCGGATAGACCTAGTTAGTGCCGAAGGGTGTCTAATGTAGGAGCACTGTCGCTTTCGTTAATCCACCGTTCCGAGTAGTCCCTATCTTCTAAGTCTAGGCGTCTACTTACTCCGTCCGCGGCGGCATTAAGCGACCCCGGGTTGTACGTTATGCGGAAGTCGACGTTTAACAGCTACTCTGCCTATCTTGCCTATCTTCGGCTTAGTTGCTTAGTTGTTATAAACTATTTTAGGTTATAATAGTCTGTTAAGACCTTAATTTGGTGCGAAGCGCCCTTAACGTAGTGTCTCTAGTGCTTAAAGGCCTCGACTATAGCGAGAAGCTCTTAATCGTATATGTTATAGTTCCTTTCGGCCGCGTTTATCTTGCTAGAGAAGAAGGCTACTAGGTGCTAGTGCATTTTGCCCTCCGTTTTATGCGGTTGGGACAGTACTGCCCCGACGGCGAACCTAGAGGCATCTGTTACGACGCGGATAGGCAGTTTTGGGTTAAAATGCCGTAAGATAGGCGCTTTAATAAACCTAGTCTTTAACTGCTAGAATGCTTGTACTGCGTTAGGTAGGAGTTCGAGGGGAACTAATTCCTCCTTTCTCTGTCGGTGTCCGCCTTTGGCACTATTTAGGCCTCTCTCTGTTAAGCAGTTTAGTAGGCTAGCTATGCGGGAGAATCCCTTAATAAACTAGCGGTAGTAGTTCGTAAATCCGATAAAGATGCGAATGTCCCTAACTAAGGCCGGAAGGGGCTAGTTAGCGATAGCTTGGATCCTTTCTGCCTCTATTTCGACCCCTTTTAGGGTTACTACGAACCTAAGGTAGCCGACTTGCCGCTTATTGTTTTGTTTGTTTGTTTGTTCCATTTACGTCCTGTAGGAGTCTATGACTATGTAGGACGGCTGTCTCGCGACAGTAGTCTATCTATGTACAATCGTTGTTCTCTCGTATCTCTTGACCTTAGGGAAAGACCCGTACCTAGGATAGTAGCTAGCTAGTATCGAAGGACTTTAAAGAAAGACAAATAAGGAAAAGTAAAAGGAGTGTAGGCTAGACGGTCTCGTCTTCGCCTCTTGCTAGGTGCTAGGACCTAGAAGCAATCTTTGTATCCGAGAGAAAGGTAGTAAGGTGTTTCCGGAGTTCCTTATCTTCTACTATTTCTAGTAGAGATTGTGCTTGTCGTAGCGGTAGTGGCCTAAATACATCGTAGATAGGGCAGCTACATACGAGGTGTTCTACTGTTTCTCGTCGTCCGCAAGGGCAGTCTAGCGTCGTTACGTGTCTAAAGCGATAGAGATAGGACTTTAGGTATCCGTGTCCTAATAGGATAGTATAGAAGGCACTAGTTAAAGCGCGTCTTCCTCCTATTCTATGTTTTCCTAGCAGGCTCTATAGAAATCGACTAAGGTAGCTATTTGTATTCCTAGGTACCTTATTAATCTCCTATTGTCTTACTATTTCGTATCGGGTTTTCTAGACGCTAAAGAGATCGTCTTTTGCGTAGTTAGCCCTCTCGTGTTCTACGAAATGCTTATATTGTCGGAGTCGATAACAGAGTAGTTATATCTATGTTCTCTATCGTTTTTGCGGAAGTATCTCTCTCGAGTCCTCGTGTTGGACTTCTCGCGTATCCGAAGGCGCGCTTTAGATAGCGAGTCTTACAGGGTAGTTTTCGGGTAGCTTTGCTACGCGTAGAGAGTATAAAATTGACTGTCTCTCTAGGCGTAGATCCGGGGGGAAGAGATTTGACTCTACTTCGGACGGGACATTTGGGGCGGTACGGAAAACGCCTAGGATCTTTCTATAAGCTTTACTTTATAGAGATACTAGAGGTTTTATACTCTTTTTCGACCGCTACCAAACCGGGGCCCCGTAGTCTACTATTATAGTAACGTAGGCTAGGTAGATCTTTCTTAACGATATAGAAGATAGACCGCGTTCGGTATTTGCTAGTCTTTCTAATCGATAGAATGCTGCTTATGCTTGTGCCGATCTTATTGCAATGTGCTCCTTAAAGGTAAGACCGGCGTCTAGCTAAATCCTAAGCTACCTTATCGCTTTCTTTGCCGGGCGAACAATATCGCCGTTTAGAAGAATTACCGGGCAATCGGACCCTTTCCCTTTTAAGAAGTGTACTAGGTCTATCTTTGCTAGGTCGAAAGTAATCGAGTTCTTCTTTCCTAGGTCTATTAGCCTTCTTGCCTTACGTTCTAGTACCTTAGAGTTCTTCTTAAGGGACGTAGACGAGGTAGATAGTCTAATGTCGTCGACGTAGGAACTAGGAGTAACTCCTTATAGCGAGAAGAATATATCGCGCGTATAGATTAGAAAGAGGATAGGAGACATCGGGCTGCCTTACGGAACGCCGATCTCTACGTCCTAGAATTCCTATATCTATCCGTCGAATGCTATTCGTAGGCGTCTATTGCTTATAAACGACTAAACCTAATATATAAGGCTATGCGGAAGCCTTAACTAGATTATTATTCTTAACAGTCGGTTCTTTGCAACGTAGTCGTATGCTCCTCTTACGTCGAGGAAGATAACCGAAGTCTTCTTTTTCTTTCTTCGATTCTCCTCGATTTTATTCGTTAAGAGAAGTACCGTATCGATAGCCGATTTCTTCTTTCGCCCTCCTAACTACGAGTCGTGTAGAAGGGGCTTCGTCTCTACGATAATCCCTAGGCGTTTTGCGAGTATTCTCTCGCTAATCTTACTAAGGTAGTTTAGGAGAGAGATAACTTGGTAGGCCTTAGGGACCGAATAGTCTAGTTTTCCTAGCTTTGCTAGAACTACGCCTGTCGCAACTTTCCAGCATCGGGGGTAGTGTCCTTCGTCGAGTAGCCTACTATATATACGTAGAAAGGTAATAGGAATAGCGCCGTACGCTTTACTAATAATAGCTTGCGTAATACCGTCTAGGCCCGGCGTTTTTTCTTTTACTATCTTCGTACTATAGGCGGTAGCGAGTTCCTCTTCGGTTAGCGTAGTCTAGCCCTAATCCCCGGCTGTATACGCTTCCTAACGGCTAGGTAGAGGTTCCTCGGTAGGAGGGCGCGGAAATAAGGCTTCGGAGAAGGCCTTACATTTCCCCTCGAAAGAATCTTCGTTGTTTATCGTAGGTATCTGTCTTCGGCTGCTATTCCTAGTATAGGACATAGCTTTAAAGATAGATTTCGAGTCTTCTTTTTCGAGGAAAGCGTTCTAGTAGTTCTTCTTAGCTGTTTTAATAGCTTAGAAGTACTCGTTTCTCGCTTTCGTATACGCCTCTTTCTCGTCTAGCGTCGGCGTACGTCCGTAGGTAAAGGTCTGTCTATATGTTCTAGACATTGTACGGCGTAGCGTGCGTAGCTCTCTATTCTACCAAGGTTTCGCGCAGGCGTATACTACTTTCTCTAGGATTACTCCCCGCATCGATTCGGTAATACACGAGGTAAAGGAGTCTGCAATGTCGTCGAGGGAGTTCGTATAGTTAATAGACGTCGCCTTGCTTATTAGGAGATCTATAAACAGTTCCTAATCCGCGGAAGCTATATCTAGAACTACTTTCTTCTGTTGGGCTCGATCTTGCGCGCTAATAAGGTCTATAGATATAGCCTTATAGTCTGAGCCTGTCGGAATCGTTCTCTAGTCGATTTCTTTCGTAGATAAGGATCCTCTTATAAACGTAAGGTCTAGGACCGACTCTGCGTCTAGGTGCGGCCTATAGAAGGTCCCGACACCTATCGTATTACGTAGAGTAAAGCCCTAGTCTTCTATCTACTCTATAAATTCGCGGGCGCTAGTAGTATCCTTTCCCCTCGGATCCTAGGACGGGTGTCTAAGGTTAAAGTCTCCTACTAGTAGAGTGTTTAGAAGGAACGTGTTGCGTAGAGAGTAGAGGATTCTCTCTATTGTTCGTCGGTTTTGCGGGTTCTCGGTATCCCGAAGGTCCTTCTCGTTATAGAGATTAACTATCTAGATCTTATTGCCCTTCTTGTCTAAAATAACAAAGGAAAGTATGTCGCTGTCGTCTAATAAAATAGGAGAGATATTAACGTTAAGTCTTGTGCTAATATATAGCATTGTTCTTAGCCGGATCGTCGAATCCGTAGTCGTTAGGAATAGCTGGTTGTATTCCCGGTGTGCAATAGATCTTGTCTCTTTGTAGCCTGTTATCGGGTCTTCTATAGTCCACGGTTCCTAGACTAGTAGAAGGTCGGCTTTCTGCTTAACCGCGACGTCTAAGGTAGACTCTATAGCCTCGATAGATTAGTTAAGATTAATATAGAAAATCCGTAGAGAGTATTCTAACATGTAGAACGTTCTAGGGGCCTCCCTTTCTGTTATATACGATCCTTCGCCTTCTCGACTCTTAGGCTGTCCGCGCCTACGTATAGACGGTTTTAAATAGCCCTTTTTGCCTCCTCCTCGGTAGCAAAACCTACTAGAACTGTCGCCCTAGTAAGAGTCCTTCTTCTCTCTTCGTTTGTTAGCCAAATCGGGGTGCCTACGAGTTTAAGACCTCTATTAAAGGTCTTAATTTCTCGTTGAATGTCCTATAGGCCTGTTAGCGTGTTAAAGTTCGCGGTCGAGACGCCGTAGACTACGACCTTGTGCTAGAGAGAGTCCTCTATTACCCGTGCCTCGCCTACGATATCGGTAACCTTAGTAAGGCTATTAATCGTTCGTTAGCGGGCTTTCTCTGTTGCAAAGTTTAGGACAATATTACCCCGAAATAATTTCTTTATCGCAAGGACAGCTAGCTCTTGGTCTTCGCCTTTAAGAGCGTTGTTAATTTTGTCTCGGGTTGCGATCTAGTCGAGTTCCTTCTCTTTATCCTTTAGTACAAGGATAAGAGGCATCGGTTCTGCTTGTTCTTTCGGCTTACTAGCCCTCCGGGAGACGGTCGTCTACTGTTGTTGTTGTTATTGTTGTTGTTGTTGTTATGTTGTCTTTGTTGTCGAGGAGGTAGAGGTAGAGGTAGCGGATCCGCTGTCTCCCTTAACAACGTCTGCGAAAGTAGGCTTCTTCGCCTATGCTGCTAGTTTCTTTGTTGTTATTTCTAGGTTCGAGACTTGCTTTGCGAGGATTTGGGACGTTGTCCTAAAGTCTGTACGCTCGGTAAAGTGCCGAAAGACTTCGAGAAGGTCGAAAACCCAGGTTTGTTCTCCTAGAAACCCGACTAGATCCCCCGCCGCTTCGACTAGTAGCTGTCGGGCTTGTAGGATCTTCTCGTTCGCAGGCGTGTAAGAGAGTGTTTATTTCTTTCCGAGAGAAGGGCTGCGAGTCGGGGAGTTACTAAATTTAAAGGGGTTTTGCCTTTTCCTAGGTAGGAAAGGAATGCCGGTTCTTTTTAGTAGTTCCTTCGGCGACGGCAGGGTCTTAAGAGACTTAAACGTAACTTCCTCGTCCCCTCTAGCCGTAGCTTTTGGAGTCTAAGGGGCTAAGCTTGCGTCTGTTATTTCCGTCTCGGTAGACATTGTCTTATTGTTGTTATTGTTTGTTGTTTGAAAAGAGGCTCAGTAGTCTTACGCCGAGAGGGCTGCTTGTTCGTCTCTATTTCTAATCGCGTTCGGGTCCTAGCCTACTTGCGACACTAGGGCACTCTTCTCCCTACTATTAAGTAGTATAGGAGAAGGTATACTTTAAAGAGGAGAGAAGAGATATATAAATATACCTCTGCTTCTAGGAAGTACTCTGGCCTGCAGCAACGTGCGTCTTTATAGCAGGCTTTAGAGGCGTTCTGCGGGTAGCGGTAGCAGGTTCGGGACAACCTTTGTCTCTAGGGAAAGGTAGGCCTATACTCTATATAGAGTATCTAGCTATACAGCTAGTACTACTACTCTAATCCCTAGAGGTGCAAATTCGTCCTTACTAAACTACACTGCTCCTTTAGCTTCCTCTCTCGGCGGCGTAGGACAACAGGTAACTCTAGTATAGAGAGAACTAAGTGTATATGTATATGTATGTTTATGTATCCTAGGAACACTGCTCTTGTTTAGCCTTTGGCTCTTCCAAAATTCGACTAAATCAGGCGTTTGATAGCTAGAATAAAAGCTCTCGTCGAGGGCTTTCAAACGGGCTACACGGCGTCCGAATCGGCGGCGTATTGGTTGTGTTGTAGTGTGTTAAAGTGTTGTAGTATAGGTTGTAAACCTTCCTTGTGTAATGCCCTAAACAGGGAATGTTTCGAGTGTAGGGGAGGTAAGGTCGGAATAAGGTTTCGGAGGTAGGGGCCAAATCCCGGAGTTTAGGTTCAAATTTGCACCCTAAAGGGGGCAACAAGGTGAATCTTTGAACTCCAGTAGCGGCGTGGGTTTTGAGGGTAGCGGGGTGAATGCGGGTTCGTTAGAACGGCCTTAATAAGGGCTTTCGAATGGTGCGTGTTTGGTAATGATCGGGTCAATATTAGGTGTGCAATGGAAGTGCGGATGTCGATGGACTTGCCGCTTAAAGAACTCGCACTTTAATAGTTTAGCAAAGAGTCGGTGTCTTCTAAGTCTCTCGAGGACTATCCTAACGTGTTTCTTGTGGCTTTCGGCGTCTTGTAAGTATATTAAGATATCGTCGAGGTATACTACAACATAGTAGTCCAGCAGGCCCTAGAGGGCGTAGTTTATATATCCTTAGAACACTGCTAGGGCGTTAGTTAGCCCAAACGGGACTACAGTGTACTTAAAGTGGCTATACCTCGTCCGAAAGGCAGTTTTCTACTAGTCGCTCTCCTTAATTCGGATGCGATAGTACGCGTCTCGTATATCTAGCTTTGTAAAGAACTTTGCCGGCGCCAACTGGTCTAGAGATTCCTAGACGAGGGGCAGGGCGTATCTATTCTTAATAGTAACGGCATTAAGGGCCCTATAGTCGACGCATAGATGTAGGCTACCGTCCTTTTTCTTTATAAAGAGGATGCCTGCCCCCGCTAGGGAGGTCGAGGGGCGGATCTACCCCTTCTCTAGGCTATCGGCGAGGTAGTTACGTAGAGTCTCTAGTTCTGTTATAGAGAGGTTGTATAATAGGCCGTATAGGGCCTCCTTGCCTTCTTCGAGGTCGATACTAAGCTTATTCGGCCCCGTCTTAGGGAGAAGGGACTCGTTTCCTTCTGCGAAAACGTCCGCGAAATCCGAGAATTCGCTTGGAAGTTCCGGTTCTTTTGGCGCGTCGTCTGTGCGTTAAGCGGCAAGGGCCTAAACGCGCCCCGAAGGGATGCCGGAGGCGTCCTTCTAGAACTCTTCGGGTAAGACGAGCCTAACCGGCCTCTATTGTCTGCCTTTCGTCCCCTTCTAGGTAACGCTTTTGCGGATAAAGTTTACCCTCGGGTTCTATCGTTCTAGCTAGGGCATGCCGAGGACTAGTTAGAACCCGTAGATTCTTCCGACTACGAAGGTTTCTACATATCCTCTTGTGTGTCCTTAAGTGTCCGTTACTTTAAACGGGACGCGGCATTCTCCCTAAATAGCTATCCTCTAGCCGTTTAGTACTACGTATTAGGCCGTTTGCCCTAACTTGGGGCTTAGGCCTAGCTCTTTAGCTGCTATATTGTCTATAAAGTTGCTTTGCGCTCTGTAATTAAGCAGTGCTTAGAGTATCTTAGTCCTATTAGGACCCTACATCTTTACTTTAAGGCGTATTAGCCCTTCCCCTGTAGTTCGGGGAATTCCTCCTGGCTCGGCAGCCTTTCTTTAGGCCTCTAAGTACTAGACTTAACCCGCAGCGGTTAGAGGAGATCTACTGCGGGCTCTCCCTTTTCCCGACTAGTCTTTGTTAGGGCATTCCTAGCGCCGGTAGCCCTCTTTGCTATATATCTAGTAGGCAGTGGCCGACTTCTCCTTATTAGCTGCCTTCGGGGGGGTTTTAGCCCTTCTCGGCCTACTTAGGGGCTTGTTGTTTTTGTTTAGGCGCCTTCCGTTAGTCTCGTCGACGGAAGTCTTTGCTAAGCGCTTTTTGTTAAATTCCTGTATCTGTTAGTACGATATGTTAGCTTGTTCCTCCGTATCTATAAGGGTCGTAAGGGTAACTTAGCCCTGTTCGAGCCTGTTTCTAACTACTAGGGTAAGAGCTCCCTTAAATTTATAGATTATCCTAGGAATGTTAGTGCAACCGATCTTATCCTACTGTTCTTTTAGGTAGTTTATTAGCCTAGTTAGGGTCCTGTCGCCCTATTTAGCCTCTTTAATGTTGTCTATAGCTCTTTAGGTGCGTTCGTCTTTTGTACCTATAGAATCTAGCATTACGAGCTATATGTCGCTCTATGTTAGCCAAACAGGTGCCTTGTCGAGAAGGTAGCGCTTCTAGTACTACTTTTAGGGTCTCGCTATCTATTCTTTAGCGAATTCTATCTTTTCTTCGTCGGTAGCTATACTAGCCCGGTTAATTGCTCGGTTAATGTCTTCCTACTACTATTCCTAGTCGGCGCGGTTCTTTCCCTCGAAGATGTAGGGATTCCGGGCCTTTAGGAGCGCGTTCTTAGGGATAGATAGCTAAACTAGGGCATCGGGCAGGATAGTAGGGATAGATCCGTTCTGTACCTAGGCGATGCGGTCCCTTATAGCCTTGTTGCGTGCCTAAAGAAGGCTAAGCTGGAGGAGGCGCTCCTATCTGGCGGTAGCGGCCTCTTCCTTACAGATTTGTTTATTAATATCGTCTTCTTCTCCCTTAGGTAGAGTGTCTTCTTCCTGTAGAGGGTTCTCCGGTTCTTCTTCGCCCTCGTTAGCGGTATCCTAGTGCCCGATAGGTTCTTCCGGGTTTTTAGGCCCGCCTTCGGCGTCTTCGTCGTCGCTAACGGCAGTCTAAGTAGAGGTTTCTATAGTCTCCGGGTCGTTAGCGGGTTCGTTCGTATAGCGACGGGTGCTCTTGCTCCCTAATAGGCCGGGACGAGACGAAGCTATCTCGGAAGTAATTCGTCGTACTATAGGGTAGATCGAATCGTATGTAAAAGGTGTAGTTAAGAATAGAGTAGTAGTATAAATCACTTTAGAACAGACTCGATTCGATACTCTCTCGGAAGGAGGAGATTCTACGTATCCTTATACTACAGGCGCAATCTAGCTTAAACGAGCTTAAAAGGCCCTAGTAGGGGTGCATATGCCGCTAAGGCAGGGGATCAGATGCCGATTGTCGGTATTCGGCGGAGGCAGATGTGACAAAAGCTTAGGAGATATAAGGTAGAAGATAGTACGGAAGATAGAGTAGAAGAGAGGGAGGAAGATAGGGAAAACGTATATAGGTAGGATAGTTATAGAGGGGATTATAATTTATCGCCGGGAAAAATATTGCGACTAGATCTATCTATAACTTCCCTAATACCTCGGAACGCTACGTCGGAAACCTCTCTATCTAAGATCGCTACGGTTCCCGCCCTCCTTCGATACCCCGCTACCCTCCTTATTCTCCTCGCCCTCTTCCTCCTTATCCTCTCCTTCCGCGCTAATCTCTATATCGACCTAAGGCTCTCTCCTTTCTCCTTCCTTCTTACCCGCTACCCTAATCCCTCCTACTTTATCGGATGCCCTAGTATTATACTTTCTCCCTCTACCTCCTTACCTCTATCCGGTCTTATAGAGGCGGACCTACTTCTAGCCTACTACCGCCCCGTTAACGAAACTTCCTACTCCGCTTACGATTACGCTCCGCTATTGTCGCCGGCGGCCCCGCGTACGACTATTTCCCTTATACTATATTTACGTAGCGTTACGGCGAGCTATCGGGCCTACCTAGCGTAGACTAGGGATAGGGAAGCGATAAAGTCGGATTAGGGGAGGGCGTTAGAGGCATTAGAGGTTGTTGTTTAGGGAGTTAGATAAATTAGGGCGACGCGTTCGTCTTCTTACTACTTTACCTCTTCTCGCGCTTATAGAGCGGGAGAGAGAGAGGGTTAGACTACTAAGGGCTATTACGGGGTTAAGTACGAAAAGGGAGGCGGAGGAGGAGGAGGAGGAGGAGGAGGAGGTTAAACGAATTAGGGCTAAAAGGGAGGGAGTGGACGGTGCGAAGTTGTTCATCCTCATCATTCATACTGACCGACAGCAATCCATCGAAAATGTCGCCATCCTTACCCCTACACAACTTAACGACCTTTACGATCAACTTTCTTAGGAGCGCAGTATCACTGCCGAGCCCCGCCACAAAGGCAACCTCCTCAAATAGATTCGCCGCAATATGCCCGAGTATGACATAGCACCGGGAGACCGCTTTGCCGCCACCAGCTTGATTAATAAGAGTATGGTGGAGCGGACAGCGAACCCGAATACTCCATCAACTTCTGCGTTGTCCTCGGACATGGTGGAGCGAACGGCGTACTTCAATGCTCCATCACTCTCTTCATCAGCTGTGAACAAAGATGTAATAAAATAGGGGATGTTTATGAGAGCATCGAGGATTCCAACCCTCACGACAGCGTCTCCATCAAAATTGATCAACATGACCAAGCGCAGCAGATGAGCACGATTGAAGCTGGTCAGTCTGGAGCAAGCAGGGATTTGGCGTACCTTCTCGACTTTTCCGCGGAACACTTGGAGAGACAGGCCATACAATCGCTGCATGGACGTTCGAAAGGTCCGGGTTGATATCATGCCCGAGAGGGGTTCCAGACAGCGTGAGCTGGTAGCACGAGTTCGCCGCATACAGGTGGGCCTTCCTGTGACGTCGATTTGCTGTGTACAGCGACGTGGTACTCAAGATGGCGAGCCAGGCGTGAGGTTGGAGGCGTTGGCGTCGGTGGCTGCTGGTGCGATTAATGCGCCAGGCAGTATGGTGACATGCCAGCACTGCAGGAGTTGAACGAGATCCACGACTTCCGTCTCTCGCTGGCGCTGAGCCGTACACACACCTGTATGAAGCTGGTCGTGCCAGCTCATAGCTTGGTCATGCTTGCAACGTCTGGTTTCTACAATGTTTGGTTCTCAGCTTCACGTGTGAGTCCGATTCCAGCACCAAATCATCCGATCTTCCTGCACGTCATCTGCCGCCGTTTGGTCTTCCTGCACTTCCGTCCGCCCCTCCCGCGCTGCGTGGTTGCTTCATCGGGCGCTGCCTTCATGTGTTGCGTTGAGCGCTGCGGTATGTTGTACCATAAGGTCCCTCGATCATTCTGTTCACGCTGGCCTAATGTTGCGAGGAAGGAGGTCTCTCTGGTCATTTTCCGTTCCGCCTACTGCAGCTTGGTCGACTTCCTGGACTCGATGACTTGGGAGATGTGCGGCTTGTGTTCTTTTGCCGTTGGCTCGTCCAGATGAGATCCGGTCCGGCTCCTCGTCGAGTGCGTTAAGCCGCTGAAGTCGTCAGTCAGGGAGGTTAAGAAGCTAAGAGTACTCGGTCTCATAGTCGTGAGGTATGACGAACCACAAATTCAGACTGACAGTCGAACATTGGATTCGACTTTAGCAACGGTCGGCTTTCCTCTGCATCACCTCCGCCGGCATGACCTCCGATATGTAAGATGTCTGCGTCTACGACTTCTCCACTCTACCGCTCCTGAATGCTATCTCGATCGGCACGACCTACGCCCTTGTGTCTAAACTCCGTCGCCTTGACTATGACCACAGTTACAACCCACGTACGACGACCCTCTCCCTAGGTGCGTTGACGACCCAGCCGCTACAACATCAGTCGCCTCTTTCGAGTAGAGGGCGACGTATTAAGCTAAGGGAGATATAACGAGCTTTAATCGCGCGGCTACCTTATAGACTACCTATTAGAGTTAAGCCGATATGCTCCCTAGAGACAGCGATAAGTTTACTAGCTTCCTCGTATAAGACCTCGAGTTTATCTCGTTCTTTCTACGTCCGCTATAGGTAGGAGTCTAGGCGAGGGCGGTTACTAACAATTTTAACTATAGATTCCTATAAGACCAAATAGAACCATTAGAGAACTTCTTAGTCGCCCACACATTTACGAATTCCGTTACTCACAACCATTTCAAACCAGCCCCGCAGCCACGACTTTAACCCAGCGTCACGAGTCACCGCAGCATTGTGAAAGATTCCTCTATGGACCGCGTTGTAGGCGATAACGACACCCAGCGCGACGACACACAGCACAAGCTGTCCTCCGTGCATTGATTCTGCTGCCGGTGCAGCACAATGCACAGGTATTGCTATGACACTCGATAATGAGCCATACGCCAAGTAGCCATTGGAATCAATTCGCTTGCAGGCCGACTGTTCTACAGCTGTACAGTTCTCGCAACCATTTCGGACCCACTTATACAATCTACTCGTTACGTAGCCAAGTCGATTGGCGCCTGGGAATTCCTCTTCTGGCCGAGAACTCCGAATCAGCCTTTACAATATCCTACTTTCCAACTCGCCCTCCAAGCACTGCGAACGTTAAGTCGACCACGATTATTATTAAGACATCTACGTCGGAAACGCGACTGGGACGACGATATAGTAAGGGCACCTACTCCGACGTGTAGTAGACAACGCTCATTGTGGAAGCGTAGACAACCTACCAACTATCGCCTCCGCCTTAAGACGATTCTCGTTCCTACCGAAGTCTAGGAACTCGTCCTACTTTACCTCTCCCTACGGGAAATTCTGCGCTGCCTCGGCCTCTCTACATTTCACGGGACGATTCGTGGCTCGAAGGAACTCTAACGCCGACTCTTCCTCGGGGCAGATTACCGCTTCCCTGCTAGCAAAGCTATAATAGGTCCGTAAAAGCTCGTCCGAGTTCCGGAGGACGACCTCGGTCGTATCTATTCTAATTCTTTCGCTATTACCGACATTATCCCTATCGTACTATTCTCCCGTACCTTCTCCGGCCCCGATAGCACTATACGTATTAACCTTAGACTCTTAAAGAGACTGTAGCAATACCTCGACATCTACGATCCTAAGCCTCTTCCTTCTTCCTTCGGCGAAATGTTCCTTACTTAACTACCTATCGCGAAAGTAAAACTTACCTATTCGGCTATCCTTATTATATATACGGCTGCCTCTTCAAACGGAAGGCCCACTTCCGTAGCTAGTTGTACGGCAACGTAGTAGTACTTAGAAGTGTAGGATAGGGTAAAAGTTAAGGACCTAGTAAAGAGCTTTTATAAGAGCAACCTAAGGATAGTCGATAAATATATAAATGTAGGTAGAGATATAAAAGTATTAGATAAGGGTGTAGACATTTCGTCCGGTAGGGTCTTTCTTATTAGTAGACTATAAGTAGGGAGTCGGAAGGCCGAAAAGGAGGCGGTTTAGGAAGAGGGTTAGTGTAATAAATTCGGAATCGAAAGAGATAGTTTGTTAGAGAACAATAATAGATAGGAAGCAATTATGCAAACGAAAAAATTAGAGGTGACAACGTTAATAACCTTATAACCAACTTCGTACGATTGTTATATGTCTACGGTATTAGCTACCGACTTTCTTTCTCCTTTCGTAATAACTTTTATAAATAGCTACCTAACACTACCCCTACATATATAATACTACCTCGCTACCCTGTCCTTCTCGGAGTGTACCTTACATAATTAATAAATTAATTATTAGACCTATATAAACTACTTAAGTCTCGACCTTAGTAGCGGTAAATACGGTAGTAATCGCTATAATAGCCTTTACCGATCGGATCGTATAGCGTTATCGTCGGGCTAAAAAGGAACTCGTAGATATAGGTACTACTAGGCTAGGTATATCTATATAGGAAAAGTATCTACTTCGCATCCGTAGTAGTATAGCGCGCTAGGAGAAGTCCGACCGCTAAGTATACTACGGCTATCTCCCGCCTTAGACCGCTAGTCTCTTCCCCGCTCGCCGTCTCGGACTATCCTTACTACGAACTAGGTAAGATAGATAGTTACGGTAAGTTCCTTTATATATGTCGCTCCCTATTACCTCCTTACCGGTCTAGGTTTCCTATTATATATCTAAGCACTCTTCGTTCTAGAAGGCAACTCCTCGCTACTATACTTCGTTCCGCGCCGGAATAGAAACCTACTCTCTATAAGTACCCGCTAACCTATAATATAAAGAGGTCTACTTAGACTAAACTCTATAGATATTAAAGAGATTAGTCTTAAATTTCCGAATACGAGGTTTCCTCGCTATTTCTATTACTTATCTACTTATAAGTAGACTTACGGGTGTCGGCGTAACGCTAAAACGGCGTATAGTATATTAATCTTTTTATAGCTAACCTTAGACCTTTCTAGCTAGCGTTCCTTCTCTCTTTACCGATACTATTAATCCTTACTATATACTTATTCACCTCTATATCCCTCTATTTATAACCGCTAGGCGTTCTAGTTATTAAGACTCTCGTCCTTAGCGCTATATAATAAAGTTCTAGTTATACGTTAGACGTTTAAAAATCGCGAACCGATATTAGAATTATAAGTCTATATATCGGGCCTCTCTTTATCTAAGTCTTTTTTTAAATACTATATCGAGATATAAGCCGCCGACTTAGTTAGGAAGATCTCGTATATTTACGGTTAAAGATTATAGTAAGAATCTAGCTCGCGGACTAAACTAGTATTATATAATATATATAAGAATATATCTATAATACGGTAGGCGAGATAAACTAAATAGAAGCAACTAGTCTATAATCTTAGCGGATTATTAGTATCTATAATATCGCCGGAGAGATAATAAAGAGCCTACTTTTAGGGCTTTAGGAGGTAAAATGTAATATATATATATAACTTAATAGAATAGGTAGGTCCGGTAGGTAATTTTCTATAGCTAAAAATAGTATCTATAATTCTCTCTAGCTATTACGATATTTACTTAAAACCTTATCCCTTTAATATCGAGCTAGTATACCTAAGGTATACCTATTTTCGTATCTATAATAAAATAGGTAGCAATCTTACTAGCCCTTATACTATAGTCTTAGAGTAAATATAAGCCTAGTATTCCCTTAATATCCTTCTTTTCTATAAGTCGTTTACTCTATTTACTAATCGCGGTAGTAGAAGCGTCCGTAATAGCTTTAGAGGATAGTACGTTCTAAGTTATATTATATCTACGTATAGATATAAATATAATAATTTTTAATCTAGAAGTAGGACGGTTAGTCGACTATAGACGAGAATCCTTAAAGGAGTAAAGAAGCTCCGTATAGATCTAACCGTAATAGTATCCTCCGCTCTAAACTCTACTTTATTAGCTTTAAATTATATACTCTACTATAAAACTTTAATATAACCCTTACTAGCTCCCTTTTAATAGATACTCTATAGTACCCTCCTATCCTTTACCTCTCTACCGCCGCGCCGTCCGCCCTATAGCCTACTATCTTATCTTATGTTTAATATCCCGCGACCGTTTCTAGTAGGAGATTACGTTAAGACTAAAAGACCGATTAAGCTAGTCTAGAGACCGTTATAGGGGAGCGTACTTATACTAATCGATGTCCGGGAAGTTAACCTCGTCGGTAAGCCGGGCCTATAGCGTAGAAACGTTAGTACTTATATTAGGCTAAGAAGAGGCTATAAAGACGTTATCGAGTTTAGATAAGTCTTATAAGTAGTAAGGCTGTTTCCTTATCGATATACTTTTAATAAGTATTACGCGATATAGATTAATAGGAGTACGATCGAGAATAGAGCGGACGTTAGTAGAGCGGAGGTAGTAGTAACGCCGGCGATATAGCGGATAGGCCGGTAGTAGTAGCGGTATTATCCTTTAGGTAAAATTAGAAGTAGCGCGGGTTTAGCGATCGTCTTCGCCTAGATAAGTTATCTTCTCGGAGTATATCCTAAATATAGGGGATATATCGAGTGCCTCTAAATGCCTACTAGCGCTTACGTAGCTAGCGTACGAGAGCTCTATATTAGGGACTATAGGATATAGTATTTATAAGGGCGATATTTATATTAGGGTACTTAGTATACGTCTCGGATACGAATAATAATTACTCGATTATAGGCTAGGCGAGGAAGGCGTTGTTTTAATAATTAAGAAGTTCTTCGATAGAGGAGATTGCTGGCGCGGACATGCTCCGCAATCGACGGCGTGGTTGGGACCACATCTGACGTGGTTGTATTGCCGCTGTATGCTGGTACGTGATTTCCTGGTAGAGCCAAGGAATGTACATAACGTTTGCCGGAATCTCGTAGTATTTACGCGGTAAATTACGATTTAATACGTAGCATAGGAGATTAATGTCTACTAGCAACGACTAACCGCGGTTACGATTAGAGCCTTAGGAAGGATGAAAGTTGACGACCGCGCTCGCGATAGAAGCCTTAGACCGACATAAGGTGGCCACAGTACCTACACGTGCTCGCCTGTGTCCTTCGCGTATCCCGCCCATCTCCTTCGGCGAGTAATACGTTACTCTAGCTAGTAGTCCATCAGGCTTCTTCGGCGAGGTGAGTGGGAGTGAATCCAGTGCGGACCGATCGTCGTTCAGTGTTATGAAGGGTTAAACGGGTAGGATTATCGTGCTTGCGGTCTACCCACAGCCCTACGAACAAGCGAATTCCCTCGGTCTTCCAAACGTGCCCAGCGCCACCAACCCCATGCAGGCCCAGCCCAGACCCGATGATCAAGGGACTGCCTGAACGCGGTCCGGAACCACGTTGTCGATTGTGTTTCCCGTTACTATAAGCTGCTTCACAGGTCTTTATCCTGCAGTGTGTGTGTGCCTATCTTCGTAGGGTCAAGCGCAACGTGCTCAATAAGCTCGAACGCAGCAGGTGCGAAAGCTTGCTGCATAATTGGGTCGATCTTGAAACGCATGCTAGAAGGCTGCGGAAGAAGTTAGCATGTATGAATAGACACACATGTGCAAGTAAACTGACCTCGCCGGGGGTAGAATGAGGGTAATGGAGGTCGAAGCTCGTGCCTGTGCGCAGAAGTTGCATAGTGACAAAGTGCATTGTGTCGCCGTGGTCAACTTCTTGTGGAAGGCCAACGACGCAATGGCGGTTGCCCAGGAATATGCCGATATCATACACCTTCCGCTGAACACCATTCGGTCCATCATGTTTCGGATCGGGATGGTATCGGAGTTTGAAGCAAGCTTTGTCCTCTGAATTGGCCACTGTTGCGTCGTTGGGAGAGCGACCGATGGATCCGGTGAAGATGTAGCCCTCGCGAAGGACGTGAGCATAACCATTGCTCGCTTTGGTACGAGAAGTACTGATAGGAGTCGTGCTCGGCAGAGGAAGCTTGGATGCGGCATTTGACGTAGCTTGATGTGTGGAAGCAACAGTATTGTGCGTCGAGCTCATGGCCTGCAAATCCATCGTCACTCGTCAGGTCAAGACGTGCAATTGCGCGGCGTTGCAAAGCCGCATGAGCCCTTGGCTGCAATGTCTCGGGCCCTTTTGAAAGTCGGCAGCTTACACCGTGTCTTAAGGCTGGGCCAACGTACAGCTTCCTTGACAATCTCTCTGGCACGTAAAACCTCGTCCTGAGGCATCATAAACGCTGGCCGGCGGTGTGATACTCCGAACGACTTGAAGGAGAAGTTGGGAGAGGAGCGCGATTCGGTGTCGGTGTCGGGTTGATGGAAAGGCGAAGTGTATCGTGCTGTTTGTTTGTTTTGGTCATGATGTGTCTCGAAAGGGTCCAGAGGGAGAGCAACTTGGAAGAACTTTTTTCGCGTACAATCTGTCACGACGGCGTACAAGAACAAGCGACGGGAGCGTTGAAGTGCGCAGGATAGAACGAGGTATCCGAGTGTTTTCGCATCGCAGCCAGAGTATGTAGAAGAAATAATACTTAATGTAATGCGCACATGACAGCCATGAAGCTGTTTGCTCGTGAAGCTTCGTCGTGTCATTAGCAAGTCGACCTGCCACCTTCCACATTAGTTACAAGCTTCATTCACTTCCCAGCCTTGGCATTTGGCAGTTGAACTTCACCTCACCCGCGCGACAGCTCACCCTCCCGACAGCTTACCTCCGCAACAGCTTACCTCCGCAACAGCTCACCCTCCCGACATCGCACCCTCACGACATCTCACCCTCCCGACATCGCACCCTCGCGACATTACACCCTCACGACAGCTCACCCTTACGACGTCTCACCCTCGCGACGTCTCACCCTCGCGACGTCTCACCCTCGCGACATCTCACCCTCGCGACATCTCACCCTGATAGCATCTCACCCTCCCGACATCTACCTCCGCACGTAAAGCATTACCCTAATTGTTATCACCACCAAACTTCTCTAGTCCCCCCTTCTTTCCGGACAACAACATTACTTCCTCGTCGGCAGCAGCCATCATGTTCTTGTCCTCTTCGCCCGCACAGGAAACAGGTCTATCCAGACTCCCGTTCCACAACATTGTCTTACTCCCATCACCCCGTCCACCACCATCATAGCAAACATCCCACCACGACCTACTACTGCTGCGTCGTCATCAAGTCACCCGGCCGCATTACAAAGCGCCAGCATGAAACCCCTATCTCCGCCGCTGCCTCCCACATCGCCCTGTCTGCAGTCCAATCCCGCCCACGTGGTCGCCACCGAATTCCTCTCCGGCGTCCTCTACCCCTCGTCAAAGCGGTCGTAGAGCGCCTGGGCATCCACTGCGAGAAATGCGTCTCCAAATGCATAACTAAGCAAGAGACAACATGTACGCGAATGCTGGGCAACCGACCAACGTCCCCGCTGATGTCTTCCACTCACGTCTGATGTTGGTCAAGGATTATCTCCTCGAACAACACGTCGATCAAGCGTGCTTCGTGTCCATTTGGGTCATCTATAAGCGTTTTCGGCGGTGTGGGGTAGTAACTGCTTTGCGACTGCCGTGAATGCCTTCTCCTGGTGTACACCCGGATCTACAGTTTCCCCCCCCCCCCCAGATCAATTCGCCCGAGGAAAGTCCCACCTCCCTTCTCCGTTCGATGGAGCCCCAGCCTGCTGCGTCGATCGCGACTTACTGTCCATCCATGAAAATATGGGTGCAGCATTAGCTGGCACTGGCTCAGGTCATGCCAAACCCGATGCCCCACTGCTCGCCCGTCAGCATGAGCATAAGCACAAACAGTTGCCAAACCCGGATATTCTCGTGGATATACTTAAGGATTCGGAGGTCACGCTGCTTGAACCATCAACGACCACGCTTACAAATCGTGGCCAACCGTAGCAGCCGCTCTGGACCGGTGTGTACAGAGCCAGCATCCAGCTGCCCCGTCCATTGACAATCCCTCGTCAACCCTCAGCCCCCGACCTCGATGACTAGGAGGACTACTTCGTTCCATGCCACTATCCAGTCTGGTGCGGAGACTCCGTGATCTTCACGACGTGGAAGTAGAGGATAGGTGGAGGATGTGGGGGAAGGGGGTTCTTGTTAGCGAGGAGGATACCTATATCATTCCCTTCCTTGTCATTGACGGGGGATATAGTTGTCTTTCCTCTTTCATAAGTCAGAGGTCGGGACGGCGATGAGATGAGAAGACATGAGACCACCGCCAAGGGACTGATACAATACAAGATGTGTCCATATCTCGGAGTTAAAGCAGCCAGGCGATGCTCTTCTCGATGAGAGTTGTGGACTAGAAAGGACACATCGCATTTCGAGCCATCACGACGTCTTTCAACTTCAGGCCAATAACCAGAACCGTGACCTACCGGCCAGGCTCTTACATTTACGACACTGATTCTGGAAACAACAGGCATCAATTCATCAAGGTACTAACCAGCGACACGAATGCAATCAAGACCGCGGGAGACTCTTCCTCTTCACCCGGCAGGTCCCAATAGCTTATCTCCTCTCCTTAATCCCTCCACCACGGTGACTGTCTTCCTCCTCTCCGATCACCGTCGAAGCCGAACCTCCTCCGCTCCGCTACGACGCACGCAATACGATCTGGTCGACCGCTAATCGGCGGGTAGGTCGGAAAAGGGAATTAGAGGAGCACTATAAGGTAAGGGAGGTCGTTGAAGAAGTACCCCAAAATGGACGAAGGGCGAAGTAGTAATGGAAAGAGAAGACGAGGCAAGGGTGCTAGTATATCGTAGTGCTCCGACGAGTAATAGAGGCGGCGAGAGGGGCGACATGGACGCGGGCAAGGGAAGGACAGTAGAAGAGCTATGAGTTTAGTGTTACAAATTGGTACTATAGAAGCAGCTTATTTCTATCTCGAACGACAGATAGCAGTTATCTACTCCGGCGACTCTGTCGAACACTGCGAGACGTTCGATTGCGGAACCTCGTAGGACCAGACAACGTCCTATATGTCCAGTCAAACAAGACAAGCTATTCAATTTCGGGCGTAGGGGATATAAGGACTAGGATGTTATTAAGATAGCGACAAGGAGGATCAAGCTCGAGGTTTATTGTCGTGCGGGAATGGAAGTAGGTGTGGAACTAATTGATTCGCAGGTCCGGAGCTCTGTCCAACGAAACAAGACATCTATCTCGACAACCTTCGGCACGGGAGATTAGGACTAATAGCAACCGAGAGTCAAACTCCAGGTCGGTTCCGCCGTGGAAGGAGCTGACTAGTTTACAGATCCGGAGACTTCTTCAAACGACCCAAGATGTCAATCTCGGGAGCCCGCAACACAAGAATCCGGGTATTCCGTTACGCAGCATGTTTAATCTCGGAAAGCTGCATAGACATGTCAAGTCGACGTCCAACCCTGTTACTCCCGTCCAGAACCCCTCTCGTTAGAATAATTATTAGATTCGTATCTCTGCGCTTAGTTGCTTGTCTTGTAAATCGAAGCTCTTTACCATCAACTCCCCATCCACTCCTTAATTATATCAACTACTACTAACTAGCACAACCATGACTTCCATCACATCCTCTAGCAGCGATGCTCCAGACCGACCTATCGGTAGCAAGCGCAAAGCATCTACAGAGGCTCCAGACAATCCGTTCTCCCACCTCGATTGCGATAACAAGCATCCTGGAGTAATCCTGTCCGCAGTCAATCGTCAAATGATCGAGCTACGCCGCAGCAACTGCTACAAGCGCACTCGACATGCACCTACATTACAAGGCGTGTCTCCCTTGGACGTGTACCCAGTCGACAACGATTCAGCGTCTTCACCACCACACCTCGTCGTCTAGCAATCTCGCCGCTTTCATGGAGATATCAACAACCAAGTCGAACAGCCCGCATCGCCAATTTCAACACAACTCGTCATCCCGTCACATCATCGCTCTGGTGAAGACGATGACAAAGACATACAAGCCGCCGGCGCACTACCCACTTCCCCGCTCCCAGCCGTGCCCCGTTCCCAGGCCGTAAGATCCCACATCCTCCCCTCCTCCTCGACAGCGATCAGACTAATATCGAGAAGAGCTTAACCTCCTCTTCCGCCTCCTGCTATTACTACCGCCATAACACCCACCCCGCACCCTTCTCCTCCTCCTCCCCAGACCCTATTATCGGCCCCAGCCCGTACAAGCCCGTCGCGCATACCCCGTCTTCAGCTCGACACGGCAACGGGAATGTCGAGGAAATAGCTCAGCGAAGTCGGTCGCGGAATAGGAGGGATGGACGAGATGGCCGGGATAATGAGGAGCAGCGCTCCTCGCCGACGAGTCGAAGGGCGTTCGTAGTGGCTTGGAGGAGGCCGGAGGCTGCTGAGGAGGAGGACGAGGAGAATGATATTGAGTCGGGATGTAGATTGAAGAAGGGAGAAGAGGAGGTTTAGTTAAAGGGGGAGGAGGAGGTAAAGTAGGAGACATTGAAGCCGAGTGGAAGATAAGGGCAGGGGAAGCGCGCGAAGATGATGGATGGATGATGGTAGTGTACAACAACAGCAGCCCGACGAAAGAAAGATTCTTCGTGCCAGCGAGAGGGGCAGCTAAGGAGAAAACAAGACCACCGGAAGCGGCCATTCTGGAAAGGACCGGGTCACAAATAGGAGGTACGTGAATGTTTACATCGATGTAAGATGTATTTGCAGGTTGCCGACGCTTAATGCTTGCTCGATGGAATCGACACGTCTCATCGTCCTGTGACCCGCTAGGGAGCCTCCGTCGGCCACTGCGTAGTAGCTATTGTTGCGCCTGCACCGTGATCTTAGCAGAAGTAGCATATGATATACATAGACTGCTGCCGCAATCTGCTATTGTTTGGAGAGGTAACGTTGGTAGTGAGTTTTGAGGCTGCATGGCAGCCGTCACTGCCACGCGTAGTTCTACATGTTGCAGAACCTCGTCCCATCGTTTCATCAACGAAAGAATCCCCCGCATACACGAACCGCAGCAGCAGCAGCTGCTGCTGCGAGACCAACCTGGGCAAAATGGCGCTGACGCCGCCCGCTCTGATTCGGTCTCTAGCGGTTACTTCATACGTCTCGGCCTCCTTAGGACCGTAGGAGTTATAACCGTACTAGCTACATCGATTCCCTCGTGGTTACAGCGCAGTCACGACGACATGCACGTTGGCCAAGTCCGGCCTCTTGCTAGAGGTCGCAACGACGGAAATCAGAACCAGCCCAACCCTCGACTCTACTTATCGTCGCCACACTTCCCCGCTGGAGAATCGGCAGAATCTGCTCGGCCCAACGAATCTCGGAAGGTAAAGAAGAAAAAGCCGGGAGACA
Source organism: Zymoseptoria tritici IPO323 (assembly GCF_000219625.1). Taxonomy (NCBI): domain Eukaryota; kingdom Fungi; phylum Ascomycota; class Dothideomycetes; order Mycosphaerellales; family Mycosphaerellaceae; genus Zymoseptoria; species Zymoseptoria tritici. Next base: position 178,766 of record NC_018204.1, on the reverse strand, counting down.
CGCGCCGAGCATACTGGAGGGATACCGGCGTGGGAGTTGGGAGTTGGTCCCGCTGCGAAGGCGACACACGGTGATGGGGCGAAGCAACGTGGAGATCGGAGCGGTAGGTAGGAATTAGCTTGTCAGGTTCTGGAAGGGTCTGTTGCGGCTTCGGTGATGGACTGGACGCAGATGAAGCAGCTTTCACCCTAGCCAAAGATCAGCTCAATCGGATGACAAGGAGATGATGCTGTGCAAGATTGAAGACTTAAAATCTCCTCCACGGGCGTCCAGCGTTTGATATGCAAAGGTATACGTATATAAAGAAGATGTGAATCTCTGTACTTCCAACCCCGTGCTTCCATTAGTTTCTCGTCTGAATGCAGATATAATTCGTCACCGATCAGGGCACTCACAGATTACATTCTTTGGAATAATGTAGAGAAGAGTGTATCACGACTGAGGGTTGGTTCGTATGATGCCCGGCAAACACCTGTGACCTTCCATTTCGCCGACGAATATCCCGCCGATGCATTCCAACTCTAAAGCACTTATGCATCTTCCTTACCTCGCTGTTTCAGTGCTGCACCCTCGGCCTCCCTCTCCGCAATCGTCTTGTATAGCGCCTCGCGCTGCGCGCGGAGGTCGATCCACTTCGCGGTCCATACGCGCATCTTGTCGTTAGTATCGTCGGCTGTAGCGACGGTAAGAGGTAGCAGAGCTCATGCCTCCAAGAAGAAAGGTTTGAAACAATCTCCTAACTCTGCTTTTGGGTAAGACGCATTTTCGTGATGGGCGGCGCCGGACGTGTCTCCTAGATCTGCCTGGTCGGCATGTTAGTAGTGGAGATTGCTAAGGAGACCGATGCAGTCAGAGTAAGGTAGAGGCGACACCAACCAGTCGGAGGGAAACGAAGGCATGATGTAGAGAAGATGGACGAAGTGAAGGTCAAGGTAAATAATGAAGATAAAGATAAAGTGGCTTTTCGCGTAAAGTGCTGTAGTGCACCGCCTCCACCGCCTTCACCACCTTGGCACGTCCAGCTGTACAGCGAGTCCGGACCCGACAAAGCCGACGAATAATCCGTCAACCCTTCCGACTAGAATCGCGACGACGAGATCGAAGATTCATCCTCCCACGCCTCCACCCGGGAATCGGACAGTTGTGTATGGCGCAGAAGACCTTTATCACTGACCGCTTGCGCGTTGTGGGGAGATCGGCTCAAGTGTGTGTTTTTTCGATGAGCGTGTGCAGCTGACGGCGGATGAGGCTCCAGCTAAGGCGCCTAGGGGAGCGACATTCAACATGTCGGCGGAGATGTGGATTGCATCTTCGAATCGGAGACTGAAGCTCCATGTATACATGTTCTTCCCCGAGAAGCGCAATTCAACGTCGAAGGTTCAGGTCTCCAAGCTCTTCTCCCTGACCTGCTGGTCTTGATATATCAAGGACCCTTCTTGTTGCATTCTCCTAAACCCCCCGTGCCATTATGCATATTGCATTGTACCCGGGTAAAGAGCATCTTAACCTTCAGAATGTAATCGCCGCCGAGTTGTCGGGAGTGTAAGTGATCTTAATCCTAGGGTTAGCATTAGCGAATTGTTCGCGGAAGTGGTAGACATAGTGAAGTCTAAGATTGGAGACGGTGCAGGAAGAGTCCTACACGAGTGCGATCGGACGAGGTGTGGTGTTGGCGGTGGGACAGCGGTAGGACTGTATAGACAGAAAGAAGGAGTGAAAGGATCGTTAACTCGTCGGAAGGACGGACGGGGCAATGAGTCCCGGATTCGATAGAGCGCTAGAACTAAAAGAGGATACGCAAGACTAGAGGGGGCGTCTCGGTTCGGCGCGGCGCGGCTCGGCTCGGCTAGACCAGCGTCGGCGATAACGAGCTCGCGGGCTAGACTTCTTAACAGCCGAGACAAAGCGATAACCCGATAATGGATTCGCACGAAGCATACATCCAAGCGAGTTACTTTGAGCTGCATCAAGGTTTGCATTGGTGCAGTAGTGGACAGAACAACACCCACTTCGCGACCACGTTAAGGTGGCCCGACTTCGCCAGCTCGACCCGCCGGCAGACGAACTTCTTTGACTGTCGTCGTTCTCGGCGGCATCAGCGCTGGCAAGAAAAGCAGAGGCAGATCCTAGCATTAGTCCATGATTCGCGGCGATTCCTGGCGCCGATGGAAGGACGCTTGCGACGAGATCTCCCCGGTCTGATACGACTGCCACTATATGGATCGCAAGTCACAAGCCAGTTTTAAGCAAGTCGATCGCCGGAGCAGCAGAGCCACAGTCCAGGAGCGACTAGTTCTCTCCAAAACTGTAAATCACCAAGAAAGGCGAAGATGAGTTCAAAGATGATGATGGTAATGATCGCGCCCGTTGAAGACATCCATTTAATCAAAATGCAATCTGTGTTGAGTCTTGATGCCGTGGATGTGTTGCCAGCAATACACCTCCGCTTGCACTGCCTCCTCCTTCAAACGCCCGCCCGGACCTGCTCCGTTCCACCGCCGATTGCAGTGTTGATTCGAGGTCCACGGTTCGAGCCCGCGTGAAATCACCAACCTGTTCCTCGAATTCAGACGGACGAGAAGGTTGCGATCGAATGTTGCTACACTCCACAACCAAGGTCATGCTTTCGGCCCTGCCCAGGTGGGAATAAACAGCAGCTGCCCTAGCTTCGTTGAAGAGACCTTTCAGCACACCGGCCGGTGTCATCATTAAGACGTGGACGTCATGAGCGCCCACAAGCTTCGCTGGTTTTCGGAGCCGTCTCCGCTAGCATTGCCGGTTCTGTCGTATGCTTTGCTGCTTAGATCGTGCGCATCGGGCCTCTGGTCGAGTGAGAATAGAGGCCGGGACATCATCGTCGTCGTGGCAGAGCGTTGTAGGAGGACTGGTTGGGGAGTTCTCGTCGACAGACGGGTTGGTAGCGGAGGTCAAAAAGAGGTCCGCAGCGCAAGCGAAGCAGGGATGGGCATCGAGGAAAGGATCGATGTCGATCATCTCCGGCTTGACCGCACAGGTGTGGGAGGTTATGGTATCAGCCTGCCCTCCTCCCGGAACATGTCGCTTGAAGATAAGCCGCCTTCGGACAGGGTCGTGCCGTCCTCCATGGTCCCACTGTGCGATTCCGCGGAAGCGGCCAACGCGGTGGAGGGTTGGCGGGTGTGGTGTTGCGTCATTGTCATTATGCAGAGCACGCTTAGTGTTGGGAGGGGTTTTGGGAGCGTCGACCGTCGGCAGCATGTGGGATCTGAGCTGGTATCGATGGTGCTGGCCGCGAGAAGGGCGGTGAGGATTCTTTGGCCGTGCGCCTGTCATGATGAGGTTGGGCGGCAGATGGGAATGAAAGTAGGAGATGACGAGTAGCTCACAGAGCGAGGAATAGTTTGTCCGGCTGGATGTGAAGAACGAGGGGAATCGGGGAGTGGGAAGCCGATCGAAGGCCGTGATCGCTTTCAGTACATATGCGTGGCATTTGTCCTCTGCCCAACAGGAAGTGAACGGCAGACAAGTCCTCTTATATCTTTCCTGACCAGCAAAAACCCTCCCAGCAATAATCCTGCCAGCAATGCTGCTTGGTAGTAGTATTCCTCCTCCTACGGGTAGGTGCAGGAAGAAGATGACCCTGGGACGGGATTTCGAAACGTGCAAGTGGAGGACAATTAACTTGGCTATATCCTCTAATGGTTCGATCAAGGTCATCGATTCCCATCTTCCCGGGAACGGCATCGAGCGCGGACGCATGATTCACAAACAACGACAACTCCGTCCTTGCCAAAGATCGTAAGCAAAGACAGCTTCAATCGCTATTAGGTCTCCGGCACTCGCGGGGCAAGTGATCGGTTCGAAGGGAGCGGTCGCGGAACGAGCAGATTATCGCCCAAGCACGCTTCAAAGGAAAACATTGCAAATTAGACCAAGATATAGCAGGAATCAGGCAAGTAGATCCGCTGACAGTGATGTCGAGATCCGACCTGCGAGAGCAGTTTCACTGCCTTTGCTTGCCCAAGTTCAAGCATGTCCGTAGCGATCGCCGACCTGTGTCGTCTCCTGCTAGGAGTTTCCGTTCGATGACGAGTGCGTAGCTGCGTGTCGCTCGTTCAGGGCATGTTCGAGTCCGTCGGACTTACGCTCGGAGCAGCATGGTAGAATTTAACAGCCGGATCTAGGTATGGCGGTAACGTCGCATGCTATATAGTTCTACTTAGAAGTCGAAGTCGGAGCGGGAGTGTTTCCTATTGACGCATCCTGCTCTCATAAACTACAGCAGCCTTTGCTCTACTCAGGGCCTTGCGATGTGTGGAGCTCGATCCGATCCGATATCTTCGGTATCGAAGTATTCTGTCTGTATGTAATGTAGACATCTGCTCGTGCGCACAGTATCAATTCTGGCTTAGAGTATGTTGTCCTTATTCTTCCGACTCTCCACCATCACTTACCCCGACAGCTGATGTGTAAAGCTGCCGGTAAAAACATCCCATCGCTTGAACTGCGATAGCAGATGTTGTTATTGTGTGGGCCCTCGGCGATGCTCCAGTACGCACGCCATCCTTCCGGCAGCGCTGGCCATGGGCACAGTGTCGGTGGTAGGCGCAAAGTGTTCATGCTTGGCCGCCGAGTTGTCGCCGCTGCATCGCCATTGCTGCGAGGAACGTTCCCTTTCGGCCTGCTGTGATCAACGCTGTACATCGATTAGTTCGGGGCATGATGACTAGCGTGCGAAGAGCTGCTCTGCACTGTGTCATGGTGTCACGGAGTTTCGGCCACTATCGAAATTTAAGCTGCTAGCATGCGTCGAGCTAGAAGGGATCCAGGCCGTTGTATGAAAATGTGATGTTGGCAAGTGCTCTGCTGGGTCCGAGTGCTTTTCTTAAACGTTTCGCTGTCGATGTGTCGAATGCAGGTGACGCGAATCCCAATGCAGGAGAACGTCCGAGCCTCGAGCCGGCTGTTGTCGGTTTTGCAGCTCGTCGCCCGACGTTGAAAATGACTTCCTTCCGCTGCTGCAATGTAGTGTGAGCCAAAGCATCTGAATAAGCATCGTCGAGAACATTGCTAACGCGTTCGGCACCAAGATTCGCGTGTAGACCGAGAGAGTTGCAAGAGGATCGACAACAATATTTATCTCTGGGAAGGGCAGGCGGTGGACTTGGTAAACATTGGACGAACTGCACCGTCTTGGGAAGCTAGAATGTCCAATGCTTGGACACTTGCTGCGTGCACCACGGGACACTCATCGATCTGCGTGCAGGTGCTACCTTGTCCGACGAGTGGTCTTGCGGCGTGTATGTTGGAACGTCCCGTTGACGTGCGCAGAGGATCAAGCGGATGTCCCAGCCTGCTGCATATATAGTATGTCAATTCTCGAATGCTGGTCGAGTCACGCATCAATCAAATCGTGCATAGTTCTCCTGATCCTTCATTCTGCCTGCCACTCGGCTTCGTCCTTGCAGCTCGTCCCGCCTGACACCAGTCGCAGCACTTTTTCCATCGTACAGTGCCCGCACCCGGCCCAATGCTGTCTTGTCTGGTCGAGGCCTTCTTCGACTAGACTCTGCGACTGTCCCGGCTCTCCTGAGCCCCTGAAGGCGCCGTCCAGCGCGACATCGTCCCCTGATCGAAAGTGATTGAGATGATCAGCAACGACGTCGACTTCCGCTGTTTCGGGCGGAGAAGCAGCATGTCTCTATCCCTTCCAATCCATTTCCCATCATAATTAAGTTGAACAAACGTCCTGGCCGTTGTCTAGTGGTCTTGTTAGTAGCTTCAGCCTTAGGCAACCATCAATCTCCATCCGCAGGCCGGTACACTACTACCACCAACACGCATCCTCTCCCTATTATTCCCTTCTCCTTCCGGATCACCTGTTCCAGCCACTCCACCCCCCACCATCATCCACTTCAACCCTCGCCGCCTCGACGTGCCCCGGGGCGCGCTCTTTACAATTTCCGCCAAACGGGATTTCGAAGCGCGTGCAGCGCCGCGGGAGGACCAGGTGCTGAGGGACATCTTTGGCGAGGCCGTGCCGCCACTCCGGACAGTGGACCAAGGAGGAGAGACGTGAGCTCGTAGGCAAGTCAGCGGCGGTGCCAGTGCACAACTTGAATCGGGCGGTGCATTGGACGCTGATCTGGGATGTGTATTGGCAGTGCTACTTGTGGGACGGACTCGCAAGGGCGTGGTCAGAAAAGCGGCGAGTCTGTGCCGAGACATATAGGCCACCATCCGAGACTCATCCAGTCAGCGTTTTACTACCAGCGAGCGAGAAGTCAACGGGAAAGTCTTTTTTTCACCTTTTCGGAACGACTCAGTCAAGACTCCCGGACGGATTGCCGGATTAGTATAGCCGCGCTCCGAACCCTTCTTGCTCTACTACCAGACCGACTAACGTCGACCCGACCCCTTTCCTTGGTTCATCATTACTGTGGATTCACACTTCCTTGCGAATGTAATGCCGATGGAGTATCTGGGGGATGCTTCCTAAATCGCACTAAGGATCCCACGAGAGTGAGGTGGTGGCTTCGTGTCGCTCATGGACTCGTTTTGTTGCGGCGAGCGCAAGCCCGCACGTCTACCGCAGAAGCGTGTGCGCTCTTCTGGACGATCGCCAACGCTGGCGGAAACGGGAATGCTCGGGAACACTACCTCCTATACTCTTAACTTACGATTTACAAATCTTCTACCGAGCTCTTAGGCTAATAGTAGTCTACACGCATCGGATTTTCTATTGCACTCGACTGAAATCGCCTGGACAGCGAGCCGACGCTCGCTGGCTCGAGAATCGCTTCCGAAGCTGGACCTTTCGCCTTCTACAGCTTGTGCCGCCGGAGTAAACACGAGTAATTACATGAAGAGACATGCTGTCCAGTCCGTCTACACTCAATTCTCTGTGACGGTTTCGACATGTACCGAGTTTCGCCGCTCGCTCGCTCTCTGGCCTCTGCCGCTCGTTTGCTTGCTCGCTTTCACCAAGTACATGTACTCCCGCATCTAGATGGCCCTCTCCGCGCCACTTGTCTCGCCCAGCAAGACAATGTCCTACAGACGAGTGACCCAAAAATCCCAGCACCGATGGCATATAGAGAAAGCCGACGACGACGAACCGTCTCTGAGGCACCTGCACTGGACAAATCACGTTGCGCGGATTGGCTTGTTAATGGAAACACCGTCTCATGCCAGTGACGGATGAAGAGGGACGAGATTAAGGAGGAGGAGAAGGTGGGATTGGGGTGGTTACGTCGCGATCAGGGCACGGCGGTGGACATGATCGCCAAACGACGTTCAGAGACCGTGGAAGGAAATTGATCGCGATCGGGAACCGTGGAGATTCCAAGATCAAACACTTGAAGAGCATGTCTCCGTTCCAAGAAACCTCGCCAGGCCACCATCTAAGACGATGCTTCTCCGGTCGATCGAGAGACTTGTGGCGATGTCCACATTTCAAATGGTCTGCTTCTCGCTTCTCACCTGGCCCGGCCTCGTCTGGAACCGTTTAACCTAGTCCCACTTCTCGAATCTTCCTATTTCGCAAGTGATGCGGATAGAGAAACGAAAGCATCAGGCTTTAGAACCTTCGGATCAATCACAAAACGTATCTCTCAGCCCTGCTCTTTTCGACATCAGATCCTCAAATACCTTGACCTAAGCACACTCGAGCTGACATACCGTCGACCTACCCATGATGTCAGGAGTACAGCACGCCTTCCGAGCGCTTCTACTCGTTCGGCAAGCACGGCCGACCTGTTCGAGGACTATTCGGCTGTTTCCGAATCCGCGGCCACGAGCACGGGCGCTGAGCAAGTCCACCCTATTAGGTTGTCCGCTGGAAAAATTCATGGAGGACATCAATGTCAAATTATGGACTATGGGCGCAAGCCGAAGGTTCATCCGCCCTTCCTCCGTCCGAGGCAATGCCATGTCGGGCCGCGCGATAGACAGCTCGGCTACGAGTCCCAAGTCTGCGACCAAACTACAAACCGCACACGATACCTCTATGTTTGCGCTGGAGAGAACATTTAAGGCGGCAAAGCGCATTGGACAAGAGTGTATCGATGCCACAATCAGTGCTCAAGCTACGAGGTCCGCACTCTCGACCATCGACTGCAAAATGACGTGGCCTGAAGTCTTACTTGGGACGACCTCGGTAGAATCGGATATACCGTCGTCTCCAAGCTGGGCTCCACCAAAGCCCAGCTCTGCTCGCCTACGATAGCACTGCACAGATGCGCCCAGCTCTTCGACCAACTCAATTCCTCTACTCGTCGCGGACGAACTTCCGTAATTGCGCGACGTCCAGCCAGTCCTGGCACAGGGCCCCTCCCTCCCGCTCCTCCTTTCTAACTGGATCGCCGTCGACATCGAAACCGCCCGTACTCGTCTCCCCCTCGTGCTGCGGCGCCTCCTCGTGCCCAACTCCTTCACGCTCCCAAATCCTTCACGCGTACACATCGTCCTCCCATTGCCCTTCCTCGCCATCACCCTCCCACTCTCCCTCGTCCACCCCATGCTCGTGCTCATGCTCATGCTGATGCTCATCCTCCTCCACCCCGTTCCGCGGGAGTCGACTCTCATCCCTAACAAAAGGCACCACCAACGCCATCGCGCGGGAAATCTCAACGACACAACGTACAAAGTCTCTCTCCCGCCAAAGGGTTTCGGCGGTAAGGAAGGCGCGGTGTAGAGCTTCTGTCGTGAAGGTTGTTAGGATGGTAGTAGTGGTAGTAGTGGTAGTAGTAGTGTAGCCCTGTTTCCGAGTTGGCTGTTGATTGGCGGGTACCTTGCTCGAGAGTTGGGGAGGAAGAACACCGTTCTTCTTTTTCTTGGGAGAGGAGGAGGACGAGTCCATCCACGACACTCTGGGAGTGTGCCCTCGTACCGTCTCTTCCCCAGCCGCACGTCTAGCGTCCTTTGCAACCCAGGAAGAAGCGACGACCTTTTCGCTCTTGGGCATGTTGTTCCTGTAGCTCGCCGTGGTCTCGTGGAGAGAGTCTCTCTCCCGTGCGATTGGCTCGGCCTCGGTCTCGTCCTCGCTTTGGACGTATATCCCACCACCATGTTCATAAACCAACCCCTCGCCTTCATGGTTAGCGTCCGCCATTGTCACATCCCAATGCAGCTTCTCCTCCTTCTTTACCTTCTCCTTCCCCTTCCTCTCCGCCTTCTTCGTCTCCAACTTATCCTTGCCTCTCCCTACTCCCTCCTCCTTTTTAGTCGAAGCCGCAGGAAGAGGGTTCCGCTCTGCCATACTCTTCCGAATCAAGGCCGCCGCACCGAACCGCTCTCCCGGGGGAAGATTGAACTCGGGCAAGTTCCTCCGAATCCATTTCAACAAGTTTGCTTTGTGTCGGGGCTCGTCAATGTCACTCTGCTCCCATAAGAGGAGGTCGTAGAGGGAGTTGAGATTGGTTGAGGTAAGGTCGCCGAGAGTCTGGAGGTAATTCTGGAAAGACAGGGGTCGGGGTTAGTTAAGGTGAAGATTGTGAGGGAGGGAGGAGGAGGAGGCACATGCGGTAGTGAAGAATTGGGTAATGATAGGTTTCGCGAGGGAGTAGTTGTGTTTGGAGGTCATGGCGAGGTAGAGGAGATGAGATGATGTTGAAGGTAAGATGGTGTCGGAGGAGAAATGGTTTCGGAGGTAAGGTGGTGTCGGAGAAGAAATGGTGTCGAGGAGAAATGATGCCGCAGGAGAAATGCTGCCCATCAAGAGGAATTCCATTCCATCAGGTAACACGCCAGGAGAAATGTTGTTCATGAAGAGAAATGTTGCTTATTAGGAAAAATGTTGTTCATCAGGAGAAATGATGTTCATTAGGAGACATGTTGTTCATCAGGAGAGATGTTGTTCATTAGGAGACATGTTGTTCATCGACCTCAACTCGGCCCAAGCACCTCCTGACTTTCTGCCTAAGGAGTCGAACATTCGGTAGGTGGGTGTGAAAGAGACAGCCTTCCATTTAGTGAATAAACACGCTACTGAATCCCGAGCAGGACCGTGGACGTCTTGAACTCGGCTCTCGTTGACTGGTGCTGGTCAAGTATAGTTAAGCTGCAGCCTAGCGGTAAAAGGAGGCAGAGACGTAGTAGCGGGAAGAGGTGGTGTTGTTTAGAGTAGAGAAGTCTGTCGAGGTCGAAATACCGTAACTTTTAATTGACTTCAGATCGCTATTCTCGCTTACAAATAAGTCGGGAAATGCTAAGCTAAATTCGAGATCAAACTTTTCTCTCTTACTAGGCTAACTAAATCTTCTAACACCTATAACACTACTACAATACTATAAACAGCGACGAACTTATATTACTATTATTACCTCCTATGTCGTCTCGTTATTTTGACGTATTAATATTGTCGTTACTATTACGGACGCTTACGTAATCGCTCCTCTAACTTTCCGGTTACCTATATTAAGAGACGTAGCCGAGATTCTTCTACTAAGACTCCTAAGACTCCTAAACACGCGTTTTCGACGAATCTACGTACGGTAGCGACGATATAGGCGATAGCGAGCTATCCGACCTTCCTTAGAGCCTCCCTAAGGACGCGTATTCGTAGTTTTAGACATAGTTACTACTATCCTTAGATATACTAGAGCCGGAGCCGTAACTACTAATAGAGACTTAGGTTATTGCTCTAAGTAATAGGGACCCTACTAAGGAGGCTATATAGCGCGACGGCATCGACGGCAATACTAGCTATATAATTATAAGAAGGCGTATAAGGGCGTTGTCGACTAAGGGCGTAGAGGTAACAATAACGCCGGCTAAACGAACGAGAAGGAAGTCGGTAACCTTTACGCTTCCTCCTAACTATATTAGTAGCGATATAGTAGTGCCTCTAATAGGCGGCATAGTAGCTTAAATGCTACCTAAAAAGGCACCTTAGACGGCACCTAAGGGCACGTCTCGTACTACTATAAATACTATTAAGAGGAAGGCCTAAGTAGCTAGTATAGCTACTAAAGTAGCCGTTACGAGGGCTATAGAGGTCGCCGCTAATAAAGGGCCTAAACTAGCTAGTAAGCCGACATCGAAGAGGGCTCCAAAACTACTACTACCGTCGTCTAATATTAATAGCAAGTTATACGAACTATCTATTAATATATTGTTTGTTTGTTTGTTTGTTCCATTTACGTCCTTTCGGAGTCCAAGACTATGTAGGACGGCCTTGCAAGCAAGGCAGTAGATCTATTTACAATCAAATTCTTTCGGTATTCTTTGACCTTAGGGGAAACCCCGTGCCTAAGGCAGGACCTGCAAGCAGAATCTGCCGAAGGACTTTAAAACAGCGCAAGACAAAGGAAATCAAACGAGTGTCGTTGTCTACAGCCGGGGCTGCAGAATTTTCGCGCCAAGCTTTTTGCAGAATTTTCAGCGGATCCTTCCGCTTCGCACACACGCTGCAAATTTAAATGCAAAAGCAGTGCAAAAGCAGTGCAAAAGCAGCTGTCTAACTCGCTGTCTTCTCTTGTCCTCAATATGCCTTTGTGGAACTGTATGCCGCTTCCAAACGTATACAGCTACGTAGGTTGATCGCAGAGTTGTAGATTCCACCGAGTTCTAGCTCTTTGAAGTGTATGTATGCTTCCTTCGAGGGCGACGAAGTCTCTAGAGAAGGGACATGCGATTTCGATTCGGATTTCGAGGAGGTGCGCGTATAGGGCAGAGTAGACTGCTTCTTTCTTCTTCTCGTTCGTAGCGTAGAGGGCTATTCGTTCGAATCGTGCCGTTGTTCTGTAGCTTATATTTCGAGGCGGATTTCGAGAAGGATTTCGGGCGGATTTCGAGAGGTTTTCGAGGAGGTTTCTTCCAGACTGTCTTGGTTTCCCTTCCGAGGAAGGTACTTACGACGGCCACCGCGTGAAGGTGCAGTCTGTTCGGCCGTCTATCTATTAATATAGCTAACTAACCTCGTCGTGTTTTTAGTGCCGTCCGATAACTATAGCGTAGAGTAGACGTAGTCGAAGGAAACGTTAAGCTAGCCTTTATAGGACGCTTAGCCGTAGTTAACTCCGGTGCCCTCGTCGTCCTTAAAACGCCTTAAATCTACCCCTACGCTATTAGAGCAATACTCCGTCCTTGTTACCTATAGGGTAGTCTTTAATAGTGTTAAGCTTAAGGATCTTAGCTATATATACACCGGTAACCGAGTACTACTCTATAATATAGTTATAAAGGTAAGGGGTTTAGTAGTAGGGCATATACAATAGCATAGCCTTAAAAAGCGGCTTATTAATCGCTCTATAGAGCTAACCGCTTATAAGTATAGTAAGGGCTAAGAGAAGGTAGACATTAAATACAACGAGGATACTAGTATCCTAACCTTTATAAGGGTAATAGATCTATATATTAGGCACTTTATAGGTTATAATATAAGGCTCTTAATAAACGAGAAGTAGTAGAACGTTAAGCTAAACAACGCTAGCTCTACGCTCGAGTCCGACGACTTTATACTATTAGAGCCTAGTTAAGAGCCGACACTATAGAAGGGAAGGAAGCTAGCTAATAACCGTTTAAAGGAGGCATTTATTACTACCGAGGGTATGTTTAGCAAGTTGTTAGCTACTTATAAGTGCTATAATAGGCAGTGTAGTACCGGTGCTAACAAGACTATATAGTAGGTTAGCTATCTATAGTTTCGTAGCTATTACTATAGCCTTAAGGCTAAGCACCTTATAGACTAGTATAATTATATTAAAGCTAATACTACTACGAGGGATAACATGCCGTAGCACATCGTAGAGAACGTACTATAGATAAATAAGGATGCTATAAGGGGCAAGAAGAAGGTAGTAGTTGTAGAGCCGCCGCTACTAATAGCACAACAACCTTAACCGTAGCCGCCGCTATATTAGTTAATGCCGCTAATGTAGCCTTAATAGCCTACCTTACTAGTAGCTACCGCGGATACCTTATAACGTAGCAGTCTACTAGCCCCTACTATAAAGTAGGCTATAGATAATCTAACTAACGTTAAGAAGTACTATTAATAGCTTAGTAAGAGGCAGCCGCCTATAGCCGAGCGGCTAAAGACTATTAGCGGTTACCTTACTACTAACTTCTAGTATATTACTATGCTTAAGGAAGAGCCGGACTCGGTGTTAGCTATTAATATAAAGGAGACTAGCATCCGGAGATAGCTATAGAGTAAGGACAACATCTTAAAGTATGTTTACTTATTAGAGGCTATGCTAGAGGCAGATCTATAAATATATAAGGTAGTAGAAGTAGTAGAAAGTAATAGAGTTAGCGGCGTTTGTAGTAGAGTCGTTGTTCGAATTCTATTAGGGTTAGTATATTTCCTCCTAAGCTAGCTCTTAACAACTACTACTCTAATCGCTTTAATATTGTAATATGTTATAGCCTAATTTATTCGCTTAGCGCTCGTTTAATTTTTATATCGATTAACCGTCTACTTATAATGTTATCGTCGTCGGCGGTGTATATAGTTATTTAGAGTTTTCGAATTCGAGCTTATATAAGCTAAAGTTATACTTACTAGTCGGTAGATTCTTACGTACGCGATATCTCTACCGCTACGAGTCCGATTATGTTCGTTCTTTTTTAACGCTTTACCGATAGCGATAAGCTATAACATAGTATATATATGTTAATAGATAACAATTATCTTTAATAGACGGTATTAACGTAAAGTCGAATAATATTCTCCGTAGCTAGCGCGACGCTAGCGTACGGACCCTTCTTTTTAGCGTAAAATTCTACTTAGCACTAAATCTAATACTTTCTACTACGACCGCGCAACTATACTCTATAGGCGTTAGAACAGAGGCACTCTATTACTAAGATCTATAAGCGCGAGCGCCGGCAAAAAAGAAACGAAGAGAATTAACCGCGTAATAGTAAAGATATATATATCCCTAGTGTTTATAGATCGAGGGGTAAGAAATCCGGGCCGGATTTAAGAACCCTAAGAACCTTAAATTCTATAAATTTCGATATAACTAACTTATATTAATTGTTGTACTATAATAATATAACTAAATTCGCTAGTTGTTTTTTTGTTTAATAGTACGGAGCGCGTTCTATACGATAAATGTTATTTTAAGACTATTTAATATATACGTAACTACGCGGTATAGAATCTAGCTAAGAGCGGGTACTCCCGCTTCCCCGCGGAGGTAACGGATTTAGGGTTTTAGCCTTAAAGTTTATATACTTAGCAAATTCTTACAACTACTAACAACTCTTTAAGTACTAGTATCGCGACGACGGAGGCTTATAAAAAATAAGTAAGCATAAAGGGCTTTAAGAGCAAGACGAGAGCTTTCGATTACGCCTACGAAAATAGGAATCGGCTCGTTAGGGGATAAGATATAAAGCTAGAGGGCTACTATAATATATAATAGGCTTTAAACAACGCTATATAATTAACCCCTCGGTCCTAATGCTTATAAGCTATAGTTATAAACTCTATAAACCTCGGAATCTAGTCTGCCTCGCTATATGCCGGCATTAAGTCTACGTGCTTCCTTATCTAATGCTTTATAAGTCTAAACGTCTTCTTAATAGGGTTATAGTCTAGTAAAGTAAATAGGGCGGAAGGAAGAGTAGCCGTACCCCTTGTACTATATATATGTCTTATATTACTAGTCGATCGTATGTTATATAGTTGTCTATAATAATAACACTACGTAGAGTAGGAAACCGTCTATAGCGTAGTAATACTAACGTCCTTATCTAGTCGATGAAGTCCTTAGAGGTAACACTACCTTATTTAATAAGCGGCTTAGCGAGATATCCGTCTACTATATACGCCGGAAGGATACTAAACCGCTCTAAATAATAGAGGTGTTTAATATCTCTTACTAGTATACCCTTTAGTGCCTAACCTCTTCTTCTTAATACTACCTTATTACTATAATATGTCTTATCGACATAGACGAGCTAGTAAGCGAGTAGCTACTAGAGCTACGCTTAAAACATAGCCCTAGCTATGTCGTCTCGTTAAGTAGTAGTACGTAATAACTGCTTGTTCGTAAAGTCTTAGTTATTAAGGTACCGGTTTATCGTACACTTATATACCTAGAGTATAAATCGCTTATATAATAGCTCTTATAACTCCTCGCACTATAGCTATAGCTTCTCGATTATATAGTCTAGAAGGAAGTCCCTATAGTGTAGCTCTATTAGTCGTAGCCGGCTACTAGGGCATAGGAAGATAGAGCTAGTCTCCTTAAATCTCTTAATACGTACGTAGATAGATGTCGAAGAGCCGCGGCCGTCGTTTAGTAGTAGTTTTACGATGTCGGTACTATTCTATCGGTCTCGTAAACAATGTTATATAAGGTTCTCGTCTTATCTCGTTAGTCGCATCGTAGATAGTCGCGCCGAGGGCGGTTACGTAGCGAGTAGTCGACGGTTTCTAGTAAAAAGTAATTTAGCGGATAGGTAACGATTAAAGCTTTACAATAAACTACTTTTGTACGTAATTAAGGTAGTGTTAGTAATGTTATAGTTGTGAAGGATATTAAAAGCTATAGTAGTAAGGAGGAGGTTGGAGTTCGAATTTAGTTTAGCATTTCCCGACCCTTCTGCTTCCGAGAATAGCTGACGTAATGAAACATACCCGGAAGCAGTGCTAGGAAGTTGTTTCACATCATAGAGGCTAGGATCGCCGTGCAAGACCTGTTGTGACCGAGAGGCCGTTTAAGCCGTTAAGCCGCTGCAGGATATCGGAAAACGCATGTTCGCCGTAGTAGAGTCCCGAAGCTGCGCCTGCTCTAGATGTATTCATTCCAGTCTGCTTTATTATGCGCGTGAATTGCGACATCTCCGGATCCAAAGCGCTGCACCAGCTTATATGCATTTAATCTCGTCTTCTTGATCATGCCCGTGAACGCGAGGTCTTCGGATCCAAAGCCGCACAGGACGAGCGTGAGGCTAGCGAGACAGAGCGCGGACCTGCACTCTGTCCGTACCTCCAGTCTGCTTGTGGGTCATGACTCTTCAACATCGCTGTGCCGTACTAGCTTCCATTATCTTTGGTCTCCACTTGGTCGATCATCGTCTTGATGGGGATTGAAAGAGGCTAGAGCTTGAGTACGTCGGGAGGCTCGCCGGGCAGTGGTAGTCGT
Organism: Zymoseptoria tritici IPO323; assembly: GCF_000219625.1. Taxonomy (NCBI): domain Eukaryota; kingdom Fungi; phylum Ascomycota; class Dothideomycetes; order Mycosphaerellales; family Mycosphaerellaceae; genus Zymoseptoria; species Zymoseptoria tritici. The sequence continues at coordinate 162,684 of NC_018204.1, read as the reverse complement.
TCCAGGATCGTGTCTGTGAGGGCTATGCATTAGCGACCTGCGAAGAGAAGATGGAAGTAGTACCGAAGAGGTGCCACGTGCGTGGCGACTTGAAAGCCTGCGGGAACATTCCAAGGTGAGATGGGTTGTGCGAGCTGGCGGCGGCAGCCTTCTTGGACGCGGCGGTGGAGGCTTTCGTGGGAGGCATCTTGGTGATGAGTTGATCGAGGTAGAGCTTGATTCTTCTCAGCAAGGAGGTGGTCGAAGTTGGTGATGTTGTCGTTAGCAAGGATGTTGTTCAGTTGGATTGAGGAAATGGCGTGATTGATAATGGCCTCACTCCAAGCATACTATAGGCTCGGGGTGGCCACCGGTTGCGTACGTCCAACCCAGCTCACCCCATTGTCTTGGTAGAAAAGAAAGAACCAGGTGGTATGCCGTACCACAGCTTCGACCGTGGAGCGATCCGGCAGATACGCTCGCCAGCAATCGCGTTGCCGTACGTGAGATCCAATGCCTTCACAGCCGACAAGATCACTTAGTTCGAGGTCTCCAGATGCAGCGTTAAGCGAGCTTTGACGCCGCAGTTTAAAGGCTCACGGGTTGAAGCGGAGAAGTTGTGAGCTATGGCCAGATCTTGCGCTTTCGTAATGACAGATTCCTCGCCTAACTGTTGTCCACGCCCATCTCTCGAGCTTGCAATTAGTCTGCATACTTCAACAGCTCTTTCGGAGTGGCGCATAGCATGCCCAAGCTGGTGGAGAGCAAGTCGCCAGTCTGCGCCGTCGGAAGGGCGGACGACGTAAAGTGAAGCTATCTCTTGCGCCCGGCATGAATGGACGGTGTAGAGCGAAGCCATCCCGTCTCTTGCGCCCGACATGACCATGGTCATGTCGCTGTCGATTTGCCGTATGCTACAGTGACGCCAATGCCAGCCTGACTGCCATGATCGTATTCGTGGTCGTGGCCGGAGTTGGGCGGCTGGCGCGGAGCGATGATACAGAGGGTCGAGTCAAGTCCAAGTTCGTGCTTGGGAATGGATGAGATAAGGTTGGGCACGCGCAGTTTTCGTCGTGTCCTTGTTTGATGACCACGACGCACGGCGACATATGCGCTGTTGCTGCCATTCAGTTTGGGCGTCGAACAGTTTGGGCGTCGAAAGTTGACGCCCAAACTAAAATGTGCCCGAGGCGGAGCGTGCGCTGGTCTTTCTTCTCTCCAACATGTCCAGCCACGTTGCCTTGATTATAGTGCTATGTAGACTCTGCAACCAACATCCACAGCTCTCACCTTCGGTTCGCGGAAATCCTCGGTTTTAATGCTGTACGCTTGTACGCATCTGACAGCATAGACATCGCTGCGATCACTGAGCTGTCTGACCTTGAGACTTTCGAAACTCGCACAATGGCTTTTTGCAGAATGACTTTTGCAGAATGTCTTTGTTAAGAATACCTTTTTGCAAAATGACTTTTTGCGAATTGACTTTCTGTGGAATGGCTTTTGGTAGGCCTTCTCTGGCTCGATTGCTCTGTTGTCGGCGGCGGTGCTGCAAGTGTTTGTTGCTGCTGCTGGAACGGGGAGGAAAGGTCTCCGAGGCGGACGCCGCCGGTGCGGCAGTACCGAACGAAGGGTAAATGCTACGACTCTTGGCAGAGGAGGCAGAGGCACGAGCCGACAGAGACAGACGCTCAGGTGTTGCGGGTGTTTGCACAAGAGACGGTCTAGACTGCCGAAGCGCTGTGGTTGAGATGATTACTTGATAAATTCTCTCCTTCGGCTACGGTATTAACTCACTGCCTTATCTACTACAGCTGCTACATCCCTGTCATCCGACTCAGGCCTGACAACCGCGAATCCTTGCGCATTCGAGGTATTCGGGGCTAAGGCCTTGGAATGAACGGGAGAACTGGCGAGGGTTAACGGACGAGACGCACCGGCTGGTGCCCGGAGTCGAGCCAGAACCGCAATGAACTGGCCTAGCAGTGTCGTTGAAGGGCATGGCGCCGAGACTGGAGCTCCTGGACGAGGCGTGGTTGCTGCATCCGTTGGTGGCGGTCGACCAATATCCCAGACACGCCACTGATCCTTCTTATCCTCCTCATCCTCTCTATCCTCCTCATCCGCCACGTCCCACTCGTTGTGGTCTCCTCATACGTTGTCCCGCTCTCTCCGCTCAGCCGTGGTTGTCTTGTTGGCTCTTTCTTCGCTTGTGGTCGCGTTGGCTGCGCGTTGGCTGCGCGCTGTCGGCGGTCAAGAGGAGAACTTCGGTGCACTTATGCAAGGAGCGTAGCGATTAATGCTTTCGGACAAATTTGTCTCACAAAGTTTGGATGCCGTTGACGTAGTGGAAAGGCAGATCTATCCGGAAGGAATCCAAGATGTCGAGATAGGAGGAGAAGAAGAATTCTAGGATCTCGAGATGGTTCTTAACGTAGAAAGTCTGGATGTTGGTTGCGAGTACGAGATGCGTAGCGAGGATGATGTCGAGATGGATCTGGAGGGAATATTGGTTCGGTCAATTACCTTCCTATGGAGATGGTGGCCACGTAAGATAGGCCGCGTAGCTACTTCGGTGGGAGTTTGATGTCGTCGCATCGGGTGGCCGAGCACTGTGGTCGCCTTGGTCGCATTGGTCGCCCTCCTCCACATCGTTGAAACATGGACAAGCACTTGCGTAGGTTTTGACTGGCGTACTGCCGCAACACCAAAATGCCGAGTACAGTCCACAATGTCTGAAGGATGCGAAGGACGGTCTGCGAAATGCGATGCAGGCGTATGAGGGGATAGAAGAGGAGTAGCACCTTGGCTGCTCGCCTCGAATCCTTCAAAGCCAGTGAAGCGCGAATCCTTCCAGAAGTCGAGGTGTGATTCAAAGGTGTGCTCGTGGGCCAGTGCTCCTGAGAGGCTTGCCTTGTGCATTCATTGAACATTGTTCTAAAGGTACATGGTCCGGTAGCTGGCTGTGTCCTCGGTGCATTTGAACCACATTCCACTCGTACAGTCAACGTGCGCGCCGGATGGCGCGTAGAGGAGCTTCGTCCAGCAAGTTCCAAGGCGCTCCGGTGCTGGTGCGGCGATTTGTCACAGGCGATTTGCCGTCCTCGTGATTATCGTGCGCCTCACCCTCGTATTCGTGGCCCAGATCTTGGACACATGGGGCAACAAAACAATGATCAACAGCTCGACTCGTTGTCGCTGCTTCATCAATGATAGGTCAACGATGACATGCGACAAGGATAGATCGCAGGCGTAGCGAAGTCTCCGACGAAGGATCGAAGTTTGGATCGAGGTATTCTTCCTTGAGGTCTGATCTTGAGCATCCATTGCTTCTCCACCACTTCCCGTTCGAAACTAATTTTCAGGTTCCTATTGTCCAAGACCTCCTTCGACTCAGGTTTCTAGCGGTTAAATTCGAAATGCGCGATAGGAGGTGGCCGGATCTCAGGGTTACCTGTTGTTACGCTCTGGGCCCACGGCCCGATGATCCGTATGTTCTCGGTGTCCACAGTCTGTCGGTCTCTAAAGTCAGTCGCAGAAGGGACCTGTCCTCCGCGATGGTATGGATTTGTGCGTCGCGTACAAATGCAGCGGGATAATGTCGCTCACAACATTGCTGGCGACTCGGGCTGAGTATCAGTTCCTTGTCCACCAGTTCCCGCTCGCAGTTGATATCCGATGTGCCATCGTCTTCCAACTCTTCGACCATGCCGCTTGGTTCCGGATCACTTCCAACTCTTCAACCATGCCGCTCAGTTTTGCATCCGCCTTAACACGCTCAATCGCTACATGAGAAGCCTGCCGCATCGCGCCCGGTAGCTCATTCTCCGGCCTCAGCACATGGTCCCGAAGTTGCGGATTGCTCGATCGCCAAGGTTCCAGATTCTCCTGCTCGGAGGCGGCGGCGGGAGGGGAAGGCGGGTAAGGGCGGCGATGCTCTCGATCGAGTTCTGCGAGGGCGGGGACAATGGACAGTTTGTCAAGTCACGATTGACGATGACCTCTTCTTCAAATTACCTGGATTTGCCTGAGGCGTCAACTGTGCGGACCACCCCCGTCGACTCCACGCCCGAATTCTCGATGAGCAAAGAAGACGGCTACAGGTACAAGCTGCATCTCAATGATATGTTACACACGCAGCGAGACCATCTTGGCAGCCATGACCGAAGACGAGAAGATGATGACGGGAGTGCACAGCGATGGAGAGAAGGCCTTTCATTGTCCACACCTCTCACCGCCGCCGCCGCCAACGCCACCGCCATTGAGTGAGACAATGAACGTCCCATGGACGTGTCACCACCGGCTTCTCCGCTCCGCTCCGCTCCGCCTCGTCTGCAAGCAAGTTTCTCGCCTCCTGCCACCCGCCATTATGCAACGTCTCCCTCCTGGTTCCTCATGCGAACGGTACCCCCCAAGCACGCACCCACCCGCCTGTGTTGAAGCACCCTCCCACCCACCCGCCTCTGATGAAGCACCCTCCCACCCATCAAGCTCGCATCAAGCTCGCGTCAAACTCGCGTCAAACTCGCGTCAGGCACATATCAAGCGCTCATCAAGCACTCGTCGAGCGCTCATCAAGCACTATCAAGCACTCATCAAGCACTCGCATCAAGCACTCACATCAAGCACTCATCAAGGTCTCACATCAAGCATGCTCCGCTACCCCCCAGCAATCTATAGTGTCTACATCACCAGCCGCAGCTCCGAGCAAGACTTTCCACAGCAGTGCATTACCGGCGCAGGATCAGCAGCAACCGTTGGCACGAGCTCGAGCACGTCTGCTAGGAATGCGCATGCTCAATGCTCACCCTTATGCTACCCGTATCTGGATCCGCTTCCGGAACCTGGCAAACGAAGCTATGCGAACCGGTTCGTGCTAAGACGGCAAGGAAGCTCCACATACGCGATTCCATCCAATGCTATTCATCCTGCTTCCCTCTTAACGTCGGTCCTTCCAATCCAACGCCAATGGTAGACGTTTCATACCTCGTCAACGGTGAGAAGAATCCTGCCCGGGCTACTGATTCTGAACATCACCTTAGTATTAATCCTGTACCTTCCCGCGGCGGCGTCTCGTCCCTGCGCAATTACCCAGCCTCTGCTATGGCGACATCCGCTTCGCCAGCGCCAGATGTCCTGCTTGAAGTCTGTAAGCAGCATTGCTGGAAGGTAAACCTCTCTTACCGACTTACACTCCCTCTCTTTTCGCCCTCAATCTCTCACTCTCTCCCTCACTTACCCACTCACTTACACAATTACACTCTCATTCTGCATCTACTCCTACAGTCGAACCCCGCTATGGCAACCCCATCGCTGGAGCCTGGTCACGCATACTATAGCAGCGAGCTGGAAATTCTATCCGCACTATCACACCCTAAAGGCCGCTCCTGCCCGGTCGTGGTAGGCCGGACACATACCGCGTGCGAATGGTCAATCGGTCGCCCTCGTACTTACCGCATTATGTACTTGCTCGAAGACCTACACTTTCACAAGTCCAACATCGCCGATGCATCCCATTACAACAACAACTACGACGACAAATTCTTCACCACGCCCATCGCCCGCATCGCCTCGTTGATCGCCCAAAATACCTTTTGCTCCAAGCACGAACCGTACTTCCACGAGGCGGTGTTGAAGACGCGGTTCAACGACATCTACCACAGAGCTCTCAAGTGTACCCTCTTTTCTGAGCCGGCGGGAGGCCGGGTATCCAACTTCAAGCCCTTTGACCAGACTCTGCCGTCATTATTCGACTCTCCTCACACTCCTCCCAACCTCAAGCGTGCTCGGGACGACCGCACCACCCCTCCGCAGCAATCACCCTCGGCGAAGCGGGCTCGTCGTAGCGTAGACTAAGATGCGCCGGCGTAGTAGGATTCGACCTTTTACTAGTCGCTCTACGTCGGCACTCCCTAGGGAGAAGATATTCCGGCGGGAGGGTATACCGACGTTATAAAGGACTTAGAGAATGTCGATTATAATCCTCCTCCTCTATTTAACCCTACCGCCCTCCCGGCTCCCCTTCCTCTCGGTACGCCCTTCTACGACGATACCTAGCTCTAGTCGCCTACTAATAATTAGCGCGCCTACGATATCTTAAGGAAGGAGCTAGACTCGAACGACTACGTAGATGTTCTAGACTCGTAAGCTTAGTCCCCTTCGGCGGCTAAGCTAGCGCGTATCTACTCCGTCTAAGCTTCCTCTACCGAGTAGCTAATCTAGATTATATACCCCTCGCCGCCGTTGCTTAACGACTAGTAGGATCCTAACGCCTTCTTCTCGAGCGACGTTGCTTAAGACCCTCCCCTCCCTCTAGCTAATGTAGCGGACATAACGATTAAGGAGCTCTTCCCGGACTACGTCTATGTTCCGAACTACTCGTAAGATCTCGAGTCTGGTGGACACAACTCTGTCCCCACGTCCAACCCAGCGGACCACAGTGCCGACGATGAGGCGCAGCAGACGGAGTGCCCACCACTCCCGCCCCCGGGGCCGAACGACCCATCCTACAATGATCTCGAAAACTTCGACTAGAACATCCGCTGGCACATGAGCTGGGACATCGATCTCACAAACCTTCCCTTCCTACTATCTGGCGACGATCTCACTATTCCACAACCCGACCACCCTACACAGGCGGTGACACCCCTCCCCTCGGCTGACGGCTCCGAGTCGCAGCAGCAGATGGTGGAAGGTGCCGGTGAAGAGGAGGAGGAGGAGAATCCCACGTAGTCGTCATCGTCGTCGTCCAGTAGCGACAACATGTCCACCTCCCTTTCTTCTCCTCCGACCGAAACCTCAACTGCCCAGAACGAGGCGGAGTGGGAGCCGGCGGAAGGCTGGATGGCAGACGATTGGAAATGACTAAGAAGCTTAAAGGACGTTCGTTTTCTTTTAGGGAGATTAATAACTAGGAAGCTCTTAGGGAGATCGATAACTACGAAGCTTAAAGGACATACTATCGGGGAGATTAATAACTAAGAAGCTTAAAGGATGTTCGTTCCCTTTAGATTAATAACTAAGAAGTAATAGTGAGCTTATTGGTCTGGCACGCTGTTAGCATGTGTTCAAAAACACCAAAAACCTCGCTCAGGTTTACTTGAACCCTTGAAGCCTTAGGCACCGTTTCACTTGAAGGCTCGTTATTATCACATAACTCGCTCGTTTTAGTTAGTCTATATAGCTTAAGGGCCTTCGCCCTCATAATTAGTATTATTCTTTTTCCGCTTTTTGATTATATAGCTAGCATTATCGAAGTTTAGCTTTTCTAGCAGCGCCTTTTTCCTTATTAGCTAGCATTAGCACAGCTGTCTATGCTATGCTAATGCTAGACAGATGCTAATAGCACGAGGCTGCCGAGCAATCTGTACGCGCATATCGTATATCGACGTAGTATATCTAGTACGTACAGCTTTCTCGGCGGTGTTTAAGTCTATGCGGCTGTTATTAGCATCTTCTAGCAAGCCGTATTTGATCTAGCATGCTACTAGCATACTAGTCTAGGCTTTTGGCATAGCATAGATTCGACCCCTCTGCTAAACTATGCTAGACTATTAAGCTTACTAAGAAGCAAAGGACATGCTATCGCCTATAAGACTTTTCCTATGCATTATTCGTTGTATATATGTAGTGTAGTGCACAGGATGTCACGTATGAAGCGAGGAGATGTGTCTAAAGTGAATAGGATCCTAGCTGCTCGTCACATGTTAACAAAATATTCTGCCTTAGCGGCTAGGCAAGGGAATAAACGTTCTTGCGCGTAGGATCAATTACGTCTGCGTAGATATCAGACCAAGCTGGAGTGGGGGCTGGACGAGCCGAACGCTCAAAATGGTTTCGTCGACAACATACCCTGCGTAACACGTTCCTTCCAAACACTCTACTAGTAGGAGACTTTAACCTTAGACACCCGTCCTAGGATCCGAGGGGAAAGGATACTACTAGCGCCCGCGAATTTATAGAGTGGATAGAAGACCAGGGCTTTACTCTACGTAATACGATAGGTATCGGGACCTTCTATAGGCCGCACCTAGACGCAGAGTCGGTCCTAGACCTTACGTTCACAAGAGGATCCTTATCTACGAAAGAAATCGACTAGAGAACGATTCCGACAGGCTTAGACTATAAGGCTATATCTATAGACCTTATTAGCGCGCAAGATCGAGCCTAATAGAAGAAAGTAGTTCTAGATATAGCTTCCGCGGATTAGGAACTGTTTACAGATCTCCTAATAAGCAAGGCGACGTCTATTAACTATACGAACTCCCTCGACGACATCGCAGACTCCTTTACCTCGTATATTACCGAATCGATGCGGGGAGCAATCCTAGAGAAAGTAGTACACGCCTGCGCAAAACCTTGGTAGAATAGAGAGCTACGTACGCTACGCCGTATAATGTCTAGAACATATAGACAGACCTTTACCTGCGGACATACGCCGACGCTAGACGAGAAAGAGGCGTATACGAAAGCGAGAAACGAGTACTTCCAAGCTATTAAAACAGCTAAGAAGAACTACTGGAACGCTTTCCTCGAAAAAGAAGACTCGAAATCTATCTTTAAAGCTATGTCCTATACTAGGAATAGCAGCCGAAGACAGATACCTACGATAAACAACGAAGATTCTTTCGAGGGGAAATGTAAGGCCTTCTCCGAAGCCTTATTTCCGCGCCCTCCTGCCGAGGAACCTCTACCTAGCCGTTAGGAAGCGTATACAGCCGGGGATTAGGGCTGGACTACGCTAACCGAAGAGGAACTCGCTGCCGCCTGTAGCACGAAGATAGTAAAAGGAAAAACGCCGGGCCTAGACGGCATTACGCAAGCTATTATTAGTAAAGCGTACGGCGCTATTCCTATTACCTTTCTACGTATATACAGTAGGCTACTCGACGAAGGACACTACCCCCGATGCTGGAAAGTTGCGACAGGCGCAGTTCTAGCAAAGCCGGGAAAACTAGACTATTCGGTCCCTAAGGCCTACCGAGTTATCTCTCTCCTAAACTGCCTTAGCAAGATTAGCGAGAGAATACTCGCAAAACGCCTAGGGATTATCGCAGAGACGAAGCCCCTTCTACACGACTCGCAGTTAGGAGGGCGAAAGAAGAAATCGGCTATTAATACGGTGCTTCTCTTAACGAACGAAATCGAGGAGAATCGAAGAAAGAAAAAGAAGACTTCGGTTATCTTCCTCGACGTAAGAGGAGCATACGACTACGTTGTAAAGAACCGACTGTTAAGAATAATAATCCAGTTAAGGCTTCCGCACAGCCTTATACGTTAGGTTCAGTCGTTTATGAGCAATAGACGCCTACGAATAGCATTCGACGGACAGATATAGGAATTCTAGGACGTAGAGATCGGCGTTCCGCAAGGCAGCCCGATGTCTCCTATCCTCTTTCTTATCTATACGCGCGACATATTCTTCTCGCTACAAGGAGTTACTCCTAGTTCCTACGTCGACGACATTAGACTATCTACCTCGTCTACGTCCCTTAAGAAGAACTCTAAGGTACTAGAACGTAAGGCAAGAAGGCTAATAGACCTAGGAAAGAAGAACTCGATTGCTTTCGACCTAGCAAAGACAGACCTAGTACACTTCTCGAAAGGGAAAGGGTCCGATTGCCCGGTAATTCTTCCAAACGGCGACATTGTTCGCCCGGCAAAGAAAGCGATAAGGTAGCTTAGGATTTAGCTAGACGCCGGTCTTACCTTTAAGGAGTATATTGTAATAAGATCGGCATAAGCACAAGCGGCATTCTATCGATTAGAAAGACTAGTAAATACCGAACGCGGTCTATCTTCTATATCGTTAAGAAAGATCTACCTAGCCTGCGTTACTACAATAGCAGACTACGGGGCCCCGGTTTGGTAGCGGTCGAAAAAGAGCATAAAACCTCTAGTATCTCTATAAAGTAAAGCTTGTAGAAAGATCCTAGGCGTTTTCCGTACCGCCCTAAACGTCCTGTCCGAGGTAGAGTTAAATCTCTTCCCCCCGGATCTACGCCTAGAGAGACAGTCAATTTTATACTCTCTACGCGCAGCAAAGCTACCCGAAAACTACCCTGTAAGACTCGCTATCCAAAGCGCGCCTTCGGATACGCGAGAAGTCCGATACGAGGACTCGAGAGAGATACTTCCGCAAAAATGACAGAGAACACAGATACAACTACTCTGTTATCGACTCCGACAATACAAGCATTTCGTAGAACACGAGAGGGCTAACTACGCAAAAGACGATCTCTTTAGCGTCTGGAAAACCCGATACGAAATAGTAAGACAACGGGAGATTAATAAGGTACCTAGGAATACAAATAGCTACCTTAGTCGATTTTCATGGAGCTCGCCAGGAAAACATAGAATAGGAGGAAGACGCGCTTTAACTAGTGCCTTCTATACTATCCTATTAGGACACGGATACCTAAAGTCCTATCTCTATCGCTTTGGACACGTAACGACGCTAGACTGCCCTTGCGGACGACGAGAAACAGCAGAACACCTCGTATGTAGCTGCCCTATCTACGATGTATTTAGGCCACTACCGCTACGACAAGCACAATCTCTACTAGAAATAGTAGAAGATAAGGAACTCCGGAAACACCTTACTACCTTTCTCTCGGACATAAAGATTGCTTCTAGGTCCTGGCACCTAGCAAGAGGCGAAGACGAGACCGTCTAGCCTACACTCCTTTACTTTTCCTTATTTGTCTTTCTTTAAAGTCCTTCGATACTAGCTGGCTACTATCCTAGGTACGGGTCTTTCCCTAAGGTCAAGAGATACGAGAGAACAACGATTGTACATAGATAGACTGCTGTCGCGAGACAGCCGTCCTACATAGTCATAGACTCCTACAGGACGTAAATGGAACAAACAAACAAACAATAAGCCGACCTGCTGCTGCGAATGTAGGCTTAGGCCCTACTCGTTTTAGCGAGCATATGGCCGCCTTAAGGGAGATAGAGGAACATATTAATCAACTTAAAGCGGACTCTGTCCGACTTTAGGCCGAGAACGCCCGCTTGTCCCAGGAGCCTGTTCGAGCAGGATCTGCTAACAGGCCTATCCGGGGACTAAGCGAGCTAGGAGCCGTACGGTTTAAGCTATCCCTATATCGAGGAGATAACCTTAGACACGGCTTAAGTAACGATAAGGGACCAAGTCGTCCCTATCGCCACACGTCTAGAACACTAGGTAGGGATACAACTCCCCTTAATTCCTTAGATACTTTTATTAAGGCTTCCGTCCGGGCACTAGAACTATACTAGGGAGACACTCGAAACAACGCTGCTAATATCTGGGTCAGGTCTATAGAGCGTTACTTAAGGTCTTAGATTGCCCTAAGATAGAGGGGTATCCGCCTATCCGAAGCTAACCTTATCGAATTAGTAGGTAGCTAGATGTAGCGTAACGCCCTTACTTAGTAGGAGGAACAGGAAGAGACTTGTAGGCTTAAAATTATCGAGGGAACCTATACTCTTAACTTAATGCTCGGCAACCTCGTCTCCTATTTCTAAGATTATTATTACTAAGAGAAGCTCTAGAGACAATACCGAGCTCTTAAGCAAACAGGAGGTGTTATTACCTTCTATTACAAAATCCTCTCTGTAGCTCGCATACTTAAGCTAAGGCCTAATAACTTCTCTAATGCTACTGTCTTCTTTAATAGGCTTAAGCTGTCGATTCGAGCGGAGCTTATTCGACATAAGCTTACCCCTTAAAAGGCTAGACTATAGGAGATTATAGACTAGGCTTAAGCTATCGACGTAGCTAACTAGGAGGTCGTAGATTCTTAAAGGGGCCTAAGAATAGATGCCCCTGCCTTTAAGGAAAACCGCAATGCTCTTGCTAGGAAGGCTTTTAAACTAAGAAAGGTAAACAAGACTACCGTAGAGTACGTTGCCGCTGCCCTTAAATATATAGCTAACGACAACAGCTCTAAGCTACCGGCTTAGGAGTATTCCTTAAAGTGCCATAACTGCGGAGTCGCCGGACACACCTAGTATCGCTGTTAGAAGAAGCTTAAGCCAGACTTGCAGAAGAAGTAGGACGACTATAACAGACGTAAGGGGGGCTTAAGCAAGCCGACAAAAAAATAGACAGCGACTTAGATGCTAAGGATTCTAAGTCGTCTGTTGCGTCGCCCTTATTGCTTAGGATCCCTCCTAATGCTTAACTTAACTACCTTAACGCTATAGGACCAAACCTTTTAGTTACCTCTAGACGCTTAGGTTTAAGTAAGCATTCTGTTAAGGCCAAGTTCCTGTTCGATACTAGGGCTACGCGTATATACGTCTTACGAACGATCGCGGACTAGTTTCCGGAGGCTTAAGTAGCTATAGATTCCTAGACCGTAGTTCTGCCTAACGGCACAGCAATAGAGACAACCCTTAGGGTTAAGCTGCCTTACTAGCTGCGTAACTTTAAGGGGGAAATCACTGCCCGAGTGCTTAATCTCGCTAATCACGAGGTAATCCTTAGCCTTAAATAGTTTAGGCAGTACTGCCCGACTATTAATTTCTTTACGAACAAGGTGTACTTATACGACAACGGTGTTAAGTATGCTATACTATGCTCTAGATACGCTCCTAACTTAAGGAGCATTCCGGTAGATAAGGACCTCTGTTCCCTTAAGGAACTGGAGGATTTACTTAACGTTAATCCCGACACGCCTTTATATCTCTTAAACATAGATAAATACCAGGAGCGGCAACAGGAGAGGGAACGCGATCCTAAGGACGACCCTATGTCCCTTAAGGAAGACGACGTTCCTCCTCCCTTAAGTAAGGAACCTAGCTTAAGCCGCATTATCCTAGACAACAGGGATCTGTTTAGATCTTCCTTACCTAACAAGCTACCGAAGGACCGGTTTATTATGCATTTAATTAATACTAAGGACTATAAGCCGATTAATTAACAGCCTTACTAGCTGTCTTATGCCTAATCGCTTGAACAGGAGTCTTAAATCGAGGAACTCTAGAAGCGTAGGTTAATTAACAAATCCTAATCGGCTTAGGGAAGCTCTGTGTTACTTGTACCTAAGCTAGGAGGGAAATAGCGAATGTGCGTTAATTTCAGGGCTCTAAACAACGCCACCGTTAAGGATCGATTCCCCCTACCTCGGATTTCCGACTGCTTAGATGCATTTTATAGTTTAAGCTACTTTACCAAGATTAACTTAACCTCCGGGTTCTAGCAATTAAAGGTAAAGGAAGAGGACTAGCACAAGACAGCGTTTAACACTCGCTAGGGCAAATACTACTTTAAGGTAATACCCTTCGGCCTGTGCAATACACCGGCAAGCTTCTAGAGCTTAATAAACGAAGCTCTAAGAAGGCACCTTTACAAGACATGTGTAGTTTACTTAGACGATATCGTGATTTTCTCTAAGACCCTAGAGGAACACGAAGTCTACTTAAAGGAAGTCCTAGATGTCCTGCGGTCTTAAGAGCTATATTGCTCCCCTAAGAAATGTTATATTAGGGTTAAGGAATTCGACTTCTGTAGACATCGAGTAAGCTACAATTAAGTTAGGCCTATAGAAGACAAGATCTCTATTGTCAGAGATTAGCTATAGCCGACTAACGCGCAAGAAGTTCGGCAGTTTATTAGGCTAGCTTCCTTCTATCGCAAGTACGTTAGAGACTTTGCTAGGTACGCTGCTCCGCTGTTAGACCTCCTTAAGGAAGATAACTTGCTACTGCGTGCTAAGAAGAAGCGCCCTATTAAGTAGACTGCCTAGTACACTATCGCTTTTGCGAAGCTTAAGGAAGCCTTATACAGCGAGCTAGTGCTAATTATGCCAGACACTAAGAAGCCCTTTATTATTAAAACGGATGTAAGTAAGTAGGCGCTTAGTGCAGTCCTGCATTAAGCTAACTCTAATAGGAAATTGCATCCGGTTTCTTTCGAGGGCCGCAAGCTGCAAGGGGCAGAACTAAACTATCTAGTGCACGAGAAGGAGCTCCTTGCTATTAAGGAAGCCCTTCGAAAATGGAACTACTATATCGACAATAGGACTAAGACTTAAGTAATTACGGATTACTATAGCCTGCAGTACCTAAAAACCTCGAAGACTCTAACTAAGCGACTTGCACGCTAGATTAAGGAGTTTTAAGCTTATAACATCGACATCCGCTACCGCAAGGGGAATAAGGCTATAGTCCCTAATGCCCTCTCCCGCCGGCCGGACTTAATAGAAGGTACCCTAGCTAATATGGCCGGGGAGGGTTCTACATAGCCTAGGGATTAATTACTTAAACCCGCGGACTTCTTAACCGCTTTGCCTCGCTCCTTTAAGGAGAACGCTACAAGGGGGACGATTATACGAGGATTCTCCGAGCGTAAGGTAATTAATAGAGTAATCTATTTCAAAACTATAGGGGAGATGCCCGAGAACAAGAAGCTAAGCCGCTTAATTAAAAAGAAGGTGTCAGATCTTGTCCTTAAGGACGACCTCCTATATTATCGCGAGGCTAATAGAAGCCTTGTACCCTACGTAGATCCGGAATTCCGGTAGGACTTCCTTAAACGCTGCTACAATAACTACAGGCACTTCGCACTGCCCGGCGTCTGTAGCATTCTTCGAGCGAGGGGCTAGTAGTAGTTACTTAAACAGGATGTTTATAACTACGCTTCTACTTGCCCTTAGTGTTAAGCTACGAAGAAGAAGTCCCGGAGTCCCCTATAGGAGCCGCGATTCCACTAAGCTAATTCTAAGCTTAAGCTATTTAAGCACTAGGCAATTAATGTTGTCGGTCTAATGCCTGTTACACTTAATAGTAACAAGTACATTATTACAGCCGTGGATTATGCTACTAGTTGGCCGGTTGTAAGGGCTACCTCGAATTAGGAAACCGAGACGGTCGCTCGTTTTGTTTAAGAAGAGATCTATGCGAACTTTGGACCCCTAAGGGAAGTCCTTAGTAACAATAGATCCAACTTTATAAGCAAGGCGTTTAATATCCTTATAGATACCCTTTAAGCTAACTATAGGCTAACGACGCCCTACTATCCCCGTACGAACAGGAAGGTTAAGGCCTTAAACGGTGTTCTCGGCCGGATCCTCTCTAAGATGTGCTATAGTAAAAGCGTGCACGCTTGGGACTTGTACCTTCCTAAGGCGCTGTATTCAAGCCGAATCCGGGCCTAGTCCGGTTGTAGATACAGCCCCTTCTTCCTCTTGTTCGGCCAGCAACCCCGAATACTTGAGGATTATCCGTACCTGCGTCTAATGCAGCTTAAGCCCGAGGATCCTAAATCTGGGCATTAAGTAATGTAGAACGCTAGGACGATTGCCGCAGAAAAGCTGCTTGCGAAAGCAGTAAGAGCCGGCGCTATTAGTAGACACACCTTTAAGGAGACTAATAGCAAGTTTATCGAGGGAGACTTTGTTCTTGTCTTAAATAAGACTAAGACGAAGCTCTAGCCGACCTTCGTAGGTCCCTTTAAGGTAATTAAGCGAAGCTAGCTTAGTACGTATACCTTAGAGTCCTACGACGGGTCTGTAGTTAAGCATTAGGTGCATAGTAATCGCCTAATCCGCGCTAACTGCACTAGTTTTAGGGACTAGCAGAAGCGCTGTAGATAGGAGATTTTACTTAAGGCCGCTAGCTAGGAGTTTAAGGACTCCTTGCGTAATAATCTAGCACTTAATCTATGCTTAAGTTTCTCTACTCTAGCGACTATCCCTAAGCAGAAGTAGGACAAGTTGTCTTTATAGCAGCTTAAACGGTTAGGAGCCCTTCGATTCCTTTTAGGGGAGGGCAAACCTTTAGATTCTTTAAAAACTAACGATTAGCCAAAGTTTTAACATAAGCTTAAACTCGCTGCTAATAAGATCCGAAGGAAGTATAGAGATGTTTCACGCGCGAATCGAGACAATGCTAAGGAGGTAGAGAAACTTAAGGCTACTCTCGAAAAGAAACGTCTTAGGGAGCTGAAGAAGTTAGCACCCTTAAGTTAGCCGGTTATATATCCGGTAAATGCAGCAGCAACATTAAGGGAAGACGCTTAAGTTAACCCTGTTACAGCAACTGTTCCTATCCCTACGGAGCCTATTATAGAAGAAACGGAAGAGGAACTACTTGTGATCCCTTCCGAGCTCTAGGAGACTCCACTTAAACCCTAAGGGGAGTCGGGTAATAACGAGGACACTATTGTAGTTATGCCCCGTCGACGACTACCCTAGAACATAAGGAAAGCTCCTCGTAATCCTGCGGTGCAGCTACGAAGGAAGCTAACCTTTAAGTCTAAACGAAAGGTTAATGCGAGGGCCTAAGTTTAATAGATCCCCCGGAGGGTTTTCATTTTATGTTTTTTATACTTAAGGCTAGTCCTTAAGTGCTATTATACATTCATTTCGCGCTAGCTTCTAGCGTCGTATCGCATTACATCGCATACACAGCCTAGTAGATAAGGGGGCTTAGAAAAAAAGAAAAACAAGAAAAACAATGCTTTTGGTGCTCCTGCTTAAGCCTACGAATTTTCTACCGATCCTACTTAGACCCGAATTAACCCTTCTTAGCCTACTCCCTCTTAGCATCTTCTTCCTTCTTAGTAATAAGCTGCGTCTTAAGGGCTGACATTACCGCCTACAAGTGCAGCATCTAAGGAGTAATGCCTTAATTAGCTCTAAGACGCACTTAAGCCCGCGAGAGAGCTATCTAGACGACTTGATATACGGAGTGGCGCTTGTTAAAGCGGTTGCGGTAGAGCTGCTCGATGTGCTCCGTGTACACGCGCGTACGTTAGCTTCCTAGAGGAACTGTTAGGCCCTCTGCGCCGTATGCTTAACGCCTATTGTTAGCCCGAGGAGCCGTGCCAAAAAACAGGTTCCCCTAGGTAGCGAAACCGCTTAAGGGGAGCACTAGCTCGTATACAAGGCAGCCGGAGAAGGTTGGAATTAGGTCGTAATTATTAGTTAAGCCGGTCCGTGCTAGTATCAAGGTCTAATCGATGGCGTATAAGAGCCTCTCTCCTTCGTACATTAGATCTACGAAATCCTCCGCCGCATTATAGAACGGTAGGCTTAGGGATTAACGAGCTGGAGCTAGTGCGTTTCGAACCGGAGCTTAAACCGGAGCGGGCATGGTGCTCGGCCGAGGAGGCGGGCCCCGACGAGTACTTAAACTAGAGGGCACTAGCGCTAGAGTACCTTAACGATCGCCTGTCGGGAAGAGGGTAGGGCCAGGCCTAGAGGAGCCTTATTGCCCTATGCGGGAGAGTAGAGGTACGTTAGCCGGACGGGTCGTACGCCTAGCTTAAAGGTTGTCGCGGCGATACCTATTATCTATAGTTATAGGCATTCCTTAGGCGTAGTTCTTAGGAAGCTAGAAGGACAAAGGCCTAGCACCCGGAGATCTACCGAACCCCCTTAAAGGATCCAAGTAAGGACGCTCTAGCCGCGAAGGAGTAGTGTCTATCTCCTTACGAGCAGACAAAGGACCCCTTAAGTTAGGAGAACGAGCTGCGACAGCTATTAAGTTAATGTCCTCTATGTCGGCAAGATTCGTCTAACTAGTAAGAAGGGTAATAGCAGCTAGGTGACCCTACCGGGTCCAGAATCGAATAGTCTAGGGCTGGAAGGCGGCGGGCTTGAAGGCACTTAGATAGGCTCTTCTAGGAGCGGAATTAAGACTTCCTCCTTAAAGTCTACCTACTCGTCCTCTACATCGTTATTACCTTCCTTAGCCTTCGGGTTCCTCTTCTTAGTCCTAGTCTTTCCCTAGAGTTTAGAATCTCCAACCGAATAGCGATCGTAGTAGTTAGTATAGCTGTAGTTAGCACAGTAGCTAAAGCAGCCTCTACTACTGCGACATAACTTAAAGGGACTAGCCTTACGCTTGCCGGACTCGCAGCTACAGTTGCCTTCTTAAGGGCTGCCACCGAGAGCTTAAGTAAAAAGAGAGACTAGACGCTATTGCTTATAGGCCCTAATAAGGTAACCGTCCGATTTACGCTAGTCTAAGCTACGCAGATCGCCCAGCTCGAACGCTTAAAGTCTATTAATTAAGGCATTAAGTTAGGAAATCGTAAAGGTAGCTAGGAATTGCCGAAGGTACTTAATAGGCGCATTCGACACTATAATCAGACAATACATTACTTCCCTTATCTATGCGTCCGTAACCGCGATGCGATTAGAGGCTAGGCTAGGAGTAAGGAGAGCTTTAAGTCGAGCGCCGACAGAGGCGTGCATAGTAGTGCTATTAATGTTTCCTTAAGGGTCGAAGCGATCTAGCTTAGGGTACAAGCTACGAAGATCCGGAGAGCGGTTAAGGACGTTACGAGGCATCGTAGGGTCCTAACCTTGTACGGCAGTGCGACTCCTTAAGCCGCGGCCCTAGTTCGCTAGTTAAGGGTTACGCTAAGGGATTTCGTAATTGTTGCTTGTAGGGGCGCGTGTGCCTAGTAGCTTAGACCTAAGGCTTAAGGCAGACATATTAAGCCTATCTCGATAAGCATCGTATGCCGACTTATAACCAGTAGCTTGCTTATACCCGAATTTGGTATACTCTATATAGTTACGCCGAGATATAACATTAGGCTAGACGTAGAGTTTCCTTAAAGCGAACTTATCTATTAATTCTTAGGTAGCAGCAGCTCGTAACGGCTGATTCTTGCTACTTAAGACCGAGCTAAATGCTTAAGTTAACATCCTTGTATCTAAGTATCCGCGCTTGACTGTCTTAATAGCACTTTGAACAGCCTTCGTAGGAGGGAACTTAGGGGCTAGTTTACGAGGAGATCGGCGGAGCTACTTGTCGACCTTGTCGTCCTTGCTCTTATCGTCTTTCTTACGCTTGTCTTCGTTACCCTTCGCTATAGCGACTATTGCTTAAGGTGTGTTGTGATGTTATAAGGTGTGGTAATCGTAGACTATATAAAGGTCTAAGGAAAAGGGAAGGAAAGGATTACGGATGTTAATAAAAGAGAAAAGGTTTAAAAAGAAGAACGCAGTCGCTTTTGTGCCCTTAGAGGGGCGACCTACTAGTGAATTCGACTACGTGCTAGCAGTTACCAGCTTAAGGCTTGTGATAGTACGTGAATTAGATTATTCACCTACTAGAATTAGCTAGACGATTGCACTTAAACCCTTACCTTCCGAGCAATTACGGACCTCCTAGATTACGCTCGTTTATTCGAGGTCACGCACACCCACTTAAGAGCATTAGCATATAACCTGAGCCTTTAATTAAGGTTGTTACAAACGCTTAAGGTTACGCATTTACTAAAGGGGAGGATGTTCAAAAACACTAAAAACCTCGCTTAGGTTTACTTAAACCCTTAAAGCCTTAGACACCGTTTCACTTGAAGGCTCGTTATTATCACATAACTCGCTCGTTTCAGTTAGTCTATATAGCTTAAGGGCCTTCGCCCTTATAATTAGTATTATTCTTTTTCCGCTTTTTGATCACATAGCTAGCATTATCGAAGTTTAGCTTTTCTAGCAGCGCCTTTTTCCTTATTGGCTAGCATTAGCACAGCTGTCTATGCTATGCTAATGCTAGACAGATGCTAATAGCACGAGGCTGCCGAGCAATCTGTACGCGCATATCGTATATCGACGTAGTATATCTAGTACGTACAGCTTTCTCGGCGGTGTTTAAGTCTATGCGGCTGTTATTAGCATCTTCTAGCAAGCCGCATTTGATCTAGCATGCTACTAGCATACTAGTCTAGGCTTTTAGCATAGCATAGATTCGACCCCTCTGCCAAACTATGCTAGACTATTAAGCTTACTAAGAAGTAAAGGACATGCTATCGCCTATAAGACTTTTCCTATGCATTATTCGTTGTATATATGTAGTGTAGTGCACAGGATGTCACGTGTAAAGCGAGGAGATGTGTCTAAAGTAAATAGGATCCTAGCTGCTCGTCACATGTTAACAAAATATTCTGCCTCAGCGGCTAGGCAAGGGAATAAACGTTCTTGCGCGTAGGATTAATCACGTCTGCGTAGATATCAGACCAAGCTGGAGTGGGGGCTGGACGAGCCGAACGCTCAAAATGGTTTCGTCGACAACATACCGTATCGCCTTGATTAACGCAAGACGAACCGTGCCCATCTTCTACCTGTTATACAAGCGACATCCAGCTCACAACTATCGCAGCATTTCCATGGTGTCGATGTGTCCGTCAAGCACGGCGTGATGATTTGGACATGGGACTATTTAAGATAAGGCAGGGCCCTAACGGAAGCACTTGATCTGGACGGAGCACTTAATCTGGACGGAGCACTTGATCTGGACGGAGCATTTGATCTGGACGGAGAGATCGATGGCCCTTCGTTTGACTCTTCCTCCGAACGAACGCGAACCTTGCTGAGAAGCTGAGACCTTCCCGAGAAGAGCACAGAGATCATATGCCTGCTCACAGGCGGCTCTGCCTACTAGGTGACGGTTCAAACATGGCGACCAATCCGTTCATCACATGGCCTCTCCCAACCTCGTCTTGATCACAGTCAGACCGCCTACAACCATTGGAGTCGACGAGATGACCGCCTCATCGCTATCTCTCGACCAGCTCCTACAAATTCCCTTCTCGAACCTCGATGATAACAAACTCCCACAGGACTACCAAGACATGGACGTTCCGTAGCCTGCTTTAACACGAGGAGGACCGCCGATCCCCACATGGGAGCTCTATGAGCACCAATGGCATCTCCTTCGAGACGAGCCGCTACGACAACACGAAGATCCAGCGATCAAATCAACGCCATCGCTCCCGTGGCCAGCTACACTACAGCCTCTAACATAGGCAACACCGCGAATTCCCCACACCCCGACAAAAGCAATGTCAACGCCGCCTGTGCCTGCTCTGAACTCAACATTTCGCCTCTCGTCAACCACATCCCCTTAACATTCTCTTTTCGCCTACGCAAACTCCCGAGGAGGCTCACGAACCCGTTCCTAAGCAGCCTCTGAGGAGGCCAGTACTCGCCTAAACTACCCCTCCAAGACCCGAGCCCCTCGCCACGGCCACAGATCCTCCTACGGACCAACTGGAACCGTGACGACTACCTCGGTAACGCCCAACCACGGCTAAGATTTGTCGTGTATACCTCGACCAGGATTGCACGCATCTACTCAAAGACGGGCGTGGGAAACGGGAACAAGAAGTTTGAGATGGAGTTAAGGAAATTGGCCCATCGCCATTGTCGGGCCGAAGACTAGCAGGATTGGATGGTCTTAAAGGATGGGCAGGTATGGAGTGATGAATGATTACTACGAAGGAGGTGAAGTGGAAGTGTCATGGTATTTGAGCACCATGGAACCGACCGTTAACAGTCGGAATCGTTCAGGTCACAACTCTTGCCAGTAGAGGAGTGGCAACATCAATCACGAGATAATATTCCGAAATTGGGTCGGCGTTATTGGCGGGTTCGTCTTCGGCCACGACCTGCAGTTTATCACGTTAACAGCGGCCGAATCGGTAGACATCTTCCCTCCAAGGGGTTGTTTTTAGACTCCCTAGTACACTTGCTACCCGACAATTAGTCCTCTACTACTGCACCGATCGTGGCGAGTTCGGAACATTAATGTCTCCATCCCTCTTCCTGTCTGTCCCATCGTGCGGACTAGCAAGCTCCCACCCGCCCCTCCACGCTGCACTTACTGCCTATTACCGCGGGCTCCATCTTCTCTTAACAGGATGTTCACCGCCCGTCACACCGCCGACTCTTCTTACAAGCCAGTTAACTCGTCCTGCATCCTTTATCTGAACCTCGTCATGTCTCCCCCATCGTGCCGAGGGTATCCTCCATCACCTTTACCCTCCCCAAGTCGAGACAGACTCCTCCTTCACTTCTACTCTCCACGCGGCGACGACCGACCCACTCACCCACGATGCTTAATCCTCCCGAGTTCACTATCGCCCATTCTCCCCCAACCCGCACCGCCGGCGCTGGTCTGCTGCAATAGAAGACTAAACACCTCCCACCCGATGGTCCGTGACGAGATGTGGTGTCCGCCAGTACCACCACGTCGAGACCATGACCATTCAAAAAAGCATACATCCGCCTTGTCGTCCCCGTTCCACGAGACGAGTCCCAAGGCCGCTCGCATCGTCGCCGTCCGTCCGTAGCCCTAACAGCTTACGAACAATATTCCACGATCAGATCATCGCTCTTAGAGTGAACCACGTCGGCATAAGACACGAGCAGGCAAAACTCGCTACCCGTCTTTCGCAGGACGGACACACCGCGAAGATCTAATAGCGACAGGCAGGGCGACTAACATCCTCCACCTCATTAACGTTTCCCATCCTTCTCCCTCGATCCTGTCCTCTTCTACCCTCCTACCGGAGACGGTAATCGCCCCTAATCCTAACTCCGGAAATCTACGTAAGTAGGCGTTATTATTAGTCTAAGCCGGAGTCGAAGCCTTAGTCTCGGGGACTACGAAGATCCGAAGCGTACCTAAAAATTATAGAGGTCGGCGCGGCGTCGAACATAGCTACTTTTTCGTCTCTAAAGCGGAAAAGCCGTATAATATCTAGCGCTAACCCTTCGCGATTATCGAGGGTAGACGTAGAGCGCGCGATTTCTAAGCCGGTAGTTTTTAGTTAGGCCTAGGGTACGTCGATATAGCGGTTCGGAGGTCGGTAATCGTATAGGGTTTAGAGGAGATAGGGGGTAGAATGTTACGGGCATGCACGAACAGCAGAAGAACCAGGGTGCCCTCGGCCTTATTGGACGAGAGACCCTTCTCCTCAGTGATCCCTCTAATCTCCCGCTTGGCAAGAGATCATAAGAGAGCAGCTTAATCTCTCTGCTCTCCCTAATCCCGAGAGAGCGCGGAGAGCATAGAGAGCAACGCTTGCAGCGATAGGTATATAGACCTTAACGATGTTCCTTCTGAACATCGTGTACAACTCATTGTTCAATCTCACTAATTGGAATTCCCGCCTTCACTCGCATCCATTGTAAGAACACTTGTTTCTTAAACTGACGAGCACCAACCCGTGCCTTATACCTCTTCGGAAGTGTGAGACATAACATAGAAGCGGGACATAGTAGTAAGGATAATAGAGGAGTAATAGTATACCCTATAGATTTAGGAAGCTATAGTCGAGATATATTAGCTTTCGAGGAGTCTTAATAGCGATCGAGAGGTAGCTAATCTATCGATAACGAGTTATCCTACCGTATAGTTAGTTTCGTCTAGCGTACGCATAACATAATAGTATTCTAATATCCTTTTCTAGACCTAAATGCTCTATTACCCCTATCTAAAGTAGAATACGTCTAAAGTAATGTACCGTTGTATTAGCGATTAGATTAATGCTGTTCGGCCTGGTTAGATTATTCTATCTCGCTATTCTGCTGCTTCAATCTCGATCCTAACAAAGCTATCGAAAGAAGTCGTAAGGAGTTTCTCCAGCGAGGACGGACAATCGCTTGCGAAGACCAACGTGACATTGGACAGGGATACTCGAGGGAAGCGCAGCGTTGCAAATTAAAGAAGGTATTTAGCTGATGCGTAAGGTAGTATTATGCGCTCGGACAAAAAAAGACGTGCAATGCGCTCCGTCATGATTGCGTTGCGGTCTCTGATTCCGATGCGGTCAGCTGTAATGCCCTCCACGGTGGCGCATGTCGAAGGCCAACCGAGTGCAAGCGCATTGACTTGACAGGCCCATGGCGGAAACGTTGTGTATGATGATCCTTCGCTTGTACTCCATCCCTCACCACGCCCATGTTCCCACGTGTACCTCACCTCCCGCGCTTCCAACAAAGCTGGAGAAACTCCACGGCTTTGCACGAAGGCGATCTAGGAGAAGGATGCGCCGCCAGCAGGAGCGGGTCGGGTAATGCGAAGAGTGGATGACGAGGTGGAAGTGAAGCGGATCTAGTGTCGCTGTCGAAGTTGGTGTCGCTGTCGAAGTTGTCGTACTGCAATAATGCTACTGTTAGTCGGGCAACGCCATTATGGGATTAGGATTAGTGTAGTGTAGTCGTGCCGGATCTTTAGTCCCTGTCATGTTGTTATTGTATGCTCGAAAAGGAATATGTAGGAGTAAAGTCGGAAGATGACAGGAGGCTGATGTGTGATGGATGCATAAGGGGACCCAAGGAGCAACGCACGGAGAGGAGTCCGGTGCCTCGGCCCCTTAATGACTAACTGGACCCTTGGATCTTTCTTGGATCCTTGGCGTCACTGTCTGGAAAGGTGATGAGACCTGACACCACACTTGACACCGACACCTCACCATCGACACTTGACACCGACATCTCGACACCGACATCTCACCACCGACATCTCGACACCGACATCTCACCACCGACATCTCACCTCCGACACCTCATCACCGACACCTCACCATCGACCCGCAGGGTGCAAAGCGTTGAAGCTAGCTCGCAAGTCAGCAGAGCCGACGCCTTTGTCGAATTCTTTGATTCTGAGAGAACAAGTCCTGAACCCAGGACGGCAAGACCAAACGTGTCCGAATTCGAGCGTTATAGTGAGTCACCCTGTCGAAGATTCCATCCTGGAGCCGGTCGAATCGCCTGTTGTCTAGCCGGTAGAATCGCCCGACCTCAAGCCTATCAGAACATGGAGCCTCAAGCACGAGGAAGCGCCTGTTCTGAAGCCGGTTGGATCGGATATTCTCGAGCCAGTCGAAGCACCCGCCCTCACGCCTATCAGAACGCGCATGCTGAAGCCTTTGGAAACGCCCATCCTCGAGCATGTGGAAGCGACCATCCTAAAGCTTTTGGAAACGCCCATCCTCAAGCGCCGCTACGGCGATCGAGCACTGCATAATTATCGCCGTTAACAACGACCAGCACGATCTACATGCTCAATTCTCGCAGCAGCAATCCAACCCGCCGCTCGCTTTCAAAAACGACCATCAAACCTCACCTTAGTGCATCTCCCTTTCTCCCTTTCAGCATCAACCCAACCCACCTCCTGTCAGGGCCGCCGCCAAAACCTAATCGAGGACACCTGCTAGCTTCCCGCAGCAGCACATCGAACTATTGCGTGCGAACACCACCGACAACAGCCAGCACATGCGACCTGCTCACTTCCCGCAGCAGCAAGCCGATCCATCCCCGGCTAACGGTCTCGGCGTCGACTTCCAGAGCTCTTACACCGATTAGCAGCAATTTCATCCATCGCGTGCGAACACTACCGACAACAACTAGCACAAACTATCTGCTTACTCCCTGCAGCAGCAAATCGATGCGTCCCTTTACGGCACTACCCTAGCCTCCCTAGTCCAGCCCATAGAGTCGGACCTACCTACCTACTAATCTCCTTACGTTACTACTCCTACATCCCCCGTGTAGCCCGGCTCTTGCCAACGACCCTAGCATCGACTTACGACCCCTTCACCCCCTCTTAACTCCTCCCGCACTCCTAAAGAAAAAGGTAACAAACCCGAGACCTAAGGGTTGGTCGCCGGCCTTACTAAAATTATTAACAAATCCGACTACTCCGACGGACTAATCTCCGCTTTCCGAAAAGCACGCCGCCCGTATGCTGTCTAACACTACCGCTATCGCCGAAGTCCTACCTAGTCCCTAACTCTCCCGAGTCCTCTAAGCAAATTCGATCTTACGTATAATAAACCTACGTACGTACGTACGTACGACGAAGACAGTATACGCATAGTTATACGCCGATGCCGTTACGTTACGTATATTGTTCGATACTACGGCTATCGTATGTTGTCTAACACTACGGCTATCGTAGAGGCTTAGTCGGCTCTATCCTACGAGTTTCGATCGATCTTATATATAGTAAGTACGCTTTCGTCTACTAGAATCCCGGCTAAGATATAGAAGAGGTAGGCATATAGTCTAATACTACCGTTATCGTAGAGGATTAGTCTACTCTATCCCGCGAGTTTCGATCTCGATCTTATATATAGTAAGTACGCTTTCGTCTACTAGTACGTCGGCTAGGGAATAGAAGAGCACTAGTTCTCCTACGCTCGCGAGGAGTTAGATACGCTTCGAGCGCGACTATACGAGGTTATTAGTTGCTACCGACTCTAGAGTACGGATCGGGTAGTGTTCTTAGGCTTTCCCTCTAACATCTTAAACGACGTTCCTATAGCGCTAAAGGCGAAGCTGTCGGCGATAATAGTGTCGGGCTACGATTTTCGGATTCCGGATATCGTAGTACTAGCGAGCCTTAAGACGTAAGACGGTCGTTAAGCACCGAGGTAATAATTATAGGAGGATAAGAATGTCCGGCGTACGTAGGCATTAATTAAATTACATTATATAGAACTACCTTAGTCGGTGAAATGCTTGCAACACGAGTATTACAAAAATGCCCTCGTCTCAAGCAAACACATGATCGAGCGTTTTCGAATCCGATCGAATCCGCAGGGAATTGTTGTCCGATCTGGGATGGGTTGTAGGGTGCGAGAGAATGGAGGCTTGGGCTTGCTCCCTCTTCTCCGCTGTCGATGCCGAGGAACAATCGCGCTTCATTCACACCGGGCGAGAAGCCATCTCCGATGTATCGATCGATACCCTCCTCTCATCCGACCAGCAATCTATCGCGCATCCCCATCTACCCCGCAAAAATCAACGCATAATCCGCCAGCGCACTCGAGTCCCCCGCCAACTGCAGCGTCGCAATTATGCGGCCCTTGCCAGCCGTCTTAGGAGGCGGGATTCTTGTTATAGGGTTTTAAGGGTAGCCCGGGATCGGAGGCCGGTCCTTACTACTAGGAGAGGACATATTAGTAGTAAGGAAGTAAGTAGGAGTAATGTTAGAAGTAATGCGGAGGAAACGGACGATACGAAGAGAAGAAAGGTCGAGCTAGGGCCCTACATAGAACGAGTTAGAAGCCTTCTTCTTACCGTCTTTACTAGAGATTGTGCAAGTATCTAGGATCGTCGCATCTCTATCTTCGATAAGCGATGTGCTATCCTTCTAAGCAAGTCCTTATCTACAATCGGTAGCGGTAGTAGCAAAGCCTTCTTTTGGCTTAGGTTGTAGGCTACTAAACTCGAAGTGGGCGACTAGAGGTGCCCTGGGCACAGGACTAACAATTGCCCCGCTCTGGTCCGACAGCCTAATCGCTGCGGGTCCTAGCTATTAAACTCGAAGTAGGCGAGTAGAGATGGCCGAGATCAGGACTGCCCGAGTGAATTGGATGTCAACCAGAATTGCAGTGCCTTCTCGGATAATGTAGACATCCCCGACGTTAAAAGGCCTTGTGCGTGATTCAATGGCATATCCAGATCTTCGGTATGCGCTGCTGCTCTAACAGCCAGGGCCGTCGAGTATGCTCGTAAAAAGCTTCTCCCAGACGTTGATTATGCTTTGCAGTGCACGCCAGCCAGAATTGCAGTGCTCTCTCAAATGGTACTTACCGCGTCTTTGACGATAGCACACATTGTGCGCGATCTGAAGATACGCCGGGGCTTTCGTGGCATGCGCAGATCGCAACACGGTTTTGTGTGTCAGATACATCCAAATACAGCGCCATCCCGGTCTACAACGATCTAACGATTAACGGAATTAACTGCTCGTCCCGAGGCTTGTCTAGACCTAAGAAGGCATTAACGCTCTTACAGAAGCTGTACAGACCGATCCTTCCCCAAAAGGCATCGTTGACACGCTGAAGAAGCACCATGCCTTTGAATGCGATCACTTACTTGGGTTAGAAAGAGTCTACAGGCCAATCACTTATCGGATAAGGAGCGACGAAACTACAAGACAAGTGCAACAGCCAATCCATGCACTACAGATCTAGCCATCGCAGAGATTTTAATCACGGCCCGACGAGAGCTGCATAGTTTACTTCATACCACTACTGGCAGAGATACCACTACTGGCAGAGTCGCCATCCACGAACCCAATTCCCGCCTACTGCCTCGGGAAGAGAAGAGAGTAAGGAGTCGCCAGCCTGGTCGCAGTAACAACCTCTATAGATCGTGTACGGACGGATTATTACTAGTAAGCACTATCGTATACGTCCTACAGTCCTTAAGATATGCAGCTGTATCGACTATAATAAGTAGATAGAAGAGTTTAAAGACCTCGAATATTAAGGCCTTACGAACTCGATCTTATCTAGCTTTTAAGGTTAGATCTTAATTATGCGTCTATTACTAGCTCTTTCGACCGCTATAGCCTTTTCTCGATACGGTGTAGTAGGTAGTAGCGCTATATAGCTCGGTGTTTTGCGTTACTAACTTAACTTCGTTCGGCCCCGGAGCCCTCGCGTATAACGTATTCTAGACCTACCGCGAGCGGCATAGCGACATAATAACTACGCCGGCTATACTAGATTATCCGCCGTAGTAGAGCTTCTTCCTTCTCCTAATACTAACTATTATCTCTAGCCTATCTACTAAGAGAATACTTATAAGTCCTATAAGTAAGGCGATCGAAAACCTCCCCGGCCTCGGTCTATTACTTGTCTTACTCCTCCTTAGCCTTACTCTTACCTAAGATACCTTATACTACGTAGGAGTATCGTCGGTATAACCCTATATTACGTATACGTTTTTTTACTACTTATATAGCTAAGCCTAACGCCCGTTAATTAGCTTTCTTAGTTATATAGTCGGTCGATAGCTCCCTCGTATAGCGCCCTAGGCTACGATATATAAGGTAATATATACGATGCTCGAGATATCCTATATCTAGCGGTCGTCTATAGGCCGAGGAGGAGAAGGAGGTAGAGCGGATACGACGGCGACGGTAAAAAAAAAGACCGAAGCCCGTCCGGAGGCCCGTTAGAGGCCTAAGATAACTATAAAATCTTCGCTGTTTACCGTCTTATAGCCTTTAATACTAGATATAAGGTCCCGAATTTAATACCTAAGTAGGTAGTAATCTATATTAAAGGTAGAAGAGGAGGAGTTAAAGCCGATAAGGGTTAATATAAATAAAGTTACGAGCATTATAGCGCTCTAAGTAAGCAAAGTATAAGCCTCTTATTTGAAACGATTTATACTATCCTTCGACCGTACGATCGACCGTAGCTCCTACCTTATATTTTACCTTACTACTAAGATATAGTATACTACTCTCCCGCCTACTCGTAGCCTTAACGATAATAAGGAGCTATATTATACTATATAATCGCGAGAACAAACTTATCTATAGGTACAAATCTTACGCCTCGCTATTAACTTCGATATCGATACTAAAAGAGATAGGTCGCGCTAGTAGATTTAAGAGTAGTATAACTAAAGGAGTAGAAGGTTATATTAGATCTAAGCGGAGCAATCGTTTTTAATAGGCAATCTAAGGAGGTTAGGACGGATAAGATAGTTCTATGTATACTTAATACCCTTATCGTATATCCGCCCCTTCGCGCCGCGTAGTATACCGAATATAACTAAAGCCGAGCTTATACCTACTCCCTCCTCTACGATACTAAGGCTACTATATAACGATTATATAACGTCTCCCTACTTGTTTAACTACGGCTCTATACTACTATTGTTATGTCTTTTAAATAGTAGCTCCGAGCTACTAGGAGCTCTATTCCGCGCGCGGCGGAGATACCGAAGTACCTAGATATAGTAGATTAGCTAGCGTAAGCGGAATATTAGCCGCCTAAAAGATCGACCTAATCGGGTTTAGTAGTACTACTTCCGACGATAAATACTTTCGAAACCTATTAAAATACGAAGTATTTATAGTCTCGAAGGAGACTACTAGGTTATCGATTATATACTCGAGGTTTAGAGCTCGCTTAAAGCTCGGAGGCGGTAGAGGGCTCGACGATCCGGGCGGAGGTCGTATAGTCGTCGTTATAGTAGCGTAGTCGCCGCCGTAATTAAGAGACTTAGGATCTTTCCTTATACTATTACTAATATCGCCGAGGAAGGCTTCTAGGTAAGGGTAACGGCTTATAAAGCGAGTCGAGGGGTAGGTACGCTTTTAGTCGATAATAGGATAGACCGTTCGGACGATAGACGGTAGAGGGTAGACGGCGGAGGATAGACGGCGGCGTAATTTAATCTCGTATCCTATCCTAAACTCTAATATACCTCCGAAAGTCTATTATTTAACTCTACTTTATTACGACTAGACTTTCGCTTCTTGTATATGCCGTCGTTGTCGTCGCCGTCAAAATTCGCCTCAATGCCGTCGCCCATGTGGTCACGATTTCCGAGCTCTTAATTGGGGCCAGCTTTTGCATCATCGTCTCGCTGGAGATTGTTGCGGCTATCATCTCGCTTCTCGTCCGTGCCATCTTCACTATCGGAGTTCGAATCTGCCATGATTTCGTCGTTCGTCATATCACCACTCCCGAGCTCTTCTTTGCCTTCGTCATCATAACCCGTTCCGACAACAGCACGCTTTCTCTTCTGGCTGGCGAGAAGAGGAGCAAGTACCGCTGCAGGTGCACCAGAAAGCTGCAGCGCAACTGTCACATCCTTCGCAGTGCGATGGCTCGTCTTGCTCACGCTACGCGCCGGCGCACTTTGTCGAGAATCGCGAGCTTGATTAAGGAAGCGAAGGGCGGTTAGATAGTCGAGTACATCGGTCATTTTGTTTAAGGCTGCTATGAACTCTCGGGAGCGTAGACTGCGAAGATCGAGATAGGCACGCTACGGCGGCAAACACCATTTGCTGCTCTGTAGGGCTCGCATGTACTGGCGCGTCTTGGGGTCCGGTACTATGTTTATAACAATATCGTTGAAGGCGCTTAATGTAGCAGCCGGCATGAGACTAGCCAGGTCGGTATTAGGCTCCGCACGCTTAATGTTATCGCACAACGTAGATAAGGCGTCGAGGGTGGTAGGCAGGAAGTTTTCCGCCGTCTGGCGGAGTTCGTCGGAGAGCATGGTTGTGAGATGTGCCGGTGTGATTAATCTTGCCAGTCAATAAGGCCCAGAAGACGTCGACGGATGCAGGAGGTGATTTCGGTGGTCGTTGTCGTCGTCGTTGTCATTGTTGTTTCTGGTTCTGAGCGTCAGGCAACAGATCTTTCCGCTGACGCCACCTTCCAATTCTGGTCTGGCGACTGGTCGGATCTGACCACATATTGGTCAGATCCGACCAGTCGCAAAGGCTTCTCAACCAGAGTATGCGCCTTTCGTCCCTTCTTCTCCGGATTATCTTTCCTGTCCATCGGCTCTCCGCTACCCTCCCTCTTTCTTCCTCCTTTCGCCTAGATGTCCTCAACCCCTCACCCGAGCATCATGTCATACCTCAAACCTCCACATCTCCATCGCGCTGTTGGCGAATTCCTTCAGCTCAGTACGGTCGGCAGGGGAAGCAATAATTTGGCGAAACTGAACGATTTTGTTAAAGAATAAGAGAATATGAATGGACCGAGACTTGTATAAGAACAGGGAGAGAGTGAGAGAGAGGAGAGGGAGACAAGGAAGGACATATGGCATACCACATACACGTGGACACCACCGACTCCTCTTTCAGTATCTGTACGAACAATCCGGCACCTCTCCGTTTCCTCCACATCGTCGCTTATCTTTCTGACACCCACCGTCTCCTGCACCCTACCGTCCAAGAGTACGACCGCATTGCCCCACCATGACCTACGCGGATTGCTCCTCCGATCTGATCTTCGCTCTGTTCTCCAATAGTCGTGCTCCCTCTGCCTGGACCTGCCCGTACAACACGGAATTTGCCTCAGATGTGACTGGGCAGCTTGCTCGATGCGCGCGGCCGCAGGATCGTGAGACGTTTATGGTCCTTGAGCATGCGCTAGAACGGGTCAGTCTCCATGCTCGCGCCTCTCGATCACATCCAAACGTCGGAGTAGGGACAGATCTTCGTAGAAGCGCAGCGCAGCCTCGAAATTTTGTAACTGGTGGATTTCTGCACCAATGCGATGCTGTACGACTTAACTGCTGTTAGTCTCAATCATGTCACTCTTCTTGCGACGACATGAGAGGTAACTCGGCATGTACCCAGCCTTTTTCAGAAATGTACCCAACATCGAAGTATTGACTGTCCGTTCTTCTGCGCCGATCCGGCGCGCGATCTTTCTCCTCCCAGACTGCTGACACTAGCGCACCTCATCTCGGGATGTGGAAGGCCCGCACTGCTCCAACTATACAACTCTTTACATTCTCCTCGGCCGCGAATGCAGCATTGGCGCTTTTGGGTCGCCGCAAGGTTTCGATTTGCTTTTCGCCAGCGTTGCATCATCTCCGCAGGAATTAATCGTTCTTGCTGAAGACATTCGAGGGTTGATTGACGTTGATTCCGACGCGCACTAGGATCGAGATGTTGTCGTACAGCTAACACGAAGGGAGTCGCGCTGCGGTTCGTCGGCGTGCTGTGCTGTCACAGTGGAAAGGAGATTAAACAATGGAAGGACGAAGTAAAGTTCGACCGAGGAACGGGCCGTTGTTGAACTAGTTCTAAGCCTGAGGCACACCGAGAACCCCGAGATCCTACGACATGGCCTGCGCCCTTTTAGCGACAATCGCCTCCGGACAGAACACATAATGACGAGAGCGCCGACGGGCCGATGCGCCTCGCCTACAAAATGTCCGCTCGAAGTTCCGACACGTCTGTCCTCTTTTCCGGACAATTTGCAATGCCGACGACGAGTAACACTGCACCTTTGGACGGCGTTTACCAAGTGTATTATCCAACGTTTTATCGAACAGTTCCCGTGGTGCCGCTTACCGACGAATAGCATATGCGCGGAGCAAGGGATGGGATGAGACCTATAAGTGGATCGAGAAGACGATCGAGCAGGTTGACGAGCAGAGGGAGAAGGCTGTCAGATACAAAGAGCAGCTTGTTAAAGAGAACCAGCAGCTTGACGAAGAGAAGAAGAAGGTTATTAAGGAGAACGAGAAGCTCGTCCAGGAGAACAACAAGCTTATCGGCTGGAACACCTATTTAACCAAAGATTGGATAACCAACTCTTCGAAGACTTGTTCGAGCAATCTGGGTCGGTTCATGGTCTTCTGCAAAGGTCAGTAAGTGTCGGCGCCGTGCGGCAAGATGTGCAGGGGGGAGGGAGGTGCCGCACGGGGTAGCATAAGAGGTGGAGAGGAGGTGTTTTGCTTA
The DNA here is from genome assembly GCF_000219625.1 of Zymoseptoria tritici IPO323. Taxonomy (NCBI): domain Eukaryota; kingdom Fungi; phylum Ascomycota; class Dothideomycetes; order Mycosphaerellales; family Mycosphaerellaceae; genus Zymoseptoria; species Zymoseptoria tritici. The sequence continues at coordinate 129,732 of NC_018204.1, read as the reverse complement.
CCAACTCCGGTGCAGGTTTTTCCGCTAATGCATCGTGCAGCCGTACGTTTCGGTTGGACTGGACAGCTACGAAGTTATGAAGAGATAGAAAACGCACAGATCAGTGTTCTGTGCACAGGAAATTTCTCTCACAATACGAGTATTAAACCAAGCGTGTCGTAAAGATTGTCAATGGACGACCCTGAAATACTTTACCAGAAGCTTGCCAGCCACTACCCGCATCCAAGGTAGATCCGAAGGCATCTCCGAATACACGCGCCTAATCTGCGAGCACGAGTGTTGTCGCAGTAGCGGTCCATTGAATGGTATCTAGGTGTAGTCTATCTGACTACGTCCCAGTAATCGCCCTATCTACCCAACTACGACAATGCCACTCTCGACTCATCGCGACAACTCTGTCATCGTCGAGCACCGCGATACCACCCTCGACTCATTGTGACGAGCCGACGACTCTATCACCACCGACTACTACGCTGTCTCTCACGAACGAACGCCAACATGTCGCCCCCATGGCTGGACAAGAAGAAGAAATCGGATCTTGTGAATGTGTTCAAGGAGGCTGCATTGTGAGTATTCGTACCAACTGCGCAAATGGACACTTGCAGTTTCTGCACTCAGGCTGCCCACAAGATCCTTTCATCATCCATCGTCGCCTAGTACTCAACCTCGCCGCCCTCATCATCCTCGGCGGAGTCGGCAGCGACCTCTCCGTAGTCGCGCTCGAGCGCAGCTAAGTCCTCGCGAGCCTCCGAGAATCCGCCCTCCTCCATGCCCTTGCCGACGTACCAGTGAACGAAGTCGCACTTCCCGTACATGAGATCGAATTTGTGAAGAGAGAGACAGCCAAGTCCTCGCGAGCCTCGGAGAATTCGCCCTCCTCCACACCCTCACCGGCGTGCCAGGAAATACCAGGACGTACCAGCATGAGATCGAATTTGTGAGAAAGAGCGGACCGAGCCTCGGCGATGGCGTTGGTGTTGGAAAGCATGCACACGGCGCGGTTGCCTTGGCGAGATTTCTTGGTGAAATCGCCTTTGGGTACGTTCTGTGGTGGCTGGTAGTAGATACCAAGTTTGAAGCCGGTTGGGCACCAGTCGATGAACGGGATGGTGCACTTGGTCTTGGGGCAGCAACGGCCTGGTGAACCTCCTTGGGGACGACGTCTCTGCCGGTCGTCGTATTCCATGGTGGCTGGTAGCAGATACCAATTGAAGCCAGTTGAGCACCAGTCGACGAACTGGATGGTGCGCTTGGTCTTGAGGGTGGCAACGGCCCGGTGGACGTCCTTGGGCACGACGTCTCCATGGTAGAGCAGGCAAGTGGCATGTACTTTCCGTTGCGAGGGTCGCACTTGATCTGGCTGTTTGGCTCGAAGCAGAACATGCTGATCTCCTGCACGCTGTTGGTCTTGTAGGCAGCCCAGAGGTGGATACGCGGGTATGGGACCAGGTTGGGCGGAACTCGTGAAGTAATCGGTTGGTCGGAGGACGTTGAGGTAGTATCAGTTCTTGGCGTGGCAGAGGAGCGTCGGCTTGCCTAATTGCTCCTCGTCTGGAGAATTGTCCGCAATTGAGAATTCCGGCTGCGTAGGCTTGAGGTCAGGAAGTTGGCGGAGCAGTGAGAAGTAGGGGAACAAATACCGCATCTTTGCCACATGACAGGATATTGAGCGAAGGTAGAAGGTCCTGCGTTGTGTGTGTGTGTATGTGTGTGTGTGTGTGTAAGAGAGAGAATGAAGGTTCTTCCGCGACAGTCTGACAGCGAGTCGTACGTTTGGGGATGAAGAAAGGGCCACACAGTAGTCGGAGGAGGAACATCGTAGACGAGGTGTGCTGTGAAGGGCAACAGCAACGACTACGATTGTAGCGGAAAGGTTCTTTCCCATACCATGCCTGCCGTTAAGATTGACGTGAAGGATCGATGGTACAGCCGGGCTCACTTTCCCATCTAGACAGAGCTACGCGGGCTTACACATCAGGCCCGATTCAGTTCACGCGTTGACAGAAATGATGGCACCTATGTGGAACGCCTGCGTAGTCGTGATGAGTTAGTGGTAGACGGCTGGAGTAAGAGCTACAATCTCTTCCACCGCTCACTTGTTTGTTCTTGACGCGGTCATGTGTCCGGTCTTCGACCTTGGTTACGAATGCCATCACACTCGTGGACACTCGTTACCCTCTGTTCAAGTTAGGTAAGTTTCGAGTGGTTGAGATGACAATCGCTCGAAAGCCGCTGACCCGACGTCCCTTCAGATTCACCCTAGTCGTAGACTATCGATCAGCTCCCTCCCCTCACACGAGCCTCATCTCCCCGTCAGAACTTAGCCTGCGTACATCTCATGCATGGATCGACACTCAAGAAGCCAGCACTCGAAGCTGCCAGCTCCGACTAATCCATCGAGTCTAAGTCCGGCCTGCAAGTCCTTAAGTCAGTGGAGCCGCAAAAGAAATGTCAAGACTCGAAGCTGTCAGCAAGATACTACAACGACTTCCAGCCTGAACCCTGCAACGGTGCTCAACGTTCGTGAAGCGACCCTTCTAGCAAGTGCTTTACCATGGATGGCGGTGTCATCGCCAATGCTCCCCACGCAGGCTATTCGCCCAGTCTACAAGGCAAGACAGCCCACCAGTGTATGATCATGCTCCGCCATCGACTCCAGACTAATGCCTTCTCCTAGTGGTTTCCACACCTCCCCTCTTCTGTTGCTGGATCAAAACATCTTTAGTCAGGCCTTCACTCAGCGGGCGGACATGCCAACCTTACAGAGTCTCGACCTGCTTGTTCTGCCAACACCGCAGCACGTCACAGTGGCCATCGCTCTTGCCGTGCAACTGGAATCCTTCAACGCAGGCCACGCATGCAGCTTTCTGCTGCCCGCCAGTGCGCAGGGCCAAGATTGCTTTCTCGGATTTTGCGGAGTTACACGGAACTCATCGGTACGTGATCAAGTCGCAGCCTCATTCTCTACCTCATCCGCCAACTGACTGTACCAGCATCGATCATTTCCATGCTTGCAAGGATCTCACACATGTCTTCTACGCTCAATCTGGTCCTCTCTAGGACAGCTGGCGCGCTTCTCAGACTTCAATCTTGTGCGAGGAAGAACTGTTGTTCCCATGCATACGACTGACCGGTTTGCGTTCTCACAACATCTGCTTTTCGGTCCCTTCATATGTTAATCAATCACCTCGCCCAGCGCGGCAGCGACGCCCTCTCGAGCGACATTAAGCACGCCTCACAACCCTCATCACTCAACACCCACCGCTACAGTTACTCTTGGCCAGCCTTGATGTGTCTCTTGGATCTTAACTCTCGCCTTTCCACCATCAGTCAGCGCTATCTCCGGATTGAGGGCAGTCCGTTTCTGCAGGTGCACTCTCGTTTCTTGGAGAATGTCCCTATCTGAGCGGGCTGTGGTATTGCACACCTAGGTCGGGGCCGGGGGACACGTAGAGCCGGACGTGTGGTAAGAACGGACAGAAGCCGGGACTCGTTATGCAAGAGATGAAGCCGTGGTAGGTTGCTTGTTGCGTTGGAATTGCCGGACTTGCGCTGGGTAAACCATTCGATCCAGAGCCGTCCGATGCAAACGATGCTGCGAAGCGCTAAGAGATACTGACCAAACGCAACGATTAAGCACAAAGGACTTCCAGATCCAGCAAGAAGTGCCTATCAAGCCGGTATGGCGAGCAACCGGTTGTGTCCATAGGGTATAGGTGTAGCGAGGGCTTCAGAAAGAAGAGTTAACGGTCTCTACGGCATTCTCTTTCTCGCCTAGCTTTGACTTCTTCCGCTGAGCAAATTGTGGCAGGCGAGCCAGGCAAGCCGTCGGGACAGGACAGCAGCCATATGTAGCATGTCCACTGGCGAAGCTATCTCGGCGGCAGTCACAGCCTCCGCTGAGAGTACCAGAGGTGGAGGGGTCTCCGCGTGCTGCTCGGATCAAAGCAGGTCGCATTGAACTCTTGGCGGGCTGTAATTGTGGCTGTATGCCTTTGTCGCAGATAGCTCACGACAGCCATCTTCGTTGCACGAGACGGGCACATGCGAAGCTTCGCCGCAAGTGAGCTGTGAAAAAAAGAATGACTCGGTCGACTGCAAGGAGCAAGCGTGCCTTGCAGCGGTATTGCGGTGGTTGACCTCGCCGGAGCGCATAGAGTGTAGCGGAGGCTTCGTCGCGGGTGTGCTGGGAACAAACTACTGACTCGGCATCTACAGAGGACATCTGGCTTGCGGTGGCGGATGCTGAGTGCAAGCTTAGCCAAGTACCACATTGTAGTGTGAACGGCATCGGGAAGGATGCCTGTTGGAAGCCAGCCTTAGCCAGTCGTACGCTGCTCCACACGTGCGAGACGTCGCAGAGCCAAGCCGTGGCAGCTCCGAGACGTGTACGCCTAAGTCCATCGCCTGTCTTGTGTCCGCAGAATACTTGTTCAAGCTTTGATGTGCTCGTAAGCACGAGTTGCGAGCTGTGATGGTCAAAGCTTCACTCTGATCTGTGCATTCGCCGGCATTACCATTCCCGTGTTCGCCGCTGCTCGGAAGTCGCTGCTTGGAGTAAAAGTGGTGTAAGGCAGTGCCTGATCGCCCATCAACACGCGCGACGGGAGACCAGAGGCCAGTGGTCAAGCAAACGTGACGATGAACGGCGTGGACCCGGTCGTGCGCGTGATCTTAATTGTCTCGCAGAAGGACCGACTCCGCGGCTGTGACTCGCTATTGTTGAGTGAGCCAAGACTCAAAACCGGGCTGGGAAGCCCTTTGGGTGATGACTCGTGAGGGAGCTGAGCTCTACCTCTGGTGGTGAGGGCCTTGTAGACTCCTGAGTCATGCGCAGACCACAAGGGCATGCGAGAACTCGATATTGTTCGAAAAGTGGTGACATCTTCGCTTAGCGAGATGAGCGATCGCGGACGTCTCGTTGATGCGGCAGTCGAGCTCAATCACGCGCACCCGGTGCCGGGAGTAATGATCGTCGAGCCGTGTCGAGGCAGTAATGGCGTGCGAGAACTCGGTGTCGCGCAAAATGTTGTGAAATAGTCGCTTGGGTATGGGAACAGCAGAGACGGGTCTTGTGGGTGCAGGAGTTGATGTCAAGGTACGAGGGTCAGTCATGCTTGCGATGACCGCCGCGCGATACAGAGACTGTGAGGATGTGCAAGGCGTCGATGTCGCATAGAGAGTAGGGTCCTGATCGGTCTGCGGAATGAACGAGTGACGACAGTCTGAATGACGCGAAAACCGTGCTCAAACTCCGATCGCCAATGGTAACAGAAGAGGTCGCGGTGACTCGCAAGGGCTTTTTATTGCTTGGAAAAGCAAACGTTGTACATCGTCGCTCTGCAAAGTCACTGGCAATCTTCTCATGGCAAGAGGGCATCTGGCAGATCGAGCTACTCGGCTTCAGCGGCGTTCGTGGGTGACTGATCTCGAATCGACCAAGTGAGGATGTGCCCGATGAGTTGGTCGCAAAGTGGATGACTGCTTAGTGTGGGTGCAACAGGAAAGAGTCTTCATTGGGCACGTTGTTTGGAAACGGAGAACGGTGTGCCGATCTACTTGTTGTCTTGGTGATAGCGGTGATTTGAAATCGACTCGTCACAGGATCCTTTGTTTCTGGACGCTGGTCAATCAGGTAAAGGTAGTGGAATCAGCACGGTTCATGACTTTGAAAATGACTGTTAGGTTGTAGATCTATCCGGGTCCATCCGAGTCTATCCGAATCTTGGTCTGTGCTCGATAGAATAGTAGTTATAGTTCTAAGATCGACGGAATATAAGAGCCTACTTATGCACTTATTCGTGTTGCGAGGTGTTGGGAGGCATCTCGCCCTCTTCTCGAGAAGAAGGATGACTTAGATTACAGACCTAAGTCTAATTAAATGCTCTCCATGCCCGAGCACCTGTGCCGCTTTGCGTAGGAGCGAACACCACGGTCGCCGCGCTGCCTGTTCCTCGTCGCGGCTCTACCGGCGCATTCGTGACGCGATGCAATTGAGCGACTAGTCTTCGGTATTGCGGTAGTTGCGGGTTGAAATTCTTCTCCTTCTCGATGGCCTGGACGCCATGCTCCAAGCTGTTTGGGGAAGGGACGACCGTAACAGCAGCGAAGTGTCTATTCGTAAGTATGGGGGCTGTAACTTGTCGGGCGCCCGCGCGCTCGGTCGATTGTTGTTGATGGGAGAGAATGTGGAAATCTTTCTGATGGCAGCTAGCCTCATATTATGTGTTCACCACGATCGTCGTCGGGGGCGCTGGCGCCTCTCCGTTGGCATTCCGGGAAGATCCTCCACTGCTGCTACCTCGGCTCGCTTTGCATATCAATTAACCCGGCAGTGTCTTCACTGCGACGTCGGCCTTCCAGGCGGTCTGCCTGGAGTCCTTGGCAAGATCAGCAGCATTTCGACGGATCTCCTTTCACTGCCTCCGACACCGCCGGCGAATCCCTTTGTTCCTTTGCGTCGCATCTAACAGAGCTAATATCTTCTACTGTTAAGATAACCGAGAGACGGTCTCTTTGTACGGCCGATTGGCCTTGCTATTAACAGCTTTGCCAGCCCATTTGAGCATGCCACTGTGTCGATGTCCCGCTCGTGATGAGAAGGCGACGGTCGGAGGTAAAGGCGCCGAGGTCGTGAAGCCGTCGGAGTTGCGAAGCTAGCAGCGGGAAGAGCCCAGGAGTTGAGGCGCGGGACCGAGAGTGTAGAGGTAAGAGGTGTGGCGTAGATCCCAGAGGTTTGAACTTGGAGCGTGGCCGCTGCATCGGAAGAACTCGTGAAGTGCGTTCAGATCAGATTAAGCTGTGGACATGAGACTTTCAATCTAATAGAGGATGTCTGAAGAAACCCGGGAATAGGCGTGGCTGACCTCAGCTGGGAGCGTCGTTTTATTTGTCCTCGACAGCGAAATCGTCGAAGGGGTGGTGGCCATGGAAGAGTTTGACAGCATTCATCATTGGGAGTACAGCTCGTGTTGTAGTTTGCCGGGCGGCAGCGAACGAAGTCGAAGCTGTTTAACCGTGTCAGCGATTGTACACATGCGTCGAAGCGGCAGGCCGGATAGTAAATTTTACACGTTGGATGTTGGATCGAAGGAATGGAGTTCGATAAGGTTGTGCCGAGCGACACATTGCGGCCAGGGCAATAATCAAAAGCGTCCGACTCCAGCTTCTCTATTTAATCAAGAACATAACTATAGCCGTTTCTGGGCCAATAGGTCTTTAGGAGCGATGTTGGCGATGTTGGCGTGTTAGTAGATGTAGCAGTAGTATCTTGAAGATGCGAAGAGGGTTAGATAAGGAGAGACACTTCAACTAATGCGCTCACAGCAGCGACGTTAAGGGTGTGTTTGCAAGCAACCTTTCGGAGCTCAGAAATCACTAGAAGATAGTAGCACCGGCATGCGCGATGAGAGAACAACTGTACCTGAAAGAGGAAGCTATGTGTTTAAAAGTATGGATTCGTAGAGATTGCACAAGCGGATTGATCTGATGGCTTTCGTTCTGCAGTCGAGACCGAGTTGGAGTTAAAGGGGAAGGGTAATGGTAGAGAAGCACACCATTGTCCATGTCCTCACCGTAGTAACCATTATGTTCATTATCCCTGGGAGCACTTGTCCTTGCATTGCACACCGGGTTTGCACATTCCACTCCTCCGGGTTTGCCACTTGTGCCCATGAACAACCGCCAGATCCCTACTCCGACTATTAGGAAACGTCTCCGAATCCCAACGCCTGTAAATCCTCTATAGGATGCAGTTTTTCAGAAAGTCCAAATGTCCTCTATTTAACACCTTTCTTCTCGGGCTCCGGCTCCAGCTCCATCTTACGGATAAGCTGTTGCTCCGTACGGCTCTTGACTCGATTAGAAAGAGCTGCAACTCGCGTGAGTGTGCGTTCGTGTCGAGGTTCGTATGATCGGAGGGGATAGCGTCGGTCTCCACTTCGGAGTTACTCGTTGCAGGTGAAGCACTATGCGATAACGCTGCCTGCGGAGTAAGGAGCTGGAATCGGCGGTGCGCTGGAAGCTGATGAGCGTTAGTGTCGGCGTGCGAGACAGGATTGAAGAAGGGACTGACTTTTGCGCCACGGAAACGATTCGATCTGGCCTCAGGCAGGAACTCCAATGACGTGATGCTTCAAGAACATGCTCCCTTTCCTCACTACTGACAACACCGACCTTGATCATTGATGCGACATGGTCTCTGCAGCAGAGACTTCGCCTGACGCTTTTATGATCCCATCGATCTACTTGGGCGCTTTTGACCATGTCGACCTGCACTCGCTCCAACTGGCCGAGTTTTCCGTGCATTGATGATGGATCGAATGAGACCCAATCGTCCATCACCCTGCAGGATCTGCAATATCTGGGAAGATCCGCGTTGCACGACTCCATTTCGTTGGCCGTTGGCGAAACGTCACATCGCACAATACAACTGCCGCGCCTGTTCCACGGGACCACAGCAGCATTGTGGCCCGGCAACCGAGAGGGCATGTTGTGACTTGTTGCACCATGGACACGAGGCAGCCTCCCGCGAGAGCGGCGAAGCCCGGATGGAAACAACACACAATGGCATTCTGATACACATTAACGGTAGCTCATTTGAGATGGGACGGATGCTCGTCCAGCGTTTCTTCGCATCTCATCCGTCAAAGTGCTCGCACCATCTTCTCACGACGGTCTCTCCAACGTGTGGACGACGACGACGCACGACCATTGCCATGCCTCCGTTCGTGTGGGTCTTCGACGACTCTCACCAGCCTCATCATCATCGTATCATACGTATGCACTTCCTTCTTTTTGTTATTAGGGTGAACTAATCTCGGTCCGTACAGCGCCCACCGTCGACCCTAGGCAGACTTGGCTGCCATCTGGGACCGTCCAAAAGCAGCAGCCGGATGCTAGCGATGACCTGGGTGGATTGCAGCTCAGCGACGACAAGACCGTGTTGTCCTTCTTCACCTCTCCTTGGGAACCCGTGACGTCATTGTCCTGGCTGTTCGACGACGCCGCCGCAACAACTTCTGCGACCCATATCTCCGCCAGACCTGCCTTCGCCCAAAGCGCCTGCGCTCCAAGTCGTGCAGCGCACGCTCCCGCCCCGCACGACACCGCCTACGATGACTCGGCATCAACAGAAGCTCGTTCCGAAAGCACCCTTCAACCGTGCGAGTACAGCAACGGCGCAAAAGGCGGGTCTCGGGAGGAGTTCAAGGCATTGAGAAAGCGGACACGCGAGTCCGAGTAACATACCCAAAAGCTGCTGCTCCAAGGGCTAAGACTCCAGGCTGTGAACACCCGTGCATTGGCTGAACAACTGGAAACGATGGTTCGGTCGCTGGAGCAACTTATAGAACAATGATGTCAAAGCAAGAGAGGATAGAGAAGGGAAGAATCTGCCGAGTTCAGATGTAGCTGGCAGGATAGTCGTCAGTGAGAAGGTTATGAGGGAAGCAAACAAGAGAGGGAGAGACGAGACTTGTTCGGACAAGGACTACGCTCCGACTCTGGCTCGACTTTGCGAGCGGCGGCAGGAGATTTTGAAGAGCTTGCCGGCAAGGTATAGAACGGCGCAAGTGATGCGTCGAGCGATCTCCGGAGCAGCGGGCTTGACGACCGGCTGCGGACGAGCGTCTTCGTTTCCTTTTCGGCGGTAGCACGAGACTTAGCCTTTTTCTTATCGTTCTCTCTGTTCCCGTTCTCTTCGTCTCCCTTACCTCCCTCTGCGATGATCTCCTCCTCTGCGATGTTCTCCTCCTCTGTGAAGTCCTTATCCTCTTCCTTCCCATCTTCTCCATCCTCCTCCTCTTCCTATCTATCTTCGACGTTCTCCGCTGGTGCCGTTGGTTCGCCGAGGGTTGGTCGCATGGCGGGATGAATCAGACGCTGTGGGGTTGAAAGGGAGGGAAATAATGAAGTAGATAGAGAAATCGAAGAGATGCTGCCGGCGGAAGAGCTGCTGACGGCGGAAGAGATGCTGGCGACGGACGAGATGATGCTGCCGGCGGCGGACGAGATGTGCTGGCGAGAGACATGCTGTCGGCGGAAGACCTGCTGGCGACAGTACAAGAGAGGTACTGGCGGGAGAACAGAACCGAACAGAAGGCAGAATCGATGCCGCTTTTGTGCCTCATCACTTGACCTCAATTACGCTCTTGTTCTTCACTCCTCTTCTCTCCTTCCTCGAAATCACGTCAAGGCACCCACCGACACGTCAAAGCCTCGCGCCTCCTCCCACGAGGACATCACCGCGCCCCGCCGCACCCTCGCGAGCCTTCAGACTCAGCAGCAGGAGAACCAGCGCGCACTGGCGGCCGCGAGTAGAATCGTCTGGAGTGATGTTGGTGGGAATGGGAAGCCATTCGGAGGCGGCTAGGTCGAGGGTTATCTTGGTGCTTCCGTGGGTGCGATCGTTGGCATCGGCACTTCGACCTGGGTGTTCCGTTTGGTCGCCATGGTAAAACAATTGCAATGCAGGAGATAGGGAATGGGGTGCAATATGAGTGAGTTCGCAAAATTGTTGTAAGTCAGTCGATCCAGCCCCTCAATCCGATCCCCGCTAGCTTGTTGTTGACACCTCAGGCTCACATCGCCATCTCCCTCTGCACCTCATCTCGTTGCACACCGACTGAGAAGACTCATCCTTCACCGAAATCCTACCCTCTTCCGCCGAAGAAGTCCTGTCCTCCAGCGACGACGTCTCGCTCTATTCCGAAGCCTCCACAACGCCGCCCTGGTGCTGCTGGGTACCAAACAGCTCGCCGCCTTCACCGCGCTGTAGGAGAGAGGTAGTTGTGCGAGATGCGGCGGACTGTACCTTGTTGACTGTGGCGGCGGAGAATATGAGCCTGGATTGAGGATAGACGGTGAAAAAGGCGAGCAGACCATGACGGCATGTGGCAAGGAGAGAGTGATGGAAGTTGTGAGAGCATATACATCGTCGTAGCGTGATATAACAGGATGTAATGATGGTATGCTATATTGACAGAACTTTGTATATTTCAATGGGATCCGCCACAGTTGTTCGCAGGAAGATGAGAATGAAATACTCTGATCATTCAATCGTACAGCGTGCAATGCTCCCTCCTCGGCACCCTCGGTTCCTTATGGGAATGATTTCATTGTGAGGTGCATGTCACCTCATCACGACTGCGTTGCCGATTAAGGTATGTATACATCGCAAGCTGGCTGAGATCTGGACAAGCTCGTCTCTAGGTCGTAATCATCTGGAAGCCGGCCCTTTTATCCCATGGGCAAAAGAGCACTCTCGCCAAAGTTATTTACCTATCTATTACTTCCAACGCTCGAAAGTGTAGAAGCCAGTACGCCCAACAATGCAAAGTCGGCGGGATCGGCATATAACTTGGGACCGTTACCGGCCCGGATTAAAGAACGGGACCCCTCTTACTACTATCGTTAAGGATAGAATAATCGACTTCGACGGGAGTATAATGCGACGTAATTTTAGAGTTACGAGTTGTTGTCGGGGTCGTAAAGAGGGAGGATAGGTAGAGAAAGCGAAACTTAGCGAGGGAACTTCGACGTAAGGAGAAATAAATAGTTAATGTTTTCTAGCGGCGCTACTTCGGAAGAGGAAGCTTATAGGTAACTAACGACGTTATTAGGAAAATAATAGCTAGCGATAGTATCGATGTTAATTAAGCTTAGGGACTCGTCTTTGAGATTAATTCTTAATGTTAAAAGTCTTAGGCTAATAATAAAACTACTACTACTATTAGGTCTATTACTACCGGCGGCTTAGGTAGTAGTAGTAATAGCGGTGGTCTCGCTAGTCTATTCGGTACGGACGAGGACGTAGGTAGCGCACCGAATAAGGACGTAGGTAGCCTCTTCGGCGTAGGTGCTATAACAGCCGCTTAAACTAGCGGACTTAGAAGCATTGCTAGTAGCAAAGGAGGCAATTTAGAAGGAAGTAAAGACACCTAAAGCTTTAGCGCGAATAGTACTACTACTAAAACTAGTACTAGCCTATTCGGTAGCTCGACTACGTAGAAGCTAGCTTTTAGAGGTTTTAGTACATCCTAGCCGGCGACTTAATACTAAGGATACTAAGGACGAGGAGGCTTATTCGTACCGAACGACAACTAGTAGTCGTATTAGAGGCTTGTTCGGCGACATCGCAGCTCTCCGGAGCCATTGTTTTGACGAGCTTCGTAGTGAGCTTGGAGACCAAGTCTTGCTAGGGACAGGAGATGTCAGCGGTGAGAATGTGGAGAAGGATAGGGATGGGCAGGCACCGGTGAGTGTTTCGGCGAAGCGGCGATGATTTCGAGGTGATGTCGAGCTTTCGTGCTTGAGATGGAAGGAGGACTAGAAGCAATCCATGTCGTGAGATGAAAGAGAAGGGAAGAAAATATCTGTTCCAAGGCATATCCAACGATCGTAAAACGCCTCGCCCGGGCGTATCTCTCGAGAGACACTGTTTTCTTCTCGATGTTGCGCTGGTCCAGTGGAAGTGCTCCCAGACAATGCTCCAGATCGTTCAGATCTCCATATGTTCAGAGCGGACACCTCACTGCTCTTCCAGAACCCGGGCTAATATTGCGCTCGGCAGCTGCGAGAAAGACTTAGGCCTGGAGGGATGCTGCTATTCATCTGCTAGTCAAGTTCCTCGTGGAGGTGACTGCTTTCGAGCGGCAGACCGCAACGAGTGTGGTGGGCAGAGCATGGAGGTCGTTGGAGTAGAGCGAGCGGAGTGTGAAGTTGGTGACGGGATGGTCTATGCGATTCTCCCTTCATTAGGTCCATGAGAAGGGGTTTGCTAGTCGGCGTGGACCTAAGTTTATGCCGAGCGAACTTGCTCCGCGATGAATCTGATTGGCCGTCCAGGCCCTGTGCGATGTTCTATAATGCGTAGCCGTAGCAGGTTTCCTTTGATATTGCGATCTGAAGTAGTTCTACCGACTCGAGGCGTGGCGGCTGCTGTGAGGTGAAAAGAAGAGGACATCGGTATTCGGTCCTACCGCCGGCCGAGCTGCCTCGAACTTGTAGACGATATCTTCGTCAGATCGCCCAACTCTGCACGCAACTGTCCGAAAACGCAAAGGGGACATCTACATTTTCCTGACAAGTGCCAGTGAGGAGCAAGTCAGGCTCTGAAATATTAATCTGGTCTGACAGCATCTGGTTTGGCTAAGCTCCCGAAACAATTTAGGAGACGGCAGATTACGAACACCTACAGAGCATTAGATCTCGTGTCATCTGACCGTTTTTGTTGTAACACTTCGTCGCCTGTTCGTAGGTGTGGCTGGTAACGGCGGCCAGGTGGAAGACTCCCGGATTGGACTGAAGACTCACCGTGTTTCTGATAAGCGGTCTGTCTGAACCTGGTTGTGATGCAGGAGGAAAGTCGATCGGAGGGTAACAGTGAGGGCTGCTGATCAAGATTTCCAGTGAACACAGCAAGCTTGCTGCAGAATAGGACGGAGCAGCATTGCGGCGCGATCTTCGTGATCAGGAACAAGTTAAAGTCGGAACGAATTCTGCAATGGCGGCAGCATCAATGTCAATGCCTTCGCAGTAGGATGGACCGGCAGTCTCGTCACCAGCTATCACCCAAAAGTCATAAGCGTCGGTGGCGTCAATGTCGAGAATCGCTCTCAGAACTCGATGCAATTTTTCTAGAGCCCGAATTTCGATTCCCAGAATCTGTGCCTTGGTGAGCACATCGGCGGAATGAGATTGTTGTCGGCGGACTTCGGCGCTTAGATGTGACACAGCAGTAGCATGCTCGTAGTGCGGCGCTGGTATGGCGTGAGTGAAGCTGTCTGGAGTATCCTGGGCTGCGTCGTGTGACACTTGACTTCATCGTCCGGGCTCTCCCTAATCCCCGCCTCCAAACAAGGCCTCTCTGGAAGCCAGCAACATCCGTCCTTCCCAACCTCGTCAAGACGTGCGCCTGCACTACGTCAAATCCTGTTGCAAGTCCTTGTAGGCTAGATTGGTGCCGTTAGCGACGCCAATGATCGTTCAGGGCAATCTCAGCGGTGAAGTTGGAGACCGGGAGTGATCATTTGGGAAGTCTGGCGGCCGGAATATCGAAGGAGAGGAGGGTTCAGAGATGTTGCAGATGATGGCAATGCGGCCATGGGTCGGAGAGGCTTACTGGGTGGCACTGCGATCGACGTATCCATGTAGTTGGCAACAGAACATTTCTTTACTCCGCTGCAAGTATGACATGCACAGCTCTTCCTCGCCCGGGCAGTCACCCTCCACACCGCACCAACTTCCTGTCCGCTCGTCCAGAACTCTTCCTCTTGACGATCCGGTCAAATTGCACGGTGATGGGGATGTTGAGTTGTGAGGCTTTGAAGTCGGATTCCGCTTCGACGCTTTGTTGCTCGGCGATGGGCTCGAATTTTCCCAACGTGCTGGGATTGCCGCGCGCTGTGGTGGAAAGTATCTGCCGTCCTTTTGCGAGGAGAGAATGGAAGTCATCGTGTGTGTGTGTTCGAGATTGTCGGCGCCCGGAACAGTACGGAGAGCAGGAAGAGCAGGAAGAGCAGTCTTTGCGTTAATTCCGAGATGGTCGAACAGACGAGGGTCATCTTTGTTGGAGGCGACGGCGACGCAGCCCTTTTCTGTGGTCGCGGCGGCGGAGAAGTCGTTCTTGCTGACGTACTGCTTGAGTTCGCTGTGGACGAGTTTGTTGCCGTTGAGACAAGGATCGACAGGGTAGAAAGCGTTGTTGGAAAGACCAAGGAATGTCTGCTCGGGAACATTCGAATCCCCAACAACCTTGCCGATTGAGATACATGCGATAGACGGTGTGGCAGGATCTTGGTCGAGACTTGTGGTGGGAGGAAGAAGAGGCCTGGCGATGGGCCCGCGGCGACGGTGAAGGATGTGGAGGGTTTGGCGAGGGAGGTGGCGGAACTTTAGACAGCAATGGGCCAGTGGACGGGACGAGAGGATGGCGAGCTGGAAGAGGGAGATCGAGAGGGAGCTGAAGACGGCTCCCCAGGCTCTGACTCCTCGGAATCAGACCACGGAGAAGCGTGTCTTGCTCGAAAGTGCGTACGCAACGCCTGGTGCTCTGGTGCTGCTATCGCCGCCGTGCAATTTATGGCTTCTCAGCGAAGAGCACTCCTCGTCCGAACAAGTCTGGTGCGTCTCCTCCGTCACCATCCCTGTGTAATACATTCCCGCTCACGACTGTCCTGCTAGCTCCACCCCGTCTCCCAACCACCATTTTTCCCACCGAGACGACACCCTGGCAGGCCCGCAGGCAAGCACTCTACGCGCAAGGCGAGGCGCTGAGAAGGAGGAGCATCGCTGAGCGGGAGGCCGAGGATCAGAGGCTGGAGATGAAGGTGAGGGTTCTCTTTGAGAAGTTGCTTGTGTCGGTGTAGGCGTGGTGGATTGCCGACGAGGCGGTTGGAATGTTTGAGCGGCAACGGAGGGGCTGAGGTGGTGTGGACCGAGTTGGTGTGTTGAGAATTTGGAGACGTGAATTGTGAGATTGAGGGGTGTTGAAATACGGTGGCTGGCAATGGCTGGCTAGCTCCAAATGGTGTATATTAGGACATCTCACTCTCTGTTAGTAGTTAGTTCTTCAATTAATTACTTTATTACTTATTCAATTTTAATAGGTTATGAGCCCGGGTTTTGCGCACTAAAAACTCTAGTTATCTTTTTACGTACTCTACTACGCTCTTATATAAGCAAATATCTCTTTAAAAGATAACACCTTTTAAAACCCTAAGATTAATAATAGATTTAACCTCGGTTACGGGTGTCCCCGAAATTCGGAGGCTAGAATTCGATAGCTAGCGTAAAAACCCTTTACGCTAACTTAACTAGCTACTCTAATTAACTTACTAACCTCCTCCCTTTTTATAATAGATTAAATACTAATATAGATATTAGACGCGATATAAGAGGCGTTCCTCTTTCCCGTAGAAAGAAGTATAACGTATAACTTATATCCTTCTTCGATTCCCTTTAGGTTAATTACTAACCTTACCGTCGTAATCGTTACCTCCTTAGGAGTCGTTTCCGCCTTAAGAAGCCTTCGCTAGGTCGATACCTCGATAAGCTCTCCTTCCTATATATCGTCGAAATAATACGTTAAGAGGTTAAAACTAGTAAGCTCCCTAAGCTTAATATCGATTTAATCCCTTTTAGATACGAATCGGACTTTATTCCTTATAAACGTCCTCGGAAAGAATACGGTTCTCCTTTACTAAGAGTAGTAGTATTAGATATACCGGATCCTCCTTCTCCTACCTTTCGAGACTTCTTTAGTCTTACTCCTCTAATACTACCTCCTCTATACCTTCGCGTTAATAAAGATAGAGATATAGACAAATAACACCTCTATTTCTCTCGCGCCGAATTAGCTCCTCCCTACGTAGGCTACGACATTCTATAACGAGAAACTAGGAAGATTCTACGAAGAACGTCGGAACTCGTACCTTTCTCGATTATTTAGCTATATCGACTATATAAGCCGCCGAGAAACTACTAACCCTATTAGTACCCGTACTCGAGGAAAAGGACGACTAGAGCCTATAGAACGATAAGATTCGTAATTAGCTAATCGCACTCGGATATAGCGCTATTATCGAGACCGCTAAAGCGATTAACGACCCCGATCTTCCCTACGAGGGAGTTAACTAGACTAACTACTAGCGCGACTTTAAGGCTAAGTAGAAAAGAGCCCTTAGAATTATTAGAGATAGATACGGATATAACGCTAAATAGCTTATTTTAGCGGATACTATTCCCTTTAATACGCTTAATACCCTCGTAGAATACTTCGCTAAAGGAGGCGCTAGGGCATTCGCGAGGATCTCGAATCTCTAGAACTTAATTACTATAGATAACGTTAAGGGTAGTATCGGACTCTACGGTTCTAAAATTCGCCGCCTCTAGAACTATTTCGCGGAAATCGATCTAGGTCTTAAAATCCCCGAGCCGTACGCCGTTTAGAAGTTTATTACCGGCTTACTAGAATCGTTCGAGCCGTTTATTACCTCTTTTAATTAAAACCGCCCGTTAATTCCGAAGACCGTTAATAGACGGGAAGAGAAGGTAGCTATTACGCTAGGAGAAGTAATCTCTAGCGCCGAAGACTTCGAAATACGTCGTAACGCCTCTAATAGCGCTAACGAACTCGGCCTATATAGCGGATATAACCGTAAACTAAAAAGTCGCGGCGATAACCCTCGAGAATAGTATAAGTACTATAACCGCCGCTATAACGGAGAGTACTTTATACTAAACCTAAGTAAGGTACCTAAATAGTAGAAGAAGAAAGAAGCGGAGCGTAGAGACTTAAAGCGAAAGGTCGACGACGAAGAAACTACCCTAGTCTATAAAACCGCCCCGAAGAAAACTAAGGGACTTATTGTCCTATCGAACGACTACGCTTTTCGAGCGGCAAACGCTAACGGTAAGTCCTTCGCCGTACATAAGGGACTAAACCTCTTCGATACTTAGATCGTCGACTCTAGCTACTCCTCCTACCTCGTCGGAAGAAAAGACGTCTTTACTTTAATAACTCTAATCGAAGGATATAGCTCGCGAGGAATTAGAGGAAACGCTATTACGCCTATATATATTAGCACTATTCGAATACCTACTAAAATCGGCGACAAACTATACTAGCTAAACATTATAAACGTTAAATACTCAGTATAGGTAGGCGTTAATCTCCTATCCCTCGAACAAATATAGCCTCTCTTCGATAGCATCTCCGCCCTACTAACCGGCCTTTCTCTTATTAAAGGAAACCGCTCTTTTATTACGCGTTTCTAAGACGGCCTACTCCTCCTCGATACTATACTAACCGAAGCTAAGATAGACTTCTATATAGCCGCGTACGAGGTAGATAGGTAATAGGCACAACTCTAGTATAAAAGAATAGGATACCTCGGTTAATAAAGCGTTTACCGTCTAAAGAATATAGTTACCGGAATAGAAGCTTCGAGTTTGTCGGGATAGTATATCTACGAAAGCTACGTATACGGTCGTTTCTACGCTAAACCTTACTATAGACATATTAAACCGGCGTCGTTAAAACTCGAGCTTCTATATATAGACTCTAAATATAGCCTAAAGGACATAATCGGCTACGACGGATCGAAGTTTTAGCTTACTCTAGTTAACGATTATACGACTAATACCGACTACTTTCCCTATAAGTACGTTCTCGACGTATTGCCTCGCCTATAGTAGTACCTTAAACGATATTAAGCTCCTATCTATAAGTGCCGGCGCATTCGACTCGACTAGGGAAGCGAGTTTGTTAACAATGCCTTTAAGGACTTCTACTACGATTAGGATATTAAGCTCGAATTTACGTCTACCGAGCAAAGTTAGTTAAATAGAGTCGCTAAAGTCGTTAATCGAGTAATTCTAGAAAAACTTAAACTAACGCTACTCGCCGGTAAACTTTTATTAAAATAGTAGCCGGCGGTAGTCTCTATAATAGCCTACTTACGTAATAGGTCGCTAAACTTAAGGTACGCTATTACTAGATACGAAGCGTTTTACGGCGAGAGGCCGGACCTATTAAACATTCGTAAGATCGGCTCTAAAGCGTACTATCTCGTTAAAGAGCTAAAACACCGCGTAGGATATACGGATAAGGCGGAAGAAGGTAAACTCCTCGGATTTAAAGGGAACTATTAATATCTAATAATCTGCCCGGGTTAGAAGGAGCCTAGATAGGTCTATAACGTTATCTTCAAGGAACATCGGAAGCACATTAAAGTCGAGTTAGGCTTAGACTCCGACGAAGATAGCGTACTACCGCTAAAGCGCTTACGAATAAAGAAATACCCCGTTAGACTCCTTAGTCCGGTTATAGATTTAGGGCCTATTCTAGTATAGGGCGACTTAGTATCTACCGCTCTAGGGGGCGAGAAAACAGATAATAAATCGATAGATACTAAAAGCACCGATTCGGAGCTTACTACTCTACCCGAATCGCTAACGCCCTTATCGTATACCCTATCTCGAAAACTAACGCTAAAGGAACTAATACCGCTACCGCCTCCTACGGAAACTATCTAGGATACTATACCGGACGGACTTAAACGAGTCCGAAAGAAGAACTCTCTCTTCCCCGAAAGCGAGTACGTACTCCTTTACGCATACGCTAATCTACTTACTAAGACTCTTAACTATTACCTAGTATTATAGTAGACGATAATGTACGCCTTCCTTATAATAGCCGTAGCCGCCTTCGAACTATACGAGCTACGTATAGTATAGGACGCTAAGGGTACTACTATCTAGAGTAAGTAGAAAGACGCGATAAGCGAGGAAGTAAAGTTACTCCGGAAGAACAAAACGTAGCGTCTTAAGAAACGCTTATAGATTTCTTCGAAAGCGAACATCCTACTAGGAAGGTAGGTATTTAAGCTTAAAAGAGGGCTAAACGGCGAGATCCTTAAGTATAAGGCGCGATAGGTAGTAAAGGGATACCGATAGGAAGAGGGCTCGGACTACACCGAAACCTTCGCGTCCGTTGTTAAACTAATAAGCTATAAGGCTATCTTCGCGATCGTAGTAGTACTAGACTACGAGATCGAACAAATAGACGTTAAAACCGCCTTCCTCTACGGCCTTATTAAGGAAACCGTATACGTTAAACAACCCTACGAATTCGAGGAACTAGGGAACGATATCTACCTCCTTAAGAAATTACTCTACGGATTAAAGTAGTTACCTCGTACCTAGTACGAAACTCTAACCTCTTACCTCGCGGAAATCGGGTTTAAGCCTCTAGACGCCGACGCTAGTATCTTTATCCGAGGGAATACGTTTATCGCCGTATATATAGACGATCTACTTATCGTCGGACTACGGAAGAAGGAAGTTAGCGAAATTAAAAGCTAACTAGCGAAGAGATTCGAAATGTCCGATCTTAGGCCGTACGCCTACTATCTCGGTATAATAGTACGTAGAGACCGCGTTAACCGAAAGATATTCCTTAGCTAATAGGCCTATATCGAGAAGTTCCTCCGATAGTATAATATATAGGAACAGAAAGTTAGAACGATACCGATAGACTCCTCTACGAAAATCTAACCTACGGAAGAAGGCTATATTACCCCGGACGAACTCCGAGCTAAGTATTAGTCGGTAGTAGGCTTACTAATATACGCTATACTCGGGACTCGACTAGACATCGTATACTCCGTATCTATAGTTAGTCGATTCTACGCTAATCCTACCGAAGAATACTAGAAACTAGTCGAAAGAATTATAGCTTACCTACGTTATACTATTTAATTTAAATTAGTATACTATAGAGATCTATAACTACTTAGCGGCTATATAGACGCCGACTAGGCTAGGGACATCGAGATACGCCGCTCTACGTCCGGCTAGGTATTTAGTCTAAGTAGCGGAGCTATTAGTTAGTCGTTAAAGCGACAAACGAGAGTAGCGCTATTAACGGTTAAAGTAGAATATATAGGTAAAACGTAAGCTACTAAGGAAGCTATCTAGCTAAAGTCCCTTCTCGATTAAATCCTCCCCGACTCCGAAAAAGGACTATAGGTAACTATTATATACTACGATAACTAAGGCGCTATAGCTCTCGCGAAGAACCTAGCGTTCTACTCGCGATCTAAGCACTTTAGTATCGACGTATATTTTATTCGCGAGCGAGTTTGGGAAGGAGACATTAAACTACGCTAGGTTAAAACCGACAAAATAATCGCCGATAGTCTTACTAAGCCGCTTCCGAATCGCTAGTTTTACGTATTCCGGAAAGCTATCGGTTTAACACTCCCTAGTACCGCTATAACGCTAAAATAGCTAGAAGACATAAAATAAGTTATTGTTTGTTGTTTGTTTGTTTGTTCCATTTACGTCCTGTATGAGTCTATGACTATGTAGGACGGCTGTCTCGCGACAGCAGTCTATCTATGTACAATCGTTGTTCTCTCGTATCTCTTAACCTTAGGGAAAGACCCGTGCCTAGGATAGTAGCAAGCTAGTATCGAAGGACTTTAAAGAAAGACAAATAAGGAAAAGTAAAAGGAGTGTAGGCTAGACGGTCTCGTCTTCGCCTCTTGCTAGGTGCCAGGACCTAGAAGCAATCTTTGTATCCGAGAGAAAGGTAGTAAGGTGTTTCCGGAGTTCCTTATCTTCTACTATTTCTAGCAGAGATTGTGCTTGTCGTAGCGGTAATAGCCTAAATACATCGTAGATAGGGCAGCTACATACGAGGTGTTCTGCTGTTTCTCGTCGTCCGCAAAGGCAGTCTAGCGTCGTTGCGTGTCTAAAGCGATAGAGATAGGACTTTAGGTATCCGTGTCCTAATAGGATAGTATAGAAGGCACTAGTTAAAGCACGTCTTCCTCCTATTCTATGTTTTCCTAGCGAGCTCCATGGAAATCGACTAAGGTAGCTATTTGTATTCCTAGGTACCTTATTGATCTCCCGTTGTCTTGCTATTTCGTATCGGGTTTTCTAGACGCTAAAGAGATCGTCTTTTGCGTAGTTAGCCCTCTCGTGTTCTACGAAATGCTTGTATTGTCGGAGTCGATAACAGAGTAGTTGTATCTGTGTTCTCTGTCGTTTTTGCGGAAGTATCTCTCTCGAGTCCTCGTATTAGACTTCTCGCGTATCCGAAGGCGCGCTTTAGATAGCGAGTCTTACAGGGTAGTTTTCGGGTAGCTTTGCTGCGCGTAGAGAGTATAAAATTGACTGTCTCTCTAGGCGTAGATCCGGGGGGAAGAGATTTGACTCTACTTCGGACGGGACGTTTAGGGCGGTACGGAAAACGCCTAGGATCTTCCTACAAGCTTTACTTTATAGAGATACTAGAGGTTTTATGCTCTTTTTCGACCGCTACCAAACCGGGGCCCCGTAGTCTACTATTGTAGTAACGTAGGCTAGGTAGATCTTTCTTAACGATATAGAAGATAGACCGCGTTCGGTATTTGCTAGTCTTTCTAATCGATAGAATGCCGCTTGTGCTTAAGCCGATCTTATTACAATGTGCTCCTTAAAGGTAAGACCGGCGTCTAGCTAAATCCTAAGCTACCTTATCGCTTTCTTTGCCGGGCGAACAATATCGCCGTTTGGAAGAATTACCGGGCAATCGGACCCTTTCCCTTTCGAGAAGTGTACTAGGTCTGTCTTTGCTAGGTCGAAAGCAATCGAGTTCTTCTTTCCTAGGTCTATTAGCCTTCTTGCCTCACGTTCTAGTACCTTAGAGTTCTTCTTAAGGGACGTAGACGAGGTAGATAGTCTAATGTCGTCGACGTAGGAACTAGGAGTAACTCCTTGTAGCGAGAAGAATATATCGCGCGTATAGATAAGAAAGAGGATAGGAGACATCGGGCTGCCTTGCGGAACGCCGATCTCTACGTCCTGGAATTCCTGTATCTGTCCGTCGAATACTATTCGTAGGCGTCTATTGCTTATAAACGACTAAACCCAACGTATAAGGCTGTGCGGAAGCCTTAACTGGATTATTATTCTTAATAGTCGGTTCTTTGCAACGTGGTCGTATGCTCCTCTTACGTCGAAGAAGATAACCGAAGTCTTCTTTTTCTTTCTTCGATTCTCCTCGATTTCGTTCGTTAAGAGAAGCACTATATCGATAGCCGATTTCTTCTTTCGCCCTCCTAACTACGAGTCGTGTAGAAGGGGCTTCGTCTCTGCGATAATCCCTAGGCGTTTTGCGAGTATTCTCTCGCTAATCTTGCCGAGGCAGTTTAGGAGAGAGATAACTCGGTAGGCCTTAGGGACCGAATAGTCTGGTTTTCCCGGCTTTGCTAGAACTGCGCCTGTCGCAACTTTCCAGCATCGGGGGTGGTGTCCTTCGTCGAGTAGCCTACTGTATATACGTAGAAAGGTAATAGGAATAGCGCCGTACGCTTTACTAATAATAGCTTGCGTAATACCGTCTAGGCCCGGCGTTTTTCCTTTTACTATCTTCGTACTATAGGCGGCAGCGAGTTCCTCTTCGGTTAGCGTAGTCCAGCCCTAATCCCCGGCTGTATACGCTTCCTAACGGCTAGGTAGAGGTTCCTCGGCAGGAGGGCGCGGAAATAAGGCTTCGGAGAAGGCCTTACATTTCCCCTCGAAAGAATCTTCGTTGTTTATCGTAGGTATCTGTCTTCGGCTGCTATTCCTAGTATAGGACATAGCTTTAAAGATAGATTTCGAGTCTTCTTTTTCGAGGAAAGCGTTCTAGTAGTTCTTCTTAGCTGTTTTAATAGCTTGGAAGTACTCGTTTCTCGCTTCCGTATACGCCTCTTTCTCGTCTAGCGTCGGCGTACGTCCGCAGGTAAAGGTCTGTCTATATGTTCTAGACATTATACGGCGTAGCGTGCGTAGCTCTCTATTCCACCAAGGTTTTGCGCAGGCGTGTACTACTTTCTCTGGGATTGCTCCCCGCATCGATTCGGTAATACACGAGGTAAAGGAGTCTGCGATGTCGTCGAGGGAGTTCGTATAGTTAATAGACGTCGCCTTGCTTATTAGGAGATCTGTAAACAGTTCCCAATCCGCGGAAGCTATATCTAGAACTACTTTCTTCTGTTAGGCTCGATCTTGCGCGCTAATAAGGTCTATAGATATAGCCTTATGGTCTGAGCCTGTCGGAATCGTTCTCTAGTCGATTTCCTTTGTAGATAAGGATCCTCTTGTGAACGTAAGGTCTAGGACCGACTCTGCGTCTAGGTGCGGCCTATAGAAGGTCCCGACACCTATCGTATTACGTAGAGTAAAGCCCTGGTCTTCTGTCCACTCTATAAATTCGCGGGCGCTAGTAGTATCCTTTCCCCTCGGATCCTAGGACGGGTGTCTAAGGTTAAAGTCTCCTACTAGTAGAGTGTTTGGAAGGAACGTGTTGCGTAGAGAGTAGAGGATTCTCTCTGTTGTTCGTCGGTTTTGCGGGTTCTCGGTATCCCGAAGGTCTTTCTCGTTATAGAGATTAACTATCTGGATCTTGTTGCCCTTCTTGTCTGAAATAACAAAGGAAAGTATGTCGCTGTCGTCTAATAAAATAGGAGAGATATTAACGTTAAGTCTTGTGCTAATATATAGCATTGTTCTTGGCCGGATCGTCGAATCCGTAGTCGTTGGGAATAGCTGGTTGTACTCCCGGTGTGCGATAGATCTTGTCTCTTTGTAGCCTGTTATCGGGTCTTCTATAGTCCACGGTTCCTGGACTAGTAGAAGGTCGGCTTTCTGCTTAACCGCGACGTCTAAGGTAGACTCTGTAGCCTCGATAGATCGGTTAAGATTAACGTAGAAAATCCGTAGAGAGTGTTCTAACATGTAGAACGTTCTAGGGGCCTCCCTTTCTGTTGTATACGATCCTTCGCCTTCTCGACTCTTAGGCTGTCCGCGCCTACGTATAGACGGTTTTGAATAGCCCTTTTTGCCTCCTCCTCGGTAGCAAAACCTACTAGAACTGTCGCCCCAGTAAGAGTCCTTCTTCTCTCTTCGTTTGTTAGCCAAATCGGGGTGCCTGCGAGTTTAAGACCTCTATTAAAGGTCTTAATTTCTCGTTAAATGTCCTATAGGCCCGTTGGCGTGTTGAAGTTCGCGGTCGAGACGCCGTGGACTACAACCTTGTGCCAGAGAGAGTCCTCTATTACCCGTGCCTCGCCTACGATATCGGTAACCTTAGTAAGGCTATCGATCGTTCGTTAGCGGGCTTTCTCTGTTACAAAGTTTAGGACAATGTTACCCCGAAATAATTTCTTTATCGCAAGGACAGCTAGCTCTTGGTCTTCGCCTTTAAGAGCGTCGTTAATTTTGTCTCGGGTTGCGATCTAGTCGAGTTCCTTCTCTTTATCCTTTAGTACAAGGATAAGAGGCATCGGTTCTGCTTGTTCTTTCGGCTTACTAGCCCTCCGGGAGACGGTCGTCCACTGTTGTTGTTGTTGTTGTTGTTGTTGTTGTTGTTGTGTTGTCTTTGTTGTCGAGGAGGTAGAGGTAGAGGTAGCGGATCCGCTGTCTCCCTTAACAACGTCTGCGAAAGTAGGCTTCTTCGCCTATGCTGCTAGTTTCTTTGTTGTCATTTCTAGGTTCGAGACTTGCTTTACGAGGATTTAGGACGTTGTCCTAAAGTCTATATGCTCGGTAAAGTGCCGAAAGACTTCGAGAAGGTCGAGAACCCGGGTTTGTTCTCCTAGAAACCCGACTAGATCCCCCGCCGCTTCGACTAGTAGCTGTCGGGCTTGTAGGATCTTCTCGTTCGCGGGCGTGTAAGAGAGTGTTTGTTTCTTTCCGAGAGAAGGGCTGCGAGTCGGGGAGCTACTAAGTTCGAAGGGGTTTTGCCTTTTCCTAGGTAGGAAAGGAAAGCCGGTTCTTTTTAGTAGTTCCTTCGGCAACGGCAGGGTTTTGAGAGACTTAAACGTAACTTCCTCGTCCCCTCTAGCCGTAGCTTTTAGAGTCTAAGGGGCTGAGCTTGCGTCTGTTATTTCTATTTCCGTCTCGGTAGACATTGTCTTGTTGTTGTTGTTTGTTGTTTGAAAAGAGGCTCAGCAGTCTTACGCCGAGAGGGCTGCTTGTTCGTCTCTATTTCTAATCGCGTTCGGGTCCTAGCCTACTTGCGACACTAGGGCACTCTTCTCCCTACTATATAAAGTAGTATAGGAGAAGGTATACTTTAAAGAGGAGAGAAGAGATATATAAATATACCTCTGCTTCTAGGAAGTACTCTGGCCTACAGCAACGTGCGTCTTTATAGCAGGCTTTAGAGGCGTTCTGCGGGTAGCCGTAGCAGGTTCGGGACAACCTTTGTCTCTAGGGAAAGGTAGGCCTATACTCTATACAGAGTATCTAGCTATACAGCTAGTACTACTACTCTAATCCCTAGAGGTGCAAATTCGTCCTTACTAAACTACACTGCTCCTTTAGCTTCCTCTCTCGGCGGCGTAGGACAACAGGTAACTCTAGTGTAGAGAGAACTAAGTGTATGTGTATGTGTATGTTTGTGTATCCTAGGAACACTGCTCTTGTTTGGCCTTTAGCTCTTTCAAAATTCGACCAAATCAGGCGTTTAATAGCTAGAATAAAAGCTCTCGTCGAGGGCTTTTAAACGGGCTACACGGCGTCCGAATCGGCGGCGTATTAGTTGTGTTGTAGTGTGTTAAAGTGTTGTAGTACAGGTTGTGAACCTTCCTTGTGCAATGCCCTAAACAGGGAATGTTTCGAGTGTGGGGGAGGTAAGGTCGGAATAAGGTTTCGGAGGTAGGGGCCAAATCCCGGAGTTCAGGGTCCAGTATCCTTAAAAATTTGCACCCTAAAGGGGGCAACAAGGTGAATCTTTGAACTCTAGTAGCGGCGTAGGTTTTGGGGGCAGCGGGGTGAATGCGGGTTCGTTGGAACGGCCTTGATAAGGGCTTTCGAATGGTGCGTGTTTGGTGATGATCGGGTCAATATTGGGTGTGCAATGGAAGTGCGGATGTCGATGCATAAAATAAGTTAGCGAACTAGGGGAAGTATTCGCTAAGGCTACGATAGCGACGTCGATATTATCGCTATTAATTTTCTTCGACTACGAGCTCCGAGCTAATACCCCTTAGGATAAGTATACTAAGTTTAAGGATAGGTTAACCGGTCGTTTACTAAGATATCGCCGTCGACCTTAAATCCTTATATAAAAATCTAGGTTATATAATCCTCGGCGCTAACCTTAGCGCTAAAGTATAAGGATTTTCTAACTTTAAGACTAAACTTACTTCCTTTTACGAACATCTATAACTATAGAAGACTTCTATTTCTACCGAAATTATATATATAGCACTAAGTCTAGACTTAAGCTTACGGAGAATAAACTCGGCCGCCTAACTTTAAAGAGAATCGATTTAGACTAGTTACTCCCTCTTTTAGATATAGCTAGTTTCCTAGTAACCGCTCTAAACCGAGTTCTTCGTTAAAGGATTAAATAGAGACGTCCTCTACTACCGGAGAACCTCGGTAGCGTAGATTTCTCTATCCTTAGTAAGGAAGTAATTAAAAGAATCTACCGCGACTACTTTACTACTACCGAGTAATTAAAGGACTACCGCGAAATAACTAGAATGCTTTAAGTATTTAAAAGTAGATCTAAAGAGAAATACGAATCGAAAGGGCTATATATTTATCTAAAGCTACTCTGTTTCCTAACGGATTAAGAACGTATAAACTAGTCTACTACCTATAAAGACGTAGAATACTCGGATCTCTAGAGCGCTTTCTAAACTACCTCTAAAACTAGAGACGGATATACCCTAAGGACCTAGATCGCCCTCGTAAAGAGCCCTTAGGCTAACTAGATTACCGATAAGAACTAGCGTTAGATTCTATAGTATATATAGGCCTTTACGATTATAAGCGGCCCTAGTAAATATAGAAAGAACCTCTTTATCTACGACTATAATAGCGGAAGCCTTATGCGCCGCTACTAAGAGGTAAAGTTAAACGAGGTCTATAGAAGTATTGTCCGGTTCTATAATAAGATTAGGTCTACTTAGCGTATTAAACGAGTCTTTATAGGGAACATTTACGACGACTTTATTAGCGACACTATAGAATAGGCTTAATACGACGACATAATAATCGAAATCGATAAAAACTACTACATCGGCTATACTATGCGCTAGATTTATAAGATAAGCTAGATAAAAGATAGCTACTTCGATCCTAAGGATAAGAAACATAGCCTTAAGGACCTACGGTAGGAATCCTTTATTAAAATAGAATACTTAACGGAACACTACACCGCTAAGTAAGATTAAGATAGTACTCTTCCCTTATAGAGGGTTTAATAAGGCTATAGAATAGCTAACGAGGGGGAGTATTAAAATACGGTAGCTAGTAATAGCTAGCTAGCTCTAAATAGTATATATTAGGACATCTTACTCTCTGTTAGTAGTTAGTTCTTCAATTAATTACTTTATTACTTATTCAATTTTAACAAGGGGAAGGTAGAACTAGATCTACGGTCTACCTAGAATTGCCACGACTTTCGACCTGGCCAAAGTTCTCGTCAACTTTGGTTCCAACCTCACACACCACCTCACTGCCTTACCCACCACCGCCTCACCCCTCCACCCCATCACCACCTTACGGGAGGCTTTGGAGCGAAATGTGCGGGATCGAGCAGCTGGACTGTTGAGCATCGACGTGGAGGACGAGAATAAAGCTGCAAAGTCGCTGCGGCGGAAAATCGCTCAGGCTGGTGTCGCCCCGCCTGGCTGCGAAATCCGGATGGTCTCGGCGTGGATCTCACCATGGAATGCTGGTACGTCCTAGCCGTCCTCCTCTGCCAGTCCTCTTCCGCGTCCCTCGCCGCCTACCTTGCATCTCAAATCCAGCGCCAAGCCCACCGCTCTGCTGTCTACTACATTTCCCAAGCTTGGAGTCTCGTATGGCCTAAGTTCAAAGCCGGCCACCCGTACTCTCTCCTTCTTAACCTACATCTTTTCAGCTCCACTCTACCCTGCCCGCCTCCGACGCCCTCAGAATGAGCACACATAACTCTCGACACCACCATGCTATCTGGACGCATGCGTCGGGCAAGAGACTTGAGATCGAGCGCGGCAAAGACCTTTCCGAATACGTCCACGCGAAGTTGGAAGCAATCCGCTGGATCGGAGCGAGGAGGGAGGGAACGACGAGGGAGGGAACGACGAGCTGCTGCAGATGGTGCGCCGGGTGGAGAAGTAGGCGCTACAGGCGGGGACTGTTCTGTTGTCGGACCAACCCGCCGACGAGCAGGACAGGTTGTGAGCGAGGACTGTAGGAGAGGAGGTGGTGGTGGGATGAACGTACAGCTGGAGCCGGAGTTCTGTACTGTTTCTGGCAATGGGACGTATGGATGTGATGTTTCGACAACACTGATAAGGCAAAACGCTGCCGCGCAGGACAGGCAACTGGAACAATGAACTTTGGCCGGGAAAATCTCTCTGACAACCTCGAGCATCGGTGGTCCGCTCCATCAACATCCACGCACGCAAAGGCGTCATCCTCCCAGCGACGAGATCGTACGTACGTACTCTGTGCATCGACAGACTTTGCTTCCCTCTCCGTTTTGCATCCGTTCTAATCTCTATTATCCCCTATCTCCGTCGAACTGTCCTACAACGCACATATACATACACACATATACAGTCTTATCGACCACACTATACTAATTACTCGCACCATCCTCGCAACTACAACGGACTTAACAATTACCGCCGTCCGCGCCTTAACCGCTAACACGTTATACTTATGGCTTAAAAAGAATTCTTTTGCTTAAAAAGAAAGAAAAAAAAAGTAGGAATTAATTAATCTTTCTAGAATAGCTAGGCTCGAATTATAAGTACGACGCTAACTCGTTATAGGGATGCGGCTCTTCTTACCTCGCCCTACGTATACTCTCCTATTAACTACGTTATACCGTAAGCGATCGTCCTAGTTATTTTCTGCTAGATAGACTTAAGTGCGGCCTACCGATCGGCTTACGGTTAGGGTAGAGAGCGTCTTGCTAGCTAAACGTAGTAGACTACGGTCCACTATAGATAGAGAACGCTCGTAGGCTTAATAAGGCGGTCGACTAGGCTTATGCCTCCGGAGGGAATTTAGGAATGCATTTCCGCGACCTAACCTCCGAGCCGGACGAGGACGGCGGTTTATTCTCGTACGGCGAAGACTTAGACGTGGAAGACACGTAGGCTATCGACGACGCTATTAAGGAGGCCACCACCGTGACACTAGCCGAGCCGACGCGACGCTGCAGCTACAGACACCAGAACCAAAGCCCGCCAGCCAGCTAGTGACCGCCGCGAACATCGTGGATCCGGCCGGCCATTCACGCCAAGGTCAGCTGCGCCCTCGCCACGGCACAGCTTGCGGTTCAATCCCAGTACGGCGCTTAGAAGACATGTCGCCTAGGGCCTGATGGATGACACGACGAACCTCGCCACGAACACTGCG
The DNA here is from genome assembly GCF_000219625.1 of Zymoseptoria tritici IPO323. Lineage (NCBI taxonomy): Eukaryota > Fungi > Ascomycota > Dothideomycetes > Mycosphaerellales > Mycosphaerellaceae > Zymoseptoria > Zymoseptoria tritici. The sequence goes on along the minus strand of NC_018204.1, from coordinate 99,825 downwards.
ATCTTGGCCTAGCTTGCGGTCATGCCTTCCCTCGACAAGTAAAGGAAACGGTCGACGAAGCTCTCGAATTGCCGTTCCTACAATAAACCAGCTCCGTAGTATAGAGACGGCAGTGTCAGGTACGTCGCTTTGCACAGCTGGCGACTGTTCTAAGATTGCTCTTACGGGATCGATCCTCTGTATCTTCCCGAGTCACCTGTCATCGGGAGTAGGCAAGTTAGCAACCCCATCACAGGCCCATCTTCCGCACCCGGCGCATTCAGAAAGGACTCCTCAGTGCGGCTCGACCTCTCACATGTCGTCGTCCACTAGAGCGGATCTTCCGAAATTTGCTATGCGCACGGAAACTCACACCAAGCATAATCGTCTCGCTTCGATCTTGTCTTACAGAATGTCGTGCTCGGCAAGTTCTTATGGCGGTCCTACGAGGCTGAACAGGCGCATCAAGTCCGATCTGGCTTGTGCACTGCAATCCGCCTACTTATTGGATACGGTATCGATCAACGAAAAGAAAACATGGCCACTCGTGATCGTCCGTGAAATCATTATGTTGAATCTCTTTCTCTCTCTATCCGCGAAACATGGAGAGTTGAATCTCCTTAATGAAAATCGTCCTAGTTATTCATCGTCGTTACTCGTTCTCGTCGCCACTCGTTCCTCGTTTGCGGTTTTTTTTTTCTTAACCGTATCGAAACTAATTAAGCTCTACTTTAATCCTCTAGACCCGACGAAGCGGTATCCTCCGTAGTCTAATTCTTCTCTACTACTATTATCTAATCTTCCGTATAGAGCCTACTTTTTTATTACCCTTATACGTATCTTTCCTCCGTTACCCTAAATTTATAGCGACGGTAAGACGGGGCCTAGTCCCTCCTCCGTCGTCTACTCTTCCTCCTCCGCTATCTACTCTTCCTCCTCCGCCGTCTATTCTTCCCCCTTTACCGTCTCCTCTTCCTACGCCGCCGTCTGCTTCTCTTGTCCCAGCACCTCCTGCAACCGAGCTTGCAAGCCCGGTCCGCTGTTCTCCTGGACAAACTCGGCGGCCTCGGTAGTAGTCTTCCACTCCACCTCCATCCTGCCCTCCGACTTCTTCTCCTCGAGCATCTCGGACATCCGCGACATCAACTCTTCCATTTCTTCAGCTGTGAACCACGTCGACTCGTAGTCCTTTCTGATTCGGTTGTTGGCGGCGTTAAGTGAGAGAGGGTCTCGGACGGTCGAGGACGAGCCTTGCTCGTCTGTCACGGGTTGCGAGCGTTTTCTGTAGGTGTTAGTCAGAGAGCGAGAGCAGGGACCTCAAGAGAGGCGAGGCGACGCATACTTGGTCTTTGCCATGGTCGCGAATAGTAGTGTGGAGTGTCGAGGGTGTGGAGTGTCGTGAGAGAGGAGTGTCGTGAGAGCGGAGTGTCGTGAGAGCGGAGTGTCGTGAGAGCGGAGTGTCGTGAGAGCGGAGTCAGTGAGGTGTGTCGTAGCAAAATCGGCGTTTGGTGGTGGTCGAGAAGATTCGGTAGATGTGTTTCGGAGAGGAAGCAGCGATAACTGATGCCTGAGGCCTGTAGAAGCACGGCCCGAGCAAGTGAAGTGTAAAAATGAAGTTGAAGATTTGTTTTGGGACTCGCGTGCGGAGGTGGGAGAAGAAGGTGAGGTGGTTGTTAAGAGGCTTACCTCTACAAGCAGTGCATCAATCGTATGGAGCATCTTTCACCCTTCCGAGCTTTTTTTCTTTCGCCGGCGGACTGCATCTTCCCCTTTCCCAGCATCTTCCTTTGGTGCAGAAATCTCCTCCGATCTGCCACGCCGTGTCCACTGTCTCTATTATGATCAAACGCCATGAATACCACCAGCATGAGATTTGACCCTCCATGTACGCAGCGAGCGAGAGCCGTGCTGCAAGTTACCTTACGCGACCACAAATGAACCGCGAGCCGCCTGCTGGACATCCCAGGCGGTCAATAATGTCGTCATGTCCAGTTTCCCTTCAGCGAACCTCCCCCGTCTTCCTATTGCCTACATCCTCCAATCTACCGACAGATTCCTCCCCCTACTCATACTCCTCCCACCCCTCCCCACGTAAATCTCATACTCCCCCTCCACGTCCCTCTCCTCCACACCTTGCTCCCACCTCGCCCCATCCTCCCCCTTATCCCCATTTCCATCCCACCTCTCCTCATGCCCATCAACCACGCTTCCACCCCGACCACTCCCCGCCATCTCCCTCTCCAACCGCCGTCTCAACTCCTCATTCTCCACCCTCCCTTCTTCTAACCTCTTCACCCGACCCGCTCCACATCTCTTTGACAGCATCGTGGAGTCCCGCCCGGAGGAGACTCGAGTGCGCATGTGTTATCGATGGCGGATGGGTCGGCGGAGTTGCTGAGGGACTGCTGTTCTGGAGCGAGTGGGCGGGTGAGGGTCGCGTCGTCGTGGGTCGCGTCGTCGTGGGATCGTGTCCTATAGTTACAGATAGGTCACTACACCTCATTTCTCATTTCTTTAATAACACCACTACTACTATTGTCGCTAATTGCTTATATTGTCGCTATACAGCTGCGCCAGTTACTACGAGTTACTCTAATTATTAACAATTATATATAAGTGCGCGCTAATACGCCGTTTAGTTAGATAAGTATTATTTTCTTCGACTCTTAAACCTCTACTTAATACTACTACTTCTACTACTCTACTGCGCGCGCTCGTAGCTCGCTCGTTATATAATATATATAGCTCGTAATATCGTACCCTTACGCGTATATAAAAATAGCTAGTTTTATAGTACTTAATACGGAACTTAATAAGGCTCGCGACCCTAACCGCCTACGCGGACTCTCTCTCTCCGACAATAACGACGATAAGCTAGCGACTATATCTACTATAGCTATCGCTCCTACTCCTTAGCTACCTACCGACCTCCTCGTCTACGATAAGTCTACTACGGCTACCTCTAAAGACTTCTAGTTTATCTCCGACCTCTAATAGAACGATACCCTCTTTAGAGTATAGAGCGTATACTATAATACGAGGAAGAGCGGACGTTAGATACTTATAAGATACGATTATATACGTAGAGTTATAGAGACGGACAAAGGTAATATAGCTCGTATAGCTCTTAGTAAGGCTCGTAGACTAATAATAAATAATAGGCATTCTAGTAGTTACTACGTACGGCTAGTATAAGGATCGCGGACTCGAGTATAAGACTTCTACGACTCTCCCTACCTACGCCTACTACTACTATAAGGGTAAGCCTCCGTATTTTACTAGAGATTAGGTTAAGATTAAGGAGGAGCTAGTAGAAAAGAAGTCTATATTAAAGGAGGTAGTTAGTAGTATACGAGGTAAGATAAATAAGGCATAGGACAAGATCGCTACGTTAGAGTCGGAGGTGTCGGATTTAAAGCGTAAGATTAGCGGTTTAAGGGGCTTAAAAGGTTAGCTAAAGGAGGAGCTAATTAAGGAGATTATAGACGAGGTTAATAACGTACGGAGTAAGTTAAAGGCTACTATTACTAAGATTAAGTAGTCGGTGTTATAGTATTAGCGTACTATTAACGAGAAGTTCGGTAGACTAGGCGTAATAGATTAATAGATAGATCGATTTAGCCTACGAGCTCTCCGCGAGCCTTACGAGCCTATATATAAATATCTAAATAAATGCGTTAGTTACTATATATCCTATTAAATCCCTCGTTTTTACGCTTATAAGCTAGCCGTTTTAGCCTACGAGTACGCCGCGAGCCGTTTTTAAGAAAGAGAATTAAGGTATTAAGATATTAAGATATTAAGATATTAAGATATTAAGATATTAAGATATACGTTTATCGCTCCTTCTAGCTACGAGGTAGTCTACTTAGTCCGCGAGTACGTAACGAGCGACCCCTAAGAGTCGCTAGTTATATATATTCGTTAGATTTATATATATTAGTCCTTCTAGTTAGCCCTACCCTTCTTAGTAAGCTTAATAGTCCTTTCGCTCCGTCTAGTACTAATAGCTACTAGCTCGTTAACCTTCTTCTTCTTCTTTATCTTCTACTACTAAACGACTAGCTTAGCGACCGGCTCGGCGACCTCCTCTAGTATCTCTAAACCCCCTTAACTAGCGGCGTTAGTAGTAGTGCTAGTAGTAGTGCTAGGCGCCTTCGACTTTAACTAAGGCGTTATTATCGTTATTATTACTAATAAAGAGGGCATTGTCGACTCCGAAGGGATTACTAGCGTACTAGCTACTATAGAGGAAATCGTCGAAGCGATACTATTCTCCTTAGCTCGGTTCGTAGTAGCTTCCTTAGCCCTTACTATATCTCCTAAGCTATCCGTATTAGGGTCGAGTATTGTTTGTTTGTTTGTTTGTTCCATTTACGTCCTATAGGAGTCTATGACTATGTAGGACGGCTGTCTCGCGACAGCAGTCTATCTATGTACAATCGTTGTTCTCTCGTATCTCTTAACCTTAGGGAAAGACCCGTGCCTAGGATAGTAGCAAGCTAGTATCGAAGGACTTTAAAGAAAGACAAATAAGGAAAAGTAAAAGGAGTGTAGGCTAGACGGTCTCGTCTTCGCCTCTTGCTAGGTACCAGGACCTAGAAGCAATCTTTGTATCCGAGAGAAAGGTAGTAAGGTGTTTCCGGAGTTCCTTATCTTCTACTATTTCTAGTAGAGATTGTGCTTGTCGTAGCGGTAGTAGCCTAAATACATCGTAGATAGGGCAGCTACATACGAGGTGTTCTACTGTTTCTCGTCGTCCGCAAGGGCAGTCTAGCGTCGTTACGTGTCCAAAGCGATAGAGATAGGACTTTAGGTATCCGTATCCTAATAGGATAGTATAGAAGGCACTAGTTAAAGCGCGTCTTCCTCCTATTCTATGTTTTCCTAGCGAGCTCTATAGAAATCGACTAAGGTAGCTATTTGTATTCCTAGGTACCTTATTAATCTCCCGTTATCTTACTATTTCGTATCGGGTTTTCCAGACGCTAAAGAGATCGTCTTTTGCGTAGTTAGCCCTCTCGTGTTCTACGAAATGCTTGTATTGTCGGAGTCGATAATAGAGTAGTTGTATCTATATTCTCTATCGTTTTTGCGGAAGTATCTCTCTCGAGTCCTCGTGTCGGACTTCTCGCGTATCCGAAGGCGCGCTTTAGATAGCGAGTCTTACAGGGTGGTTTTCGGGTAGCTTTGCTACGCGTAGAGAGTATAAAATTAACTATCTCTCTAGGCGTAGATCCGGGGGGAAGAGATTTAACTCTACTTCGGACGGGACGTTTAGGGCAGTACGGAAAACGCCTAGGATCTTTCTATAAGCTTTACTTTGTAGAGATACTAGAGGTTTTATGCTCTTTTTCGACCGCTACCAAACCGGGGCCCCGTAGTCTGCTATTATAGTAACGTAGGCTAGGTAGATCTTTCTTAACGATATAGAAGATAGACCGCGTTCGGTATTTGCTAGTCTTTTTAATCGATAGAATGCCGCTTATGCTTATGCCGATCTTATTGTAATGTGCTCCTTAAAGGTAAGACCGGCGTCTAGCTAAATCCTAAGCTACCTTATCGCTTTCTTTGCCGGGCGAACAATATCGCCGTTTAGAAGAATTACCGGGCAATCGGACCCTTTCCCTTTCGAGAAGTGTACTAGGTCTGTCTTTGCTAGGTCGAAAGTAATCAAGTTCTTCTTTCCTAGGTCTATTAGCCTTCTTGCCTTACGTTCTAGTACCTTAGAGTTCTTCTTAAGGGACGTAGACGAGGTAGATAGTCTAATATCGTCGACGTAGGAACTAGGAGTAACTCCTTATAGCGAGAAGAATATGTCGCGCATATAGATAAGAAAGAGGATAGGAGACATCGGGCTGCCTTGCGGAACGCCGATCTCTACGTCCTCGAATTCCTGTATCTGTCCGTCGAATGCTATTCGTAGGCGTCTATTACTTATAAACGACTGAACCTAACGTATAAGGCTATGCGGAAGCCTTAACTAGATTATTATTCTTAATAGTCGGTTCTTTGCAACGTAGTCGTATACTCCTCTTACGTCGAGGAAGATAACCGAAGTCTTCTTTTTCTTTCTTCGATTCTCCTCGATTTCGTTCATTAAGAGAAGCACCGTATCGATAGCTGATTTCTTCTTTCGCCCTCCTAACTGCGAGTCGTATAGAAGGGGCTTCGTCTCTGCGATAATCCCTAGGCGTTTTGCGAGTATTCTCTTGCTAATCTTACTAAGACAGTTTAGGAGAGAGATAACTCGGTAGGCCTTAGGGACCGAATAGTCTAGTTTTCCCGGCTTTGCTAGAACTACGCCTATCGCAACTTTCCAGCATCGGGGGTAGTGTCCTTCGTCGAGTAGCCTACTGTATATACGTAGAAAGGTAATAGGAATAGCGCCGTACGCTTTACTAATAATAGCTTACGTAATACCGTCTAGGCCCGGCGTTTTTCCTTTTACTATCTTCGTACTATAGGCGGCGGCGAGTTCCTCTTCGGTTAGCGTAGTCTAGCCCTAATCCCCGGCTGTATACGCTTCCTAACGGCTAGGTAGAGGTTCCTCGGTAGGAGGGCGCGGAAATAAGGCTTCGGAGAAGGCCTTATATTTCCCCTCGAAAGAATCTTCGTTGTTTATCGTAGGTATCTGTCTTCGGCTGCTATTCCTAGTATAGGACATAGCTTTAAAGATAGATTTCGAGTCTTCTTTTTCGAGGAAAGCGTTCTAGTAGTTCTTCTTAGCTGTTTTAATAGCTTGGAAGTACTCGTTTCTCGCTTTCGTATACGCCTCTTTCTCGTCTAGCGTTAGCGTACGTCCGTAGGTAAAGGTCTGTCTATATGTTCTAGACATTGTACGGCGTAGCGTGCGTAGCTCTCTATTCTACTAAGGTTTTGCGTAGGCGTGTACTACTTTCTCTGGGATTGCTCCCCGCATCGATTCGGTAATATACGAGGTAAAGGAGTCTACGATGTCGTCGAGGGAGTTCGTATAGTTAATAGACGTCGCCTTGCTTATTAGGAGATCTGTAAATAGTTCCCAATCCGCGGAAGCTATATCTAGAACTACTTTCTTCTGTTAGGCTCGATCTTGCGCGCTAATAAGGTCTATAGATATAGCCTTATAGTCTGAGCCTGTCGGAATCGTTCTCTAGTCGATTTCTTTCGTAGATAAGGATCCTCTTGTAAACGTAAGGTCTAGGACCGACTCTGCGTCTAGGTGCGGCCTATAGAAGGTCCCGACACCTATCGTATTACGTAGAGTAAAGCCCTAGTCTTCTATCTACTCTATAAATTCGCGGGCACTAGTAGTATCCTTTCCCCTCGGATCCTAGGACGGGTGTTTAAGGTTAAAGTCTCCTACTAGTAGAGTGTTTGGAAGGAACGTGTTACGTAGAGAGTAGAGGCTTCTCTCTATTGTTCGTCGGTTTTGCGGTTTCTCGGTATCCCGAAGGTCCTTCTCGTTGTAGAGATTAACTATCTAGATCTTGTTGCCCTTCTTGTCTAAAATAACAAAGGAAAGTATGTCGCTGTCGTCTAATAAAATAGGAGAGATATTAACGTTAAGTCTTGTGCTAATATATAGTATTGTTCTTAGCCGGATCGTCGAATCCGTAGTCGTTAGGAATAGCTGGTTGTAATCCCGGTGTGCGATAGATCTTGTCTCTTTGTAGCCTATTATCGGGTCTTCTATAGTCTACGGTTCCTAGACTAGTAGAAGGTCGGCTTTCTGCTTAACCGCGACGTCTAAGGTAGACTCTGTAGCCTCGATAGATTAGTTAAGATTAACGTAGAAAATCCGTAGAGAGTGTTCTAACATATAGAACGTTCTAGGGGCCTCCCTTTCTGTTGTATACGATCCTTCGCCTTCTCGACTCTTAGGCTGTCCGCGCCTACATATAGACGGTTTTAAATAGCCCTTTTTGCCTCCTCCTTAGTAGCAAAACCTACTAGAACTATCGCCCTAGTAAGAGTCCTTCTTCTCTCTTCGTTTGTTAGCTAAATCGGGGTGCCTGCGAGTTTAAGACCTCTATTAAAGGTCTTAATTTCTCGTTAAATGTCCTGTAGGCCCGTTGGCGTATTAAAGTTCGCGGTCGAGACGCCGTAGACTACGACCTTGTGCCAGAGAGAGTCCTCTATTACCTGTGCCTCGCCTACGATATTAGTAACCTTAGTAAGGCTATTAATCGTTCGTTAGCGGGCTTTCTCTGTTGCAAAGTTTAGGACAATGTTACCCCGAACTAATTTCTTTATCGCAAGGACAGCTAGCTCTTAGTCTTCGCCTTTAAGAGCGTCGTTAATTTTGTCTCGGGTTGCAATCTAGTCGAGTTCCTTCTCTTTATCCTTTAGTACAAGGATAAGAGGCATCGGTTCTGCTTGTTCTTTCGGCTTGCTAGCCCTCCGGGAGACGGTCGTCTACTATTATTATTGTTATTGTTGTTATTGTGTTGTCTTTGTTATTAAGGAGGTAGAGGTAGAGGTAGCGGATCCGCTATCTCCCTTAACAACGTCTGCGAAAGTAGGCTTCTTCGCCTATGCTGCTAGTTTCTTTATTGTCGTTTCTAGGTTCGAGACTTACTTTGCGAGGATTTAGGACGTTATCTTAAAGTCTATATGCTCGGTAAAGTGCCGAAAGACTTCGAGAAGGTCGAGAACCCGGGTTTGTTCTTCTAGAATCCCGCCTAGATCCCCTACCGCTTCGACTAGTAGCTGTCGGGCTTGTAGGATCTTCTCGTTCGCGGGCGTGCGAGAGAGTGTTTGTTTCTTTCCGAGAGAAGGGCTACGAGTCGGGGAGCTACTAAATTCGAAGGGGTTTTGCCTTTTCCTAGGTAGGAAAGGAATGCCGGTTCTTTTTAGTAGTTCCTTCGGCAACGGTAGGGTTTTAAGAGACTTAAACGTAACTTCCTCGTCCCCTCTAGCCGTAGCTTTTAGAGTCTAAGGGGCTATGCTTGCGTCTGTTATTTCCGTCTCGGTAGACATTGTCTTATTGTTATTGTTTGTTGTTTAAAAAGAGGCTTAGCAGTCTTACACCGAGAGGGCTGCTTGTTCGTCTCTATTTCTAATCGCGTTCGGGTCCTAGCCTACTTACGACACTAGGGCACTCTTCTCCCTACTATACAAAGTAGGAGTATAGGAGAAGGTATACTTTAAAGAGGAGAGAAGAGATATATAAATATACCTCTGCTTCTAGGAAGTACTCTAGCCTATAGCAACGTACGTCTTTATAGCAGGCTTTAGAGGCGTTCTGCGGGTAGCCGTAGCAGGTTCGGGATAACCTTTGTCTCTAGGGAAAGGTAGGCCTATACTCTATATAGAGTATCTAGCTATATAGCTAGTACTACTACTCTAATCCCTAGAGGTGCAAATTCGTCCTTACTAAACTATACTACTCCTTTAGCTTCCTCTCTCGGCGGCGTAGGACAACAGGTAACTCTAGTGTAGAGAGAACTAAGTGTATGTGTATATTTGTGTATCCTAGGAACACTGCTCTTGTTTAGCCTTTAACTCTTTTAAAATTCGACCAAATTAGGCGTTTGATAGCTAGAATAAAAGCTCTCGTCGAGGGCTTTTAAACGGGCTATACGGCGTCCGAATTGGTGGCGTATTAGTTGTATTGTAGTATGTTAAAGTGTTGTAGTACAGGTTGTAAACCTTCCTTGTGCAATGCCCTAAACAGGGAATATTTCGAGTATAGGGGAGGTAAGGTCGGAATAAGGTTTCGGAGGTGGGGGCCAAATCCCGGAGTTTAGGGTCCAAATTTGCACCCTAAAGGGGGCAACAAGGTGAATCTTTAAACTCCAGTAGCGGCGTAGGTTTTGAGGGCAGCGGGGTAAATGCGGGTTCGTTGGAACGGCCTTAATAAGGGCTTTCGAATAGTGCGTGTTTGGTGATAATCGGGTCAATATTGGGTGTGCAATGGAAGTGCGGATGTCGATGTGTGATTAGGGTCGAGTAGAATATAGTCGTTAGGCTAGCTTACTAGCGATAATTAGAGGTCGCGGCTAGTAGAGCGTTTAGAGCTAGAGCGTTACTAAGGTAGAGGGCTAGAGCGCTCCGGGTCCTATAAGGAGCTAAGGGTACTACGAGCGGAACGAGAACGGCTTACGAGCGCTATAGACTAGCCTACGAGCGTCTTACTATTACTACCGGACGGACCTACTTCTCCTATTACTATTATAAGGTAGCGTACTTCCGGTACGAGCTAGCTTACGAGTAGGTAACTCTAGCCTACGAGGACTATCTTACTATCGACGCTAGTATAGCTATTAGTCTATATAAACGGATAGTAAATAACGCCGTCCTTATCTTTAAATATACGTCTATTAGGGTATAGGATAGTACTATTAGTCTATATACTATAGCTAATTATATACTTAAATATAGGTCCGCCGTCCTTCTTTATAGAGCGTTTAAGGTACTAATATATCTAGCCGCCGTCGTCCGCGTTCTTAGAGCTAGGCTTAAGGTTACCTTACTTATTAGCCTTCTTAACGTAGATAATATAAGTAATCCGGACGTTTATAGAAGGAGTCTTAAGGCCTATCTTCGGATTAAAGAGCTATAGTATCCTAAGCGTAGTGTCCGCCGTAGCGAGGTTAGTATTACCGAGCTTAATAGGCTTACCCTTACTATACTCCTTCGTAAGGTAGATATCGTAGTAGGGCTTCTATAGCCGCTTCCTCGTAGTTATACTCTCGTTTAAGAGATACTATAGGAAGACATTACTACGTTTCTCCGTAGTAGCGTCCTTAAGAGCCGTATCTATTATAGTAATAGTACCTTAGGCTAACTATATATACTCGTTACGGCGACTAGAATATATAGCTACTACGTCCTCGTCGTTATCGCTTAGATCTTCTACATCGATAGTATTAATAGTATACTTAATAGTAAAGACGACCGGTAATACTACGACCTTATCGTCCTTCTTCTTAGGGCTAGCCCTATTCCTACTCTTACTCTTAGTATTAGCTAATAGCTCCCTAATACGCTTAGCCTTCTTAGTCTCCTTAAATAAGTTAGCGGTAGCGTTAGGGGTCTTACGAGCCTTCGGCTTAGCCTCCTTCTTTATCTCTATATTAGTACGGCTCTACGGAATATAAAAGCCCTTACGAGTACTAAAGCTAGGAGGGGTAGGCTAGCGCTCGTAGTCGCTCGTAGGCTCGTCGTCGTTACTTACCGGGGCTCGTAAGGGTAGAGGGTAGCCGTAGAAGCTATAGTTTTTATCGCTAAGGTTAGTATAAGAGGTATAGGGTAGAGCCGTAGGATTATAGTAGAACTAAGAGGTAGCTATAAGAGCGCTATATATATAAGGGATAGTAGTAAGTAAGAGTAAGAGTAAGAGGAAGGGTAGGAGGGTATAGCCTATATATCGTTTAGTCGAATATAAAGCTATTAGTACGGAAGAAGTCCCTTATACGGTTACGTAGCTATAACTTAGCGCCCTTCGGAGGGGTCTAAAACTCCGTAAGGTTATTACCGGTAGTAAGATAACGAGTAGTAGCATCGCGGAGGTAGAGATATATATCTATATAGATCCTATTCTTATTAGCGTCTAGCTCGCGACTATCGAGCGTCGCCGGATAGCTACTAGCTACTAGGATATTAGAAGCCTACTATAGAGTCGGCGGGGGAAGGTATATAAGAAGATCTATTAGTAGTTAGCTCGTTATAGTACGTAAACCGCTCGTAACGCTAGTAGCTTAAGAAGTAGGCCTATAAGCTAATAATCCCTATACCGCCCCTAAACCCTAGTAGGCTCGTAACCGCTCGCGAGCCGCTCGTACGTAGGGGGAATACTCGTACGTAGAGGAATACTAACCGAATTAAGCCTACTAATCTACTATCCGCTTAATACGCGGATACTCTACGTTAAGGTATATTCTACGATCCTCTACGCTATTAGGAGGGTAGTCGTAGTTATAAGTAGGAATACTAGGTAAGTACCCTACGACTTTAGCCTACTTTCGAATAGCGTAGTTATTATAGTTATTAATAAACTACTCGACCGTTAACCGGAGGATTAGAACGTAGACCGTAAGGAATACTATATAGTTAGCCCTACTATCCTCGCTATAGAGCTCTTTATCGCGAAGCCGGTAGAAGGCATTATACTATCGATTCTATACTATAGCTATACTAAGACCCTAGAAGCGCTCGATCGTTTAATTACCCTTACTCGTTATATACTAGAAGCTATTACGGAACTTAATACTCTAACCCTTCTAAAGTTTACGGTAGAAGAGGTATATATTAGCTATTAAAGGAGTCTCTACGCTATAATCTACCTATATAATCTATATATAAATAGAGTTAGTAGAGCTAGCTATAGAGCTACGAGTATAGTATAACCGGTTACGAGCCTACCTTTAGTATAAAGCTAAGTTCTCGGACTATATCTAAATACTACTTAGAGACTAAGAAGATCGTCTTAGCTATAGTACCTACGTAGATCTAAATAATCTTCTATATATATATATCGAAATAGGCGTAGAAGTAGATACTAAAGATCTTAAACTTATAGTAGGTATCTACTAACTATATATAATTAGGGCCCTTAGCCTTTAGACGACCGCGCTAGACGTCCTTACGACTACCCTTCCGGCGGCGAGTATTATAGCCTATAGGATTAAGGGAATACGAGATCTTAGCTATATAATCCCTACGAGTAAACGAGCGTTAGCGTACGAGCTAGGCGAAGGAGTTTATAAGTAAGGGAAGTAGCGTAAATTATAGTTTATAAGCGGACGGATCTAGCCTACGAGTAGACGTATCTAGCTTACGAGCGGACGTATCTAGCTTACGAGCAGACGTATCTAGCTTACGAGCGGACGTATCTAGCTTACGAGCGTATATATAGACCTTCTAATAATATTATATTCTTTCTATAGGTGCCTTACTAATCGTTTATATCTAAAGTTATCTAGTATACTACCCTTAATCGTCCCCTCTAATACTATCTAAATAACCTTATTATACTCCGGCTACTCGGCTCTTAGAGTTAATTAATATAAGCCTAGCTTCGCTCGAATCGTTCTTAACTACCTTAACGATAGCTCGAAACTATCCTTCCTTAAGTACCTTAAGAGCCTCTTATCCTTAATGTCCTATTACTAGAAGAGCTCCTTAATCCTTGTATATAGTAGTACCCTATATTCCTTATCTTAATAGACCTTCGGTCGCGTTAATAGCTCCTATCTTACTAGTATTCTTTAGAAGGTATAAGGCTCGATATTTACGTTCTTCTCTTACCTTAGCTAGTCGATAACCTAGCTATAAGTCTACTCGGAGACTCTAAGTAGGAGCTTAATCTCGGCTTAGAGGTAGTCGATATTAAGGGTAGTTTAAGGCATTATAGGGCGGCGAGGGTAGTAATTAAAGGAAGAAGAAGAACGCTATTATAAGTAAGAGAGGTAGACGTTGCAAGCGCTTAGTAAGCGTTGGCAGAGCAACATTGCAATAGCGTTAAAACGAGGTTTTGAGAAATAAGGTGTAGTAACCTATCTGTAACTATAGGACACGATCGTAGGTCGCGTCAAGGGTCGCGTCGTAGATCTAGATCGCGTCGTAGATCGCGTCGTGTTGGCTTTGACTCACTTGAAGTGTTTCGCTTGATTCTTCGGCTAGTAGGAGATGTCAGTCGCTTTCTTGGCCATTGGGCGCCCGACGACGATGTCCCGGAATGCAATCTCTGCCATGGTTTGTTTGATCAGTATCTTGTGCATGCAAAGTGACTTTTCGCACAATCCAGGCAGGCAAGGATGGAATGGCGAAAGAGGAAGGGAAGATTCGGTGATGAGCTGATCAACTTGCTGGAGAAGATAGGAGGGATAACAAGAAAGAGGAGGAGACAATACCTCCGTGATTCCGCTCAAACTGCACCGCATGTGTCTGACTCTGTGGGCTTGGACTGTGCAATCTGCGCCAGAGAACGGAGATACAGTTCGAGGAAGGTGCGTGTCTTCGGGAGGAATAAAAGCAACGAAAAAAAATTCGTCCTTCGAGCTCACACGATACCGACCAAGCTGAGCTACTGGAGTGCGAGTTGAGTGGTGCGGTTTGAGCGGAGCCATGGAAGCACCAACCACTATTACCTCATGCGCAATTGGAGAATGACGTCCATTCTTGAAGCAGAGATAATAGCGAACGTTGACAGCACATCATTACTGCACGCACTTGCTTACATCCAAGTCGATGCAATGGCTGCACTAGAATAGAACTACCTATTCCGATTGATTTCAAGCCCGCCCGTCAAAATTTCATGGGTTTGCTTTCAGGGTGTAAGTAGGTGTACTCCACCTTCTCCTTCTTTCCTGAGGTGAACACGCACTCTACCTTACTTTCTCGGATGATGCCTCCCATCGGAGATGCGGGTGCAGGTTCGTGGTGGCCTCTTTCTGCTCGTTTTTCTGGTCCTCTTTCTGGTCTGGGTCTATGGCGTCGCTGTCGTCGCTAGAGGAGGCGAGGGAGGATTTGGCGGTGAGGTGCTTTGGGGGGGTGGTGCTGTCGATGTCTGTTCGCTTGGCTGCTGAGGAGGCGCTGCTGTTGGAGTTGGCCGCATCGTCGTCATCGTCGACGTCGTCTTCATCGTCAGAAGAAGAAGAAGAAGAAGGCGAAAAGCGACTCTGCTTATTGTTACTCAAAACTCCCATCACACTCATACTGATCATCGCACGCCCATACCCGTCATCTCTAACGTTCCCACTCCCAATGAGCGCATCCTTAAGCTTATCATCGAAAACCGAGAGCCGACTCTACCCCTCGTCAGAATCCACGCTCAAACCTCTCATCGCCCTCTCTCTCATTCATACTAACCATCACACGCCCATACCCATCATCCCCAGCGACAACGTTCCCACCCCCAACAACCACATCCTCACGCCCATCCTCAAATACCTGTCCACTAATCCGACCACGCAGTCGTCGTCGTCGTCGTCGTCCAGCAGTCATTGTCTCTATTCGACTATCATCCGCAACACTACCACTACCATCCTCGCTGCCATGCACCTCCACACCCGCCGTCGCTTGTGCATTGCTTGCGGGTGGCGGAGCGACCTCGATTTCGGAAAGGTGGAGAGCTGCGGGGATGTGGTGGTTGAGGAAGGGATTGTCGGTTGTGAGGGGTGAGGATGGGGAGTCCCGTGGCTGAGACGAGGTAGATGGGGAGTCGAGGGGGGTTGGCATTAGTGCGGTGAGAGAGAGAGAGAGAGAAGGGGTTGGGTTAGTGGGGAGGGAGGGAGGGAGGGAGGGAGGAGGGGTGTTTGTTGGAGGACGGCCTAGGAGAGCGAGTTGAAAGTGAAGGCGAAGTAAAATGTGCGATGGTAGAGGATGGTGGGAGAAGCCTAGAAGGCTGCAAGGACTGTCCTGAGTGCGGAAAGGGATTGGAACTTCTTACTGTGTTGCTTGGGGAAAGACGCTCTCTCTCGAGCAACATCACACCTCCTCTCCAACCATGCCATTGACCGTGAGAGGCGAAGCGAGGCCTTGCTTCCTCGACTGCGTTCACTCCTTGCTTCGGTGGAACATGCCCGGCGAGCTTTCCGTTTGAGGAAGGCGTCTTCAAAGGACAGTCACCGCCCACTGCCCTTCGTCATCCGCTGAATGCTGGTACGGACCAATCGTATGCGAAGTCTAGATCCACAGCATACCGACGTGCAGAGATCCTTGCGTGCGATCCTTGCTATGCTAGTAGGTCAGCGGAGTCGGCAAGGGGAGAAAGAGGTTGGACGTGTCAAAGGTTCGATGTGCATGGCATTAGCGACGAGACCGACATATTATACAACACGTCGTTAGTAACACGACCACCTCAGACAGTCCCGACGGAGTAGGCGTTGTTCCTGTTGGTTATAGTGAGGGAGGAGGTGTTTGTCCGCATAGGGTAATGTTAACGTCGAGTTTTTTTTCGGAGGGAATATGTAATGTTGACCGGCAACTGTTGTGCTGGTCTATCGATCGTCGTGGTCGACATTAGTGTATACCTTCCCTTCCGGTAAGACCCTCAACGATATACCAGCCAACCAACCATTCCGCAAGACGGCGTCCAGAGGACCAGAGTGTTCTCCTTCTCCTTACAAGCGGTGCTGCGTCCCTTGTCGCCCGTACTACCACACTCCCCGTCTGGCTGTTTCTCTGCTTCAAGAGGAGGCCTTTGCATCAAGGTCTACTCCCTTGGAATATCCAAGGAATGGAGTCGATGCCTGATCCAGGCCCTGATCGCCGATGTCGAGCTTCTCGTCATGTGGATCGTCTTCCGCAAGGTCAAGCAGCAAGCTGGCGGTGCGGTTCCACTTCAGACAAGCCGCTTGACATTGCCGCGGACAAGCAGACTTAACTCGTTCTAGCTTCCAAGGTCGCACGCAAATG
Source organism: Zymoseptoria tritici IPO323 (assembly GCF_000219625.1). Taxonomy (NCBI): domain Eukaryota; kingdom Fungi; phylum Ascomycota; class Dothideomycetes; order Mycosphaerellales; family Mycosphaerellaceae; genus Zymoseptoria; species Zymoseptoria tritici. The sequence goes on along the minus strand of NC_018204.1, from coordinate 83,499 downwards.
TCATTGACTGCGACCGGGTACTTTCTGGTGTCTCAAGCCTGTCCGACCATGGTCGCGATCCACTTGCTCTCATCGCTCCGCAGGGCGCTGGACATATTTCGTTGGCCTCTCTCTGGACGCAAAGCCGACGAAGTGCGTTACTACATTAATGATGGTTCTGATGAAAGCCAGTTCGATGGAGGTCATCATGCTAATTGGGATGAAGTCAAACGGGTCGCTTGCCGTGGGAGTATTCAGGTGTGCCATGCCCATCACCTTGCGTTGATCCTCTGTGCACGGTCGTCGCTGAATTGCCATGGTCCTCGATGTCTTTACCGCGTACAAAGTACGCTCAGACCTCGCCAACCTAGGCAGCGCTTGCGCCATTCTCGATGTATGTATGGCTGCTTGGACTTTGTGGCTGAATTGTAGGATCCTTGGGAGGTGTTGCTTCTTGACAGTGCTGTCCGAAGTTCGGTAAGTTGTTGTTGTCGTTGGGTTGGGAGGAAGCGCGGGAGTCGATCTGCTTCTAAGCAGCTCCTACTTCTCACCATTATTCTGTGTATCCACCGCGAGCGGCTTGCGAATGAGAGAAGGATGTAGCCAGCGACACTGCGAATAAGCACGAGGCTTGCCGCTGCTTCGACACAAGGATCTTGCTATAGCAAAGACAAGAAGCCGTAGCGGAGTAGCGACACTCCGAGCAGACATGGATGAGACTACACCCGACGAAGAAGAAGATCTTCTGCACTGCGGGAATGGGCTAGATGGGCAGCGATGGAGAGGGATTCTCGTAGAGACGTAGTGTGGAAGTGAAATTACCTACCGTCATGGAAGTGAACATGACTGGGTAGATGCCCGGGCCAATGTGTCGAAGATTGACGGCGGCTGAGGGCAGAGACCCGGGCGGAGAGGTGCATACGAATTTGCTGTTCGCATGGGTTCGTGCGGATGTCGCGTCGCGAGCAGCGACAGCGTGGGTCGATGCTGAGCGCTGGAAGGCAGGTACTATCTAGACGTGCGCGTAGATCTGTGATAGAGATAATACCCACATACCAGCATCACTAGCGATGCGTATAAACTAGACCTAGTCGATGGCATGCTACTGGGGGATGCGGGTCGTTCATCTTGAGTTGTATCTACTAGTCCGGCGAAACATGTTATATCGGGTAGTTCTACCGACAGCGTAGGTGGCGCCGGGACATGGCGAAACTTGGTCGCAACTCTAGTGTTTGCTCGATGATGCTGTCAAAGTCGGGGTCGCTGCCGAGGAGACGGACGGACATGCGAGTGAGGAGTCTTCCGAGAGGAGGAGATGACACCGATCACCGAACGAAGGGCAAGTCAACGACTGATGAGACTCCCGTGGGCCATGACACTTGCACCGCCACCGCAGAGAAGCACCATCTCCTCGCCTGTATGGACCGGTAGCACACACCTGTCGATAGCCGAGCGGGAAAATGGCGTTCGCGGACGGGTGCACGGGACGCAGCGGACCTGAGCAGAGTAAGGGCCGGAAGTCCTGGCGAATGTTTCTCGAAGATTTGGCTCGTTGGAGGGGGAGGGGGGGTGCAGAGGGGAGTGGGCGGAGCGGGACGGCATTGCATGGTATCAGGGAATGAGGTTGGCGGAGGCGATGATCATGGGGCGGAGGAAAGGTTCCTTGGTATCCGCGGTTCGCCCCGTCCATCCAAGACCGAGACCGAAACCGACTCTACATATCGCAACTCATCAACGCACTCATCACGATGGCTGGCCAGACCACCGCAGCTCGCGCGCAAAGGAATGCGGAGAGCGAAACACCAACAAGAATCTACGCGCTGCTTCTCTCTCCTCCTCCACCGTTCCACCTGTTATGGCCCAACTCCCCTGCCCACGAAAGATCTCGGATACCACGTCCCTCTCGTTCTCGTGGCAATTTGCGCCTCGCAGTCTCACGATCTGCGATATCTCCAAGTGTCGCTCCATCTGCCTCTCCATCTGCCTCTTCATCTGCCACTTCATCTGCCTCTCCATCTGCCTCTTCATCTGCCACTTCATCTGCCTCTCCATCTGCCTCTTCATCTGCCACTTCATCTGCCACTTCATCTGCCACTCTCCCATCGTACAAGGCTTCCCTCTTTATCAAAACTGAGCTGCTTGAGGCTCGGTGATCTCTGGGTTGGCCAGGTATGCGCTCAGGTATCATATGCGCAAAGCAACGGATTATTGCTTGTTGTGCATTCTGATCTTTCAATCTCATAAGCCGACGCTTTACCTCAAGCATGCCAGTCAGGAGAAACATGCGGATTTGGACAAGGTGCGGCAGCAGCAGGAGGAAGAAGGAAGGGCGGAGAGAGAAGGTAATGGAAGGTCCTCTTCATCAGCAGGGCGAGCGCGAAGGAATTCCGATCGGAGTGGAAGACTCGTGTGGTTGACAAGTTGGATGGAGGTGCCGCGGTCGCTGGTCTTGGAAAGCGATCGGTCTGATAGTCGAGGTAGGAGCACCTCTCTTTCCGAGTGATGGAACTTGTCCAACGTCAGATTTTTCGAAGAGGTCGACTTCTTGAGAGATGTATCTGAGAATCAAATGTCGGGTCCTGAGAATCCCGCCACCTTCGGCCGGAAGCGGTGAGTCCGCATGCCCATTCAAATGTGGAATGCAACGAACCCTTCTCGACATTACCAGGCAGCCATCTCCAAGATCTTCCCCCCCCCCCCGAGCGCATCATCTTCTGCTCCGGAAACCGTAACTGGCTGCAGTCCAGCACACTTTCCGACTCATTGGATGATGCACGGGGAAGAGAGGACTCCGGAGAGGATGAAAGAATGACGATGAGTCCATACCGCCCCTCTGAGCTGGAAAGTCTCGGGACGCCGCGCAATTTGACCGTTCTGCGTCTGGGCCGTGTTTGTTTGAGGTGGGAATACTCTTGAGCAGAGAGGTAGGTCGGAGGCGTGGAGGAGGAGGTGGGGCACGCCGCCCGCTGGAAGTCGATGCGATTCAACGCGTGGTGTGGTATCCGGACCTCCAGCACCGGGACAGCTGTCCCCTCCCTCACGACGATGGGTAGCCGGCGGTGTGATGACGTCGAACGTGCGTGAGCTGATCCGGTGGTGTGGTGCTGTTGCAAAACTCAAGAGTCTTCGACTTGAGGAATCCGCCGAGCTGTTTTCAATGTCAGCCGAAAAGATCGATTATACGTGCATCCCGCCGACAGAATCCTCACTCACTCAAAAGACGGCAAGAATAGAGCCGGAGCAGCCGGGAGGGTCTCTCGGTGCTGGGACATCTCCCAACGTTAATGTCCTGGCTCAGGCCTGGAGGCGAATACTCCGAGAAGTCCCGATCGGCACGCCGCGGCGAGGTACTTGACCTGCCCGGTCGTGCAATGAATCGGACGGGCCAACGGAAGTAGACGAGAGGGACCCCAAGCGATCTGACAAGACGGACGGCGCCGTGGTGCAAGCAAGTCTCTCTGCGAATACAATCAGTCCGATGGTCGTAGACAAGGATGGGGAGGAGGAGGAGGAAGAGGCAGGCACCTACCTACAGAACTAGTCTTCCAGCGCGCAACACCTGTAAGAGAGGTACAGGAAAGAAAGCAGACACGGCGCAAAGGAATCCAGTAAATAACACAGTACCCAACCGACGGAGCTCGACGACCATCAGCAACACCCGCGTCCGGGCGTTCCAGAAGGTCGACGAAGAAAGTCCGGGGATCGTTTCGTTCGAGAGGGAAGAAGGGGAGGTATTCCTTTTGGGTTGGAGAACGTTGAGTCTTAAAGAGGGATGAAGGAGGAATGAGATAGAGTATAAGCTCTTTATTTATCGAACTTCGTTAGCAAGAGTACGTGATCAGATGCCTCGTGGTGAGGAGAAGCAGCCATATATTTCATCGGTATTGATGGGATCTGTGTACGGAGAGTCCTTGATAAAAGGTTGGGAGTATAGTAAATAGGAGGAGAAATTATGTTTAGGACGCTTCGTGGTAATAAGGAGAAGCAATAATATAGTTCTATTTCATCGGCGTCGATAGGGTCTGTCTACGGAGAGTTCTTGGGAGTGTAGTAAATGGGAGGAAAAAATCATGTTCAGGACGCTTCGTAGTAAAAAAAAAATACGGGGTTCTGACAATGTTTCGACACCTGGGATGCTTCGCTCGGGGACCGCTTCTCTAGGGGAATTTTGTTTCTTAGGAGTGCTTCTGATGTGTAGGACAGGCAGCTTCCTAGAGATGGAATTGCAATGTTGGCGTGTGTGTCCGGGATAGTTCTATGTCGTCGAGTCTTGAGAATGGAAAGTATATTGGAGTAGTTGGCATATCTACGCTCATGGAGCCATGACTAAGCATGCTCATGCCTCAGGCACCAACAAACATCAACTCACCCAAAGGTTGGTCGTGAGGCCTCAAAATAAGGTGTCAACGCATACAACCAAACATGCTCCTTTTTTCTCACTATATGAACAGTTTCCGAGTGTCTGTTTATCCGTGCGACGTGTGGTTGTGGTGGTAGAAGCCCTGAGGGTGGTGGAGTGGCTTTTCAAGTCGAAACAGCCGTGTGGTGCAGGAACGAGCACACCGCGCGCAGTTCTGAGACTTGCGGAAACGACCCGCACGAAAGCTGGAAACGCTGAATCCGGTGTCAAATCGTCGGCCAATGAGGGGCCGAGAAACTCCTTCAGTTTTCATAACTCAGCAAGATACACTGGCCGGTCGGTAAGGGCTGCTTGTGCAGCGTTTTGCGAGGCAATGGCCTGGTCGCAGTCAACGAGGCCAAGCTGACGCACGAATTTGGCTTGGTGAGTGGCGTCGAGAGCTTTGGTAAGGCCGTCGGCGGCTTGATTCTCGGTGCTGATCCATTTAATGGTGACGTTGCCGGCGGCGAGCTCCTGCTAGATGTAGCGGAAGCGCAGGTCAATGTGCTTGGTGCGTCCTTCAGATGCAGAGTCACGCGTGGTGATATCAATAGAGGGCTTGTTGTCCTCATATATAGTGACCGGCCGCACGTTGCCTTTGTATCCAAGCTCTTAAAGCAGTCTCGCGAGATAGCTAATCTCCTTTGCCACTAGCGTGAGCTGAACGTACTCTGCTTCTGTTGAGGACAGTGCCACCACGGTTTGGCGTCCGGACTTGTAGGACAGCGGTGCTCCTGCGATCTTGATGAGTGTGCCACGGGTTGAGCGGCGTGTAGCCTTGTCGTCAGCCCATGAGGCATCAGTGATTCAGTAAAAGCATGGACATTCAGTTCACCAGCTCCAGTCGTGGGGCCTTGAAACAACATGCCGAGACTCTTTGTGCCAACCAGATATCGTAACACAGTGATGATGGCATCCAAGTGAGCCGGTGTAGGGTTCTTGAGGAAGCGGCAGAGCAGTCCAACCTCATAGCAGCAGTCCGGACGGCTGATCATTACTGGCCACACGGCCGTGCCGACGAGTGTTTCATACAGCATCTTGATTGCTGTGGAAGCCTCATATTCTCCAGCAGCGATTGTGAGTGAGTCTGCAGTGGTCTTGCCGAGAGGTGTTGTTTGAGGAAGCAATGGCGCAAGCTCTTGAGCAAACTTCAGCGCGACACTGTCAAGAAAGCCATCTTGAATAATCATGATCTGGCGTTTGGAGCGGTCGCGAATGATGCGCATGCCAAGGTAGTAGTGAAGAGGGCCTAAAGAGCGCATGGCGAAGCGATCGCCGATGAGGAGTGCGGCAGCATCCACCGAGGAGATGAGGCTGGCGAAGACAAGCAGGTCGTCCACGTAGACAACCACGCGGTCAGCCATCATGGCCTGGCTAATGCCCTCATTGACCTGCGCAGTGTGCTCGTCCAAGAGGTCGGTAATGCACTGGTCAAGAGTCATCTTGCTCTTGCCGCTCACTTCGTCTTTGCGCTGCTCTTGGCGCATCGTGGCCGTGAATTAAGGGAAGTGTTCTCCGATGAGGGACAAGAAACGAAACAAACCATGCTTTGGAGACACCTTGAAGTCCTCAATCTTGTTGAGCTTGGCGAGTCTGCTGCGGTAGAGTTCGACGAAGGTCTCGAGGTCCTTACCGTTGTAATGAAGCGTGTCCCATTCAAGGTAGACAGCGTGTTCATGAGATGCGCCCTGTTTACCGTATTGCTTGAGGTGATTCCACAAGAGAGCGGCAGTGTCGTAGGCGTCAACGCACTGCTCAGCGATGGTGTCGCTACAGCAGTCGAGAATGGAAGTACGTGCGCGGTGTACGCGTGAGTCGTACTTCTCGATCCGGTCTTCAAAGGCCTCATCAGCCTCCGCAGGTGCGTCGGCAGTCTTTGGATGCCTGGTAGGACGAGGTCGGGGATCCTCAACGTAGCGCCAGAGCTGCTGGCCGATGAGGTCGGACTTCATGCGAGAGGCCCATGAGGTGTAGTTCTCCTTGCCCTTGAGCTTCTCACGAGGCGCGGAGCGCACAATTGTTGCGTAGGAGTCCATGTTAGTCGAATCGCGCGGTTGCGATAGGATGAATCGCGCGGTTGCGATAAGAGTCGAGAAAATATACTTGCTTGATGCGTGAGGTCAGTCAGGATACGACGACACGACGACGACGACGGGTATGTCTGACTTATCCTCATCATCCTCATCATCCACCTGCGAGGACATCAACCACCGCCTGGTCCACGGCGAGGACTCTCTTCACCTCCACATGCGCCATCTTTCTCCTTACCGTCCTCCTCACTATTATCTCTTTCCTCGCAACATTGCAACATTCCGACACGAACAGCCTATCCCCACTAGCCATCCTTTCCCTTCCTCCTCCTCCTCCTCCTCCTCCTCCTCCTCCGTGTCGTCTCACACCCGTGGAGACGCTTTTCGCGAACTTGAACCTCGCGCGCGTCGTGGCGGAGGAATTGCCCGAGGAGATGCAGAGGCTGAGGGATCGGGGGTCGTTGTGGAGGGCGTTGGAGAAGGTGGTCTGGCAGGCGGAGGGGTGTGTAGGAATCGAGTGGTGGTGGAGGAGGGGATGTATGGTGCTGCGGCGATAGCGGCGGATGAGGGAGTGGATGAGGTCGGTGAGACGAAGCGGATGGCGGAGCGGATAACGGAGAGGATGACGGAGAGGATGACGGATAGGATGGGCATCTCGTAGTCGTGGTCGTTGTCGTGGTCGCAGGCGCTTGCGGCAATGGTAGGTGGTGTGGGAGGGATCGCGGTCGGGAAGGTAAAGGTAGAAGAATGCTCCAACGAACTCTGGTGGTTTCAGATGCAGGAAGTGGATTTGGAGCTTGAGAGCGAAGTTGTTGAGCTTGTGCTCTGCTGCGGACGCCATGGTGTGTCAGAGGGTCTCGTGAAGACGACCTCTTCCGTAGCGATGATATCCACGTCTCCAAGCACGCCGCCGACAATGGTCTCGAATTCAGCACGAGCATCTTCGAGTGCTGACATGCAGCGGAGCAGATGCAGTACGCAGCTGAACCAGGACAGAGTCTCGGTCTTGCGGCTTGGGAGGTTTCCAATTTGACGGCCGCTTCCGGATCTCCCGTTGCGGATTTCGAAGAACCGATGCTTTCGAGATTCTTGCAGGTGTGCCGAGAGACACATGGGTATAGGCGGCCGCGACATTCGATGTAGGAGTGTCGCTGGCCATACCGCTCGACGGAGAGTATGACCAAGTCCGGCGGCACGGTGTCTCTGTGCCGCCGCGAGAATTCGTGATGCCGCTCCGGACATGGTTTCTGTATCTACGTCGCGCCAGGAGAGGAATGATTGGTCGAGTGGAGACTCGTCTGTCGATTCGTGTATGCTGCCCTGCCCGTACATGTCCATCAAAGCGTTCATTCTTCCCTGCCTGGCTGCTCGTCGGATCTCAAATGGGTGATCGGGCGGAAGAGCAAAGTTGAAAGGCCGCCGTAGATTGGGGCAGATCCGTCAAGGCAGCATCCAGGCGAACGGAGAGATCTGATGGCCTCAGCGTGGTCAGCCATACACGTTGATGTGATTGTCGCCCATTGTCAGGTCGTCAATTCCAGCTCGATGTCTGCTTCTCCTGGGTGGCCCTGCGAGCAGACATGGTCCCATCAATCGCTCTGACAGTTGCCCTTGTCTCCAATGTCACGCCGTCACGAACCATCACAATGCCCTCCTCGACTCTTCTACATTCCGAGTCTCGCCTCTTGCCCATCCATTCGTCTTCCTTGCCCCTCATAGCGTTGCAGCCACTGATCCAGCGTCTCCTGCAGTGGCCTCCCACAGCCCTGGTATATCCGCTGCTTCTCGGTTCCTGTTGCTTCAGCTTCTTGATTCGTTGCTATGCCTCGGCTTCTTCTTGCGCGAGGATGCGTAGATGCTGATGATGGTTCTCGTCCACCATGATTTCGGGGGAAGCCTCTGGGTCGGCGAGGTACTGCGTCAGGCGATGAGCGATATGAAGAAGGCTCTTGTCGAATTCTGGTGTGGTTGAAGCGAGGTCTTTCGACGTTCTCGCGGCCCGTACTTACTAAGCTGGGTGCCTCAGGTGTCACATCTGAGGATTTCCATTCTCATTCCATTCGATCGTTTCCGTTCTTACTAACTACACCAGCGACTGTGCATTTTGATGGTTCCTTTGGAGAAGTGACGATAATGCTTGCTGTCGTCGTAGGAGCACTCTACTAGCCCAAGATCGAAACGGGCAACTCGGACTGTAAGCTCACAAATCAAGTTCAGCTCCTATGAAGACTCGCTTGAGGACGATTAATAGACGGGTCCTGGCAGAACGAGGGCAATCAAAAGAAGTGACAATGGAGGCGGCACAAAGCGGCTACTGGCCACGGCGTCATGCTCAAGTGCCGGAATGCGGTCCATGCGGATACCCTACCAAGACCAAAACCTGCGCCTTTCTTGGATGGACACACCCTCGTCAGCCGAGGACGAGGTGCGCATACGACGACGTCGCAAGATGTCAGTACTGCGAGTGCGACATCTGAACGACGGGGCATACAGCACGGACCGGAGCAAGCTTTGCAGGTCCTGCGGAGACTACTCTGCATGCATACCGTGTCTGCACCGCAGACAAACTGGTATCGAAATGAGGGCAATCCGTACGGTTCGAAAATTACGAGAGAATTGCCGGATGCAGTTGCAGATGCAGATACCGGCGCAGTCGCGGAGCTCTCGAGGGCTGAGGTTTATCTGCTGAACGGGAACACATCCGCAGTTGCGAACTGCTGGGACGATGATCATATGCGACTTGAAGAGAAGCCGAAGATGGAGATACCCTTACCAGTCATCGGAGGAGAACCGCAGCTGTCATCGCAGGAGACGACTTTGTCAATGCGGATGCCGGGTCAGTCAGCTCATTTGACGAGAGCTTCCTGGCCGACTTGCTAACTGGCCTTCAGGCTTTGGCCGGCGATGCTCATGAGATGGACAGCGGTCCGAGTAAGAGAACACTACAGCAGGCGCGAAGTCTGCGATGTGTACTCAGCCATATGCCCAAGAAATCCACAGACTGGCATACGTGCGTCCGGCTACTGTTACCTGACTCCTCGGTCATTACTGACATCTTGCCGCCGAACCATCCAATCCACGCTCCACGGTCTTCTCGCCATGAGTTCTCACGGGGAACGCAATCATGCTTTCCATTTCCTCATATCAAGGCACCTTGCTTTGCAGATCCGGTGCCCATGTTAGAACGTCCGAGCCTACTCCAGACTGCGATCATAGCATTGCTAAAGCTGGTAGCAATTCCAAGGTCTTGAGCGAAGTCCCAAAGTGCAGCATTACCGCCTGGTTCCTCTGCCTGCGACTAGTGTCTTTCCGATCGTTGAGGGACATGAAGGATGCTATCCACGGATTACGAAGATTGGAAGGTTGGGTGGTGTTGGAGACCATGTATGTATGAGCTTTGCTGTCTCGTGTCTTCCGGTATAATCTCAAACTCCACCTACCGAAAGCTCTCCTCTCCACCGGCCACGTATCTATCGTCGCGCTCGCGCTCGCGCACGCATGCCCACGGCCACGAACACGGCCGCCGCCAGCGCCCGAGCAGCGTCAGGTCCCGGCTCCTCTCCATTCCCTCTCTGTTGCGGATCTGACCCGCTGCTCGTCCTCAATTTCCGCCTCCACGGTCCTACGCCTGGCCGCAACTGCAGTTAATGCTACGCCGCTGGACACGGTCATGAAATGATAGCAGAGATGCCTTGCGACTTCGCCCCCGTCAGGAGACCTACGATTGGATATCCAGTATACGCTTTGAGATCTCCCAACGTTGTGGAAGCCTTGTGCAAATTAGTCCTGATTGACGGCCATCATTCCCGGATATTGCCATGAATGGACTCCATTCCTACCCACCATCGACTCGATTGGATACCAGATCATAGCACAGACGCAACCTTGAACCGCAGCCGCGGTGTTCAAGATTTTCCCTCTTATGCTCCACTCTCCCTGCCTGGCACTCAATAACTCCGGAAGTCGGCCAGATTGCAGCTAGTTGTACGTTTGGGGTCCGCGGGTAATGAGCTAGGAAGGTCGGGACCTGGTGAGAACGTGGCGAGCTGTGTGATTGAGTGAAAATCATAGGTCGTGTTGTATCGCGGTCGACTGTGGCGTACTTGCTGCCCTAGGCAGCACCTTTTCGCCCGATACTAGTACATCTTCACAGGCTCACAGGCTCGCAGCCTTATATCCGCACGGCCTCACAGCCTCGCAACCTCACAGCCTCACAGACTCGCGGCCTCACAACTTCACAGCCTCGCAGTCTCACGGCCTCACCCCCACAACCTCATATCCTCACAGCCCCACAGCACTACACCTTCACAACCTCACATCCTCACATCCTCACGGCCTCGCGACCTCAGAGCCTTAGAGCCTCACAGCTCTACAACACCACACCTTCACGACCTCACAACCTCCACTAACCTCGACTAGCCCTCTCCTTACGTCCACTTCACCACAACTTCGTTTTCCGTGGTTAAACAAGTTCGCCGCTCAAAGGCCATCTTGTCCGTTAGCCTTCAACACATGTCATCGCGCTCACTGCAGAGATTACCAAAACTCAGCATCGCACTTCAACGGCTCTTCTTCCCAAGCTTCTACGAAGAACAGAAAAAGGGTTCCCTCCTCTTGCGACCACCTGCTCATCGAGCGGACACGATCGAAGTCCAGCCTAGCTTGGTGTGATGTGCTTGTTTTCCTCGAGTTCAAGACGTTGCGACTGGAGACATTTCCCGCGAGGTAGAGCAGCGAGCTAGACGATACGCTCAGTCCAGCATACGAGATGAAGCAGTTGGGCAGGCAGGCCTACCTATATCTACCAAGCCTCGGGTATGACGGCCGATCCGCGAACTGCCGCCCGGCCCAAGTCTATCGGCGAGGTGGCGATGAGATAAGATTTGTATGCGGCGCATCGCATCCAACGTCGTGGAACGAACGCAGCACATAGTATACTCGCTGGAAGACGTACACGTCTACAATGCCCAGCTCCCTAGCTGTACGCCCGATCGAAGAAGCAGTGACGGCTAGTTCTTCGCGATATGCCTGGCGCGCAAGTCGCTGTTTTGCTCCGAACGCTTGCCGTTGGATACGAGTAACGATGGACCTCTGCATGCGATGTAGGCCATGTGCCATTGGTAGCATCGCATCCTGGGCGATTCTGATGGCTTTGGGGAGCAAAAGCAGTCGCATGAGGATTAGTACTGATCGAGGACGGGCCGCGTCAAGAATCCGCCGCGTGCGATTGTACGACTGCTCCATCGCCTCCCCGGAGTACCTACAACCGCCTTTCGCGTATCGTCAGAGAAAGGAGCCACGATCATCACCATGCCGGTCCGAGCACGGATGATAGTACCCTTGCAAAGTGTGTGTTGGGTGTTAGCGATTGCTATATCTGCAAGCCGGGTGGAGGTGGCGAAGCGAGTCCAGATCATTGCCACACGCTCGAGGCAATGGTAAGAAGAAGGATAACCGTACAGGAAACCAGTACTGCGAGCATGTCGTTACGGTCCAGGGTCACTGCGCACGTGGGCGGCGTAGAATTTCTGCACATGACCTGAACAGATTTCAAGTATGCTTCTCTCGCTGTCTTCCTCTCTATCGTCTGTTCTCCTTTCTTCTAGAAGCCCTCTCCCTCTCCCTCTCCGTTAATCACATTCTCAAGAAAGCGCACCCTCAAACTCATCCTCCTCATCTGCGATCCCCGCTTCCACTTCTCCCTGCCTACGCCGCTCTCCCGTACCTTCGATCGTCCAACATTTCAAACAATCCTGCAGCCCGGCTTGTTGCACGATTTCGAGGGTGGTCGTGGGAAAGGAAGGGTTACTCGCTGGCTGCTGAGTTCATTGGAGGTGAAGGGACAGACAGCGAAGGAGGCGGGCTTGGATGGAGAGATCCAATCGGTGGAAGATGTAGAAGTGCGGTTTGGGAGTTTCCGTATCTTGGCCGGTCAAAGGAAGGAGGGAACTGTTCGCTGTCGTGCTGGCGGAAACCTTCCACGGCAAGCAGAGATCACGTGCCTCCTTCGTTCTTTTATCAATGTCCGACCTTTTCCTGGCTGCCCGCACTAAGTGAAGAAAGTCATGTGGGACTCCACGGATTTTTGGGCAGTCCTTAAAACGACTTTTGCTCACTTGCTGACGCAGCTCGAGTCCGACCTCTCACAATACCGAACGGGATATGACAGCAACCTTCTCTGTCTCTCGAGGTCGCCCAAGACACACGACAGAAGAGATAGGCGTCGGCAAGAGGGCAGCAGTTGGACGGGCCAGATACGTGAGGATACTTTCAACGCAAGATGAGAGGAGTTTGGCAGGATGATGCCATGTTCGCCGAGTGCTGACCTCGACAATGCTCCGCATGTCTCACAGTACGACCGACCAGCGGCTCCAGTAGCTGTCGACTCCGCCCGCATTGCAACTCACAATGCAGAAGGTGAAGAGAGCCGCACCAGAGCGGCAGACAAACCCGCGGCCAAGGTCAAGTACCATGCGGATCGTCGAGCTTTCCCTGCGTCCAGCGTCAGTCAAGATCACGGCAGGCGGTCCCATACCATCACCTCCACGATAATCACCCAGCAGGACTGCGTCGCGCAAACCGATCGACTGGCAGATTGTCGCAAGTCGGGGATGCCTTCGAGCAGCAAGCGAGAGTGGCGCGAGTGTGGAAGGTCACAGCGATCGCCGATGGAGCAAAGAAGAAGAGAGTGGATTTGCGCTCGGTGACGACGAACAGACTGGCAAAGGTCTGATGAAGAGGTAAAGAGGACGCAAAGGTTGAACGAGGCTGGCGCCCGCAACGCATTCTCACAGCTCTACCACTTTTTGGTCCACGCATCTACACACGGGCGCAGGTTCAAGACTCAGGTATCGCAGCGACGATCACAACTCCGCGGACCTCACCCGTGCAGGTCGCTCTGTCCACGGCGTCAAGCGGTCGAGATGAGGCTCGCGACGCTGGCCATACGACGTGGCAGCTCAGGTCCTCCTTGGCGACACCACAAGAGTACCCGATCGACTGCCAGCGACACCGTCTGCGTGCCACCGATCTCCTCCTCAACCTCATCCGGCACGAACTCCAGAGACAACTCAAGGCCTGCGTAGGAATCGCAACTGACCAGGTGTTTGAGCAACATCGAGACCAGGAACTAGGCGCAACAGAACGAACGACAGAAGGCGAACAAAGCTCCAAGAAGCCAAGCCGTCGCACTGTACGGATGATGGCGCAATTCTCGTGAGCCGGACCGAACGCAAAACGATGACACGAGCGAGAAGAGGCTTCAAGAACTCTTCGTCGCCGACATCCGACTCGGTTGTTGGGTGAGTATAGCAGGCATCGATGAGTTGCTGGGTCTTTTTGCACCTCCACATGTCCACGTCGTGAATCCTGGGCCACGTCGGGAGATCCTAGGAATTCTGGGCCTTGGGCGACAAGAAGTCGAATTCCACGACTCGCTCGCTCAGTTGCACTCTGGGACCTGGAGACACGAATTAAAACGAGAAGCTGCTCATGTTTTACAAAACCTTGTCAGCCTACCACAGTCGCGTCTTGCGAGTTTGGACATGCAGGACCGTCCGCCCGAGACCGACTCTGTCAACTGCGGCAGCTTTATCACTCTGCACGCATTCTTCGTATGCATCGAACCACTATACAACAGCGACCACACCTCCCTGCTGTGAGAAACGCATTGTCGCTTCGCTACATTGCGATGCATCAGGACGAACGAATTGGAGACACCAGATCGGAATCTCACAACCAGTTCCGTCAGCTCTGATGTCGGTCACATGCCGCCGCTGTCGCCATGAGAGACCATGCCGCTGAGCCAGAGACGCACTATAAAGCCCGCGTTCTCGATTCGCAAATACAACGGAAATTGGCCAAATTAGCGCCGTCAAGGAACACAGGTACGCTGCCCTTCAGCTCCAGGACGGGTATGGTTTGAGTGCGGGATCATGCAAGAGTGACGAAGGTCACGATGTCCCTACTGTCCGTAAGCTGTGTGAGAGCCTCAAAGAAGGCGATCGAGCAGGGAAAAGGCGAAAGTTCCGGAGTGCGACATCCAGTCCGGGCATGTCCGGCGAGTGGACGCGGCGATCCGTTGAAGTCGGAACGAGCCAAGTCAACGACGAATCTCTGCGTGCGAACTCCGAAAGCATCCTCAACTCGCAGTCCCTCGAACTCACAAGTCCGCCGCCAACGAAACCTCCGCCTACCTATTGTCCATTTGTCTACGATGTGCGCAACCGCGCGTCTGCGCCCGGCGAATGAGATGGTGATCGGGGAGCAGCGAACGAAGAAGAAGGAATCCGGACTACCGCTGACTGTTTTCCAGACAGCGATAAAAACCAAACCCAATACCCACCGCCATCCCGCAATATCATGCATTCTTCACCAAAGCCAGCGTCAACCGTCGAACACTCACGCAGAATGATAACATTCGCCGTTATTCGCCATGTTCCTCCTTGCAGTGCTCCATATCATTATGCAACTCCTTTATCTTCTCCGCTCGTTAATGTTCCTCCTTTGCGTTCTCCTCCCTCGCCCTCCCCTCCTTTCTCTTCCCCTCCTTTCTCTACCCCGCCTTTCCCTTCTTCCCCTTTTCCTTCTCCTCTTTTTCCTTCTTCTTCTATCTACGGGAAGCAATGAAATTTCCGCTGGGACGCCTGTCGACAATAACAAACCTTTGAGCTGCATGTCTGCTTCCGGTCCGCAGTGGCCATATGCAGGAGCTCCCGGACAAACCTCGAATGCAGGGCGGTAGTATATGTCAACTTACAGTTTCGACGACATCTGATCGCTGAGGTGGAAAAGTCCCTTAACTGGACAGAATCATCGAAACGCGGGCAACACAAGCGCTTTGATTACTAGAAGTAGCTGGTCCAGTCCGAGTCATTTTGGTAGTCGTGTTAATAGACAGGTGTTGAACAAAGCAGCAATTATTCGAGGCACAATCTACTAGTAATGTTAGCACAGTCGTAATGCGTGTGTCGGCCTTTGTCTCTTCGAGCGCGATGGCATGGTCTCTCACAAGCCCTGACACGATGCGCTTGTCTATGGTCCGCCTTGCTCTCGTACCAGATCTCTTTTAAGTTAATGTAAACAAGCTGCTCCGCTCTGTCCCTGATCCACTACGACTGCCTACTTAGGCTGGTATGTAGCGCATCGTCCATCTTATTCAGACCGGAATGGACATCTATTAAGTCCCGTAGGCAGAACGATATGCAAATCGACGAGAGCGAAGCGGGATGTCTAATAAGACCGGAAATTGCTGCGACCCTAACCCTAACCCTAACCCTAAGCGTCCGTACAACAGGTTTAATGTGTCGCATCCGGCTTTCGCCCTAAAAGAGTTCTTAGACCCTCGCGGCCATTGTGCTAAAGTCTACCGCGAAATGATATCCGGGCTACCCGACGTTTAAAAACAGAGCGCCCCACGTTGATAACTTCCCGAAAATATCTATCAATCGACGTTGATTTTTAAGATAAATTCATTAATATGAGTTAAGGCATCTTTAAGGAATCGAATCTACAAGTCAGTGCCGCTGCCTATCGCATTCGTCAGCCGTCTCAGTGAGGATCGGAACGGGAGTCTCTTGGTTGGAGAGACTCAATGTCGTCGCGCTAAGAGGGAGACACCCGATGGTTTTGCAATCTTTACGGTGAAGGCATTCTCCTTCGAGTAGGATCTATTCGTCTGACCACTTGCGGGACATCCATGTTGCCGTCGATCGAAGTATCGCCGAGGTGTGAAGTGGCCACGATCGCTTGAGTTCCGGGTCCTTGACGATCGTGCACCACTATGCCGTGTTCAAAAACACCAAAAACCTCGCTCAGGTTTACTTGAACCCTTGAAGCCTCAGGCACCGTTTCACTTGAAGGCTCGTCATTATTATATAACTCGCTCGTTTCAGTTAGTCTATATAGCTTGAGGGCCTTCGCCCTTATAAATGAGTATTATTCTTTTTCCGCTTTTTAATTATCTGGTAGCTAAGAGCACTTAAGGCGGCTCCTTAGCCGTCTTACCGGCTAGCTCTGCTACTTAAGGGTTAGAGCTAGCCGGATGCTCGATTCATTGCCTATTCAATTAAACCAGCTTAAAACGACTCTGGTTTAAGACCTCCTTAGACCTATAGACTATACCGGACTTTCTACTTAGACTGTACACCTAACTAGAAGCACCGGGTTTTCTATAGCTAGGGGTCCTATACATAGCGATTTACTTAGCGGTGCTATGTGTGCTAGATTGCTAACTTCTACTTGAACGTTAACGCAAAACTCGTTTTGCCTTAAGTTTAAGACTTAAAGCATAGAATTACCGCACTTAAAACTAGTTACCTAAACACTTAAAGCGCGCTATGTTTAAACACGACAATAGCTAGAGCTGCCTAGCCGCTTAAGGAACTACAAGGAGGAAGTTATAACCCTTTAAGTTACCGGAAGCAACAATAACAGCAACTTAATTCAGTTCGATTAACAACCTATCCTACTAAGACAAGATGTCCGTCACTAGCTAAGCCGAAGGAACTACAGAGCTTCCTTCCTCCTACGACTTAAACCTAACAGTCGCTAAAGGAGAAAGGCTTAAGGAAGATAGGCAAGGCTATCTAAGCCTAATCGACGAACTTAATCGCATTAAGGAACGAGGTAGCGATGCAGGGGCGGCACTATCTACTACTGCTCGTCTCTTCCCTAAAGGAGATCCTTAGACGGATCCCCTAGCTCTACTTAGAGCTAATGTTACCTTCCGAACTCCTACTTAACCAAGCCGACCTGCTGCTGATATAGGCTCAGGCCCTACTTGTTTTAGCGAGCATGTGGCCGCCTTAAGGGAGATGGAGGAACATATTAATCGACTTGAAGCGGACGCTGTCCGACTTTAGGCCGAGAACGCCCGCTTGTCCTAGGAGCCTGTTCGAGCAGGATCTACTAACAGGCCTATCCGGGGACCAAGCGAGCCAGGAGCCGTACGGTTTAAGCCATCCCCATATCGAGGAGATAACCCTAGACACGGCTCAAGTGACGATAAGGGACCAAGTCGTCCCCATCGCTACATGTCTGGAACACTAGGCAGGGATACAACTCCCCTTAATTCCTTAGATACTTCCATTAAGGCTTCCGTCCGGGCACTAGAACTATACGGGGGAGACACTCGAAACAACGCTGCTGATATCTAGGTCAGGTCCATAGAGCGTTACTTAAGGTCTCAGATTGCCCTAAGATAGAGGGGTATCCGCCTATCCGAAGCTAACCTTATCGAATTAGTAGGTAGCTAGATGTAGCGTAACGCCCTTGCCTAGTAGGAGGAACAAGAAGAGACTTGTAGGCTTAAAATTATCGAGGGAACCCATACCCTTAACTTAATGCTCGGCAACCTCGTCTCCTATTTCCAAGATTATTATTACTAAGAGAAGCTCTAGAGACAATACCGAGCTCTTAAGCAAACAGGAGGTGTTATTACCTTCTATCACAAAATCCTCTCCGTAGCTCGTATGCTTAAGCTAAGGCCTAATAACTTCTCCAATGCTACTGTCTTCTTTAATAGGCTTAAGCTGTCGATCCGAGCGGAGCTTATTCGACACAAGCTTACCCCTTAAAAGGCTGGACTGTAGGAGATTATAGACTAGGCTTAAGCTATTAATGCAGCCAACTAGGAGGTCGTGGATTCTCAAAGGGGCCCGAGAATGGATGCCCCTGCCTTTAAGGAAAACCGCAATGCTCTTACTCGAAAAGCCTTCAAGCCAAGAAAGGTAAACAAGACTACGGTAGAGTATGTTGCCGCTGCCCTTAAACACATAGCTACCGACAACAACTCCAAACCTTAAGAGTATTCCTTAAAGTGCTATAACTGCGGAGTCGCCGGACACACCTAGTATCGCTGTTAAAAGAAGCTCAAGCTAGACTTGTAGAAGAAGCAGGACGACTACAACAGACGCAAGGGGGGCTTAAGCAAGCCGACAAAAAAATAGACAGCGACTCAGATGCTAAGGATTCTAAGTCGTCTGTTGCGTCGCCCTTATTACTTAGGACCCCTCCTAATGCTCAACTTAACTACCTTAACGCTATAGGACCAAACCTTTTAGTTACCCCTAGACGCTTAGGTTTAAGTAAGCATTCTGTTAAGGCCAAGTTCCTGTTCGACACTAGGGCTACGCGTGTATACGTCTTACGAACGATCGCGGACCAGTTTCCGGAGGCTCAAGTAGCCATAGATTCCCAGACCGTGGTTCTGCCTGACGGCACAGCAATAGAGATAACCCTTAGGGTTAAGCTGCCTTACCAGCTGCGTAACTTCAAGGGGGAAATCACTGCCCAAGTGCTTAATCTCGCTAATTACGAGGTAATCCTTAGCCTTAAATAGTTTAAGCAGTACTGCCCGACTATTAATTTCTTTACGAACAAGGTGTACTTATACGACAACGGTGTCAAGTATGCTATACTATGCTCTAGATACGCTCCTAACTTGAGGAGCGTTCCGGTAGATGAGGACCTCTGTTCCCTTAAGGAACTAGAGGATTTACTTAACGTTGATCCCGACATGCCCTTATATCTCTTAAACATGGATAAATACCAGGAGCGGCAACAGGAGAGGGAACGCGATCCTAAGGACGACCCTATGTCCCTTAAGGAAGACGACGTTCCTCCTCCCTTAAGTGAGGAACCCAGCTTAAGCCGCATTATCCTAGACAATAGGGATCTGTTTAGATCTTCCTTGCCTAACAAGCTACCGAAGGACTAGTTTATTGTGCATTTAATCGACACTAGGGACTACAAGCCTATTAATTAACAGCCTTACCAGCTGTCTTATGCCTAATCGCTTAAACAGGAGTCTTAAATCGAGGAACTCTAGAAGCGTAGGTTAATTAACAAATCCCAATCGGCTTAGGGAAGCCCTGTGTTACTTGTACCTAAGCTAGGAGGGAAATGGCGAATGTGCGTTAATTTTAGAGCCCTAAACAACGCTACCGTTAAGGATCGATTCCCCCTGCCTCGGATTTCCGACTGCTTAGATGCATTTCATAGTTCAAGCTACTTTACTAAGATTGACTTAACCTCCGGGTTCTGGCAATTAAAAGTAAAGGAAGAGGACCAGCACAAGACAGCATTTAACACTCGCTAGGGCAAATACTACTTTAAGGTAATGCCTTTTAGCTTATGCAATACACCGGCAAGCTTCTAGAGCTTAATAAACGAAGCCCTAAGAAAGCACCTTTACAAGACGTATGTAGTTTACTTAGACGACATCGTGATCTTCTCCGAGACTTTGGAGGAGCACGAAGTCCACTTAAAGGAAGTCCTAGATATCCTGCGATCATAAGAGCTGTATTGCTCCCCTAAGAAATGCTACATTAGGGTTAAGGAATTCGACTTCTATAGGCACCGAGTAAGCTACAATTAAGTCAGGCCTATAGAAGACAAGATCTCTATTATTAGAGACTAGCCACAGCCGACTAACGCTTAAGAAGTGCGGCAGTTCATTAGGCTAGCTTCCTTCTACCGCAAGTACGTTAGAGACTTTGCTAGGCACGCTGCTCCACTATTAGACCTCCTTAAGGAAGATGACTTGCTACTGCGTGCTAAGAAGAAGCGCCCTATCAAGTGGACTGCCTAGTGCACTATCGCTTTTGCGAAGCTTAAGGAAGCCCTATACAGCGAGCTAGTACTAATTATGCTAGACACTAAGAAGCCCTTTATTATTAAAACGGATGCAAGTGAGTAGGCGCTTAGTGCAGTCCTACATTAAGCTGACTCTAATAGGAAATTGCATCCGGTTGCTTTTGAGGGCCGCAAGCTACAAGGGGCAGAACTGAACTATCCAGTGCACGAGAAGGAGCTCCTTGCTATTAAGGAAGCCCTTCGAAAATAGAACTACTACATCGACAATAGGACTAAGACTTAAGTAATTACAGATCACCACAGCCTATAGTACCTAAAAACCTTAAAGACTCTAACTAAGCGGCTTATACGCTAGATTAAGGAGTTTCAAGCTTATAACATCGACATCCGCTACCGCAAGGGGAGTAAGGCCATAGTCCCTAATGCCCTCTCCCGCCGGCCGGACTTGATGGAAGGTACCCTAGCCAACATAGCCGGGGAGGGTTCTATATAGCCTAGGGATTAATCACTTGAACCCGCGGACTTCTTGACTGCTTTGCCTCACTCCTTTAAGGAGAACGCTACAAGGGGGACGATTATACGAGGATTCTCCGAGCGTGAGGTAGTTAATAGAGTAATCTATTTCAAAACCATAGGGGAGATGCCCGAGAACAAGAAGCTAAGCCGCTTAATTGAAAAGAAGGTGTCAGACCTTGTCCTTAAGGACGACCTCCTGTATTATCGCGAGGCTGATAGAAGCCTTGTACCCTACGTAGATCCGGAATTCCGGTAGGACTTCCTTAAACGCTGCCATAATAACTACGGGCACTTCGCACTGCCCGGCGTCTGCAGCATTCTTCGAGCAAGGGGCTGGTGGTAGTCACTTGAACAGGATGTTTATAACTACGCTTCCACTTGCCCTCAGTGTTAAGCTACGAAGAAGAAGTCCCGGAGTCCCCTGTAGGAGCCGCGATTCCACCAAGCTAATTCCAAGCTTAAGCTATTTAAGCGCTAGGCGATTAATGTTGTCGGTCTAATGCCTGTTACACTTAATAGTAACAAGTACATTATTACAGCCGTAGATTATGCTACTAGTTGGCCGGTTGCAAGGGCTACCTCGAATTAAGAAACCGAGACGGTCGCTCGTTTTGTTCAAGAAGAGATCTATACGAACTTTAGACCCCTAAGGGAAGTCCTTAGTAACAATAGATCCAACTTCATAAGCAAGGCGTTTAATATCCTTATAGATACCCTTTAAGCTAACTATAGGCTAACGACGCCCTACCATCCCCGCACGAACGGGAAGGTTAAAGCCTTAAACGGTGTTCTCGGCCGGATCCTTTCTAAGATGTGCTATAGTAAAAGCGTGCACGCTTGGGACTTGTACCTTCCTAAGGCGCTGTATTCAAGCCGAATCCGGGCCCAGTCCGGTTGTGGATACAGCCCCTTCTTCCTCTTGTTCGGCCAGCAACCCCGAATACTTGAGGATCATCCGTACCTGCGTCCGATGCAGCTTAAGCCCGAGGATCCTGAATCCAGGCATTAAGTAATGCAGAACGCTAGAACAATTGCCGCAGAAAAGCTGCTTACGAAAGCAGTAAGAGCCGGCGCTATTAGTAGACACACCTTTAAGGAAACTAATAGCAAGTTCATCGAGGGAGACTTTGTTCTTATCTCAAATAAGACTAAGACGAAGCTCCAGCCGACCTTCGTAGGTCCCTTTAAGGTAATCAAGCGAAGCTAGCTTGGTACGTATACCTTAGAGTCCTACAACGGGTCTATAGTCAAGCATTAAGTGCATAGTGATCGCCTAATCCGCGCTAACTACACTAGTTTCAGGGACTGGCAGAAGCGCTGTAGACAGGAGATTTCACTTAAGGCCGCTGGCCAGGAGTTTAAGGACTCCTTGCGTAATGATCTTACACTTAATCTACGCTTGAGTTTCTCCACTCTAGCGACTATCCCTAAGCAGAAGTAGGACAAGTTGTCTTTATAGCAGCTTAAACAGTTAGGAGCCCTTCGATTCCTTTTAGGGGAGGGCAAACCTTTAGATTCTTCAAAAACTAACGATTAGCCAAAGTTTCAACACAAGCTTAAACTCGCTGCTGATAAGATCCGAAGGAAGCATAGAGATGTTTCACGCGCGAATCGAGATAATGCTAAGGAGGTAGAGAAACTTAAGGCTACTCTCGAAAAGAAACGTCTTAGGGAGCTAAAGAAGTCAGCACCCTTAAGTCAGCTAGTTATACATCCGGTAAATGCAGCAGCAACATTAAGGGAAGACGCTTAAGTTAACCCTATTACAGCAACTGTTCCTATCCCTACGGAGCCTGTTGTAGAAGAAACGGAAGAGGAACCACTTGTAATCCCTTCCGAGCTCCAGGAGACTCCACTTAAACCCCAAGGGGAGTCGGGTAATAACGAGGACACCATTGTAGTTATACCCCGTCGACGACTACCCTAGAACACAAGGGAAGCTCCTCGTAATCCTGCGGTGCAGCTACGAAGGAAGCTAACCTTCAAGTCTAAACGAAAGGTTAATGCGAGGGCCTAAGTTTGATAGATCCCCCGGAGGGTTTTCATTTTATGTTTTTATACTTAAGGCCAGTCCTCAAGTGCTATTATACATTCATTTCGCGCTAGCTTTCCAGCGTCGTATCGCATTGCATCGCATGCACAGCCCAGCAGATAAGGGGGCTCAGAAAAAAAGAAAAACAAGAAAAACAACGCTTTTGGTGCTCCTACTTAAGCCTACGAATTTTCCACCGATCCTACTTGGACCCGAATTAACCCTTCTTAGCCTACTCCCTCTTAGCATCTTCTTCCTTCTTGGTAATGAGCTGCGTCTTAAGGGCTAACATCACCGCCTGCAAGTGCAGCATCCAAGGAGTGATGCCTTAATTAGCCCTAAGACGCACTTAAGCCCGCGAGAGAGCTATCCAGACGACTTAATACACGGAGTAGCGCTTGTTAAAGCGGTTGCGGTAGAGCTGCTCGATGTGCTCCGTGTACACGCGCGTGCGTTGGCTTCCTTAAGGAACTATTAGGCCCTCTACGCCGTATGCTTGACGCCCATTGTCAGCCCGAGGAGCCGTGCCAAAAAACAGGTTCCCCTAGGTGGCGAAACCGCTTGAGGGGAGCACTAGCTCGTATACAAGGCGGCCGGAGAAGGTTGGAATTAGGTCGTAATTATTAGTTAAGCCGGTCCGTGCTAGTATCAAGGTCTGATCGATAGCGTATAAGAGCCTCTCTCCTTCGTACATCAGATCTACGAAATCCTCCGCCGCATCATAGAACGGTAGGCTTAGAGATTGACGAGCTGGAGCTGGTACGTTTCGAACCGGAGCTTGAACAGGAGCGGGCATGGTACTCGGCCGAGGAGGCGGGCCCCGACGAGTACTTAAACCAGGGGGCCCTGGCGCTAGAGTGCCTTAACGATCGCCTGTCGGGAAGAGGGCGGGGCCAGGCCTAGAGGAGCCTTGTTGCCCTATGCGGAAGAGTAGAGGTGCGTTAGCCGGACGGGTCGTACGCCCAGCTTAAGGGTACTTACGGCGATACATATTATCTATGGTTATAGGCATTCCTTAGGCGTAGTTCTCAGGAAGCTAGAAGGACAAAGGCCTAGCACCCGGAGACCCACCGAACCCCCTTAAAGGATCCAAGTAAGGACGCTCTAGCCGCGAAGGAGTAGTATCCATCTCCTCACAAGCAGACAAAGGACCCCTCAAGTCAGGAGAACGAGCTGTAACAGCTATCAAGTTAATGTCCTCTATGTCGGCGATGTTCGTCTAACTAGTAAGGAATAGGTTGAGCAGCTGCGTAACTCTACCGGATCCAGAATCGAAAGGTCTAGGGCTAGAAGGCGTCGGGCTTAAGGGCACTTGGATAGGCTCTTCTAGGAGCGGAATTAAGACTTCCTCCTTAAAGTCCACCTACTCGTCCTCTACATCGTTATTACCTTCCTTAGCCTTCGGGTTCCTCTTCTTAGTCCTAGTCTTTCCCTAGAGTTCAGAATCTCTAACCGAACAGCGATCGTAGTAGTTAGTATAGCTATAGTTGGCACAGCAGCTAAAGCAGCCTCTACTACTGCGGCATAACTTGAAGGGACCAGCCTTACGCTTGCCGGACTCGCAGCTATAGTTGCCTTCTTAAGGGCTGCCGCCGAGAGCTTAAGTAAAAAGAGAGACTAGACGCCATTGCTTGCAGGCCCTAATAAGGTAACCGTCCGGTTTACGCCAGTCCAAGCTACGCAGATCGCCCAGCTTGAACGCTTAAAGTCCATCGATTAAGGCATCAAGTTAGGAAATCGTAAAGGCAGCTAGAAATTGCCGAAGGTACTTGATAGGCGCATTCGAAACTATAATCAGACAATACATCACTTCCCTTATCTATGCGTCCGTAACCGCGATGCGATTAGAGGCTAGGCTAGGAGTAAGGAGAGCTTCAAGTCGAGCGCCGACAGAGGCGTGCATAGCAGTGCCATCAATGTTTCCTTAAGGGTCGAAGCGATCCAGCTCAGGGTACAAGCCACGAAGATCCGGAGAGCGGTTAAGGACGTTGCGAGGCATCGTAGGGTCCTAACCTTGTGCGGCAGTGCGACTCCTTAAGCCACGGCCCTAGTTCGCCAGTTAAGGGTTGCGCTAAGGGATTTCGTAGTTATTACTTATAGGGGCGCGTATACCTAGTAGCTTAGACCTAAGGCTTAAGGCAGACATATTAAGCCCATCGCGATAAGCATCGTATGCCGACTTATAACCGGTAGCTTACTTATACCCGAATTTGGTGTACTCTATACGGTCACGCCGAGACATAACATTAGGCTAGACGTAAAGTTTCCTTAAAGCGAACTTGTCTATTAATTCTTGGGTGGCAGCAGCTCGTGACGGCTGCTTCTTACTACTTAAGACCGAGCTAAATGCTTAAGTTAACATCCTTGCGTCCAAGTATCCGCGCTTAACTATCTTAATAGCGCTTTAAACAGCCTTCGTAGGAGGGAACTTAGGGGCTAGTTTGCGAGGAGATCGGCGGAGCTACTTGTCGACCTTGTCGTCCTTACTCTTATCATCCTTCTTGCGCTTGTCTTCGTCACCCTTCGCCATAGCGACTATTACTTAAGGTATGTTGTAATGTTGTAAGGTATAGTAATCGTAGACTGTATAAAGGTCCAAGGAAAAGGGAAGGAAAGGGTTGCGGAAGTTAATAAAAGAGAGAGGGTTTAAAAACAAGAACGCAGTCGCTTTTGTGCCCTTAGAGGGGCGACCTGCTAGTAAATTCGACCACGTGCCAGCAGTCACCAGCTTAAGGCTTGTAATAGTACGTGAATTAGATCATTTACCTACTAGAATTAGCTAGACGATTGCACTTAAGCCCTTACCTTCCGAGCAATCACGGACCTCCTAGATCACGCTCGTTTATTCGAGATCACGCACACCTACTTAAGAGCATTAGCATATAACCTAAGCCTTCAATTAAGGTTGTCACGAACGCTTAAGGTTACGCATTTACCAAAGGGGAGGATGTTCAAAAACACCAAAAACCTCGCTCAGGTTTACTTAAACCCTTAAAGCCTTAGGCACCGTTTCACTTAAAGGCTCGTCATTATCATATAACTCGCTCGTTTCAGTTAGTCTATATAGCTTAAGGGCCTTCGCCCTCATAAATGAGTATCATTCTTTTTCCGCTTTTTGATCAGCCGCTACTTACGCCAGAGGCAGTCGAATCTACCGTCACGTCATGCTAGGCCCAAGGTTCCCACAACAGCACGAAGGGTAGGACTTTGCGGGTTACGACGCAGATCCGGTACAGACAGCGCTGCAGGTTTGAGAGAATCTCGCAGCAGCACTTGTACGCGCCATATGGCATGTCCTCCCATTACTGAACCTCTCTCTCAAAGCAACACGAGGAGGACTTTGCAAGTCATGATGTTGAGATCCTCCATTGTGATGGCGTCTTCTGACTCCCGCCCTCGCTCGTCTCGTATCGTTCATGTCCAAATCGCGACCTCATCTGTGGTCATGAAGTGTCTGTCAGTGGCTGCCGTGGCCCTAATGCTCGTCCTTACTCGAAAATGAGCCTGTCATCATGGTGTTTTCCTGGCGATCCTGTGACTTGAAGTCATCTTCTTCTTCCTGGTGGTGGCGGTGGTTTGAAGTCGTCTCTGCCGTCTGGTTTGAGGTCGTCTTCACTGTCTGTTCTGAAGTCGTCTTCCTCGTCTGGTTCGAAGTCGTCTTCGTCGTCGAAGGCCTCTTTACCGCCTTGGCCGTGGCGGTGGTCCGAGGTATCTGCCGCCGGCTGGCTGGCGTGACCTTCCCGCTCGTGTTGCCCGAGCTTTCCGTTGCCCGAGCTTTGGCCTGTTATCGTGGCGCTTTCGTGAAGATCCTGTGGCTCGAAGTCGTCTTGATCGTCTTCGTTTCCATTGTTGCTCGGGACCGGCGTAGGAATCGATCGCTGCTCTCTTGACGGCGCAGATGCGCGAAGGGAAAATCCTCTCGAACTTGGCATGAGCGCGCTCGCCAAAGACTGGTTTAATGATGTACTTCCCAGTGGAAACGTATGTCACTATCGCGACCTCGGCCGTGCTTGGAGTCTTGTGCACGCTCCGCTCTATAAGCGCGATTCTGTTCAGCTTGTTCGTTGCACTGAACTCCTTGTGTCACTCGCATCCAGCCAGGACGCTTCCCTGCTGCGGAAGCTGGCATTGGAACCGCACTGAGTGCAGCGAAGCTTTGCACGTGACCATCCGGCCTTTCGCAGATATTCGGATGATCGGGGTTGATAGGCTTGTGATGATGCCTCGCTATCGCAAAGACCCTTTCTCCAGCTGGCTCTTTGTAGCTGATCTTGGTATTATGAGACGTCTTCAGGGTTGTAATCTCCAATGCAAGTGAAACATCCGGCACTTCGCAGACAGTCGGATGATCGGGGTTGATAGGCTTGTGATGGTGCCTCGTTTTCGTCGGGCACTTCGAGAACACTTAGACGATCGGGGTTGATAGGCTTGTAATGGTACCTCGCTCTCGTGATGAAAGTTTCGTGCTCATCGAGGTCCAATCCATCCGTCTCCGAGATTGCAATTTTTGACGAAGGTATCTTCCTCTTTCGTTAATACGGTCAATCGCATCAGGTCTCCGTCCAGGCGTTCATAGGGCGTTCGAAGTTTACTTTCGCGTCTTTTCGTGAGACGCTATAGCCTCGGTACCAGCTTCTCCAGCCAGTCGAATCTCCGCCTCCTCTTCCGCGCAAGTTCCAGCTTCTTCTGCCGGAGTTCCATCCCCTTTTCGAAGAGGAATTGGAGTTGTAGATAAGCTAGTAGAAAACGGGACAGCGCATCGTAGGGGGCATGGTGCCTTGTTAACATAGAGACGACAGAGCGACGCTACAAAGCTCCAAATGCAAGTTGTTTGAATAGAAGAGAGAAGCTAGAGACCGCGAAGGAGGGGCTGCAGATCCCGCTGAAGACACAGCCAACTCGAACGAGGTCCTGCTTGTTAAGGAGTGGTTGGTTTCCTCGACAACTCGCTTGCTTTCGATTTACTCAGTAACTTCCGCACGCTGTCATTGCAACCTGTGCAAGGCGACGAGACTCTGGCATGGCCGCGCGGCATGCAAGATGAGGAACAACGCAATCGTAAGTCTACGATTAGACTTCACGATCGATTATCCCAAGTTGTTATGTTCGTTGGCGAGCTTGGTGGTAGTTGTCCGGCCGCTGCGAAGCACTGAATCTTGCCCGTAAATCCCCTTGGCGCAGTGGATGGGCTCTGTACGATCCATGCCGGGCGTTGTCATATTGGCGGGACTTCATGTTCTTCGAATATCTTGTCAAGGCAATGGCGGGCCACACATCGCGCAGGATCGAACATAGCTCTTCTTTGCTGTCTCAAAGGACAGTGCAGCTCGAGTGAATGTGTCCGTTTCGGCGAGGTCTTCAGTGGAGAACAGAATCAAGTCACCGACGGAGCATGCCACTGTATTCATCCGCTTTGCAGGACTCTGCACGATCGACAGCTCAGGTTTAAATAGGATGCACTCCCATTGTGCGTGATCGATCGTCAACTGGCTCTTATTGCTCTCTCTGAGGGCTTCGAGGCTGTCCGATCAACGCGCTGCCCCCTCCTCGTGCCATTCTGTGCTGGTCAATTCGAGCCCTGTCCAATCGACGGCATGCCCTCTCGAGCTCGGATCTGCCGTCCGGCTTCCCTTTGCATGCTCGACAGACAGATAGTCACGATCGTCGGTCCAGGTTTGGAGTCCTGGAATACCGTCTCAAGAATTCTAACTTCGGCTGAAGTCTGCATTTCGAGTCTGGCGAGGAAGCCGAAGATTCGTAGCGTTGATTGTATATGTTACATAGCTAGCAGAGATGCAACCCTTTTCATGGCGGATTATTGACGCAAACCGGATATCGCATGCATGCATCCTCTCTCCTACGACGATGTGTTCCGCGACTCCCGACATCTAGCCGCGATGTGTTCGAGTGCAGGTCGATCAACCGCCGCGCGTGCGCCGTTGCGGGTCATGTAGTCGTTACTGACAGTGTGTGGTCGTTGATGTACCTCCTACGTGTTCGTCTTCCTTTGCAAACTGCTCGGGTAGAGAATCGATATTGTCGAATTTGGGGTCGAGTACCCGGAGGTTTAATCGGGCGGTAACGATCGAATTTGGGTTTACGGAAAAATGCCCAACTAGGTTTAGACGGAGCTTCAAATGGCCCACCCCGCCAAATTCCTAGTTTTGCGAATTCGTAGAATTAAACACTCTATAGACTGTCGCCTTTTCGTATAGCGCGGCGCCCGACTACCGGTCGTAGGCTCCCTAGGTCTCCGCGAGCTTTTATATAGTTTAGCCTACCTTCTAAACTTAGTTGTAATTATAATAGAAATATATTAATTACCTCGTAAAGTTGTTATAGCTTACGTTCCTCTATCGTAAAAGTTAGAAACTTAAACTTTGAACTTTAAATTCTAAACGAGGTTATAAGGATCGTAATAACGAGGATAGTACTATAAAGAAGTAACTTTTATCTTAGTTTTTAAAGATGCGATATATATAAATAGCTTTATATTATACATTATAGGTAGAAGAAATATATAAGGCTCTATTCTACGTATTATAGACGTCGGTCTCGCTACCGTTTCTAAAAATCTAGGAATTTAGCGGGGTAGGCTATTTAAACCTCCGTAGTTTAGGCTCGAATTTGAAATCCGGGGCTACGAAGCTCGCTTTCGGACTAGAAGAGGCTTATAGGGCGTATACGGTACATTACGTATACGGTCGTAATCCGAGGATCCTTCTATATTAACTACTACTTTAATAGTTAATATTATTATAACTACTAGTCGGAATTAGTTGTTTAATAGCTTAAATTAATCGTAATAATTATATCTATTAGCTCTAAGCAGCTTATAACTTCTACCTTAATATTATACGTATTATAGGTTAAGAGGAATTAGCTAGCT
Organism: Zymoseptoria tritici IPO323; assembly: GCF_000219625.1. Taxonomy (NCBI): domain Eukaryota; kingdom Fungi; phylum Ascomycota; class Dothideomycetes; order Mycosphaerellales; family Mycosphaerellaceae; genus Zymoseptoria; species Zymoseptoria tritici. The sequence goes on along the minus strand of NC_018204.1, from coordinate 54,058 downwards.
ATAGACCCCCCCTCCGCTCTTAAGATAGCTTTAACACTACAATTAGCTTCTTCTACCTTATACGACGCCTTACCCTTACCGGCGCTAGTAAGGCTTTACGTATAGAGGTAAGGAGGTCTGTTTTTAGCTATAAATTAGTACCTTTAGTCTCCTACTAAGTAGCCTTCTTAGCAGCCTTCCGGGCTACTATAGCTAGTCTATCTGCCTTAGCCTAAGTACGTTAATTAGCCTTTAATTAAGTAGCTACCTTCTTATCTATTACTCGCTCTTACTTCTACTACTTTATAGTAACCTTAGCTTACTCCTTTTTAGCGAGGATAGCGACATATTACTTTAGTTTAGTTAGTAAATAAAACTACATAGCCTACTCTTATAGAAGGGTAAGGAGCGGTGTACTACGCTGTCGCTTCTTCTTCTCGTTGTTAAAGGCATTACGTAAGCCCTTACGCTCGCTCTTAAGAAGGGCGTTCTTAGTCTATAGATATAATACTATATTACTTAGCTTCTACACCTTATGCCGGTTAGTCTCGTCGTTTACCTCTTTTACGTAGTCCTTTATAAGCGTTCGAAGCTACCGCTAGTTAGAGGCTAAGATTATAGAGGTAGTAGTATTTAGCCGGCTCTTATATATAGTAGTAGGCCTACTACTATTACTTTTACTAACCTTCTTACTCGTGCTCTTACTCTTGCTCTTACTCTTACTCTTACGCTTGTCTTTAGTCTCGTCGAACGCCGCTAACATAGCCGTTAAATCTAGTAGATATAGTCTAGTCTTCGTAAAGGCCTTATAGATATTAGCCGGCTTAAATGCCTTCTAATAAGCTAGCTAAAACAGCCTCTAGAAGTCGCGTTTACTATAGGTAGAGCGGCCCTTTAAATTAAAGATCTCTCGTAATAGATTAGTACTATAGAAGGTAGCTAAAGGGCTAAAGAGGCCGACATCGAGAGGTTGTAAGTAGTATATTAAATAAGGTAGATAGACTACTATAAGGATCCGGTATTAAATATAGTACTCTAGGAATGCTATATTTACGTATAAGCTATAGCTATTAATTATAAGCAGCCTCTAGCCTCTACTAGCCTTCTTACGTATAAGCGGCTCGAATACCTTCTTTATCTAGTAAAGGCTAAGGTTGTTGTTAGTCTAGCCGTTCGGTAAGGACGCGAAGAACGCCTCGTAAATGTCCTTAAAATCCTATAGCTACGAAGACTAAATGTTACTAGTCTTAGCCTTATAAATAAGGTACGGAGGTATTGTTTGTTTGTTTGTAGACGGCCGAACAGACTGCACCTTCACGCGGTGGCCGTTGTAAGTACCTTCCTCGGAAGGGAAACCAAGACAGTCTGGAAGAAACCTCCTCGGAAACCTCCTCGAAAACCTCTCGAATCCGCCCGAAATCCTTCTCGAAATCCGCCTCGAAAATCCTTCTCGAAATCCGCCTCGAAACACGAGCTACAACAGAACAACAGCACGATTCGAACGAATAGCCCTCTACGCTACGAACAAGAAGAAGAAAGAAGCAGTCCACTCTGCCCTATACGCGCACCTCCTCGAAATCCGAATCGAAATCGCATGTCCCTAGAGACGTCGTCGCCCTCGAAAGGAAGCATATATGCACTTTAAAGAGCTGGAACTCGGTGGAATCTACAACTCTGCGATCAACCTGCGTAGCTATATGCGCTAGAAGGCGGCATATAGTTCCACAAAGGCATATTAAGGACAAGAGAAGGCAGCGAGTTGGACAGCTGCTACATCTCTTTCGAATTCGCAGCGTGTGTGCGAAGCGGAAGGATCCGCTAAAAATTCTGCAAAAGCTTGGCGCGAAAATTCTGCAGCCTTGGGCTGCAATACTGAAAATTCTGCAAAAGCTTGGCGCGAAAATTCTGCAGCCTTGGGCTGCAACACTCGTTTGATTTCCTTTGTCTCGCATTTGTTTAAAGTCCTTTAGCATTGCCTTAGGCACGGGGTCTCCCCTAAGGTCAAAGAATACCGAAAAATCTGATTGTAACTAGATCTACTGCTTTGCCTTTATAGCAAAGCCGTCCTACATAGTCTTGGACTCCGAAAGGACGTAAATGGAACAAACAATCTTTATCTAGTAAAGGCTAAGGTTGTTGTTAGTCTAGCCGTTCGGTAAGGACGCGAAGAACGCCTCGTAAATGTCCTTAAAATCCTATAGCTACGAAGACTAAATGTTACTAGTCTTAGCCTTATAAATAAGGTACGGAGGTAGTAAGGTGCTATTAGCGCATATAGTAGCTAACAACGTAATCTATTTACGATTACTATCTTATATATATCTAATAAACCGGCCGTTCTCGTAGTAAGCCTTCGTAAAGATCCTCCGGCTCTTTTAAAGCATACTAACTATAAAGCCCTTCTTATCTATGTTATATATATTCTAACGCTCTACGTTGTACTTATATATCTTCTCTTTTAATAGGTCGTAATAGGCCTAGTACTAATTAATAGAGTCGGCCTTCTTACGGTATTTATCGAGTAGATTAAGGTATTTCGAATCGATAGCTTCTAAGTACCGACTAACGAATCTTAAGGCCTACGAAGGATAAGGACGGCGACTAGCTATATCTTTAGCAAAGTTAAGGAGCATTGCCGGTATCGGTAGAGTGCCTCTACGTATAAGGGTGTCGATGTAGGCTATAAGAGTACGTTCTTATTAGTGCGACAAAATTATAGTATTTTCGTAGTATTTAGCTTTAGAAATAGTTACCTTACGCTATCGACGAGATAAAGTGCTACGGTGCACATCCTAATTATCTGCGACTTATATAATATTCTTTATATCTGCCTCCTTTAGCTCCTTTAATATAGACTCTATAGGTGTTATAGTTGTAGTGTAATAATTTATTAAAGATTAGCTAAATTCGTAGTTTTAACGTTCTTCGAATTTGAGGTGTGCACGCTATGCAGCGTGCACGTGATACAAACCACTTCTAGAGGGCTTTCGAATCCGGGAGGTCCTAGAGGACAAAAAAAGCGGATTAGCTAGCAAGCCCTCTACAACTCGATTCGTTAAATACTCGCTCCAACAGCCGAGAATTATTTTCAAAAAAAGGCAGCCGACTCTTACAACAGTATTCTATATTGCTATCGAAAAATATATGTTGTTTTAGAAGGGTTTGTCGTGGTAAATGGACTGTGAAGCCGATCTTGCTTGTGCAAGCTGAACACCATCGACTTCTGCTGCATCATCAGTCTACCTCTACATTACCTCGCTCGGCCTGCTTACGATACGATCCGATCTCCCCAACATTTGGGACCTAATAAATCAGAACAAGCATAGCAGGGTGCGTGTTCTTGTTTTCGTTGGCAAACACGCAATGCAAGAGCCACGACTCGACCTCTGCATCACGGCCAAAGTCTGCTCTTCCTGCTCTCGCCTTGATTTCCGCCAGCACCCCATACATGTCGACGACGTCGATGACCACTTTCGGACGACCACCTCACTCCCGCGGCTTCTTTGGCTTATGGCTACTTTCCCGGAGGTTGTCGGATGCTGAAGTCCGGCCAGCCTCTATATGCACCATATCAATCCATTCCGAAGGAGCGGTAAGACACCCACCTCTGGACACGTCAACCTTTTGATACAGCCGCACTTCAATACGAGCCAGCACTTGCTCCGGCAGGAGAAGGAGGAGGAGGAGGAGGAGGAGGTAGAGATGCTTCCAACGGTAGCAATATCGCAGTCTATGGTGGGATGTCTGCAGCTGTTCTTCATGTGTTTCATGTGTTTCATGTGTTTCATGTCCTTCATGTCCTTCATAATTGAAGGACGTCCAGGCGGAGCGGGTAAAGAACGCAAAGATGGCCGAGAGCAACAGCTCCAAACTGCGTAAGAAAGTAGAAGTGAACATGCAGCTTCGGAGCAGTCTCTCGAATTAGGGACAGTGGACTGTCGTGGATGTAGTTGATGATGTCGTCGTTGTGAGACGAAGACGAAATCGGAATCATACATGGTCCGGTCCTCGGATCAGACGTCCGGTGTACGCACGCTATGGCTTGTCTGGCCATTGAGCTTGGAGAAAGGGTATGTCGTGTAGTCAGCTTGAGACTCGTCGGACATTACGTCTTCTTGAAACCCTTGCTCGATCGCCGTATCCTTCGTAGCTATACTATATCCTAAACCACCACTTAACTAACCCCTCTACCAAAATTTCCATGCTTAAGCACGACTATTGCAGCCTTCTGCTCGCGCCGCATACCAGGACCGACCGACAGTGCACAGTGCTCCATTGCCAGCCATCTTACAGCGGCCGAGGAGCATGAATGGATCGCTGCGTTGCGCTCATTTACCACCTCCAGGCACCCGGAATCTGGCTGAGTCCGAGGACGGGCACGGAACCTTTTCAGCGCAGCAATTCGGCGTACTGAGATAAGAGGACTGCACTCGCGTTATTTACGTTCGGCTCCAGCTCACAAGGAAGTCCAAATGTCCTCCATCCGCATCCCTTAGTTTCCTGCTCCAGCTCCATGGCACGGAGCTCCTGTTCTATACGCAGCTCTTAACTCTGTTGCAAAGAGGTGCTCCTGGAATTTTGCCTGGAGGACTCGCGTGGCTACAAGGTGTCGATGGCGGGCACTCGTTCGAAGGCTCCTTAATACTAGTTGCGGAGTTGACGTTCGAGACGGTTGTAGAACGGTGAGGTAGTAGTCGATCCTGATTGTGGCCGCACTGGCGGGCGTGGGAAGACTGGTGGAGGGCTCGGATATGTCGATGCCCAGGCGTACAGCTCATGTATAAGTCGTTGTCAAGATCCTGCCAGTCGTTTTGCCTTGGCTTGCTCACTCTTCCGTCCCGCCTCTGCTCCATCGAGCACCTCATTGCGAACCTTCCAACTTGCTTCTCCTTGGCCAAGGCTCAGGGCCAGTGCCGCGTGTTCGAGAAATTATCGTCCTCATCCACCGTCAATGCCACCGTCTTCATCCTCCGTTAATGTCAACGTCTTCATCCTCCGTCAATGTCAACGTCTTCATCCTCCGTCAATGCCACCGTCAAGGCAGAATTGGCAAGGACTGACATATGGATAAGTGTACCAAAGATTGCTCGTGATAGGTATAGACTGAAAATTTCGTCAGATCGACGGAACTCAATACCTCCTAGATGGACCTGTCGTCTTTGTTCTTCCGGTTGCGGTCAGCAATCGCACTGCTGTAGTCAGACTCTGCCTGCTCGACCATTACACGTCAGCTTTCTCCTGCTTCTGTTTCTCCGCCAGCGTGCTAAAAGCGCGCAACCGCTCCGCGTACGCAGTCGCGACATCATCCCTCGTATCGTCCACTCTACGCTGCATTTTCCATGCATCTCCCGCGTCATCGGACGCTCCATCTTGCGCCCCCAATATCCCGAAAGCGATCCGGCATTCCGCTGGGCTAGATGATGGTCGGGTCTGGTCTTAGCATTGTCATCATCTCCGTCCACCTTATCTTTATATGTCTAGTCTGCCTGGTCAATCGCCTCGTCCCTATCTACCTCGCGTCCATCCACCTCGGTCATCGGACTGTCGTTTCCAACTGTCACTAATTGCCATTTTGACATCTGCGCTTCCGCATCCCTTCCACGTCCTCATTATCAGTCTCCGCATTGTCAAACCCAAGGCCATTGTCCAGGCCCTCCGAGGGCGGAGAGTCGGCACTTCGAGCCCGCTCCGGAATTTGATCGGTCGGGATGTGGTCGGTAAGTTCCAGCTGTCTTGCGTGCCAGGGAGGAGATGGTCGTCATCGATCGACTAGTCGTCTGGGCTGCGGAGTGGGTACTTTAGGAGAGACTTTGGGCGAGGCTCGCCTCTTGCAGAGTTGCGGCGGTTAGCGAGCGTGACTACGTCGTGTTTAATGCAATGGAGGTGAAGGTGGGGCCATTCAGAAAAGGATGCCCGAGGCCCGAAGGTAATTGATTTCCTCCCTCTTGAAGACACCTTAGGGTCAGGTCGTTTCAATAGATACGCCTCTTGCAGCTACTATATTCGAGGAGGGCCGCTTCGACTGGGGCCTGCAGACGTTAAGCACGCATCCGACCGACTCATTAAGCTGCTCCAAGACTGACCCGTCTTGCGAGACTGGTCCGTCGCTATCGACGAGACGAATTTGTTGACGCTCACATAAGAATCCGGCGGCGGAGAAGTCGTTCTTGCTGACGCACTGCTTAAGTTCGCTGTCGACGGCGATGTAGCTCTTTTTGGTGGTCGCGGCGGCTGAGAAGTCGTTCTTGCTAACGTACTGCTTAAGTTTGCTGTCGACGAGTTTGTTGCCGCTCAGACGAGGACGGTCGATGACGTTCGTTCATGTTGGACGGGTGGGGCTTGCTGGGACCACCTCCTGAAGCCATCACTCGGGTACCAGGCTTGAGTCCGGTGTCGACGAGTTTGTTGCCGCTCAGACGAGGATGGTCGATGATGTTCGTTCATGTTTGGGACAGGTGGGGCTTGCTGGGAACCCGAAGCAATGCCACGACCTCCTAAAGCTATCACTCGGGTACCAGGACCACGCGTGCGGATGCTTACGGATTGTGCTTGCAGATGTGCATTCTGACCAGTGGACTCGTTGTTACCTTCGTCTATGTCAACAGTGGATGGGTGGCCAGAGGTGGTGTTTAGGTATAAGTCGCCGCTCGTGTGGCCGAGGTCACTAAGGCATGTCTGCTCGCCGGTGGTTTGGGTGAACTTGTTTTCAGGTACGAAGATGTTGATAGCAATATCGTCGTGTACCTTCCACTCGTCAACAATCCTTCACTACCCGCCGTAGCTTCTGCTACGAAAGTATAGCGAAGCATCGGTTGAGTCCCCGAAATTGTCTGACTGGTAGTGGAGGTGGCGTTTATTAAACAGAACGCCGGGAGGGGAGGAGAAGGTATATAAATAATGCCGAGAGGTCGCAAGCAAAGGCGGTCGTCGGTGGATCGGGCGGCACTAACGTAGGTCCCACGGTAGTTAATGTGTTGTAAAGTTACTAAAAGAGATGAAGCGTTTCTAGGTACTAATAGGTTAATTAGAATATCGTCGTAAGTATTCTACTTATCGACAACCTTCGAGATCTATACGATAGACGCTATTAGGGTTATTCGGATTTTATAAAACTATATTAAGGTCTTATACGTAAAGCATAACTTTTAGACGGAGCAAATTGCTACTTACCGTTTAAATTAGCTATTAATGCTATTAAGATTATCCGGATCGGAGTTTAGAAAACTATATTACGGTCTTATACGTAAAGTACGACTTTTAATAAAGTAAATTGCTTATCTATTAGATTAGCTACCTTTTTAATACTTATACTAAACTCGAGACCGTTGTCTACGTAAAGTATAACTTTTAGCCGGAGCGAAGTGTTTAACTTTCGGCCGGAGCGAGGCGTTTACCTATCGGATCGGCCCCGTTATTAATACTTATACTAAACCTAAGACCGTTAACGGCGATATGCTTAAAGACACTAATCTTATTACCGCGGACGACAAATAATCGGTCCGTACTAGCGCCGATAGTAAGATAGCTATTAACGTAGGGATATAACTCCCCTTAATTCCTTAGATACTTCTATTAAAGCTTCCGTCCGGGTACTAGAGCTATACTAGGGAGACACTCGAAATAACGCTACTAATATCTAGGTTAGATCTATAGAGCGTTACTTAAGGTCTTAGATTACCTTAAGATAGAGGGGTATCCGCCTATCCGAAGCTAACCTTATTAAGTTAGTAGGTAACTAGATATAGCGTAACGCCCTTACTTAGTAGGAGGAATAAGAAGAGACTTATAGGCTTAAGATTAGCGAGGGTACTTATACCCTTAACTTAATGCTCGGTAACCTCGTCTCTTATTTCTAGGATTATTATTACTAAGAGAAGCTCTAGAGATAATACCGAGCCCTTAAGTAAATAGGAGGTGTTATTACCTTCTACTATAAGATCCTCTCTATAGCTCGTATACTTAAGCTAAGGCCTAATAACTTCTCTAATACTACTATCTTCTTTAATAGGCTTAAGCTATTAATCCGAGCGGAGCTTATTCGATATAAGCTTACCCCTTAAAAGGCTAGACTATAGGAGATTATAGACTAGGCTTAAGCTATCGATATAGCTAACTAGGAGGTCGTAGATTCTTAAAGGGGCCCGAGAATAGATGCCCCTACCTTTAAGGAAAACCGTAATGCCCTTACTAGGAAGGCTTTTAAACTAAGGAAGGTAAATAAGACTACCGTAGAGTATATTACCGCTACCCTTAAATATATAGCTAACGATAATAGCTCTAAGCTACCTACTTAGGAGTATTCCTTAAAGTGCTATAACTACGGAGTCGCCGGATATACCTAGTATCGCTATTAGAAGAAGCTTAAGCTAGACTTATAGAAGAAATAGGACGACTATAATAGACGTAAGGGGGGCTTAAGTAAGCCGACAAAAAAATAGATAGCGACTTAGATACTAAGGATTCTAAGTCGTCTATTACGTTACCCTCTTTACTTAGAATCCCTCCTAATACTTAACTTAACTATCTTAACGCTATAGGGCTAAACCTTTTAGTTACCTCTAGACGCTTAGGTCTAAGTAAGTATTCTATTAAAGCTAAGTTCCTATTCGATACTAGGGCTACGCGCGTATACGTCTCGCGGACGATCGCGGATTAGTTTCCGGAGGCTTAAGTAGCTATAGATTCCTAGACCGTAATTCTACCTAACGGTATAGTAATAGAGACGACCCTTAGAGTTAAGCTACCTTACTAGCTACGTAACTTTAAGGGGGAGATTACTACTCGAGTATTAGACCTTACGAATTACGAGGTAATCCTTAGACTTAAATAGTTTAGGTAGTACTACCTAACTATTAACTTCTTTACTAACAAGGTATACTTATAGGATAAAGGGGTTTAGTATACTATACTATACTCTAGATATGCTCCTAACTTAAGGGGCGTTCCGGTAGATAAAGATCTCTATTCCCTTAAGGAACTAGAGGATTTACTTAACGTTAATCCTAATATAGACGGCCGAACAGACTGCACCTTCACGCGGTGGCCGTCGTAAGTACCTTCCTCGGAAGGGAAACCAAGACAGTCTGGAAGAAACCTCTGGAAGAAACCTCCTCGAAAACCTCTCGAAATCCGCCCGAAATCCTTCTCGAAATCCGCCTCGAAATACAAGCTATAACAGAACAACGGCACGATTCGAACGAACAGCCCTCTACGTTACGAACAAGAAGAAGCAGTCCACTCTATCCTATACGCGCACCTCCTCGAAATCCGAACCGAAATCGCACCTCTTTCCCTCTAGAGATTCGGGTCCTCTACGGAAAAGTGCACTTTAAAGAGCTAGAACAGTCGGTGGAATCTACAACTCTGCGATTAACCTGCGTAGCTGTATGCGTTTGGAAGCGGCATGCAGTTCCACAAAGGCATATTAAGGATAAGAGGGGGTAGCGAGTTAGACAGCTGCTTTTGCACTGCTTTTGCACTGCATTTCGAATTTGCAGCGTGCGTACGAAGCGGAAGGATCCGCTGAAAATTCTGCAAAAAGCTTGGCGCAAAAATTCTGCAGCCCCAGCTGCAGACAACGACACTCGTTTAATTTCCTCTGTCTTGCGCTGTTTTGAAGTCCTTCGGCAGATTCTGCTTGCAGGTCCTGCCTTAGGCACGGGGTTTTCCCCTAAGGTTAAAGAATATAAAAGATTTTGATTGTAAATAGATCTGCTGCCTTGCCTTTAGGGCAAGGCCGTCCTACATAGTCATAGACTCCAAAAGGACGTAAATGGAAGAAACAAACAAACAAACAAACAAACAAACAATCCTAATATACTCTTATATCTCTTAAATATAGATAAATACTAGGAACGGCAATAAGAGAAGGAACGCGATCCTAAGGACGACCTAATGTCCCTTAAGGAAGACGACGTTCCTCCTCCCTTAAGTAAGGAGCCTAGCTTAAGCCGTATTATCCTAGATAATAGAGACCTATTTAGATCTTCCTTACCTAATAAGCTACCGAAGGACCGGTTTATTATATATTTAATTAATACTAGGGACTATAAGCCGATTAATTAGTAGCCTTATTAGCTGTCCTATGCCTAATCGCTTAAATAGGAGTCTTAGATCGAGGAACTCTAGAAGCGTAGGCTAATTAATAAGTCCTAGTCGGCTTAGGGGAGCCTAGTATTACTTATACCTAAGCTAGGGGGGAAATAGCGAATATACGTTAATTTTAGGGCTCTAAACAACGCTACTATTAAGGATCGATTCCCCCTTCCTCGGATTTCCGATTACTTAGATATATTTTATAGTTTAAGGTACTTTACTAAGATTAACTTAACCTCCGGGTTCTAGTAGTTAAAGGTAAAGGAAGAGGACTAGTATAAGATAGCATTTAACACTCGCTAAGGCAAATACTACTTTAAGGTAATGCCCTTTAGCTTATATAATATACTAGTAAGCTTCTAGAGCTTAATAAATAAAGCCCTTAGGAAACATCTTTATAAGATATATATAGTTTACTTAGACGACATTATAATCTTCTCTAAGACCCTAGAGGAGTACGAAGTCTACTTAAGGGAAGTTCTAGATATCCTACGATCTTAAGAGCTATACTACTCCCCTAAGAAATATTATATTAGGGTTAAGGAATTCGACTTCTATAGACACTAAGTAAGCTATAATTAAGTTAGGCCTATAGAAGACAAGATCTCTATTATTAGAGATTAGCTATAGCCGACTAACGCTTAAGAAGTACGGTAGTTTATTAGGCTAGCTTCTTTTTACCGTAAGTACGTTAGAGACTTTGCTAGGTACGCTACTCTACTATTAGACCTCCTTAAGGAAGATAACTTACTACTACGTACTAAGAAGAAGCGCCCTATTAAGTAGACTACCTAGTATACTATCGCTTTCGCGAAGCTTAAGGAAGCCTTATATAGCGAGCTAGTACTAATTATACTAGACACTAAGAAGCCCTTTATTATTAAAACGGATATAAGTAAGTAGGCGCTTAGTACGGTCCTATATTAAGCTAACTCTAGTAGGAAATTATATCCGGTTACTTTCGAGGGCCGTAAGCTATAAGGGGTAGAACTAAACTATCTAGTATACGAGAAGGAGCTCCTTACTATTAAGGAAGCCCTTCGAAAATAGAACTATTATATCGACAATAGGACTAAGGCTTAAGTAATTATAGATTATTATAGCCTATAGTACCTAAAAACCTCGAAGACTCTAACTAAGCGACTTATACGCTAGATTAAGGAGTTTTAAGCTTATAATATCGATATCCGCTACCGTAAGGGGAGTAAGGCTATCGTTCCTAATGCCCTCTCCCGCCGCCCGGACTTAATAGAAGGGACCCTAGCTAATATAGTAGGGGAGGGTTCTACGTAGCCTAGGGATTAATTACTTAAACCCGCGGACTTCTTAACCGCTCTACCTCGCTCCTTTAAGGAGAACGCTATAAGGGGGACAATTATACGAGGATTCTCCGAGCGTAAGGTAGTTAATAGAGTAATCTATTTCAAATCTATAGCGGAGATGCCCGAGGATAAGAAGCTAAGCCGCTTAATTAAAAAGAAGGTGTTAGATCTTATCCTTAAGGACGACCTCCTATATTATCGCGAGGCTAATAGAAGCCTTATACCCTACGTAGATCTAGAATTCCGGTAGGACTTCCTTAAACGCTACTATAACGACTACGGGTACTTTATATTACCCGGCGTTTATAGTATTCTTCGAGTAAGGGGCTAGTAGTAGTTACTTAAATAGGATGTTTATAACTACGTATCTACCTACCCCTAATATTAAGCTACGAAGAAGAAATCTCGGAGTCCCTTATAGGAACCGCGATTCTACTAGGCTAACTCTAAGCTTAAGCTATTCGAGCGCTAGGCGATTAATATTATTAGCCCGATGCCTATTATACTTAATAGTAATAAGTATATTATTATAGCCGTAGATTATACTACTAGTTAGCCGGTTATAAGGGCTATCTCTAATTAAGAAACCGAGACGGTCGCTCGCTTTATTTAAGAAGAGATCTATACTAACTTTAGGCCCCTAAGGGAAGTCCTTAGTAATAATAGATCTAACTTTATAAGTAAGGCGTTTAATATCCTTATAGATACCCTTTAAGCTAACTATAGGCTAATAATACCCTACTATCCCTATACGAATAGAAAGGTCGAAGCCTTAAATAGTGTTCTTAGCCGAATCCTATCTAAAATGTACTATAGTAAAAGCGTTTACGCTTAGGACTTATACTTCCTAGAGGCCCTATATTTAAGTAGGATTAGGGCTTAATCTAGTTATAGGTATAGTCCCTTTTTCCTCTTATTCGGCTAATAGCCCCGAATACTTAAGGATTATCCGTACCTACGTCCGATATAGCTTAAACCCGAGGATCCCGAATCTAGGCATTAAGTTATATCCGTAGAGAAGCTACTTACGAAAGCGGTAAGGGCCGGCGCTATTAGTAGATATACCTTTAAGGAAACTAATAGTAAGTTTATTAAGGGAGACTTTGTCCTTATCTTAAATAAGACTAAGACGAAGCTCTAACCGACCTTCGTAGGTCCCTTTAAGGTAATTAAGCGAAGCTAGCTTAGTACGTATACCTTAGAGTCCTACGACGGTTCTATAGTTAAGTACTAAGTATATAGTAATCGCCTAATCCGCGCTAACTATACTAGTTTTAGGGACTAGTAGAAGCGCTATAGATAGGAGATCTTACTTAAAGCCGCTAGCTAGGAGTTTAAGGATTCTTTACGTAATAATCTTATACTTAATCTACGCTTAAGTTTCTCTACTCTAGCGACTATCCCTAAGTATAAGTAGGATAAGTTGTCTTTATAGTAGCTTAAACGGTTAGGAGCCCTTCGATTCCTTTTAGGGGAGGGTAAACCTTTAGATTCTTTAAACACTAATAATTAGCTAAAGTTTTAATATAAGCTTAAACTCGCTACTAATAAGATCCGAAGAAAGTATAGAGACGTTTTACGCGCGAATCGAGATAATACTAAAGAAGTAGAGAAGCTTAAGGCTACTCTCGAACCCTAAACGTCTTAGGGAGCTAAAGAAGTTAGTACCCTTAAGTTAGCCGGTTATATATCCGGTAAATATAGTAGTAATAGCGAGGGAAGACGCTTAAGTTAACCCTATTATAGTAACTGTTCCTATCCCTATAGAGCCTATTATAGAAGAAACGGAGGAGGAACTACTTATAATCCCCTCCGAGCTCTAGGAGACTCTACTTAAACCTTAAGGGGAGTCGGGTAATAACGAAGATACTATTATAGTTATCCCCCGTTAACGAGTACCCTAGAATATAAGGGAAGCTCCTCGTAATTCTACGGCGTAGCTACGAAGGAAGCTAACCTTTAAGTCTAAACGAAAGGTTAATACGAGGGCCTAAGTTTAATAAATCCCCCGAAGGGCCCTAAAGGGTTTTTATTTTATGTTTTTTATACTTAAGGCTAGTCCTTAAGTGCTATTATATAGTTATTTTACGCTAGCTTTCTAGCGTCGTAATCGTATATATAGCCTAGTAGATAAGGGGGCTTAGAAAAAGAAAAGAAAAATAAGAAAAATAACGCTTTTAGTACTCCTACTTAAGCCTACGATTTCTCTACTAATCCTACTTAGACTCAAATTAACCCTTCTTACCCTACTACTACTAGGCATCTTATTCCTTCTTAATTATAAGCCAGGTCTTAAGAGCCGACATTACCGCCTATAAATGTAGCATCTAAGGGGTAATACTCTAATTAGCCTTAAGACGTACTTAAGCTCTAGAGAGAGCTATCTAAACTACTTAATATACGGACTAACGCTTATTAAAGCGGTTACGGTAGAGTTCCGTAATATATTCCGTATAGATCCTCGTACGTTAACTCCCTAGAGGAACCGTAGGACCCTTAGTAAAGTATCCTTAACGCCTATTGTTAGCCCTTAGAGCCGTACCGAAGAAAAGATTCCCTTAGGTAGTAAAACTACTTAAGGGGAGTACTAGCTCGTATATAAGCTAACTAGTAAAGGTTAGAATTAGATCGGAATCGTCGGTAGAGCCTATCCTTACTAGTACTAGGGTTTAATCGATAGCGTATAATAGCCTCTTACCCTTATATATTAAGTCTATAAAATCCTCCGCTATATCGATATACGGTAGGCTTAGGGATTAGATAGGCGGTCGGGGCGTAGGGGCTAGGATTAGCGATCCTTAGATAGGGCCTAGCGTAGGAGCTTAAGGGCTACGACGGTTACTAATCGTAAAAGGGGTAGGAAGAGTACCCCTAAATAGTTAGGTACCTTAAGCGTTAGCCGATATAAAGAGGTTAGAAGTTAAGCGAGGAGGAGCTTAAGAGGGGACCTAGGTCCCTATTCGGAAGAGTAGAGGTACATTAGCTAGACGAGTGTTCCGCCTAGCTTAAGGGTTGTCGCGGCGATACCTATCGTCTATAGTTAAGGGCATTCCTTAAGTAAAGTCCGGAAGCTAGAAGGACGAGGGCCTCGCGCCTAGAGACCCGCTAAATCCCCTTAAAGAGTCTAAGTAAGGACGCTCTAGCCGCGAAGGAGTAGTGTCTATCTCCTTACGTATAGATAAGGGACCCCTTAAGTTAGGAGAACGAGTAGTAACTAAGTCGATATCGTCTATATCGGCGAGGTTCGTCTACCTAGTAAGGAGAGGGTTAAGTAGCTAAGTAACCCTACCTAAACCGGAGTTAAATAGTCTTAGGCTAGTAGGCGGCGGGCTTAAGGGTACTTAAATAGGCTCCTCTAGGAGCGGAATCGGTACCTCCGACTTAAAGTCTACCTACTCGTCCTCTACGTCGTCGTCGCCCTCCTTAGCCTTCGGGTTTCTCTTCTTAGTCCTAGTATTCTCCTAAAGATCGGAATTACCGGTAGAACACCGCCTATAGTAGTTAGTATAGCTATAGTTAGCGTAGTAGCTAAAACATCCTCTACTATTACGATATAACTTAAATAGGCCGGCCTTAAGTTTACCGGACTTATAACCGTAGTTTCTACCTTAAGGACTACTACCTAGGGCCTAAGTAAAGAGAGACACTAAGCGCTATTACTTATAGGCCCTAATAAGGTAACCGTCCGATTTACGCTAGTCTAAGCTACGAAGATCGCTTAGCTTAAATCCTTAGAGCCTATCGATTAGGGTATTAAGTTAAGAGATCGTAAAGGCCGCTAGGAATTAACGGAGATATATAATAGGAGCATTCGATACTATAATTAAGTAATATATAACCTCCTTTATTTATATACTCGTAACCGCGATACGGTTAGTAGCGGCGTTTAGAGTAAGAAGAACTTAGAGTCGAGCGCCGACGGAGGCGTATATAGCGGTACTATTAATATTCCCTTAAGAGTCGAAGCGATCTAGCTTAGGGTATAAGCTACGAAGATCGGGAGATCGATTAAGTACGTTACGAGGTATCGTAGGATCCTATCCTTAAGCGGTAGTACGATTCCTTAAGCTACGTCCTTAGTTCGCGAGCTAAGGATTACGCTAAGGAATTTCGTAATTATTACTTATAGGGGCGCGTATACCTAGTAGCTTAGACCCGAGGCTTAAGGTAGAAATATCGAGCCTATCGCGCTAAGCGTCGTAAGCCGACTTATAGCCGGTAGCTCGCTCGTATCTAAACTTAGTATACTCTATACGGTCGCGCCGAGTTATAATATTAGGCTATATAAATAGTTTCCTTAAGGCGAACTTATCTAGTAGCTCTTAAGTAGCCGTAACGCGCGTAGATTAGTTCTTTTTACTTAAGACCGAGCCGAAAGCTTAAGTTAATATCCGTATATCTAAGTAGCTACGCTTAACCGTCGTAATAGCGTCTTAAATAGCTTTCTTAGGAGGGAACTTAGGGGCTAGCTTTCGAGGAGACCGGCGGAGCTATTTGTCGACCTTATTGTCCTTACTCTTATCGTCCTTCTTACGCTTATCTTTATCGCCCTTCGCTATAGCGACTATTACTTAAGGTGTTATATATTAGAAAGAGGTATAGTAATCGTAGACTATATAAAGGTCTAAGGAAGAAAGGAAGGAAAGGATTACGGAAGTTAATAAAGAAGAGAGGGTTTAAAAAGAAGAATTTAGTCGCTTTTGTATCCTTATAGGGGCGACCTACTAGTAAATTCGACTACGTACTAGTAGTTACTAGCTTAAGGCTTATAATAGTACGTAAATTAGATTATTTACCTACTAGAATTAGCTAGACGATTATACTTAAACCCTTACCTTCCGATTAATTACGGGCCTTCTAGATTACGCTCGTTTATTCGAGATTACGTATACCTACTTAAGAGCATTAATATATAACCTAAGCCTTTACTTAAGGTTGTTACGAACGCTTAAGGTTACGTATTTACTAAAGGGGAGGATATTTAAAAATACTAAAAACCTCCCTTAGGTTTACTTAAACCCTTAAAGCCTTAGGCACCGTTTTACTTAAGGGCTTATTATTATTATATAACTCGCTCGTTTTAGTTAGTCTATATAGCTTAAGGGCCTTCGCCCTTATAATTAGTATTATTCTTTTTCCGCTTTTTTAATTATAGAAAAGAGGGATATTCGGAAAAGGTTGCCGCTAGCGGCGAAGACGGGCTAGAAGGGGTAGAGGAAGAGAAGAGTCGATGTTATAAAGAAGGGTAGGATATCTAGGCGTAAAGCTTTATATATTTCGATACTATCGTTAGGAAACGAGGTATATCCGGCTCGAGGTCTTAGGAAGAGGTTAGTATATCGTATAGAACATAAATGTCGGTTAGCCGTCCTTCTATAATAATTAAGCCCTCTACTTAAATAGCGAGACTCTAATCTAGTATTATATCCCTTCCCCGCCTAGAAGCTATAATAGTTATTACTAACAGCGTAACTAATCGAAGCACTCTATTCCTTACGAAGAGCCGGACGTTATGTTAGAAGCCTTAGGCATTAAGGTCCCTCTTCTATTACTTACGATCCGCTGCCGATCGATAGAGGAATTAGTAAGGTTAAAGTCGGCTATAGAAGCCCAGCTTCGAGTAGTAGATAGGCACTTAGCGTAGGACGACCGGCAAGCCTAGCTGTCTATACCGGAGTTCATCTACCTATTGATTCCAACGCCCGACATCGCAGAAGTCAATACCTAACAGTTATACTAATCTTACAATAAGACTATTTATTCTTAACTAACGACGACAACGAGCTTTATAGACCGGACACTTCTAACGCTCGTAATCGTAGAAGCTAATCCCCGTAATAGTAGACTATCCCTAACTAGCGACTGCCCCCCGCGGCGACGCTAACGAGCTTTACCTAGCTTATAAAGTAACGACCGAGCCCTTTAATACTACACTACGACAGAGGACTTTATTAATCTTAAAAGGAATGTCTCTAGAAACTCTTCTTCTATTCTCCTTACTTAGGATCTCCTCGCTCGGCTTTAGTCTAAGAAGCGCTTACGCGTAATAATTCCTAAAGCGAGACCTACTTAACTCGGTATACTAAACGTAACGTATCCCGGAGTTGCCTAGAGTACGAACGGCCGATAATCCGTTATTAATAGCTTACTAAGCTATAGGAGACTCTATAGGAGACTCTATAGGAGGTATACTACGAATTTCTCTAACTTACTAGCTATACTAATAGCCGGTAGTAATGTACGGTTAGGTAAAGGGGAGATAGCTACGATTAAAATTTATAGGCCTCCCGTAGCGCGCCGCTAATAACCTTTATAGCGACCGGTAATTATATATAATCGCCGATCGCTATAGTCTCTACTAGTTAAGGTATAGCTACGGCTATCTATTTTAATAGATCTATCTTCCTCGTTACCGGGCCTTCCTCGTTACCCGAGCGTTAACTTTATCTCTTCTTTCCGATCGATTACCGCTATAATCTTACTCCCCCGTCTCGTTATAACGACTTATATTAAGGAAAGTAGTCCGTAATAGAGAAATCCTAATATCGTTAAGAGCGAGGAGGTTACGTTAAACTCTCTATAGTACGGGTTTCTCCTTCTAAAAGTTAATAGGTTACTATAACCGGCCGTCTTTATAGCTCCGCGGTAATTTAAATAATAGCTAGCTAAGTAGTATAGGTGCGCTAGCCTAGGGATTAAGATAAACAGGTTCTAAAGTATATAATAGTTAATACTTCTTCGTAAACGAGCTCCTATCTTAAAGAGACTCTCTAGAGATACTACTCTATAAGACGGCTTATCTTTAGAAGGGGCCCGGAGATTACTATCTAGGGGCTACTCTATTATTACCTATCCTATTCTAGCTTATTCTACGAGGTCGTCGAGCCGTCGCCGAAGCGTAAGAGTAATATTACTAGCGTTAATTACGAGCTTATATAGAGTTATAGCGGTAAGAGGCGTAAAGGGTCTTAAAGGCGAAGAAATATAAAGTAGGTTACTACTAGGGGGAGCCTTGCTAAAAGGAGACTAGCGAAGAAGTTTTATATCGTACAACAAAATTCTTCGACTACTTACGGAAAAGGAAAGCATGCGAGGCCCAGCTTAGTCTACTAGAATTGAATTCCGACAGACATCATTACCCGCAACTCTTGCAACGCTGGAGCACGAAACAGCGCCGAACTACACGGAATAATAGCTAAAGTACATTGGAAGCGGAGGAAGCGAAACTCTCGGCTAGGAAAGCTACGATCCCTTTCTTTTGCGTCCAATAAAGAGAAGAAGCACGACTGCTAATGTCCGTCCTGCGAGACGACCACGGACTTGAATGTCGAGGACCAACTCCGCTTAACAACGACAAAGCCCCCTCCGTAGTAGAGAGGTCCTAAGTCGTCGTCACCTGGCCCAGTCCGTTCTTCGCGCGTGGCGAGCAGCAGCTTTCGATGTCGACGAGGCCGTTGATGCCCGACCCGGTCGGACAATTCCAGCCGTAAAAACGACTGTCGACCTCACCACGGTAGTCGACGAGCGAGGTTCGACGGGGATCGCCTAGAGGAGTATAACGTCACGGAGCGTAGGACAGTATCCCAAGTACAGAGCAAGAATCCGTAAAAAAAAAAAAGTCAGCTTAGTCCTGTACCTTGACAAAGGGATAACGAGGGCGAACGGGCGAGAGTTAGACAATACCTGCAAAGCTACTTCAACAATCACAAAAAATACATCTACTATCTTTCTACTATCCTGACACATCCAGTCTACTGGAAACATACACCTCTCCCTCGTCGCGGGTCCCCTGTTCTATTGTACATGCATGAGCTCCAGATCCGATCCCCTCCCTCTCCTTCCGATACTCGTACACTTTTATCTCGCTCCGTCCTACTGCGAGCACGCACCACGCTTCCCTCCCTGCTCCTCCTCCTCCCCCAATCCCACCCCATCCGCGACTCTCACTCCCCAGAGAACGTCCAATACCAGTTCTCCAGCTCCGTCTCTTCGACAGTCCGCGACGAGAGATCCACTGCCTGCGGCGGTGACGACTGCGAGGAGGACTGGGACGGACAATAGCTGGTAGGAGGACTGTTGGTGGAGTCGAAGTGCTCGTTGTTAGGGGTACTGCTGCTGCGGAGGCCGCTGCTGGTCATACGAGCCAGCTTCTCGATGGAGGGAGATGCAGCAGCAGCAGCGGTGTCGGAGAGATACGTGGGGAAGAGGTCGTCGTCGGAGAGGGTGATGTACGGCCACCAGCTGTCGTCGGTGCAGGAGAGGATGGGGGACAGATCGGGGGTGTTGGGTCCGGGGAATGTGTTTGGTATGATCAGACTCGCGTGGCCGTTGTTCTTCTGTGCTTCATCTCCGAGAACATCTCCACGGACCTGGCCTGTAGCGTCGAGTGTTGGCGGACCGGAAGAATCTTGACGGACGAAAGGGTTGCTCCACTGCGGCGCGTGATCATCGTGGAACGGACGTGCCCGCTTGGTGATCGGCGGCTGGGTCGTATCCTCGTCGTCCGCCCCACGGAGACGCTTCTTTGAGTGTTGAGGGTTCTGAGGGATCATCGTCTGCAGCATGGCTGCGACACTCTCAAAGTCATGATCTTCGCCTCCCGCGGCAAAGAGGAGCGTCGGACACTTGAGAGCCTTATCCAAGACGCTCTGCACGCGCGTCTTCAACGCGGGTTGGTGCTTCCGTGGGTCGTGCTTGGAGCAGAAGGTGTTCTTCGCGATTAGCATCCCAATACGTGCAATGCAGACGATGGTATCGTTGTCCGACTCTTTCTCCATCCGAGACTTGTGGAAGTGCAGGTCTTCGAGCAGGTTGGCGATGCGAGCGGTCCGGAAAGCTCCCAGCGCGCATTGGCATGGGAAGAACTGGTTTTTGGAGTGCACTACGATCGGGCAGGTGAGAGCCTTGGTGCTGTTCAAGGAACCCATGATCTCCAACTCGCCGCCATAGTGGTAGTGAAGATCGTCCAGAGTCGTGCGTGCCATGAAGGAATGCGGCGGTGGGAGGGATTGATGGGTAATGGCGGTGGATCGATGTATTCGGGTCTGAATTCTGGCAAGACGCTTCCTGAAAGTGGGTGGGTTGGTTTCGGTTGATCGATCTGATTAATGAGAGTGTTATGGTTGCCTGGAAAGAGAGGGTCAATGGAAGTCGGGCGTGGTTGGACAGGAGGTTTGTTGTTGAACTCACAAATGAATGAGAAGAGCTGAATACTGACGAGCACTCTGCTGTAAAGACGGTTATCCAGAACCGAGCGATCCGCAAGGAACAAGGATGAAAACAGGAAGACACAAGATGGCAAACGATGGAACGAACGATTGAACCGGATCATTGAGGAATCCCAGTAACCTCTGGACATAGCAGAAGCGCTGGCCACAAGAAAGATTCCTTTCAGCAGGTTTCCTGCTACTCCGTCCTCGAGCCAAGAATGTTGCCATAGCAGAAGGAAGACAGTCAGTCGGAAAGCTGCAGGATTGAATGAACATGCGGGAGACGGCAGCCGATGAAGAGGATATTCAGTTCATGGCTGGGCTGGGTAAGCAGGGATGTTGTCGGCCTCCAATGTACGAAACGAAGGGGAGGGCGGGTATGTGGAGATGACGACGAGGAGGGAAGGATGAAGCGCAGAGTATCTTCCATACCATCGACATGGCATTGGAAGGTCCAATGAGTGCAAGCTAGGCAATGGCATTGGATGTACTGGCGCACATAGAGCCTACCAACTCAACACAGACCTTTATCGCGACCTTGACGTACGCCTGGACTGACATGTTCCAAGAGCCAGAAGCGCACCAAGCCGTGGAGTCAGAGGCTGGGAACGTGGACGTACTCGTACCATGTTGCTCTCGCTAACGCCGCCGCCGCCGATAGGACATGTCGTGTCTGTGCGGGGCACCTCGCTCCACAGACACGGGCGCGAGCGAAATGACGTTCGCATATGGCTGTCCATGTCGCGTGCCGAGGGGTTGGGTTGGGTTGACGCACGGGGCGCAGCCAGGCTGTCGGGTGTGTGCCAAAAGTTGCTCGCTTGCGGCCTTGGTTTCAGTCTGCCAGTCGCGCGTTTGCAGGATGGCGAGGGCGATGGCGATGGCGATGTTGCAATTCAATAGGCAGCATCGCTGCCGGTACCGGTCGACGACTTTGGCACACCAAAGGGAAGGTCGGAGACCACATGGGTCAGAAGAACATGCCCGGCTACGGAGTGCGTGGCCGTCACGGTGAGCTCCCTGTCACCATCTCGCCTGCATGAACTGGCGGTAACACTCTGATGCATGCATCCATCGTTCACAGATCCGTGGGCGCCGGGCGGCGGGTGTCGTTTGCGCGATGAAACCAGTTCACGGACGGGAGGGAGAAGCCGCAGGTGGAGGGAGAAGAAGCGGCAGGTTCTCGCGGATGCGATGTGATGTGCCATGTCGATGCCCATGTTCCTCCACTGTGCTTCCAGCTTATCCCTTACATCTCTTCTCCGTTATTCCGTACATCTCTCATGATCCTCCCGTCGCAATGTGTAAGCCATTGTCGTCTCGGCTCGACCGCCACGAAAGCTGATCTGCGTCCAGAATCACAGATGACCATTGGAAAATCTCACCATCAGTCCGGTGGATTTCGATCAGTCGGTGAGTCGGTCGGTCGATGGGAGATGTCGACATGTGAAGATGTCGATGTCGATGCATGTCGATGTCTTCCGTGGCGTGGCGTGGCGGGTCCCGAATTCCGAATTCCGAATTCCCGTCCAGGTCAAATCCACGTCACGTGCAGCCCCCGCCCTCTCCAAGAAATTGAGGATTTCAATTGATACGGTAAGGTACGATCGGATGGGATGGATCGAACATGTTTGGTCGGTCTGAACGAAACCTACGTGTTGCAGTGTACATACAGCCATACCTTGCCCATGAACTTGATCACGCGAATGAGATCTTCGGGGAATGTTCTTACACCGTTCCCTTAACCACGACCACTTTTATGACAGGCATTGGCATTCTGCTTCTGGACTAGAATAGCAGGAGTCCCAGCTCGTCTTCATCTCCCGTCATCGCCTACCGTGACGAGTGTGATCAACTTCATCGTCACGTTCACCTTTGCCCTTCCTTCAGCCTTGCAGGTTAAGGTATCCTATCCGTGTCCACCGCAATCGCCTTGTACCCGACTTGACCACTGTGAGATGCTGGCAACACAGGCGTCTCGCTCGTCGTGGAGCGGTAAGTGGCTGTGATTATCGCAGTGACGGGCTGAAGTCATGATGATGACGTCGTCGTCGCGACTCCGTGGGTCGATCGGTTAGCGTGGGTGTCCAACCTCGCTGGGAGTCGTGTGGAGGATGGACGGTAGAATATGCTGGCTGGATGTCGTTTGCGGCTGTGCTGCGCGGACGGAGGAGGCGGCTGTGACGATTGCGATGGCGATGGGACGACGGAGTCGACGGTGGGCGGCAGGTGGAGGTGGAGGTCAGATTCGAGGTATTATCGGTGTCGTTGTCTTGTCGACGACGGCAGAACAAGGCTCGGATTATCGGTGTCGTTGTCTTGTCGACGACGGCAGAACAAGGCTCGGATTCGGGGTCGGGGTGGTGACCAGTCTGATGAGATGAGATGAGATAGGATGGAAAGTTGACGGACTTCACTTCTCTGACAGATGGCGTAGACGCTTCACCAATATTATCGGGAATGATGGCGACACCGCTGCGTACCTCGATGCGATGGCCGACTCGATGGGACCTGAGGGTGCAAGAGAAGAGAAGACAGGACAATGGAACCGAAGGCTTTGCACATCTCATCGCGACTTCTTCCTTCCAAACCTCGACGCGAAAAAGCAAAAAAACCCTCTTCCGTCCTCACAGAAGAATCCTGCAGTCCAGGTGCACCTCAGAGCCACGTACGCAAAAGACGACGTATCCCCAAGACGCCCAAGAACCTCCCTCCCACCGTGGCGACACTTATGTGACGATGTTGTCGGTCGTCGGATGACATGAGAGATGATGACATGAGAGATGACATGGCATAGTGGAGGACGCAAGGAGAATTGAATCTTGCCCTGACATTGAATCTTGACATTGAATCTTGACGGGGATGGATTTCTGCCTCAGGATTGTCAAGGTCATCGAGGTCGCAATCCAATGGAAGATTTTGACTAATCGACAGCGCCGGGTGAATTTCTGCCTTAGGCATCTAAGGTGTCACGTCCTACTAAAGTCATGTCCTGCTAAAGTTACGTCCTATAGGACTAACGTCCGCCAAAACTTACGTCCTCCAAAACTTACGTCCTCTAAAACTTACGTCCTCTAAAACTTACGTCCTCTAAAACTAACGTCCTCTAAAACTCACGTCCTCCAAAACTCACGTCCTCCAAAACTCACGTCCTCCAAAACTCACGTCCTCCAAAACTCACGTCCTCCAAAACTCACGTCCTCCAAAACTCACGTCCTCCAAAACTCACGTCCTCCAAAACTCACGTCCTCCAAAACTCACGTCCTCCAAAACTCACGTCCTCCAAAACTCACGTCCTCCAAAACTCACGTCCTCCAAAACTCACGTCCTCAAGTTTCAAGCCGCTTAACAAACGTCCAAGCGCCTTTGCGCCAGCACAAGACCAGTTGTCGTTGACGTTTCTTTGTCCCTGTCACCACGACGTCTACAACGTTTTTCGCCGCATCGATATGCCTACATCACTCGCGGCGCTCAACTTCTTCATTCCAGCATGGCTGCCACCACATCTCCCTCTGATAACATGGATGCAGCCATCCCTCCCTCCGCCGCCGATCTAGACCATCAACGCACACTTATCTCGAGGCACCAGCACCTCCAAGACGTCGCCAAGCTGATCCAAGTCTCCAAGACCAACGCGAAGACATATGGCGCCTCATTGCGAAAGTCGAGAACCGTACATCTACGCCGCTGTCCAGTCGCAGATTGCGCCAGGTTCACATCTCCGATCATCTCGAGAACCCTGGATCTGGATGCTGTGGAGTGAGTTTTGAAAGAGAAGGATAGAAGACTGGCGGACAAATTGGATGAAATACGCGATGAGAGGAAGGAGTACACCATGGACAATAGCAGTGGATACTTGCGACTGCATCATGAACCGGCGGAGCTATGGTGGAAGGTGCCCTTGTGCATCCTCATCCCCCTTATGTTCGTTTGCCTCCTTTCGACAATCTGCTGGGGAGGTGCTGGCGGTTATCGCACCGGTGGTTGAGATACAGGGTCAATCGATCACATACTGCTCTAGTCTGGAAGGACGATGTATTCGGCGAGGAGGAGTGAAGGAAGGTGAGAGCAAGAAAGGACACTGGGGCAAACCGCCCAGCGAAAGTTGTCTTGGACAAGGACATGGCAAGGGAACGATCTGGTGGTGCCTTCGTCTTCGAATCAGGCATCGTATTTGGAGCTTCATGATACCACTTCCAGGAAATTCTCATCGCTCTTCTTTCGGTCTTCTTGCCTTTGGAGGATGCAATGTCATTCTCCACATCCGAAGTCTCTGATGACAGGTGAGACCAAGTATCCGCTACTGAGACATTTAGAACCTCCCACCCCGTCCACGTTCAACTGAAGCGGCCTGTCGAACCGATACAGTCATCGCCCAACGCTGCGCGGTATGCCGCTGGAGAGACCGTTCCACACGCCATGAAGAGATGCGAGACGATCATCAAGTGAAATGCATCGGCGCAAGTGTGCTTCTACTCCCATGGTCTACCGCAGTAGCTAATCCCCTTGGGCTCCGCCAAAAGCAGCACTTTGCCTACGGAGCACAGCAGCCTGGAAAGCTCGAACATGCGGAGATCCTCACGAGACCTTGAAACTAAGAAGAGAGCTCGAGAGGATCACAAGCAGCGTACATGTTGAGGACTTCAAGACTACCTTTCGAGCCATGTCGAAACGAGGCTGGAAAGGAGGTATCGTAGATCCCTTCGGCCTGGGACAAGTTTGATTGTCAAACAAGCTGACACTTCCCAATTTTGTGTGCGCGAGCAGTCAGCAAGCAGGATGGTACAGTCGGCATGGACCGATCAAACGCTGATGCTTCTTTTGTCTCCTCTCCTATGTTCTCGTAAGGGGAACAGTAAGATGTCGACAATCCCAAGCTTCATCGACAGTCAGCAGAGAAACAAAGGCTAAAGTGCGAAGCGGACTTGTCGACAGAATCATGCAAGCCAAATACCGGCACCTTCGACGCCAATGCCACGCCGGCAACATGCCGAACTCTCCACCAACATAGGTTTCCCGATCCCGCCGCAACTCTACCACGCTCGTACCGAGTCATCCGATTCTCTATTATTGCTAGTCTCGGAGCCGGAGCTAGTCCTCTCTCCGCGCCGTCTAATGCGAGCAGGGTGGCGTGAGTTTACGACAAAGAGTCCCGTCTCGAGTGGAGGCGAGGCGAGACAGCCTGATCATTTGCAAAACAGACAAGGAAACGAACTTTTACAAAAGGTACACTCGATCTTCCTCCTGGCGGAGCCGAGAGTGTTACTAGCGGAGCTAAGAGTCTTATCTGATCTTGCAACCAGTCCGCTTCGATTCCATCCCGGTAATAGCTTCCTCTCTCTCCCTATCCCAGGCGAACTACCTAGGGGCAGTACTATCCTCTGCACCTTAACGGAGCTGCTACCAGAACAAAACTACCTTTAACAGATGCCTAGTACGACGATACTACTTCTATGTTGGCCTAAGGAAGCCGCTCTTAGGAACTACTTAAGCTAAGTCGCTAGTATTACTTCGCTCTTCTACCGCTCCTCTACCTCCTTAGACTAATTATTCGTAGGATCGACAACGATAGTAGACATCGCTAGTAGTATTTAATACTATAGCTCTACTCTATATAGTCTACGCTATTAAGAAGGCCGTAACGAAGCGTAGTCGGCGTACGGAGCAATACCTACATAGTCGGAAGATATCTACCCCCGATCTAGCGCCGTATTAATAGTAATTAGATAATCCGATCCGGGTATACGGGCTTTCCTCTCTCCTAATCTTACTCCCGGGAAACTAAGTATTAAGTAATACTAGATAATACTTCCGTCCTACGAACTAAACGCGAATTAGCGTTCGCTAAGACGGCATTAGTAAGTGCCCGAGCTCCCTCTCTATAGATCTAGAAGCATTCTCCTCGTCTCGTTAACGCCCCTAGACGGGCGGAAGGTATTTTATATCTCGTCGACGGCTAACTATCCCTATATATTATCTTTATCTTCTATATCTTTCCGTCGCTACGGCGTTTCGTCTCGTCGTAGCTAGTAATAGAAATACTATAACGTACGTAACAATAATCTTGCCTTAAGTGCTCCTAACTAGGAGGAATCGTAAGTAGTAGTCGGCTAATCGTTTAATTGTCGTTATCGGACGGTAGACTCTTCTACGCTCGGTTTTTCTTTTATATATTTTATCTTCTTATCCTCTCCGTAGTAGATTCTAGTCCTACTAATCTCCTTTCTACTCCTTCTACTTTCTCGACGGTTTATATATACTCCTTAAACGTTTCTATTGTTTATTTATCTCTTTAACAAATTCTTCCGTCGGCCTTAGAATCGTCTATCCTAACTGTTCCCTATTAGTTACCTCTATAGCCTAAGTTCTCCTTCTATTATAATTTATATTACTTTAGAGCCTATTTATACCTACTATAGCCGTAAGCTAGATATCCTAGACGCGTTAAATATAACTAAAGCTAACTGCCGCCCGGTCCGACCTAAGAACACCCGATATAATAGCGCTATCGGTTTTTAACGAACCTATCGTATAGTTTGTTTGTTTGTTGTTGTTTGTTTCTTCCATTTACGTCCTTTTGGAGTCTATAACTATGTAGGACGGCCTTGCCCTAAAGGCAAGGCAGCAGATCTATTTACAATCAAAATCTTTTATATTCTTTAACCTTAGGGGAAAACCCCGTGCCTAAGGCAATACTAAAGGACTTTAAACAAATGCAGAACAAAGGAAATCAAACGAGTGCTACAGCCTAGGGCTGCAGAATTTTCGTGCTAAGCTTTTTGCGGAATTTTCAGCGGATCCTTCCGCTTCGTACGCACGTATGCTACAAATTCGAAACGCAGTGCAAAAGCAGTGCAAAAGCAGCTGTCCAACTCGCTACCTTCTCTTATCCTTAATATGCCTTTGTGGAACTGTATGCCGCTTCCAAACGTATACAGCTACGCAGGTTGATCGTAGAGTTATAGATTCTACTAACTATTCCAGCTCTTTGAAGTGTTTCGGTTCGGATTTCGAGGAGGTGCGCGTATAGGGCAGAGTAGATTGCTTCTTCTTCTTCTTCTTGTTTGTAGCGTTTGTAGCGTAGAGGGCGTTCGAATCGTGCTATTGTTCTGTAGCTTATGTTTTAATAGGAGGCGTACCTCTAGGTCGTATTGTTGTTGTTGTTGTAAGGGAAGAGGGATCGACGGCCTCTCTAATCCTCCGGAGGAAACTTGGCTCTACAACGACGGTATCGTCGCAGGTTCGTAGCCGGCACCACGTACAGGTGTTCCTCGTCGCCGACCCCTATCGTATAGTGTTCCTATTCGAAGACCTATAATTCTAGAAATCCTAGCTCTACGAGGCCGTCTCCCCTAAGTCTACTAGCGCCGCTACCGCCGCTATTACCCGTAGCGCCCGACTTATCGCTACGTCTACCTTTAGCTATAAGTACGACGCGGACAAGTACTTATTAGTACTCGCGGCGCGCTTCGATAGCATCTACGCTAAAGCCCTAAACTACCCCGTATTCCGCTTCTAGAAGATCTCCGCCGGCGTAGATAATAACTTTATACGACGACTTACGGCTTTAGGCCCGCGAACTCCTCTTCCTTATAGGTCTAAGCGTATACGTAGAGAGACTCCTAAGGTCCCTTCCGCCGCGGGTATCTATATAGACTACGACGATAACGACGATAACGAGGGTATCCGCCCGCCCGCCCTAAAGCGGACTCGTCGGTACTACGATTAGATGCCCGTAGTAGATAACGGAGATTCGGCGTATATCGACGATTTATCCTAGAAAATCCCGCTATCTTTACCTATCGCCGTCTACCCTATTAGTAATGTTCCTATAGATATATATAACGCTACCTTCGTCGTAACCTCCTCCTTTACTCCTCCCTACTACCCCGACCTACTAGCCTTATTACCTTCCTTCCTTTAGCGAAGCTCTCGTATGTTCTACTCTCCTTCCTACCCTAACCGTCTAAGAAGAAGCGGACATTCTCTAGGAACTCTTCCCGAATATTAACGTACCGCCCTCCTAACCCGAGTCGACATCTCTATCCGTAGAGAAACTCGCTCGCATTTCTACTACGAATTACTATGTCCTACTAGCATTTTCTTCCGTAGGAGTTCCTTCTTTATCTTCTTCTTCTTCTACCTCGTAGTCCTTACCGACGATAACGACTCTAACGGATAATACCGTCGATAAGGGATAGAAGGGTAAGGGGTAAATAGAGGGGTACGGTTTCGCGGAAGATATATTACTTAGGGACCTCTTAGAATAGACGGGGGGGGAGTAGTAATAGGAGAGAGGTAGGTAGGGCGATCGGACGGTATTTTAGTAGGACTTATACTACGATCGGAGGACTAGAAGGGCGAGGGAGGAATACGATTTAATAGGTACGGTATAGCGGCGGTCTTTACTACGGATTAGATTAGCGCCGCGAGTTAGGTCGTATACTATATCTAACATTATACGATAGTGTCCGATAGAAGGGTTTATTACTACGATTCGTCGTCCGTTATCGTCGCCGGGATAGAAATAGGTATATACCTAGAAAAATACGCTCTTCTCGCGCCTATAATTTCTACTCTTAGACTTATATAGTAGAGTTCGTCCGTATATATATACGTACGTAACTACTTAAAAGTAGATTAATCGGAAGAGCATATAGACTCTATCCTACTCGAAGGAGAAGACGGAGATATTCGTTCCTACGACATTCTAGGAGATAACCTTTAGTTTAGGTTAGGGCTAAAAAACTCCTTTTTTAAATTTTTTTTTATATATTCTAAAATAAGAAGGCTCGCTCTTTCGAACGTACTTTCTCTTATTCTATCTAAAGAATAGGAAGGTATTTAAATAATTTATTAAAGTCTAGGAAAATAAAGTGTTTTACTAAGACATTCTAAATTTAGGGAAAGTTTATCTTTTTATAACGCTTACCTAACATTTTATAACGTAGAGAAAAGCTTATAGCTAAGGCCTTACTAGATCCTCGCTAGATCGACGTACCTAGATAGATAATATCTATTATAAAGCGTAGAAGTTTTATCGACTAGCGGGGCGGTAACTCTCTCTTATATAGAAGTAAGCGTAGGGCGAAAGTATCGTTTATCGGCTAGCGGGCCGGTAAAGAAGTAAGCGTAGAGCGCAATTTCCCTTTCGTAGGCTAGCGGGGCGGTAACTCTCTCTTATATAGAAGTAAGCGTAGGGCGAAAGTATCGTTTATCGGCTAGCGGGCCGGTAAAGAAGTAAGCGTAGAGCGCAATTTCCCTTTCGTAGGCTAGCGGGGCGGTAACTCTCTTTTATATAGAAGTAAGCGTAGGGCGAAAGTGTCGTTTATCGGCTAGCGGGCCGGTAAAGAAGTAAGCGTAGAGCGCAATTTCCCTTTCGTAGGCTAGCGGGGCGGTAACTCTCTTTTATATAGAAGTAAGCGTAGGGCGAAAGTGTCGTTTGTCGGCTAGCGGGCCGGTAAAGAAGTAAGCGTATAGCGTAATTTCCCTTTCGTAGGCTAGCGGGGCGGTAACTCTCTTTTATATAGAAGTAAGCGTAGGGCGAAAGTGTCGTTTGTCGGCTAGCGGGCCGGTAAAGAAGTAAGCGTAGAGCGCAATTTCCCTTTCGTAGGCTAGCGGGGCGGTAACTCTCTCTTATATAGAAGTAAGCGTAGGGCGAAAGTATCGTTTATCGGCTAGCGGGCCGGTAAAGAAGTAAGCGTAGAGCGCAATTTCCCTTTCGTAGGCTAGCGGGGCGGTAACTCTCTTTTATATAGAAGTAAGCGTAGGGCGAAAGTGTCGTTTATCGGCTAGCGGGCCGGTAAAGAAGTAAGCGTAGAGCGCAATTTCCCTTTCGTAGGCTAGCGGGGCGGTAACTCTCTTTTATATAGAAGTAAGCGTAGGGCGAAAGTGTCGTTTGTCGGCTAGCGGGCCGGTAAAGAAGTAAGCGTATAGCGTAATTTCCCTTTCGTAGGCTAGCGGGGCGGTAACTCTCTTTTATATAGAAGTAAGCGTAGGGCGAAAGTGTCGTTTGTCGGCTAGCGGGCCGGTAAAGAAGTAAGCGTAGAGCCTAATTTCCCTTTCGTAGGCTAGCGGGGCGGTAACTCTCTTTTATATAGAAGTAAGCGTAGGGCGAAAGTATCGTTTATCGGCTAGCGGGCCGGTAAAGAAGTAAGCGTAGAGCGCAATTTCCCTTTCGTAGGCTAGCGGGGCGGTAACTCTCTTTTATATAGAAGTAAGCGTAGGGCGAAAGTATCGTTTGTCGGCTAGCGGGCCGGTAAAGAAGTAAGCGTAGAGCGTAATTTCCCTTTCGTAGGCTAGCGGGGCGGTAACTCTCTTTTATATAGAAGTAAGCGTAGGGCGAAAGTGTCGTTTGTCGGCTAGCAGGCCGGTAAAGAAGTAAGGGTTAGCTTAGGGTTAGGGGTTCATTGTACTTGTTTATATAGGCTAGTCTACCTTTGCACCTGATCTGAACTAAAGCCCTATCCAAGCCCTTGCTCCCAGCTCTTTTGGCCGTCTTTAGAGGGGAGGAAACAGACCTATGCTCCTACGTAAAGCGCCTCGCGATGCACAGCACCGCAGCTACTCCTAGCCTAACTACGTTTTACGGTGTCCTTTTTACTATCTCCCGAGTTGACCAAACCGCTAAAAAGAGAGACTACCGATAGGCTAGTCCGCATCCTAACGTAAAATATCGCTCCGGCAATCGCTTACTGTCTATCGTACCTTAGGTTTCCAAACCTCCTAGGTGACGGACGAGGTGTGCGTCTCCTCATCCGCCCGAAACTGTAACCCCGTCTTATTAAGGGGGAACATCCCGCTTTAAGACCGTCTAGTGGAGCTCTGTCCTCCCTCCGTCCGGCGTATCTACTGTCGGAGACATTCGATTCCGATCGAGCCGCTTGCATACTAGTCTATAAGTGCTTCCCGAACAGTTTAAGGAGTGCCGTCTTCCCTTCGGCTAGAATTCCTCCTCTAGCGATCGTTGTCGTTTACTCCTCTCCCCTACTACGCTATCGCCTTCGCATTCCTCTAAGCCTCCTACTGCTCTACAGAGGTACTAGTTTTCTTCCTCCCGCTCCCCGGCTTTAAGAGGAAGTAGCCGCAGATCTAGGGTACACGCCTTACATCTACCGCTAGGCCTTCCGGATAGAGTTGATCGTCCGGTGCGGAGCCAGTCCGGGCCTCGCTAGTCGCCTACGTCTCCTACGTCGCAGCGCAGCCTTTTAACGTCCTACTAATCGGACGCCTACTTTCATCTCGAGGGAAGAGACTCCTTTTCGATAGGGTAAACGCCTAATTTATCCTCGAGGGATGATCTCCGCTTTTACGTCCCGGGTCGACAGAGCCACTTTACGTCCTACCTATTAGACGGAGCCTTTTTACGTCCTACCTATCGGACCGAGCCACTTTACGTCCTACCTATCGGACGGAGCTACTTTACGTCCTACCCATCGGACGGAGCCTTTTAACGTCCTACTTAGGACAGTGTGCACTAGGTCTGTGCCGCCGCTTCCTCCGCTTCCTCCTTTGTAGCTTCCTCCTTCGTAATCTTCGTCGAGATTCGCTCGAGGATCTCGTTAGCTCGCTCCTAGCATCCTGTATTTAGAAGGAAGTCTACCTTGGTAAACTTCGTATTCGTAGTGCCTATTTTCTTATGCATCTTCTACTTCGCCCGTCGTTCCTTCCTCGAGAGCTAGCTCGTCCTGTTTTCCTAGTAGCAAGTCTTGTATCTTCGGATGAATTTGCTTGTACAGACGTAGAAACTATAGGTATAGAAGGTTCTACGCCGATACTAGAGGAAGCGCTTCTAGAAGGACCGCGGCGCCTTTAAAAAGTAATCGGCTCCTCGTAAGTCCCACTTTAGGCGGCTTTCTCCCGGTATAATCCGGGTTAGGCTCCACTTCTTGGCCTCTTCGGCTATATCTTCCTCTCTCTCCTAGCGTAGGAACCGCTAGACAGAACGGCAGTCTTCGCTAAGGCTTCGGTCGCGAGGCTAGGACTCGGGTGTCTTGCGGTACTTCTTGTAGAGCTTGTCCTCCGTTAAGCGCCGGAAGAATGCTTTAGGTTTCTAGATTAGTAATCCTAACTTCCTTAGCGGACTTTCTTCTGGAGCGTGCTTCTTTACGACCTAAAAGCTAGTTTTTAGTGCCTTAAATCGCGAGGGTAGGGCAGAGATTCCTAGGAGATTACGAGTAAAGTAAGGGTTAGAAGCATAACCCGAGATCTACTTCGTTAGCTTCGCAACGTCCTTAGTCGTCTCGTCCTAGAACTTAGGAGAGTCCTCGGCAAACGCCGCGAGGAGAGGCGCGCTATACTTAAACATCGGTGCGAGATACTACTTATAGACTCGTAGGCGATGCGTAAAGCCCTAACCATCCGCGTCGAGGGTTAGGAAGTCGCTTCGTTTCCTAGCCTGTTCGAGCCGGCTCTTAAGGTGCCTCCTTAAGTTAATCCCTCGCGCCGTTACGGGAAATCCGAGGTAGGTATATACCTCTCTCCTCGGTACCTCTGTACTAAAGAGGTAGATCGCCTCCTACGAAGACGCCGGAGCTAGATAGGCGCATTTTTTAATGTTTAGGGCGATGCGGTTGGCGGAGGACTAGCGCTCGAGGATCTAGATTAGTAGACGCACCTTGTCTAAGTCGCTAGCGAGGAGAACACTATTATCGGCGAAGAATAGCGCGCGAGGAATTGGCGGCGCTACGGGTATTACGTTAGAAGAGCCGGCTAGGGCGAGTGTCCTAGGTCGATTTAAGTCCTCGAGTAAGCTATCGATAAAGATGTTAAACAGATAGGGCGAGAGGGGTAAGCCCTGCAAAACTCCCCTTATCCGCGGAAACCACCGAGAAGCTATATAATCCGAAACGACAAAGGACCAGACGTCGAAAAAGTAGAGGCTCGTAATCAGAGCTAGCATGTTCTCCGGACATCTCCGCCGGCGTAGAACGTCCGCGAGCAGTACATAATCTACAACGTTAAAGGCGGCTTGAAAATCGAGGAACATAGCGTATATAATCCGGCCCGATTTAAGGAGGGCATAGACAACTGCGGCGTTCGTTATAGTGGAGTAGTAACTTCGAAATCCCGCCTAGTTAGGATGCATCCTCGCCTATGTCCTACTATTAAAGCGCCAGAGGATCAGGCGCTCGAAGACCTTTCGAAACATCGTTACTAGCAAGATCGGACGAACGTTGTTAGCGTCCTTCGCCGGCATCGTACCATCCTCCCGTCGGGTCTTGTCCTTAACGACTAGATAGACGATAGTTTCGTTCTAGCTCCGCGGCGTCTTACTATTCCGGAGATAGGAATTGTAGAGGGCGGCCAGGATCCGGAGGAAGCTCGTCGTCGCGAGGGTTTTTATTAGACGGATATGTACCCTATCGTTTCCGCAGGCCTTTGTAGCATCCTAGTAGGTAAGCTCCTATATTATCTCGTCGATCGAGAAGGAGAGCGAAGCGGATCGATCGTCGATAGGAAACATCTCCTGTACTAGGAGGATCGCTGTCGAGACAAATCGACTAGCAAATCCCTCTGTTACCTCGTCGATTGCCGTTATCCCTCTTACCTTCCCTGCTAGGGTTAGCACTAGCGGTATGTTCTCGTTTGCGCAGTGCTACGCTCTCTTATAGAGACGGACCGTCTCGAGCGTCCCGCTATCGGCGTCCGGATTCGGCTTCGCCATTGCCTTAAGACGCTAGTCCTTCTTCTTCTTGCTATAGCGGCGTAGCCGCTTTAGCTTGCGAGCAGTGTCGTTATTATCCTCGGCTCGCTTTCGCTTCGGGTCTATTATCGCCTTTCGAGGCCTATCGTTCTTCTCTCTACCTCTATTCTTCTTCTCTCCCTCTCGATCCTTCTTCTCTCCGCCTCTATCCTTCTTCTCTCTATCTCTATTCTTCTTCTCTCCGCCTCTATCCTTCTTCTCTCCGTCTCTATTCTTCTTCTTTCCGCCTCCGTTACTTATATCCTCCGCCTTTTGTCTACCTGGAGGACGATTTTAACAACGCGTAGAGGCGAGTCCTAGTACGGCTTCGCTTACCTACTAGTAGAGCGATACGATTTCCGTATTCTGCTTATCTACATCGGCGCTTATATAGTATAGATGCTGTCGATGCCGCGCCCTTCTCTCCTAGCTATAGTAGAGCGCCTACGCCGTATCGTCGTCGTTTAGCCGGCTTATTATATAGTGTCGAAGTTAATACGGCACGGCTAATCTACCCGGAGTACCCGTAGTTAGGTCTAGCTAGAGGTAGAGCTAGTAGATATAGTCGGTATTTATCTTCTCCGTCGGTCGCGGTAGAGCTAGCGTCGTATACGGCAGCGTCCGGCGGACAAAGCAGTAGTCAGTCGTTAGTTGTTTCTTATACACAGCGTCCGCAATCGTAATCGGCTCCTAGATCGGCATTAGATAGGTTATCGCGGAGTCCTTAATCTATTGCGAGACGACCTTCCGTCTTAGAAGCGGCAACGCCTTCCCGCTCTAGAGAGACATCTTACTAAAGCAGATGTTAATATCTCCGAGAACGACATCGGAGCCGGCAACTACCTCGAGCGTAGACCGGACCTTATCCGGCTTCCGCTTAGGGGGAAAGTAGACTCTGCTAATCGTTCCCTAGTCCGTCGGCAGGGTTATAGCGTCCGTCCTAATAATCTACGCCTCGCTAGTAAGCTAACTTCGCGCGCATACTGTCCTTATTACTAGAATCCTACAGCCTAAGCAACCCTTTCTCGGCACTATATCGGGCTTTACTATAGTCGCAATTACGCGGTAATCCGCTCGGCGCTTCTTATACTCGACGAACTAGGTCTCGACGATAAAGAGGTAGTCGAGGACGTCGTTGTTAATTAGCGCCGCTAGGATCGGCTACCTATTATCCCCTAAGCCCCGGATGTTAATACATCTAATCCTAGCATTCCTCCTAGTCTCGCGACCCGCGAGAGGACTCGCCTCCCCTAGATGCCTTTCAACTCTCTCTCTTAGAGGATGCTCCTCGAGTCTCTCTCTTCGAGCCTAGGCTATCCTCCCGTCCCGCCGGCTCCTCTTCTAGCCCCTACTATATTAGCTCGGCTTTAAACTCGTTAAAGACGCTAGCACTCTTCGCCTTCTGCCGTACTACTCGCCTTTTGAATTTGTTATTAGCTTCTCGATAGTAATCGACGAACTCGCGGACCTAATCCGTAGACGATCTCCCGGGAAGGTTTATAGAGTAGGGTTAGAGTAGTTTCCGCTTATAGTCTACTAAAGGAAAGGTCGGTTTCGTTCGTAGCTTCGGCTCCGCAGAGAGAATCTAGAAGGTCTTCGCTTTTGGGGAGGGCGTTACCGGTTCGGTACGCGCGGCTAGGTCCGCGATCTACAGCCTCTACTGTCCCGACGAAGAGAACAGAAAGGGAGTAAGCTCCTTCGCCTTTGCGGGAGAGGGCGTATCCGGAGAGGGCACGAGGGGAGGAGGGACGGATACTATAGAAAAGGGCGAGAGAAGGTCGTAGTCCTTACTAGGAAAGAGGTTGTAGGGTCGTACCTCGGGAGGAACACTCTTCCCTCCGCGCTTCTCCTCGATAGAACGGTACGGAAGACTCTTCCTCTACTATCTCTCCTTAATCGACTCTGCTCGCGCGTCGTTCTAGCTAGGCGGTAGGGCTCTATTCGTAGCGGGTCTCGATTCCTTCCGGTGCTTGCTCGCGCTATCTTTAGGTCTAGGAGGGTCTAAAGGATCTTTACTCGAGTAATAAAGAGGACCTTCGTCCGAGCAATAAGGAGGACCTTTGCCTAGGGTGTATAGGAGGCGGTTAACCGATCGCTTCGTCTCCTTCGCCGCGCGGATTAGGCAGGCCTTAGCGTATTTCTAAAAGAAGGGTATCTGTACGATAGGCTTTAGTATAGGGTCGACTAGAATCGCGGTAGGGTCGGTCTCTAGGACGAGGATAGTAGGGATCGTTAAGGGGATGTCGATCGAAGGCAGCCTAGTTAAAGGGATATCGGTAGGGAGCCTCGTAGAAGGAATATCTATAGACGGAATGTCTATAGAAGGAAGATTCGTCGACGGAATCTTCGTCGAAGGGATGCTCGTAGAAGGAAGATCCGTAGAGGGAATATCTAGGAACACGTCCTCCTTATACTAGATCGTCTTCCTTAACCGACAATCCGCGGACGCTGTCTCGATCGAAGACTTGGACTCTAGTGCTCGCTTCGCTAGCGCGGTTACCGGCTCCTCTAGTCGATCTTTAATCTAGGTAACGAGCTGGGCCGTATCCTTACTATAGTTACGAAGCTAGTCTAGGATCGTTTACGCTATAAGCGTAAGTCTCGACCGGCTAATTTCCGCGGTAATGCTCTTGATCTACGCCTTAATAGTACGCCTTTTGTTCGTACAACACTTCTTATACTCGAAGGTATAGTAGTATCGTCCTTCTATGTCGGGATGTCCGGTCTTGTTCCTTAGGACGCCAAAGTAGTCGATCTCGCCGCCGTACAGGATAACGCCCTTATAGAGCTCCTAGAAGGCGTTTGCAAAGGCTGTTAGACCTTCCTAGGGCCGTACCGCGCTCGTCGACGGTTTAGATAACATCCGAGGGTTAGAGGGCAGAGAAGGCAACGCCGAGGGTAGAGGGGAGGAGGAAGCTACGAGGAACGTCGAAGGAGAGGTCGGCGAAGTAACAAGTCGGGATCGGTAGTAGGAGGCACTCGAAGGAGAGGGCAACCTAGGTAGAGAGTGCTTACGGATAGTTCGAAGTCTCTACCGTAGAGGAAAACCGAGGCTAAGAGCGTAAACGGGTAGTAGTAAGGCTCTAGAGAGGAGGGAACATATCCGGCTCTTATAGGGCTAGGGTGTAGTTATCCTTCTTACAATTACAAGTAGGGTTAGCCTTACGATCGTCGATAGTTATCGTCGATAGCTATCCTCTTATCTCGCCGTCTACCGGGGTCTACGGCTTAATTATAATCGTCGCACTCGACGAGGTAGTAGTATAAAGGGCTACCCTCCCCTCCGTACTTACTCGTCCTACTTGTCGTCTCTTCCTCTACTCCCCGGTCCGAGAATAGGCTGTCCCCGGCATCGTTATATCGTCCTCTCTAGGCATCGTTATATTGTCCTTATCTTAATGCTATCCCGTCCTGCTAGGCCTATATCCTCTTTATCCTCCTATCTTCCTCTCCCTTCCCCTAGCTCGTCTCCGGTCTTGTCTGTTGCCTTACCGTCTTACTTTCGAATCTCCTGTGTCTACGTCTTCTCCCTCCTCCTCCTCCGCCCTACTCTCGTTAATCTGTTCTCCCTCGTACCGTTCTCGTGCCCGAGCCGTCCTCTATAGGCCGTTAAATCCACGTTAGACTCGCTATCCGCGTATTTTTGCTAAGGAGGAGCTCGACGACGTAGTGTAGTACTCTCCCGTCGTAGTAATTCCTGCCTACATTTAGTACTACCCCCTCCTTATCGGGCACCCGGTAGAAAGCGTAACAAAGCTGTACGTAGTAGCGCTAGCGTCGCAGGCTCTTATATCGTAGGACTTCTATGTCTGTAGAGGTTTCTATAGTAGCTGTTCTTAAGCGTCGAGTAGGAGGTGTATGCCGCTTATATGTTCGGCTGCTAAGTTAGCTCTCCGCCTATCCTAGCATTAGGCGAGAAATCCGCCTAGCAGCAAGGTAGGCTAGAAATCTACCTATCCCGGCATTAGGCGAGAAATCCGCCTAGCGGCAAGGTAGGCTAGAAATCCGCCTATCCCGGCATTAGGCAAGAAATCCGCCTAGCGGCAAGGTAGGCTAGAAATCTACCTATCCTAGCATTAGGCGAGAAATCCGCCTAGCGGCAAGGTAGGCTAGAAATCCACCTATCCCGGCATTGGGCGAGAAATCCGCCTAGCGGCAAGGTGGGCTGGAAATCTACCTATCCTAGCATTAGGCGAGAAATCTGCCTAGCGGCAAGGTGGGCTAGAAATCCGCCTATCCCGGCATTAGGCGAGAAATCCGCCTAGCGGCAAGGTAGGCTAGAAATCTACCTATCCCGGCATTAGGCGAGAAATCCGCCTAGCGGCAAGGTAGGCTAGAAATCCGCCTATCCCAGCATTAGGCGAGAAATCCGCCTACACCCGTAATCCGTAGCCGGCCTGCCCTAGCATTGTCTATATTGTGAGAAGGGTAGACTTCAGCTATGGCTCCGGAAAGCGATACAATCCGCATTTAGGCGGAGGAGGTAGAGCAGTTCGCAGTGTAGGCTATAGAGGCAATCCCAGCGGAGGAGACGGCGAGGTTGTAGCAGAGAGGGAGGAGTCTTAGCGGGAAGTTCAGCGGTGCGCCAATTAGTCCTAGCGACCGGATACGGACCCTCCTTAGTCAATTAACTAAGGCGTAGGGCTTAGAGTTTGCGGTCGACTAATTAGAGGAGCCGGACGGGTCTAGAGCAGGGCTCTTTCGACCAGTGCTCTTATTAGTGTAGTAGATTTAGTTAGTAGTGGTAGTTGGTACGGTTACCGGTTGGTTTGGTAAGCGATTTATCTGGTAGTGCGAGACATATCCTTTACCGGTAACTAGCAGAAATAGTAGAAACGGCGACGGCGAGGTCTAGAAGTATAGGCTGTAGGGCTCGATCTACGGAAGTAGCAATTAAGCCGAATGTATCGATTTGCGTCCCTCTTATAAGGCTTCGGATCGATAGTATCGTTGCTACTAAAAAGTTACATTTTGGCCCCCAAATGATAACTAAGAATAGCACACTTGGCAGTGGAGTTGGTATAGACCTCGCAATCTCTTAGTAGTAGTA
Organism: Zymoseptoria tritici IPO323; assembly: GCF_000219625.1. Classification (NCBI taxonomy): domain Eukaryota; kingdom Fungi; phylum Ascomycota; class Dothideomycetes; order Mycosphaerellales; family Mycosphaerellaceae; genus Zymoseptoria; species Zymoseptoria tritici. Next base: position 14,722 of record NC_018204.1, on the reverse strand, counting down.
GTAAGGGGCTAATGTCTACTAGTAACTATACGAACAAGAGTACTACTTTCGACAACTTGCTAGACCTCGTCTCCTTCGCGCTTCCTCTTAACTATTGAAAATCCTTCTTAAGGGTCTGCCGACTAGTCGGGGCGAACAGACGAATTCGAGGCTCGTCGTATACTTTTAGAACCTAACTTCTTAACCTTACGACGGGTTCTTTCGAAACTAATACAAGCTCCGAGCTTAGGGGTAGGGTTATAGGGTTAGGGTTAGGGTTAGGGGTTCATTGTACTTGTTTATATAGGCTAGTCTACCTTTGCACCTGATCTGAACTGAAGCCCCATCCAAGCCCTTGCTCCCGGCTCTTTTGGCCGTCTTCAGAGGGGAGGAAACAGACCCACGCTCCCACGTAAAGCGCCTCGCGATGCACGGCACCGCAGCTACTCCTAGCCCAACCACATTTTACGGTGTCCTTTTCACCATCTCCCGAGTTGACCAAACTGCCAAAAAGAGAGACCACCGATGGGCTAATCCGCATCCTAACGCACAATATCGCTCCGGCAATCGCTCACCGTCCATCGTACCTTGGTTTTCCAAACCTCCCAGGTGACGGACAAGGTGTGCGTCTCCTCATCCGCCCGAAACTGTAACCCCGTCTCGTTGAGGGGGAACATCCCGCTTTAAGACTGTCCGGTGGAGCTCTGTCCTCCCTCCGTCCGGCATATCTACTGTCGGAGACATTCGATTCCGATCGAGCCGCTTGTATACCAGTCTACAAGTGCTTCCCGAACAGTTTGGGGAGAGCCGTCTTCCCTTCGGCTAGAATTCCTCCTCCAGCAATCGTCGTCGTCCACTCCTCTCCCCCACCACGCCGTCGCCTTCGCATTCTTCCAAGCCTCCTACTGCTCTGCAGAGGTACCAGTTTTCTTCCTCCTGCTCCCCGGCTTTGAGAGGAAGCAGCCGCAGATCTAGGGTATACGCCTTACATCCACTGCTGGGCCTTCCGGATAGAGTTGATCGTCCGGTGCGGAGCCAGTCCGGGCCTCGCCAGTCGCCCACGTCTCCTACGTCGTAGCGCAGCCTTTTAACGTCCTACCGATCGGACGCCTACTTTCATCTCGAGGGAAGAGACTCCTTTTCGATAGGGTAAACGCCTAATTTATCCTCGAGGGATGATCTCCGCTTTTGCGTCCCAGGTCGACGGAGCTACTTTACGTCCTACCCATCGGACGGAGCCACTTTACGTCCTACTCATCGGACGGAGCCTAGGGTTAGGGTTAGGGGTTCATTGTACTTGTTTATATAGGCTAGTCTACCTTTGCACCTGATCTGAACTAAAGCCCCATCCAAGCCCTTGCTCCTGGCTCTTTTGGCCGTCTTTAGAGGGGAGGAAACAGACCTACGCTCCCATGTAAAGCGCCTCGCGATGCACGGCACCGCAGCTACTCCTAGCCCAACCACGTTTTACGGTGTCCTTTTTACCATCTCCCGAGTTGACCAAACCGCCAAAAAGAGAGACTACCGATGGGCTAATCCGCATCCTAACGCACAATATCGCTCCGGCAATTGCTTACCGTCCATCGTACCTTAGTTTTCCAAACCTCCCAGGTGACGGACAAGGTGTGCGTCTCCTCATCCGCCCGAAACTGTAACCCCGTCTCGTTGAGGGGGAACATCCCGCTTTAAGACCGTCCGGTAGAGCTCTGTCCTCCCTCTGTCCGGCGTATCCACTGTTGGAGACATTCGATTCCGATCGAGCCGCTTGTACACCAGTCCACAAGTGCTTCCCGAACGGTTTAGGGAGAGCCGTCTTCCCTTCGGCTAGAATTCCTCCTCTAGCGATCGTCGTCGTCTACTCCTCTCCCCTACTACGCCGTCGCCTTCGCATTCTTCCAAGCCTCCTACTGCTCTGCAGAGGTACCAGTTTTCTTCCTCCCGCTCCCCGGCTTTGAGAGGAAGCAGCCGCAGATCTAGGGTACACGCCTTACATCCACTGCTAGGCCTTCCGGATAGAGTTGATCGTCCGGTGCGGAGCCAGTCCGGGCCTTGCCAGTCGCCCACGTCTCCTATGTCGCAGCGCAGCCTTTTAACGTCCTACCGATCGGACGCCCACTTTCATCTCGAGGGAAGAGACTCCTTTTCGATAGGGTAAACGCCCAATTTATCCTCGAGGGATGATCTCCGCTTTTGCGTCCCGGGTCGACGGAGCTACTTTACGTCCTACCTATCGGACGGAGCCACTTTACGTCCTACTTATCGGACGGAGCCTTTTTACGTCCTACTCATCGGACCGAGCCACTTTACGTCCTACCCATCGGACGGAGCCTTTTAACGTCCTACTCATCGGACGGAGCCTTTTAACGTCCTACTCATCGGACGGAGCCTTTTAACGTCCTACTCATCGGACGGAGCCTTTTAACGTCCTACTCATCGGACGGAGCCTTTTAACGTCCTACTCATCGGACGGAGCCTTTTAACGTCCTACTCAGGACAGTGTGCACTAGGTCTGTGCCGCTGCTTCCTCCGCTTCCTCCTTCGCAGCTTCCTCCTTCGTAATCTTCGTCGAGATTCGCTCGAGGATCTCGTTGGCTCGCTCCCAGCATCCTGTATTTAGAAGGAAGTCTACCTCGGTAAACTTCGTGTTCGTAGTGCCCATTTTCTTATGCATCTTCTGCTTCGCCCGTCGTTCCTTCCTCGAGAGCCAGCTCGTCCTGTTTTCCCGGTAGCAAGTCTCGTGTCCTCAGATGAATTTGCTGGTACAGACGTAGAAACCATAGGTATGGAAGGTTCTACGCCGATACTAGAGGAAGCGCTTCTAGAAGGACCGCGGCGCCTTTAAAAAGTGATCGGCTCCTCGTAAGTCCTGCTTCAGGCGGCTTTCTTCCGGTATAATCCGGGTCAGGCTCCACTTCTTGGCCTCTTCGGCCATATCTTCCTCTCTCTCCTGGCGCAGGAACCGCTGGACAGAACGGCGGTCTTCGCTGAGGCTTCGGTCGCGAGGCCAGGACTCGGGTGTCTTGCGGTACTTCTCGTAGAGCTTGTCCTCCGTCAAGCGCCGGAAGAACGCTTTAGGTTTCCAGATCAGTAATCCCAACTTCCGCAGCGGACTTTCTTCCGGAGCGTGCTTCTTTACGACCTAAAAGCCAGTTTTTAGTGCTTTAAATCGCGAGGGTAGGGCAGAGATTCCCAGGAGATTGCGAGTAAAGTGAGGGTTAGAAGCATAACCCGAGATCCACTTCGTCAGCTTCGCAACGTCCTTGGTCGTCTCGTCCCAGAACTTAGGAGAGTTCTCGGCAAACGCCGCGAGGAGAGGCGCGCCATACTCGAACATCGGTGCGAGATACTGCTGATAGACTCGCAGGCGATGCGTAAAGCCCCAACCATCCGCGTCGAGGGTCAGGAAGTCGCTTCGTTTCCCGGCCTGTTCGAGCCGGCTCTTAAGGTGCCTCCTCAAGTCAATCCCTCGCGCCGTCACGGGAAATCCGAGGTAGGTATATACCTCTCTCCTCGGTACCTCTGCACCAAAGAGGTAGATTGCCTCCTGCGAAGACGCCGGAGCCAGATAGGCGCATTTTTTAATGTTCAGGGCGATGCGGTTGGCGGAGGACTAGCGCTCGAGGATCTGGATCAGTAGACGCACCTCGTCCAAGTCGCTAGCGAGGAGAACACTATCATCGGCGAAGAACAGCGCGCGAGGAATCGGCGGCGCCGCGGGCATCACGTCGGAAGAGCCGGCCAGGGCGAGTGTCCCAGGTCGATTCAAGTCCTCAAGCAAGCTATTAATAAAGATGTTAAACAGATAGGGCGAGAGGGGTGAGCCCTACAGAACTCCCCTCGTCCGCGGAAACTACCGAGAAGCTATACAATCCGAAACGACAAAGGACCAGACGTCGAAAAAGCAGAGGCTCGCAATTAGAGCTAGCATGTTCTCCGGACATCTCCGCCGGCGTAGAACGTCCGCGAGCAGTACATGATCCACAACGTCAAAGGCGGCTTGAAAATCGAGGAACATGGCGTGTGTAATCCGGCTCGATTCGAGGAGGGCATGGACGACCGCAGCGTTCGTCACAGTAGAGTGGTGACTTCGAAATCCCGCCTAGTTGGGATGCATCCTCGCCTATATCCTACCATTAAAGCGCCGGAGGAGTAGGCGCTCGAAGACCTTTCGAAACATCATTACCAGCGAGATCGGACGAACGTTATTAGCGTCCTTCGCCGGCATCGTACTATCCTCCTATCGGGTCTTGTCCTTGACGACCAGACAGACGATAGTTTCGTTCTAGCTCCGCGGCGTCTTACTATTCCGGAGACAGGAATTGTAGAGGGCGGCTAGGATCTAGAGGAAGCTCGTCGTCGCGAGGGTTTTTATTAGACGGATGTGTACCCTATCGTTTCCGCAGGCCTTCGTAGCATCCTGGTAGGTAAGCTCCTGCATTATCTCGTCGATCGAGAAGGAGAGCGAGGCGGATCGATCGTCGACAGGAAACATCTCCTGTACCGGGAGGGTCGCCGTCGAGACGAATCGACTGGCAAATCCCTCCGTCACCTCGTCGATTGCCGTCATCCCTCTCGCCTTCCCCGCCGGGGTTAGCACCAGCAGTGTGTTCTCGTTCGCGCGGCGCTGCGCTCTCTTATAGAGACGGACCGTCTCGAGCGTCCCGCCATCGGCGTCCGGATTCGGCTTCGCCATCGCCTTGAGACGCCAGTCCTTCTTCTTCTTGCTACGGCGGCGTAGCCGCTTTGGCTTGCGAGCGGCGTCGTTATTATCCTCGGCTCGCTTTCGCTTCGGGTCTGTTATCGCCTTTCGAGGCCTGTCGTTCTTCTCTCTACCTCTATTCTTCTTCTCTCCCTCTCGATCCTTCTTCTCTCCGCCTCTATCCTTCTTCTCTCCGTCTCCATTCTTCTTCTCTCCGCCTCTATCCTTCTTCTCTCCGTCTCTATTCTTCTTCTCTCCGCCTCCGTTACTTATATCCTCCGCCTTTCGTCTACCCGGAGGACGATTTCGACGACGCGCAGAGGCGAGTCCCAGCACGGCTTCGCTTACCTGCTGGCAGAGCGACACGATTTCCGCATTCCGCTTGTCCACATTGGCGCTCATATAGTACAGATGCTATCGATGCCGCGCCCTTCTCTCCCAGCCATAGCAGAGCGCCTGCGCCGTATCGTCGTCGTTCAGCCGGCTTATCGCATAGCGTCGAAGTTGATACGGCACGGCTGATCCAAGTTGATACGGCACAGCTGATCCACCCGGAGTACCCGCAGTCGGGTCCAGCTAGAGGTAGAGCCAGTAGACATAGTCGGTATTCATCTTCTCCGTCGGTCGCGGTAGAGCCAGCGTCGCATGCGGCAGCGTCCGGCGGACAAAGCAGTAGTCAGTCGTCAGTTGTTTCTCGCATACGGCGTCCGCAATTGTGATCGGCTCCTAGATCGGCATCAGATAGGTTATCGCGGAGTCCTCGATCCATCGCAAGACGACCTTCCGTCTTAGAAGCGGCGACGCCTTCCCGCTCTAGAGAGACATCTTACTAAAGCAGATGTTAATATCTCCGAGAACGACATCCGAGCCGGCAACCGCCTCGAGCGTAGACCGGACCTCATCCGGCTTCCGCTTAGGGGGAAAGTAGACTCCGCTAATCGTTCCCCGGTCCGTCGGCAGGGTTATAGCGTCCGTCCTAATAATCTGCACCTTGCCGGTAAGCCAACTTCGCGCGCGTACCGTCCCCATCACCAGAATCCCACAGCCCAAGCGACCCTTTCTCGGCACCGTATCGGGCTTCACCGTGGTCGCAATCACGTGGTAATCCGCTCGGCGCTTCTTATACTCGACGAACCAGGTCTCGACGATAAAGAGGTAGTCGAGGACGTCGTCGTTAATTAGCGCCGCCAGGATCGGCCACCTATCATCCCCCAAGCCCCGGATGTTAATACATCCAATCCTAGCATTCCTCCTGGTCTCGCGACCCGCGAGAGGACTCGCCTCCCCCGGATACCTCTCGACTTTCTCTCTTAGAGGATGCTCCTCGAGTCTCTCTCTTCGAGCCTGGGCCATCCTCCCGTCCCGCCGGCTCCTCTTCCAGCCCCTACCGTATTAGCTCGGCTTTAAACTCGTCGAAGACGCCGGCACTCTTCGCCTTCTACCGTACCACTCGCCTTTTGAATTTGTTATCGGCTTCTCGATAGCGATCGACGAACTCGCGGACCTAATCCGCAGACAATCTCCCAGGAAGGTTTACAGAGCGGGGTTAGAGTGGTTTCCGCTTACGGTCCGCTAAAGGAGAGGTCGGTTTCGTTCGTGGCTTCGGCTCCACAGAGAGAATCCGGAAGGTCTTCGCTTTCGGGGAGGGCGTCACTAGTTCGGCACGCGCAGCCAGGTCCGCGATCCACAGCCTCTACCGTCCCGACGAAGAGAACGGAAAGGGAGTAAGCTCCTTCGCCTTTGCAGGAGAGGGCGTGTCCGGAGAGGGCACGAGGGGAGGAGGGACGGATGCCGTAGAAAAGGGCGAGAGAAGGTCGTAGTCCTTACTAGGAAAGAGGTCGTAGGGTCGCACCTCGGGAGGAACACTCTTCCCTCCGCGCTTCTCCTCGACGGAACGGTGCGGAAGACTCTTCCTCCGCTATCTCTCCTCGATCGACTCTACTCGCGCATTGTTCCGGCCAGGCAGTGGGGCTCCGTTCGTGGCGGGTCTCGATTCCTTCCGGTGCTCGCTCGCGCTGTCTTTAGGTCCAGGAGGGTCCAGAGGATCTTCACTCGAGCAATAAGGAGGACCTTCGTCCGAGCGATAAGGAGGACCTTCGCCTAGGGTATACAGGAGGCGGTCAACCGATCGCTTCGTCTCCTTCGCCGCGCGGATCAGGCAGGCCTCGGCGTATTTCTAAAAGAAGGGTATCTGTACAATAGGCTTCGGTACAGGGTCGACTAGAATCGTAGCAGGGTCGGTCTCCGGGACGAGGACGGTAGGGATCGTTAAGGGGATGTCGATCGAAGGCAGCCCAGTCAAAGGGATGTCGGTAGGGAGCCTCGTAGAAGGAATGTCTGTAGACGGAATGTCTGTGGAAGGAAGATTCGTCGACGGAATCTTCGTCGAAGGGATGCTCGTAGAAGGAAGATCCGTAGAGGGAATATCCAGGAACACGTCCTCCTTACGCCGGATCGTCTTCCTTAACCGACAATCCGTGGACGCCGTCTCGATCGAAGACTCGGACTCGAGTGCTCGCTTCGCCGGCGCGGTCACCGGCTCCTCCAGTCGATCTTCAATCTAGGCAACGAGCTAGGCCGTATCCTCACTATAGTCACGAAGCTAGTCCAGGATCGTTTACGCCACAAGCGTAAGTCTCGACCGGCCGATTTCCGCGGTGACGCTCTTGATCCACGCCTTGACAGTACGCCTTTTGTTCGTACGACACTTCTTACACTCGAAGGTGCGGTAGTATTGTCCTTCCGTATCGGGATGTCCGGTCTTGTTCCTCAGGACGCTAAAGTAGTCGATCTCGCCGCCGCACGGGATGACGCCCTTATAGAGCTCCTAGAGGGCGTCTGCAAAGGCCGTCAGACCTTCCTAGGGCCGTACCGCGCTCGTCGACGGTTTAGATAACATCCGAGGATTAGAGGGCAGAGAGGGCGACGCTGAGGGTAGAGGGGAGGAGGAAGCCACGAGGAACGTCGAGGGAGAGGTCGGCAAAGTAACGAGTCGGGATCGGTAGTAGGAGGCACTCGAAGGAGAGGGCAACCTAGGCAGAGAGTGCTCACGGATAGTTCGAAGTCTCCACCGCAGAGGAAAACCGAGGCCAAGAGCGTAAACAGGTGGTAGCGAGGCTCCAGAGAGGAGGGAACACATCCGGCTCTTATAGGGCCGGGGTGTGGTCGTCCTTCTCACAATCACGAGCAGGGTCAGCCTAACGATCGTCGATAGTCATCGTCGATAGCCATCCTCTCATCTCGCCGTCTACCGGGGTCCACGGCTTAATTAGAATCGTTACACTCGACGAGGTAGTGGTATAAAGGGCCACCCTCCCCTCCGTACTTACTCGTCCTACTCGTCGTCTCTTCCTCCACTCCCCGGTCTAAAAATAGGCTGTCCCCGGCATCGTTATATCGTCCTCTCCAGGCATCGTTACATCGTCCTCATCTCGATGCCATCCCGTCCTGCTGGGCCTATATCCTCTTCATCCTCCCGTCTTCCTCTCCCTTCGCCTAGCTCGTCTCCGGTCTCGTCTGTTGCCTCACCGTCTCGCTTTCGAATCTCCTGTGTCCACGTCTTCTCCCTCCTCCTCCTCCGCCCTACTCTCGTTAATCTGTTCTCCCTCGTGCCGTTCTCGTACCCGAGCCGTCCTCTGTAGGCTGTTGAATCCATGTTGGACTCGCTATCCGCGTATTTTTGCCAACGAGGAGCTCGACGACGTAGTGTAGTGCTCTCCCGTCGTAGTAATTCCTGCCCACATTCAGCACCACCCCCTCCTCATCGGGCACCCGGTAGAAAGCGTAACAAAGCTGCACGTAGTAGCGCTAGCGTCGCAGGCTCTTATATCGTGGGACTTCCATGTCCGTAGAGGTTTCTACGGTGGCTGTTCTTGAGCGTCGAGCAGGAGGTGTATACCGCTTACGTGTTCGGCTGCTAGGTCAGCTCTCCGCCCATCCTAGCATTAGGCGAGAAATCCGCCCAGCGGCAAGGTGGGCTGGAAATCCACCCATCCCGGCATTGGGCGAGAAATCCGCCTAGCGGCAAGGTGGGCTGGAAATCTACCCAAGGTGTAGAAGCCAAAACGGAAATTCCGACACACAGTCTAGCAGCGACACCTCAAGTTTCTCGACCTTTTTTGACACCACAACAACGATCTCAAATTGAATATAGACACATAGAAAGGAACTTCTTATACTGGAGTTACTCTCCGTGTTCTCAGAATCTTTGAAATTAGCTATGTACGCGAGATACGAGAGGTAAAAGCAGAAAGCCATAATTCTTAGAAGTTTCCGTTTTGCTTTTAGGCGGAGGCTGCCTATCCCGGCATTAGGCGGAAAATCCGCCCAGCGGCAAGGTGGGCTGGAAATCCACCCATCCCGGCATTAGGCGAGAAATCCGCCTAGCGGCAAGGTGGGCTGGAAATCCGCCCATCCCGGCATTGGGCGAGAAATCCGCCCAGCGGCAAGGTGGGCTGGAAATCCGCCCAGCAGCAAGGTGGGCTGGAAATCCGCCCATCCTAGCATTAGGCGAGAAATCCGCCTAGCGGCAAGGTGGGCTGGAAATCCGCCCATCCCGGCATTGGGCGAGAAATCCGCCTAGCGGCAAGGTGGGCTGGAAATCCGCCTATCCCGGCATTAGGCGAGAAATCCGCCCACACCCGTAATCCGTAGCCGGCCTGCCCTAGCATCGTCTATATCGTGAGAAGGGTAGACTTCAGCTATGGCTCCGGAAAGCGATACAATCCGCGTTTAGGCGGAGGAGGTAGAGCAGTTCGCAGTGCAGGCTATAGAGGCAATCCCAGCGGAGGAGACGGCGAGGTTGTAGCAGAGAGGGAGGAGTCTCAGCGGGAAGTTCAGCGGTGCGCCAATTGGTCCCAGCGACCGGACACAGACCCTCCTTGGTTAATTGACCAAGGCGTGGGGCTTAGAGTTTGCGGTCGACTAATTAGAGGAGCCGGACGGGTCTGGAGCAGGGCTCTTTCGACAACTCGCTGGACCTCGTCTCCTTCGCGCTTCCTCTTAACTATCGAAAATCCTTCTTAAGGGTCTGCCGACTAGTCGGGGCGAACAGACGAATTCGAGGCTCGTCGTATACTTTTAGAACCTAACTTCTTAACCTTACGACGGGTTCTTTCGAAACTAATACAAGCTCCGAGTGCGGGTTATAACAAGAAGAATTGTCTGTTTTTAATCTTCGATATCGTATATATCAGATCTTCATTTGCCCGCTAGCAGATTTGGATTGCACGAAATCCACGTCGGAGTCTAGGAGATGGAGGAGTTCGGAGCGGAGGAGACGGCGAGGTCGTAGCAGAGAGGGAGGAGTCCGGGTAGGAAAGTTCAGCAGTGCGCTTCTATGTCCACGTGACCAGGCACGGACCTACCTTGGTCAATTGACCAAGACGTGGGGCTCAGAGTTTGCGGCCAGCCAATGGGCAGGGGAGGACGCAGCGGCCCTCCCGTCGCGGCCGATTCGTCTACGCGACCGGATACGGACCTACCTTGGTTAATTGACCAAGACGTGGGGCTCAGAGTTTGCAGTCGACGAATCAGAGGAGCCGGACAGGTCTGGATCGAATCTATACTTGGATAACTCGCTGGACCTCATCTCCTCCGCGCTTCCTCTTCACCATCCTCTTCCGCGGCAGTACTATGTCTTGCTCGGGTGTTGTTAGTTGTGGTCGAAACCCGAAAATCCTTCGTAAAGGGTCTGCGGGCAAGCAGTGAGCTTGTTGTATTGTATCCTTGTTGTATTGTATTGTATTGTCGTATATACAGCTGTCGTGGATCCTCACCTTAAGGCTGGTGTATTGTATTGTCGTGCTGTACGGCTGGATACAATACAGCTGTATCCGGTGATAGTAGGCATGGTTTTAAGGGCTATGTTTATGGTAGTGTATTCGGAGGTGGTGTTTTCAGAGGTGTATTCGGAGTCTGCGCCGGTGTTGTTGCACTGCATGAACAGAGTCTGCACCTGAGAAGTTAGCTATTAATCCACTGCTCTTGTAACTATTGTAACAATACCATTGCCATCAACATGGCCTCATCTTTAGCCTTAACACCCTCGACAGCAGGCTGGCAACTGCTACCACGCAAGGATCGCACCTCCGACTATGTTACGCTCTGTGAGAGCAGCGCTGTATTCGACAAGGCCCTTCAGCCGGACTCCTTTAAGATCAAGGGCACTGAATACACTCGTTGTGCGAACGCACACTACTATTCGACGCCATTGCTTGGTGGATGGCTCGTCGCCGTCAGTGGCCATGCCTCTCACGAATGGCACTCGACTGCCTTTTAGTCCCCCTCATAAGCGACAACCCTAAGCGCTTATTCAGCTCCGGCAGAGATATGATTGACTACCGCCGTTCACAGCTCTATGGCGACATTATCGAGGCTTATGCGTTCCTTCGCAGTGCATATAGACCTCTAATTAAGACAACAAGAGCCGGAGCAACAACACTAGCATTTGACGACGACGAGGACATTAAGAAGTCTATAGATGGTCAGACAACAAGCTCATTCATGAGCGATACAACAGCCGGCTTCACAACCTTCTGCACTGCTTAAGGAGACTCACAAGCAACAGTGGTGGACGATGAGGTCTAAGAGTGTTGTATACAGTGGATATCCACTGTATGTTGCCAAGATACACGTTGTATTGTATTGTCACCACCCTCATATACAATACAATCCAATACAACAAGCTTACTGCCGGCAAGTCGGGGCAGCAAGACGAATCCGATGCTCGTCGCATACTTCGAAAACCTCACTTCTGAACCTTGTGACGGTTTCTTTCGCAACAAAGTCGGGCTCCGAGACCGGGCAATTACGAGAAGAACTGTCCATTAAAAATCTTCCATGTCGTATCTATAAGAGCTTGTTTTACCCTCGAGCAGACTCGGATTCAACGAAATCCGTGTCGAGGCGGACGAGACGGAGGAGTTCGCCGTGCAGGAGATAGAGGCAATTACCGCGGAGGAGGTCGTAGAAGGGAGGGAGGAGTCCGGGTAGGACAGTTCAGCAGTGCGCTTCTGGGCCCACGTGACCAGGCACGGACCCACCTTGGTCAATTGACCAAGACGTGGGGCTCAGAGTTTGCGGCCAGCCAATAGGCAGGGGAGGACGCAGCGGCCCTCCCGTCGCGGCCGATTCGTCCACGCGACCGGACACGGACCCACCTTGGTCAATTGACCAAGACGTAGGGCTCAGAGTTTGCGGTCGACGAATCAGAGGAGCCGGACAGGTCTGGATCGAATCTATACTTGGATAACTCGCTAGACCTCATCTCCTCCGCGCTTCCTCTTAACCATCCTCTTCCGCGGCAGTACTATGTCTTGCTCGGGTGTTGTTAGTTGTGGTCGAAACCCGAAAATCCTTCGTAAAGGGTCTGCCGGCAAGTCGGGGCAGCAAGACGAATCCGACGCTCGTCGCATACTTGGAAAACCTCACTTCTGAACCTTGTGACGGTTTCTTTCGCAATAAAGACGGGCTCCGAGACCGGGCAATTACGAGAAGAACTGTCCATTAAAAATCTTCCATGTCGTATCTATAAGAGCTTGTTTTACCCTCGAGCAGACTCGGATTCAACGAAATCCGCGTCGAGGCGGACGAGACGGAGGAGTTCGCTGTGCAGGAGATAGAGGCAATTACCGCGGAGGAGGTCGTAGAAGGGAGGGAGGAGTCCGGGTGGGACAGTTCAGCAGTGCGCTTCTGGGCCCACGTGACCGGGCACGGACCCACCTTGGTCAATTGACCAAGACGTGGGGCTTAGAGTTTGCGGCCGACGAATCAGAGGAGCCGGACCGGTCTGGATCAAATCTATACTTGGATAACTCGCTAGACCTCATCTCCTCCGCGCTTCCTCTTAACCATCCTGTCCCTCCGTAGCCCTTCCGCCTACGTCCTCGTTGTTCAGAAAGGTCGAAAACGACGAACCCCAGTCGACGTCGGTCACCGCATTGCTAGGCTGCGACAGGACACTCGGATCGCACGTCCGCGGCCCGCCGTCCTCGCTGCCCGAGAATTCAAACTGCTGCGTCGGCGACAGCTCGCGATACCTGCGCATCTCGAGCCGCAGGTTCGCCACGTACGGTTTCGCGGCAGTTCGCGCGCGGTCGTAGTACCTCCACCTCTGGAGTCGCTCGGCCGTCGGCGCAATCTCCGGCCGCACTCGACGGATGAGATGGACCCAGGCGACAAAAACGGGAAGCGGGATGGTGTGCTGGATGTAGGACAGATCCCTCCCGAGGTCGATAAGGAGCAGGGCGTCAAGGTTTAGAACCCTCACGAACCTCCTCCAGCGCCTCCCCACCTTGATCGCACGCTCAAAGGCGTTCCATTCCGTCCCCAGGCCCTCCTGTACTACGTCCTCTTTCGTAAAGCCAGCGGGGAGTCTGTTGGTCCAGTCCGGACGCATCTCCCGGAAGAGGGCCCCCCTCGCGGAGGGCGTTTTGTCCGGAAGTACCGTCGCCGTCGTCTGCGACGATCCTCGCGGCGGGAGCTTCTTGTAGAGGTCCAGCTAGTCCGCCAGGCGCACTGTCGCGCGGCGAAACTCAAAGTTCGACCGCCAGATCCCCACCTCGCAATCCACGGCCGTACAGTACTCCCGATATGCCGCGGCGACCACCTCCCGCCTCTCCTCCTGCCTCTCGTCCTTGACGAACGCTGTCTCCCCCTCGTCCCTATCCCGCCGGCATAGGTCTCGACTCTGTTGCAAAAAGCCTCGCCACTCGTCGATCACGGTCGTTCCTATGGTCCTACGAGCGATGGCGAGGCATTTCTCGAAGTGCTTCTAGAGACCCAGGTCGACCTCCCGTGTTTTCCGCAGGCTTTACGCGCTCACGTGATAGTCCTCGGCGCTGCCAGCGTTGTCGGCGACGTCCTGAACAAAGTCACACCAGAGGCGGTAATCCGGGTGGGTGGGGGAAATGCCTCCCACTCCCTCTACACTAGACACGGCGCCCGCCGCCGCAGGATACTGGCGGAGCTACAGGAGGCCCTCCGCACATTAGGCCTCAGCGCCGGCTTCGGATAGTTAGCAGCGGACGGTGTAGGGCGGAGGGTTTCAACGTACTACAGGGCGGCTGGCGAGTATCTTCCCAAGAATCCGGCGTCCCTCCAGTGCTTACAGGAGGATCTGGTCCTCCTCTATCGCTTCTAGGAGGGTCTGGTCTTTCCCTAGTGTTCTCCGGAACATCCGACGTCCCTCTAGTGCTTACAGGAGGATCTGGTCCTCCTCCATCGCTTCTAGGAGGGTCTAGTCTTTCCCCAGTGTTCTCTAGAACATCCGACGTCCCTCTAGTGCTTACAGGAGGATCTGGTCCTCCTCCATCGCTTCCAGGAGGGTCTGGTCTTTCCCTAGTGTTCTCCGGAACATCCGACGTCCCTCCAGTACTTCCGGGAGGATCTGGCCCTCCTCCATCGCCTCTAGGAGGGTCTGACCCTACTCTGTCGCTTCCAGGTGGGTCTAGCCCTCCTCCAGCGTTCTCGGGAGGATCTGATCCTTCTCTGTCGCTTCTAGGTGGGTCTGGCCCTCCTCCAGCGTTCTCGGGAGGATCTGACCCTTCTCTATCGCTTCTAGGTAGGTCTGGCCCTCCTCTAGCGTTCTCCAGTCCGCTATTCCCCTCCGGATCCGCAGGGTCCTGCTCTCTCGCTTCCGCCGCTGCTCCCGGTTCTCGACCTGTTATCTCGTCTACAGTCTCACAGGAAATGGTCGATCTTAGGGTCCCCTTGCCAGACTTGCGCTTCTGTGGCAGTAGGTCCTTTAGTACCTTGAGCTGCATCGGCCTCTGCTTCGGATACCTTTTTGGGCGACAGAATGAGGAGGCGGCCCTCACCTTGGCGACCACGATCTCCTCGGGCTCCCCGTTGCCGTCGTCGCTGCCGTTGTCGACGGCGTCTTCGTCGGCGTCGCTTTCCACTACCTAGGGTTTTAGGGTAGGGTTAGGGTTAGGGTTAGGGTTAGGGTTAGGGTTAGGGTTAGGGTTAGGGTTAGGGTTAGGGTTAGGGTTAGGGTTAGGGTTAGGGTTAGGGTTAGGGTTAGGGTTAGGGTTAGGGTTAGGG